>NC_071267.1:8288838-8981338 GCF_023375685.1 Ictalurus furcatus
ATCATTTTGGCCATAATCGTGCAGCCCTAATGACGATGATGTATTGCAGTTTGACGTTGACTACGTTTACATGGACAGCAGTAATCTAATTATTGATCTTATTCTGAGTAAGACAGTATTGTGATTAAGGTGTTTACATGAGTCGCTTTTAGAATATTCCTTTCTTGTACCCATTTTACATGTTATAGAACATAGATCGATTAATGTCAACGTCATTACGTCATCGCGCCACGCCGTCCGACGTTCCCTCCAGAATTTCACGTATCAACGTACAGTTGGTCTTCGTTATGGTACCGTATACAGTTTTGGGTGTTTCATTTTTAATTTGTCGAACGCTTCAAGTGCAGGTAATTATTTGTCATGCTGTACATGCAAATAGACCACTGCTTGAAGCCGTGGGCTGCGTCCCAAACTGTGTACTTAGTCTATATAGTAGCTGAAAAACATGTATCGCTCCTACTATATAGTAGGCAAGTACACGGTTTGGGCCACAGTCGTGCTCTCTTGCCTGCCGTAAAACGGTTGAGCACTGCCGTGTGTGATCGTGTCCTGTCGCAAAATGTGGTGAAAACTCCCATACGATGGTAATAGTGTGATTAAGGTGTGTACATGTCTATAATGCACATTGATAATGCGACTAAAACAGGAATACTCCACACGTCTTAATTCGATTTGTGTTTACTTTGAGTATGACTTTAATCGGATTAAGGTCATCAATAATCGCTGTTTACATGCTAGTTTCTTAATCAGAGTATCATCTTAATCGGGTTAATATTGGATTATTGTTGTCCATGTAAACCTACTGTCTGATTTATAGACAAATGCTTTCATTTCAAAGCATTTATCTGCTGTATATACATATCTGACTGTTAAGCAAAAAACAAAAACTTCCCACGTATGAAAGATTCATCAAGTTGAAAAACTTAAGGTCCGGTTACACAAATGTAGAAACACAAAGCCTTTAAAGTGCACCTATCATGGTTTTTCAGATATTACCTTTCATGTAGTGTGTTATGGAGCTGTTTGTGAATGTAAAAACGTCTGCAAAGTTTCAAAAATCAAAGCGCTCGACAAACGGAGTTATTGACTCCCAAAAGAAGGAATTGATTCTGAACAGCTGAAACGAGTCGTTAGTGATTCCAGACTTACTACCTGTACTAACCTATGTAGGTTTTTAACAAAAAATCCTGCCTCTGGTCTTCATCAGCTGTTCGCTGACAGCGCTAGACAAATCACAACAGACTGGGACATCTGACCAATCAGAGCAGAGTATGCTCTCTGAAAGGAGTTTAAAATGAATCTTTTAGAATGGACCATTGAACGAGTCGTTTGTGCCACTGGGGGGAAAAAGGTAATGCTGCAGTTTAACTTATGAGCACGTTAAAGTGTTTTTTGACCTCAGATGCATGTAGATCTATTGTAGGAGGCCTTTAAAACAAAATTAGGCATGTTTCAAAACCATAATAGGTGCCCTTTAACACAAAAATCAAAACTTGTGTTTATCACTGTTCCATTTCCACCATGTTGAGAAGTGTATTTGCTGTAGCCTGCCCATTTGCTCGTGACTAAATAAAACCATCGTTTCAAACCTCCAGATATCAAAGTTGTGGACATTGTCCGAAAGATAGCACAGCAGTGGAGGACCCTTACACCAGAGGAAAAACAGGTAAGTCTGGGTGGCTGTTGGTTTTGTTTTGTTTTTTTGGACAAATATAGTAACTGAAGAAATGATCATGTGGTTTAAAATCTTGAAGAAATATCCTTTCTCCAGACTGAAATCAGAAATGTTTCCTCACACTGTGCACATGGTGATCTTTCTGTATTCAAATCAGTGCACATGGAAAATGAGTGAAAATAAAATAGAAAGCTGTTGAGACTTGTATCGTGGACACGCCCCGTAATCTACGCCTAATAATAAACTGATTAAAACAGGAGAGAACAAAACAAAGAAAAACATCTAATCGTCGATATGGTGAAGCTTTCTGTAAGGAAATGTTTATTTAACATTTATGGAAGGAGTCTCCAGTGGCAGCACTTCAGGAACGAGGAGTTTGTGTGCTTGTGAGGGAACGACTGTTTATAGCTGCTATAATATAAGTGAAGGAAGTAACTTTAGTGGACATTCCACAACGTTAAACACAACGATATGGATAAAAAGTATGACGTGTTCTTTAATTAACAAATGACTGTAATAGTTATAATGGTTGTGGTATAAGTGAAATAAAACACTTCAGAGTGTGCTGTTTCAGGAAAATAATCAACGTTGGCACTGTAACCATCTCACCACCCTGTCACTATAACATTTTCTTCTTTATTCTGGAAAAAATGATGACTAATGTGTAGTCACTGTGATCGCTTTCCTCTTGTAGCCCTTTGAAGAAGCATCCCTAGCAGCTAGGGAGCAGTACAAAGTTGACAAGAAGGCATACCAGGATCAGCTCACGCCTGCCCAGTCTGCAGCGATCGCAGAGGAGAAAAGACAGAAGGCGGCGAAAAGAAGAGCAATCAGGAAGAAGAGGGTGAGTGAAGGCTCGTCAGTATCGCCTGTAGTGTAACTATTCATGATCTGGGAACGATTCTGTTTCCAAGCCGAATCTTCTGAAGAGCACGTCCTGCACGGACACGTCTAGAACAAACCGCAAAATGTCCCGAACATCATCGCGAAAAGCCGATGACCTGAAACATGCACTCAGAGACGTTGCACAGCACTATTGATTTCCATATACACTCACCAACCACTTTATTAGGAACACCTGCGCACCAGCTCGTTCATTCGGTTCTCCAATCAGCCAGTCACGTGGCGGCAGCGCAGTGCATACAATCAAAACAAAAGAGTACACGAAAGATCGGCTGACTGGAACGGAACCTGACGCGGTCGTTTGCTGTTGTAGGTTTATTGATGCTTTTCTGTTCACCACGGTTGTAAATAGTGGTTACTTTAGTTAGCATAGGCTTCCTGTCAGCTCAAACCAGCTGTCCATTCTCCTCTGGCTTGTCTCATCAACGAGGCGTTTCTACCTGCAGAACTGCCGCTCACTGGATTTTTTTTGTTTGCTTGCTTTCCGCACCATTCTGTGTAACTCTCAGCAGACTGTTGCGTGTGGAAATCCCATTCAATCAGCAGTTTCTGAAATACTTCAACCAACCCATGTGGCACCAACAACCATGCCAGGGTTAGCATCACTGACATGACATCACCCCCCACCCCTTTCATGATGGGTGTGAATTTTAACAGAAGCTCTGTTGCAATTTTAATGATTTTATACATTGTGCTGCTGCCACATGATTGGCTGATTGGAGAACTGCATAAATGTACAGGAATTCCTAATAAAAGTGGCTGCTGAGTGCATAGTTCCATCATTATATCCCCAAATAATTACTTTTAATATCATATATACAGGCTCATAAACAAAGCAGGCCTGCCAACCTTTATGCATCAAAAAAAATAAATAATTTGCATAGGAGTGCATTTACTTCAAAAGAGCAGTCTTCATTTTCTCCCAGTAAAACAGCAGATGTGGCAGTGAATCTGATTTGACTGACAGTTGCGCAGGTGTTGAAGTCTCCGATATTAACTGACCCACTGGAAGCTCACATCTATAGCCTAATTTTGTGGCCAGTGCTGTCGTCTCAACTCTGTTTTCCCACTTTAAAGCTGCCAAGGTGAATGGGGAGTGTTTTGAGTTCGATATTGTGAATTAAATTTGATCGATGTACACTCACGGAGCACTTTATTAGCATCACCTGTACACCTACTTAATCATGCAATTATCAAATCAGCCAATCGTGTGGCAGCAGTGCAGTACAGGAAATCAGGCAGAAAAACATCCAGTGAGCTGCAGTTCTATGGCTTGTTGTTGAGAGAGGTCAATGGAGAACGGCCAGACTGGCTCAAGCTGACCGAAAAGGTGCAAGAATGATTTCTTGGCACACTTTGGGCCTGTTATTACCATCGCTTGAAAGCCACAACCTATTTGAGTAACGTTGTTGTTCATGTGCATCCCTTCATGGCCACAATTACCACATCTTCTAATGGCTACTTCCAGCATGATAATGCAACATGTCACAAAGCAAAAAATCCGTCTCAAACTGGTTTCATCAACATGACAAGGAGTTCAGTGTTCTTCAGTGGCCTTCCCAGTCACCGGATCTGAATCCATCAGAACACCTTGTGGGAGGGATGTGGTAGAACGGGAGAATCGCAGCATGAAAGTGCACCTGGAAAATCTGCAAGAACTGATTAATGGCAATCACATCACCATGGACCAGAGTCTCAAAAGAATGTTTCCAACATCTTGTGGAATCCACGCCATGAATAATTGAGGCTGTTTTGAGAGCAAAGGGAGGTCCTACTCAGTATTAGTACAGTGTTCCTAATAAAGTTTTCAGTGAGCGTATATACTGAAATTGTTTTTTGACTTTTACAAGGAAAAAAAAAAACTGTCCCCGTATTTGAGCAGCAGTGCAACAGCAAAAAATGTCGGCCATGTGGAAGCATTTTATGGTCTAATACAATGGACACGTCATTTATAAAATCATTATCAAAAATGTCCAGTATTACTAGTTTATTTATTTTTTTATTTTACTGCTTATTGTGGTTTTTTTTCTGGACAGTCTGTATTGTACACATAGCATTTATAAAATTGTTTATCAAGTTGTTTTGTTGCAAGTGTAGGAACTGAACAGTCTCGGCAAGCCCAAACGCCCCAGGACCGGCTTCAACATTTTCATGGCGGAGCACTTTGAAGAAGCAAAAGGAAGCACTATGCCGGTAAAGCTCCATCTTTGGACGTACTCTTTATCGGTATAATTCTTACAAGGGCGATTGTGGCTTTTCCGTACCATGAACATGTTAAAATATATATGGGATTGTAACATTTTAAAGCTATTTCCTCTTCCAGGGCAAAATGAAATCACTGTTCGATGACTGGAACAGACTGTCCTTGTCCCAGAAACAAGCAAGTCCCATTTATTTATTTAATGCGATTATTTCATTTGAGATTTTCTTAAGTTGATGTACATCTAACTGCCTGTCTTTTTTTTTTCTTCTCTCTCCATGCTTTTGTGTTTAGATATATATGCAGTTAGCGGAAGATGACAAAGTTCGGTATAAAAATGAGATGAAGGCATGGGAGGAGCACATGACTGAACTCGGGAGGGAGGATCTCGTTCGACGGAAAGAGTCGAAGCGTAAGAAGGCGGCGGCGGCTAAAGGTGGCAAAAAGAAATCTAGAGTGAAAGTGTTGAAGGCCAAAGCGCCTGCCAAGAAAACAGCGGGGAAAAAGACTGCTGCTGCTGAAACAAAAAGTACAACGAGTAGCACTAAGAAGTGAGCGAGTGCTATGTGTGGTGGGAAGGTATGCGTTAAGAAAGTGTACACCGTCCTTAATAAAACCGCTTTGGAAGGGCATACATTTCCCTGATTAGTGCTGTTTGTTCATGGTGTAAACAGCAGTATTTGTGACACATACTGTGACGAATCCGTTAAAGGCCAGTTTGGTGGGCAAGACTTTGCTTAAACAGCCGTTACACATCAGGTGCATGTGTAGGCAAGACTGAGTTTATATGACTACTGCGTTTGCTTTTGTTTGTTATTATGAAGTTAACAATAATCAAAATCACTGCAATACTTAACTTTCTATTCTTTTTTTTTTTTTGCTTTGTAGAACACACCCACTTGTGTATCACGCTTAAAAATCCCAGCAGCCGTATGATATGTTTTGTATCGTATCTTTTACTTAATAAATATCTACATTTTATATAAAAGAAACAAGCAACATGAAATATCTATACAATGTAACAAATTCAAACAACAGGAATCACACACAGTATTACACTATTAAAATAGAAACTGATCATGATCAAGTGGTAATGTAATTGGAGTGTATTTTATACAGAATGTGTGGTTGTATATCTGGAACAACTATACTGGGGGCACAGGACAAACAAACAAAAATATTCCTTGCACTGTCTAGTGGGACGGGTGAACTTGCATTTTTATATAGCGAAACGCCAGGACGGGTGTTTGAAAGGGTGCATCAAGTTTTGAATGATGGGTAAAATAATCCACACTGGGGTGGTGTGACCGGCTGACAGGGAGCGGTGTTACTGTCACCATCCTGATGTGTAATATCGTCCTATAACTGCATGCACAAATTGTGTTCTCCCTCTTATACCACTATGTATTATTCCTTACTTTAATGCAGGTAAGACCACTGAATTAGGCTTTATACTGTATGATAAAGCTTGCAAAGGGAACAATCATTGTCAGTGCACACAAACAAATATCTGTGTGCTCTGGGTATTTTTGCAGTGCACCACAACTCGGGCATCAGGCATGTTGGTTTCTCCTCATTATTCACCATCATGTTTGTAAATCCGTATTCAATAAATGTCTCGGTGTCTTTGACTTCTTTTGTTCCCGATGAGTCAGAGTAACGCCATGTTGGTGAGGAACTAGTGGAAGTGCATGGACTGAGAAATTGACTTTTTTTTTTTTTTAAACACTAGTACAGTGTCAGGATAGCTATAACTACGTAAAATAGTGCACACACTCTTCATTCAAACGTGGCTTGTTAGAATGAGGAACATTACAAAATAGTAGCATACAAAATCCATTTTCATAGTTAATATCCGTTATATTAATTTAAAACAAACGAGTGTTAGTTTTTCCTCACAACGCCCTAGTTTGGGAAGCCCTGGTTTATGTCATCTTTCCCCTACTATAAAAGGACTGTAAGTTAATGCACAGTGTGCAAACAGACATGTTAGTAACGAGTCAAGGCCTTGTCTGGAACAGCCCTTTACACTAACTGTCCCTCAGTGGTGGAATGAACTTCCAACCTCAATCCGCACTGCAGAATCTGTCACTATCTTCAAAAGAACAGCTAAAGACCCACATCACCTAACTAACCCCTAAAACGCCAACCCCACATTATCCTAAAAAAAAAAAAATCCTACTCTGGCACTTACTCCTCTACTCTGCACACTTTGCTTCTCTAGAACTCAATTAATGGATCTTGTATGACAGCACTACTTGTATCGT
Source organism: Ictalurus furcatus (assembly GCF_023375685.1). NCBI lineage: Eukaryota > Metazoa > Chordata > Actinopteri > Siluriformes > Ictaluridae > Ictalurus > Ictalurus furcatus. The sequence continues at coordinate 8,295,884 of NC_071267.1, forward strand.
TCTCCGCTTGATATATCGCTTTGCTTGTATTTCCTCATCTGTAAGTCGCTTTGGACTTTCGTTTAGCGTCTGCTAAACGAATAAATGTAAATGAGTCCATCATAGTCTGTGAAAATGAATTGTTCTCCATTTTCTTCAAGGAGACTCCAGAAAGCAATCGTTTTCTACAGCCGAGCTGAAATGTAAAAGTTTTGAGTTTAAAACATCCGACTTTCGGTCGCTTCTGTGACGAGTCTGATGGCTATTGTGTTCTTAACACAGGTATAGCCTACATATGTTACATAGTCGTGTAGAGTACCAAGCCATGGCCACACGTCCTCCAATAACAAGTTATATAACTGCAAATCAGTGACGATCTTTACAAACGTCCTCTGGTAACATTACTTTACAGGCTGTCTGGAAAGCTTATTCCGTCTGAATAGTCTTTAAGAGTGGCTGGATGTGTGACGGAGTCTTGACCCTTTTAGGAGAGCCTCGAAGTCAGGGGAACACACCAGCTTGTGTTTGACATCCCCAAGCACTGTCATGTCACCGGTCAGACCCTCTGTGAGCCGCACACACACGAGTTGCTGTGAAAGCACACACAGAAACGCTTGTTCATAATATTGTATGTGTCCTCCCTAAACTGTTCCAGAATACACACCTCGATGCTCCATTCACAATATTTATGCTACAGCTACACCACTTACACCACCACACAAGCTAATTAACAAGTCTGAACTAGATTGAATGGAGGTAGAGGAAGGATCACACCAAAATGCGAAGGTCAGTGGTCTCCAGCACCAGGATTGAGAAACACTCCTAGATGTACAGTGGACCTAAAAAGTCTACACCCCCCACCCCCTTTTTAAAATGGCAGGTTTTTGTGATATTAAAAAAATAAACCATGTCAGAGCTTTTTCTCATTGTAAAATAAAAAATTCAATAAAAAATCCAATAACTTGGATGCATTAAGTGTGCATACCCTTTTATAAGTGGGAATGTGGCAGTGTTCAGAATCAACCAATAACATTCAAACTCATGTTAAATACTAATTAATATACACCTGCCATCAGTTAAAGTCACATCCAACTAGAAAAGTCCTGGGCCAGAAAGAGCTTACAAAACAGGTATGGGATCTCACTGTTGAAAAATATCAATCAGGAGAGGGTTAGAAATTTTTTTCCAAGGAACACTAAAGACAATAATCAACAAGTGGAGAAAATATGGCACGATAGTGACCCTACTGAGAACAGGACGTCCCTCTAAAATTGATGAGAAGATCAGGAGAACAATGGTCAGGGAGGCTGCCAAGTACTAGTTTCTCCCTACATGTGACATCAATCTCCCGAATTCTTCATATCCCTGGGCTATAGGGTAGGGTGGCAAGATGTAAGACTTTTATAATCAAAAAAATAATTTCATCCAATCTCCCAAAACCATGTGGAGTAATGTGTTATGGTCTGATGAGACTAAAGTTGAACTTATTGGCCGTAATACCAAAAGATAGGTTTAGCACAAAAAAAAAAACAGCACATCACCAAAAGAACACCATCCCCATGGGGAAGCACGGTGGTGGCAGCATCACACTTTGGGGCTGTTTTTCTTCTGCTGGAACCGGAACTTTAATCAGGGTGGAGGGAATAATGTTTAGCTCCAAATACCAGTCAATTTTGGTACAAAACCTGAAGGCTTCTGCTAAAACATTTAAGAAGTAGAGGAATTTCACCTTTCAGCATGACAACGACCTAAAGCACTCCTCCAGCTCAACAAAGGAATGGCTTCACTAAAACAAGATCAAGGTTTTGGAACGGCCCAGCCGGAGTCCAGACCTAAATCCAATCAAAAAGGAGACCTGTGCTCAGGAGATGCCCAGCCAATCTGACACAGTTTGAATGCTTTTGCAAAATCAAGACGTGCCAACTGATCGACTCTTACCCAAAAAGACTGAATGCTGTGATAAAATCTAAAGGCACTTCAACTAAGTAGAAGTTTATCGGTGTACACACTTATGCAACCAGGTTATTGTACATTTTTGTCACTTTTTCCCCCTAAAATGATTCTTATTGTTTCAATGTCTTATTTCACTTTAATGAATAGGTTAAAAATTCCCAATAAAGTTTCATTAATTTATAACTTGGTTTCATTATTTTACGTCACAAAAACCTGCCATTTTAACGGGATGGGGGTGTAGACTTTTTAGACCTACTGTATAAACAGAAATGTAAGCATGGCTACTGAACTATTTGCCAGCCATGTTTCACCTGTGCAGCAGTGTGTAATCTCACCTGCAGAAAAGAGAAAGCTGCACCTTCCGACACGTCCAGTGTAACGTCCCCTATGACTAGCTGTACTTTGCCAGATTTCCTAATTTGCACTTTTCCTACGAATCCTTCTGTGAAGTCCGAGAGCACAGGCGCAGCCTCTTTCTCCCCTGGATCCTAAAGAACGACAAACAACGTTCAAGTATTAAAAATATTTCGGAGCAAACTGCAGCTGGAGAGAACGAAACCTGAATGTTCGACGTACTTGTGCTTTGAAATATGAGGCACGCTTGTCTTCAGCATCACATTTTTTCACAGACTTTTCACTTGTTAGAGCTTTTATGGGGACAGGAATGGTGTCGGGAAGCTGGATGAATAAAAGCTCTTCCTTCTCTGATACGCTCATCTGCTGGAAAAGATCTCCGACACTAGGAGGCTGAGGACCTGCAGAAGCTCCACTCGTTTGTGTTGGAATCCTCTCGTGCGTTTTTACTGACTTCGAACAAGTGTGATCAGACAGCGCTTCTTTTACTGTGAAAACAATGTTATATATGATAAAGGATGGGCATTCATCTGTATTCAGTCATTTTATTACATTCTAATATAATTATACTGGCAATCATAGTTCAGATGAGTATTTTCTTATGCGAAAAAACTTTCCAAACTGGACCATTAATCCAACTCGTCATAGAGGTTTCTTGAAATGTACTTTTTAAGCCCTTAAACTACCAGACCCAAATGGCAGGTCCTGGTTTAAAACATGCCTCACTCTCTAAATTAAAACGTAGTTAAACACTACAAAAAGATTTCCACATGAGCTCTGTTTGTACACATGATTATATTTTGTACATGTTTTGAAAAGACTGGCACTCCGGTGCAAGTAGGCCTGTCACGATAATCACTTTATGAACTTATCGTACGATATATGGACATGGATTTGGACATATGGACTCGATCCTTTTTGCTGACCTCGATATCGCCCGTTGTGTTCACGTGCGTGTTTGTTCACATACGAACGAACGACACCAACATTTTAGCCATTCGCGCCGCTTCTGTCCACTCGTCTGCTCTAGGGCTATCGAATAAACATTCGAACATTCGTAGAATTTAAGATCAAAATAAACATTGGTGCTAGTGCTTCTTACAAAACTTAAATTTGAATGCACAGTGTTCAGCACAGATTTTAATTCAAACCTACTGTTGAAAAAAAAAATGACACACAAAGTATTAACAATCTACTAACAATGTTTTCTGAAGGAAAATCAATAATGTCGTGGATTGAGCCACTCAAGCTGCGTGAGCTGAAGCTGAACAGTGAATGAACAGCGGTAAACTGAAGCGCTTTACTAGAGAGTTAATTAACTCACCCAAACACTTCCAAACACATATGAGATGAATCAGACATTTACACACCATAAACGTAATATTACAACTCGCTTCTGCACAAAACGACGCAAATGCACAAGTGAACTTGAACGCAAGTAAAGCTCTAGGTGGAACGGTGTCACGTTGTGAATACGCGCTTTCCATAACAATGCACTGAAATACAGATGATGAATAACTAACGCATAAAGAATTCACAATATTGTATTACAGTTATTGTTTTGGTTGTGTGGTTTTATTTTATTTATGTTTCATTTATTTAGGATTTCTTTTTGGGGCACACAGTGGCTTAATGGTTAGCACGTTCGCCTCACACCTCCAGGGTCGGGGGTTCTGTGTGTGCGGAGCATGTTCTCCCCGTGCTGCGGGGGTTTCCTCCGGTTACTCTGGTTTCCTCCCCCAGTCCAAACACATGCATGGTAGGCTGAATGGCATGTCCAAAGTGTATGTGAGTGTGCCTGCGATGGATTGGCACCCTGTCCAGGGTGTACCCCGCCTCGTGCCCGATGCTCCCTGGGATAGGCTCCAGGTTTCCCCGTGACCCTGAAGGAAGGATAAGCGGTATAGAAGATGGATGGAGGATTTCTTTTTTGACATTCCAAGTCCAATGTCTGAATATTCTTAAGAATTAAAAGTGCGTCGCTCTTTGAAAGGGTGTACTTGCGTTATTATGCTATTTATATCATCATTATATCAGTGGCATCAAATGGTCTTAAAATGACAATACTATCGTTTATCGCAGTTATTTCTGGGGCAATATATCGTCCAATGCAAGCGGTGATCATGACAGGCCTAGGTGCAAGTGGCAAAAAGTAAGGTCTATTTGTGGTTCGTATACGCCTTCCATATCCAGCTACACCAGGTACTGAAGTCAAACCGCTTATGAAGATTTGATGTTCATGTATTCAGGCTACACGTAAAGAACAAGTGTAAATTCCTGCACTAAAATTGTGTATATAAAATTATTTCTGTGGTTAGGGGTAGAGAAGCAGTTCTTTATTCTGACACAAATATAGAATTACCTCATATCACCTACTGTAAAAAAAAAAAAATAAATAAATCAGGGATACTGCAAGTAGTAACCATATACTTTAAAGGAGCTCTTTGGTTACTGAAGTACTGTCCCCTCTGAAACTACTGGAATGGCAAGACCAATTCATTTATGCTATACACCAAAGACATTTGGGTTTGAGATTAAAAGATGCATATAAGACAAGAGTTTAGGATTTCAGCTTTTATTTCCTGATATTTAGCTTCAAAATGGCTTGTTTTTGTCCCATAGAGAGCTCTATGATCTTTATGTTGGCTTATCCTTTTTTAACAACAAATGCAGTCTTCACAGGTGAAACTGAAGGCGTTGATGTTCAGAGCTATTTAATGTTTAAACAGTCAGTCTAACAGGACACACCTGGGTAACAAGAAACACCTGTCAGTCACATGTTCCACTATTTTTTCTTGCCTACAAAATGGGTGGTCTGATACAAAATGTGCTCTGTTCTATGTCATTTAACACATTTACATATAAATACCAGGAAATAAAAGCTGAAAGTCTAAACTCTCTCCTCATATTCATCTTTTGATCTCAAACCCAAATGAATTGGCCTTGCTGTTCCAAAGGTTTCGGAGGGGACTGTATAAAAACAGTGTCATTTGCATGTGTTTCGTTTCTTCCTGAGTAAAAAAAAAAGTCTTTTTCTTCTCCTACATCGAATACTGTTCTGATAAAGGCTTTTGAACCTACAAGATGTTGACGTGTCTGTTGCCAAGTAGTCGAATGACTGATGCAGTGGAAGTCTTATTGGTGTCTGTTTGGGGTCGTTTTTCAGGCCAGGATCATCTATGAACTACAAAGCAAAAATACACGACTTAGGTAGAGAGGAATAAAAAATGTTAACAATAAAAACATTTTAAAACAAGATTTTCAGGGAATTAAGCAAAAATGACTACAACTTACATCATCTCGCTGAAGCTTTTCTAAAATTCCATCGTCATCCTCCTCAGGAACGTTCCTCTCCTTTTTAACACTCCTAGTAAGAATTGAAGGATCATATTCGCTTAGATTTGTGGTCCCCCAATTTCCTGCAAAATAAAAGTGCCGCTGCTGCTATCACTGTGTTCTATTACTATTACTGCACTCTTGGTTGATTTTGGTGTGAAATCATTTACCTGTTTTCCTGAAGGTGTCTGCAGGACCCTGTTCAAAAATGGAGTGTGACTGAATAGTCTGGGGTCTCTCTCTCCGCCTGCGCTCTCTCTGCCTGTCCTCCCTTTCTCTTCTCTCCTTCTTCGGCGCAGTACGAGGCTCCTCCTTTAACCTGCGTGAAAGAAAAGGGTTCAGTCGGCTGAACGCTGAATTAAAAGTGGCTGACAATTATTTTCACACCGACACTTACTCGTCTTTGCTTTTACGGATGGAGTGGACGTTTGGTACAAATGTTTTCTGCAGGAACAAGAACATCATTCAAGTCAGTATTTTAAATCGGTGTTTACTTTATAGAAGTACGTGCTGGTTTCCTGGCTGCATCAGAACGAGTTTCCATAAGGTTTTGTGTTCAAATCCTGCTTTTGGTCTATGCAGTGTTAGCCTTTTGAGCAAGGCGCATAAACCTCACTTATGCTTGGATTTTTATCACTTTGAATTAAAGCATTTGAGAAACTAAAATATTTTCATTTGAAAATATTTGCCCAATATATTGCCCACATGCAAGATTACTTAAATTTCACTGACAGCATGAAACAACAGCAAGAAGGTCTGTGCTTGGAACCCAGCTGTTAAAGTCCCCATGAAGTGCCTCGAAACGCGCAGCGTTATTTGATAAATCAGGGTGGGACATATCGAGTAGCTCCGCCCACTTTTAAAATAGCCAACAGCGTTTATCTAACCTCACAGTCCCGAGTTAAGCCGTACTTGACAGTTACCACCATGGATTTTTATTTCGTCGGGGGCGGGACACTTCAGATTCTAGAGCGCATTTGATTGGACAGAAAATCTGATGCAAAGCTGAAGTGCAGAATGATGTCATCAAAATTGCTGATCCGTATTAGTGGTAGAGACAGACTGTAAATTCTGAATGCATATATCTTCTAAATGCGAATTTTGTCATTAACTTTAGCGACAGTATATTTCACATAACGTAACATTATTGTATATGATTGAGTGAGTGTGCGTGACCTTTTTATATCCCCCGAGTGTCAGGTCTCTGGAGCGCAGGGATGTGAGTCTGCCCGGAGGTGGAGGATTCAGTAACGAGCGTCCTGCCAGTCCTCTTCCCAAAGAGAAAGACGGACGCAGAGTCCCAGATGAACTGGCCACAGGTTCTCGGTCACCACCTTCTGCCATTCTGTAAAATGTCAAATAGTACATCAAATACTCATGTTCTAACTAGAGTACTTAGCTACTACATAGTATCCTGGAGATAATTACAAGATAATAATAATAATAATAATAATAATAATAATAATGAGTTTCCACTCAACACCAAAATGGATATCGACAGATGGCTAAACTAGTCTGATTAGAGGATGTTACTAGAAAATGATAAAGGGGCGTGCTATATTTAGTACTCATTCCTACCAATACCTGTATGAGCCGCCGTCATTATTAGTATTATATGATGAAGCTCCTCTAATGATAATGCTGTCCTTCAGCTTCAAGAAAAGCATTACATTCTGCTTAGTTCATCAATCGGCACGATCCGTGCTTTTACAGAAAATGGGCTGGCATAAAAAAAAACTTATAGCTATGGTTTTTTGTTTTTTTTCCATGTCATCTTTGCATTTTCTTATTTTGGTGATCGCTTATTAAATGTATACAGTGACATTACAGAGAAAAACAGATACTTGGAAGGCGGTACAAGAGATCATTGGTGCCTCTGCTGAGTCAAAGTATCTCACAGTTTGCTCACTTTGCTGATCTGCTGTACGTTGCACACCCACACGTGACAACAACAATGGTACCCGTCTTAGCTTCATATACGATATGGGCAAAAGTTTGTGGACACCTGACCATCACACCCACATGTAAGCCTACACCAAACTGTTGCCACAAAGTTGTACAGGATGTCTTTGTATGCTGTAGCGTTACAGTTTCCCTTCACTGGAACCAAGAGACTCGAGCCTGTTTCAGCACAATAATGCTCGTGTGCACAAAGTCAGATCCATGAAGATATGGTTTGCCAAGGTTGGACTGGAAGAGCATGAGTGTTCTGCACAGAGCCCTGACCTCAACCCCACGGAACACCTTTCGGACGGACTGGAACATCAGTGTCTGACCTCACTAATACTCTTGTGGCTGAATGAGCACAAATCCACACAACCATGCTAGGAAAAAAAATCTAGATCTGGAATGAGATGTTCAACATGCACATATGGGTGTGATGGTCAGGTATCCAAAAACTTCTGGACATAGTGTGTATCTGTATGAGAGTAAAAACCACCTACTCCTGCAACTATTTTGTTGAGACCTACAGGATCCCAGTCCTGGTGAGATTTTCATGGCATGTAGCAGTACTGTGGGACTGTTTCTGGAGACTTTAGGGTGAACTACAGCGTGTTTGGTCTTATAAACGGTTTTGATGGGGAATAAAATAATAAAATAAAATAATAAATAACATCAGTAACACCAACTAATATCAAATGCACACACTGGAAGTACCCAAGCTGGAGTTCCAATCTATAGTTACCGCGCCAGTGCTGGGAGTGGGCGTTACTTTCCAGGCTCAATCCCAAATGCGTCTACACTCCCTCTATAAGTCCACTACATACGCAATGACTTCTTCGCTCCATCTAGTGCACTACAGCTCCAAAGGGGAGCCGTTGGGGATTTGGAACTATGCGCGCGAGCCTTCATTTTGTTAGCCAAAGGCTATACGCGCCTGCGTAAGAAAAACAACGGTGCTTGGTTTCTCGTGCACGACAAATAAACACAAAAATTAACACCCACAATATAAAATACGCGTTATTAATACACAATATAACAGTAACAGTGCAAGACTTACGTGTTGGTTGCTATGTTTATATCATCTTTCTTACAGTTGAGCTTTCACAGCTTCCTAGTATGCGCATCTTTGTTAACCTTCGATCATGTGACCAAGCTTTGAGCGTTCCTATTGGCTAGTTTGTAACCACATGGGAATAAATACATGGCGTCTATGGGTTTAGTCTTTAGAGCTTGTGTTGTGATGGAGAATAGTAGTTGTATTCAGGCGACGTTCATGAATTATGCAAATCCACTCTTTTTAGGTCGTGGATTTGTCTGTCTTTTTTTGACAGGTGCCACTGTAACGAAATAATCAATGTTATTCACTTTACCACTCTGTGGTTTTATGGCTGATTGGTGTAATATCAATGGGACACAAATGTTACCACAAATATGGACTTGACCATTTATTGATTTTAGTATACAATGCATGTATTTTAATACATATAGTACAAATAGTCTAGGGTCCAAATATATGGAACTAGGCTCCAAATATTTCAAGTAAGACTTTAATGAAACAATGTTTAGCAATTGTGTTTACTACATTAACGTTTGTCTATATAGTTGTTTTGAGAATACTGTATAACTAATTTAACGTATTGGGTGGCACAGTGGTGAAGTGTGTAGTGTTGCTACCACGCAGTTCCCGGGTCCCCAGTTCGATCCAAGCTCAGGTTACTGTCTGTATGGAGTTTCGCATGTTCTCCTTTTGTCTGTGTGGGTTTCCTCTGTATTCTATACTTTCCTCCCACCTCTAATAAGCATACAGGTAGGTGGATTGGCCAGTGTTTCTGGGATAGGCTCCGGAGGCACTTCCACCCTGATAAGGATGAAGTTATTACTATAGATGAACTAATAAATTAAATAAATGAGTATACTGACTAATTATATACACCAGCATATGCCATGAAATTCTCAGTCTTCAGGATTTGGTTTCTTCTCTTATGCTAGGGGTGTTTCTGTCTCATTCATTTTATTTCAGCACTCATATTGTTATTAAAGCAATAATCTTTTACCATAGCACACCGAGAGATGTCAGTATTTCTCTGTTTGTTGCAGCATGTTCATTTTTGTGTATCTATGAGGCGCAGCTTGTGTTTGTCATATTCATTAATGTCAGTTATAAAAATTGTCGGTTTTTTTAAGCTTTTTTTTTTTTTAAATAATTTGGGACAAATAAAAAATGTGATTATCTAATTGTATATGAATCAGATCTAATCTGTTGTATATTATAGTTTGTGTGAGTTATTTTTGTTCCAATGTATCTATTTGAAATGTTGCCAAATAACAAATAGGTAAACCTTCATTATAAATCTAAATCATATTATGGTTATGGCAAATCTTTTAGGCTATGTGAAGCCTGTGAAATTTACACAAGTAGCTTTTAGACAAGTCAAGTGTTACATTTCACTTGGTGTGAGCTTTATTCATGTAGGACCCCTGTCTGTATTCAGATGTTAATATTTTGCATGTATGGTGTGTGGTTTCATTACATAGATGGGATTTTCTGACATGAATAACTCTTCATTACGTGATCACATTTTTCACGTAATGTCAAATACTAATTTCATGGCATAACATGTTGAAATGCGCTCATTCACACAGGTTAATTACATGTAAAAAATCTTACAACCATTTGTGAAATTTGTGACTTCTCCATAAATGTCAGGATTGTCCTGCTAACTATAATGATGGAGGGTGGAGGGAAGCCTTATTATAATATAAATTACGACCAAGGCCTATACACTATATGACCAAAATTATTTGGACACTTGACCAACACAGCCACGGGTGCTTGTTGAACATCCCATTCCAGATTTAGTCCCCCTTTACTGTTATAATAACCTCCACACTTCTCCACTAGATTTTGGAACATGGATATTGGTGCTCATTCAGCCACAAAAGCATTAGTGAGGTCAGGCACTGATATTGGGTGAGGAATCCTGGGGTTAATTCAGTTCCAGTTCATCCCAAAGGTGTTCAGTGGGGTTGAGGTCAGGGATCTGTGAAGGACACTTGAGATCTTCCAGTCCAAATTTGGCACATCATGTCTTTTTGTGCACAGGCACATGTTCATATTGGATCAGGTTTGGGCCTCTTAGTTCCAGTGAATGGAAATTGTAATGCCACAGCATATAGAGACATCCTATACAATTCTGTGCTCCCAAAATTGTGGCAACTGTTTGGGGAAGGTTTACATTCAGCTGTGATGGTCTGGTGCCCACAAACCTTTGGCCATACAGTATGGTTTATTCATTCATCTTCAGTAATCGCTTTATCCTTTGGTTGGAGTGGATTTGGAGCCTATAATGGTAATAGGTGTGAGGCAAGTATGCACTTAGTTACACCATGGATGGTACAGCAGTCCATGGCAGGCGAGCATGCACACATTCACAGCTAGGGACAACATGTAAAAGTCCATGAAACTGCGAGGCAGCACCGCTACGAGCTGTGCCTAATAATCATAATCATAATAATGCACTTCCTGGTTACACAATTGCACTTTTTGACCATGTAGTATACAGTTATACACTCTTAAAAATAAAGGTTCTTCAGTGGTTTGTTACAGCACCATAGGTTCGGCATTTCAGAACCACCTTCTTGTCAAGAACCATTTTTCACTGGCTTCTTGAGCTGAGCTGTATGGTTCTCTGGAGATTAAAGAAGTTGTTTATGTTTATGTCATTATAGGCTCTTCAGTTTATACTGGAGTAAAGTTTGTTTGTCTTTGGACGTTCGATATTCGCGGATATGCGGAAATTAAGGGACCGTCTCTAAAGTTACATACGACATTGTCACGTTTCTAACTTCAATAGCATTTGAAGGGAATGACTTACAGTCACACAAACAACTGTAAAGTGTTCATCTAGGTGTCAGGTATGAAGCACACCTATTAGATGTTTTTATATTTATCAAAATGAGCTATTAAATCATATATAAATTAGACATGAATGTCTCTACAGAATGGGCTCATACACAAAATATGCTATTATTTAAAGCTCAATAGCATTTGAAGGGAATGATGTACAGTCACACAACCAACTGTAAAGTGTTCATCTAGGTGTCAGGTATGATGCACACCTTTTAGATTTTTGATATTTAACCTTACAATGCATGAACCAAAAAAACCTTCACGAATGCATAAAGGGGATCAAAATGACCCGTACTGGATTGAATGGTTTTCTTCAAAACATAGATGTCCTATTAATTAAATTATATATATATATATATATATATATATATATATATATATATATATATATATATATATATATATATATATATATATGTATGTATGTATGTATGTATATATATGTATGTGTGTGTATATATATATATATATATATATATATATATATATATATATATATATAAATGCTATTCATACACACACACACTCACACACACACACCCTTTGTGCATTCGTGAAGGTTTATTTGGTTCATGCATTGTAAGGTTAAATATCAAAAATCTAAAAGGTGTGCGTGATACCTGACACCTAGATGAACACTGTACAGTTGGTTGTGTGACTGTACATCATTCCCTTCAAATACTATTGAGCTTTAAATTATGGTATATTTTGTGTATGAGCCCATGCAGTAATGAAATGCATGGCAATATTTACATATGATTTAATAGTTTATTTTGATAAATATCAGAAATCTAAAAGGTGTGTCTCATACCTGACACCTAGAGGAACACTTTACAGTTGGTTATATGACTGTAAGTCATTCCCTTCAAATGCTATTGAAGTTAGAAACGTGTATAACAATGTCGTATGTAACTTTAGAGACGGTCCCTTAATTTCCGCATATCCGCGAATATCGAACGTCCAACGACAAACCAACTTTACTCCAGTGCAGTTTATTGGTTCTTCAATGTATCATCATCCCTTAACAGGTTAAAGTGAGACTTTATGGGACTGGAAAATGTGACTACTGGCATCACACTTAAGAACCTTCCTTAAAACACTAATTAAGTGTTTATTTATTTGTTTGTTTGTTTGTTTTTAATGATTACATGGTTCCTTTTAGCACTGCTGTAAGGAACCATTTCTGGGTTCTTTAAAACACCAATAAATAGATGCTTCTCTAAAGAACTTGAGAGTAAAAGGTTCTTTGTGTAACTTTAAAGGTTCTCCTATGGCATCGGGTTGGAATCTTTTTGGTTCTAATTGGAAACTTTATTTATTATTTATAAGCAATTATTTATAATCGCACGATCGGGTGTCACCCAGATGAGGATGGGTTCACCCAGATGAGGATGGGTTCCCTTGAACCTTCACCCCATGAGGATTCTTCACGTCCTCTCAGGGAGTTTTTCCTTGCCACGTCACCGTCACAGCTTTCTCATTAGGGATACATTTATAAATGTAAAATCTATATCCTGAAATCTATAGGCCTGTAATTCTGTAAAGCTGCTTTGTGACAATATCCATTGTTAAAAGTGCTATACAAATAAAACTGAATTGAAATGAATTAATAATGATGATGATGATTTGTTATTCCTCCGAGTCAGCTCGCAGAACCCCTCAGAAAGAGGCAGTTCGCCTTCCGTTAACTGGGTGTCGCACTGGGCCAGGGTGCGAGTCGCGCGCAGTAGACAACCCTTCTGTCCTGCTCAGAAGTTTCTCAAAAGGGCGGCGCTCTTCTCGCGAGCGCAGTTAAAGAGCGCGCTCCCGACCGGAGCGGAACGAGCGCAATGCCGAGCGCGTCTTCCTCCTCACGCCACGGGAACTTAACGGGACCGCGTCCGACGCGAAGAACAACAAGACGTTAACGCCTGAAGAGCGCTTGTGGGCAGTGCGTGCACGCGTGTGTGTCGTGGTGTGTGTGTGTGTGTGTGTGTGTGGGCGCCGCGTTGGGTCGGTGGGAAACGCGCGGACACCATGGCCGCTGGGCGCAGCTCGGTGAGCGCGCTCATGCAGCAGCCCGAGGCGCCGAGCTCCAGCGACTCCCCGCCGCCGCACGGCTCCGAGGACGAGGAGCAACACGGCGGAGCGGCGGCGCCCCACGACCCCGAGTGGACCGAGGAGAGGTTCCGTGTTGACCGCAAGAAGCTCGAGCTCATGCTTTTAGGTAAAAGTTGTGCTCATGAGTTGAATAAAAAGAAACTTTGGCTGCTAACTGCATGCTTCCATGCTGAGAAGTTTCCCAGATTTTAGAGCTCTAAACTAAATAAGGCCACGTCAATACAGCTGTACGACATGGGAAACCCCTCAAATGGTGCTTTTTATAGGCATAAACAGCATTATTGTGCCATTAGGGCAGTATTACGCGCTGTTTGGTGATGGTTTGGGTTGAGTTCAGTCTCAGTACACAGAATGAGATTTATAGGCTTCTGCTTTTAAAAGAGTGATCATCTCCACATTGTTATCTCCATACTCACCCAGTCCCGTTTATTCTTACTGATAGGATAAAGGAGAGTGGTTTGGTTGTGGATTAATCACTCATGCTTCATTTCCCACAAGTCCTTCTTCACCGTTATCTCCCTTAAAACACTTTTTGTTTTGAGGCTTATTGGTTTCTTATACAATGCAAATTTCATCTTTGGACGTTTTTATCCCTCCTCTACAAACATCTAGTCATCTTCTTCTTCTTCTTCTTCTTCTTCTTCTTCTTCTTCTTCTCCTTCTTATTATTATTATTTTACATCGACTTTACAACCATTCGCATTTGTAGTCTTCTACCTTTAATTATAGGCTATCCCTGCTGAAAACCACCCCCCAAAACAATTGAAACTCATAGAATTTGTAATGGTTTTAATGGGAATTGTATTGGTTTTAGTGGAAACTGTAAAAGCCCCTGCAGATCTCTACTGGTAATTTGTTGAAATCTGTTGGTTGCATGTTATGTCTCGTGGACACCATTAAGGATTTTAAGGGTTAGCTGATGGTTTGTGATGGTATTTGTAGTGGAAACCGTTATCATTTCTGTGATGGTGTCTATTGTTTGTGGGTTTTTTTTTTTTTAGCAAGGAAGGGAGTCCTTTAAACATTTCTGTTGATGTCCTCTCCCGCCACCCCTGCTTTTTTTTTTTTTGTTTACACCAGAGAGAGAGAGCTTTATTTTCCCACACAAAAGCCATCAGTATGACGCAATACTGTATATTGCTTCTGTTGATATGATTGGTTACTATGGTAATGAAATATGCTGCAAGACTTTGTTGCAATATGCAAAGTGCTACATAACTGCTACATGCATAATTAATTCATCAAATGCTTCATTCAATCTAGGCCACTGAATATTGGTGTTAGTCATCTGTATTCACATTATATCCATTTGTATATTTAACTAGGTAACATTAAAGCTTCACTGATTTTTGTTTATTTTATTTTAAATTCATCATGTAATCACAGGCTTTGTGGTATAATTACAATATCATATTTTATCCATGTTGTGCAAACCCTGCCAATAGGAGTCAGTGTTGAAACACACAGTCCATGAGACACTGCTCACAATGCTTTTGCCAGTTGTTGGCTTCTTTATTTTCCCCTCGAAATGCTCAGTTTTGATTTATTATTTGGAAAAGGTGGTCAGACTTAGTTATAATACTGCACTTCCATAACAAAAGGTACTAAAAACACCTGTCAATGGGGTTCCCAGAGACTCCTTTAAAAGTAAAATAAATTCCACGGACCTCAGAACAAATATTACATTTGTACAATAATGTTTTTCTAGTTATTAGAACCATAAGGCTTTCTATTCCTGAACTTTCCACTGACAGAACACATTAGGGTCGGAGACATTACACGTAGAGGGTTGTGATGTCCACCGCTGTAACTTAATTAAAAAATCACAGACCCCATGGCTATGCTTCATAGACCCCACTCACTCTGAGAACCAGTGCTGATATGTACGTCTTTTACCTTCAATCCAAGGACCTAGGGAATGTAATGTAACTTTAAAACTCCTTGAAGCTCACGATCACTCTTGTACATGTTAGGGTACTGTAACAGTATAATAATGTCGGCAGTGTGCCACTCAGAAACACAGCAGCCAAAAAAGATAACGTCAACACAAATACACTCGTAACTTTCAGCTTCACTTTACTCAACTACAGACACACTCGCTGAGCTCACTGCGCAGGGGGAGAGCAAGAATGCAACATTCTTTCATTCATTCTTTCATTCATCTTCAGTAACCTCTTCATCCTGGTCAGGGTCATGGTGGAGCCGGAGGAACACTAGACCTGAGGCGAGAATACACCCTGGATGGCATGACAGTCCATTTTAGGGCATCATGCACACACATTCAAACCTAGGGGCAATTTAATGTAGCAAGTCCACCTACCAGCATGCTTTTAAAAGGTGAGAGGAAATTAAACCACTTAAACCAACGAAGACCTTCCAACCTTTACTCATTTTGTGTAATAAATCAGCCATTGAACATGTGTCTGTGAGTTATCATGCAAACATATACAGTGGCTGAGTGGTTAGCACGTTTACCTTGTATCTCCAGGGTTGGGGGTTGTGCCCCGAGTTCCTTGGGATAGGCTGCAGGCTCCCCAACGACCCTGTGTAGGATAAGTGGTACAGAAAATGGATGAATGGATGGATCCCCCCAATATAAACTGTAAATGAACTGGTGGCCACCTTACAGTATAACCCTGTTTATACACGCACTACAGTTTGTAGTGGTTTTTGAAAGGACCATATTGAAAATGTACTGTTCCCTCCCCAAAGGGCCCAGCAGTGATACCTTGGCAGTCCTAGAATGTGAAGTCACAGCCTTCTAGCCAGAAAAAAAAAAAATCGGTGAAGTAACCATCCAGTCATACACCATGACCAACCATGACACTGTAACAACCCGACCCGTTCATCTGTAGTTCACGTTGCATACAAATTTCCTTTTCATATTGACCACAGAGGCCTGATCATCGTCATACAAGAGAAACGAAGCGTACCGTACCGTATGCTTTTCTCTCCTGCTTGCTGCTGGAATGGCATTTGAAAGCAGCTGGAAGAGGAAGAGAGAAGTCTGAGATGAATAACAAGCTCACCATGCCAAAGTAAATGTAACAGACTTATGGCTCTTTGATCAGATAGATTTAGTGTCCGATGTAAACTGGAAATTCAGATATAAATTGCTGACTAACAGCTTTGATGCAACAGCTGGTACAGCTAAGATTCACACCGTGATGGATTTGGTGACCAATCTGTCGAAGGTGTGTTAAAATAAAGCGCAGTGAGGGTTTAGTAATGTTTAAGCCTTACCTCAAAGTGCCAAGCATACAGGCACTGTCACGCAGCATGTCCTGCCACTACTCAAATGTTTTTGCACTGACTTCTTTCTTTGGATTCTGTGTATTTGAGTAGATGCATGCGTGTGAAAGAGAGATTTTCCATCCTCAGGCTTTGAAAGAATTTTACCCGGCTGCTTCATGTTGCCGCAGCTCTCGCTCATCAGCTTAATAGCACTGCACAGGGTTTATTTCTCCAAGTGTTTCGGTACGAAAGTGTAAGCAGAACAGGTGCCAACACCATCTAGACCTTCAGAGCCAAGTGGTCAATATTCAAGGCCCTCTCTTTTGTCGAGCGCTGTTCTACAGCTCGGACAGTGACGTTAATTATTTGGTTTTAAAACGGGTTTATTTGATTTGGCACTCATGACAAGTGTAGCATTGCTCTGGCTTTAAAGTGCAATGTCGTGGCTGAATGGCACATGCAGTGTTTCTACATTTAAATTCAATTCAGCTAAAATGTTGTTGGTGTTGTTGTTGTTGTTTGGCCTGGTCGGCTTCCATTAACAGTTCAGTCTTGAGTCGTTTGGAGCATGAGTTTGAATTTGTCATCTGGGCCACCGTCAAGACCTGAGCAAGAAAGCATATCTGTTTCCTGTCTAAATTTAAGGCCCTCTATGTGTCAACTCTTTGCCCACCTGCTCCTTATACTGAAGTTGCACACTTAGGACATATGGTAGCGAACTTCTAATGGAAAAATCGAGGAATGTCAGATTGTTACTGACAGGTTATGTATGGTAAAAGACAGACACTAGTGACACTCAGATTTTGTGAGCGTAGTATGCATTTGTGTAAAATATGTACTTTTTTGTTGTTTTTTTAAATAATGAGCTGTAACACAGGAAACAGACAACCATCTTAGAACATGTCCAGGAAACTCTCCTACACATTCAATGTCTATGTGTGTGTGTGTAATACAACTTACAGGGAAGGGTTTGACACACAGACATACACACATATTCTAAGCCACTAAGTGATAGTCCTGAGGAAATGCAAGCTAAAAATGGCAAGAAGCATGCTTTTCCATCTTCTATAAACAGACCCAGTTTGTTCTGGCTAAATTATACACTTTAGTTAGTTCATACCATAACGGTTTACAGATTATATGTACATACTATACACAGCCTCTAAATCTACAGTATCTTCCATTATCTGCTTTTCCTGTTATACAACCTATAAAGCACAGCAGCAAATGTGGGATCTTCTTAAATGTTAGAGACCATGTTAGTGCTTTTCCACTCTCAGTGCCTAACCTTAAATTGTTCTCGGCTTTTGCGCTGCAAAAGAACAAGTTCTCTGTCACTTAGATTGCTTCTCTTACAGCACCAGAAACCTGCTGGTCTGGAACCGTGGCACCAGTTATGTGAGGGACTGGGAACGAGGGTCATTTTGTCACCATGACGACAGCTCAAGCAGGTCACGTTGTTTGCAATAACACAATGAAAAAGACTTAAAAATATGTGGAGATCATTTTTGATGATATTTTTTTGGGGAAAAAAAAAGTGCTAAACCCCTACCAAAGCAGACGGATTGTGGAAGAGAGAAATACTTCACTGGCAGTGAACTGTAGAGTACAGCATGCTTTCAGAATAATTTCAAACTAATTTGCCAAAAGGCAAATTTATGTTTCTAATGTGTGTAGAATGTGAAAATAAATGAAATAAATAAACATAGGCAGCCAGACTGTTAAAATAATTGTTCATGATGAATCATAATATTTAGTTAGTTTTTTTTTTTTTAATTAATGGTTAATAGTGATTAATCAAATTTTTTTATTGGCCCAAATTGAACCAGAGATTTTTACAGCCAGAGTTCTCTCTCACTGTAAGAAATCATCACATATCACTGCTGTCCTGCGCAGGTTACACTGGTTACCTGTTTCATATCATATCCAATACAAAGTTCTCCTTATCACTTTCAAAGCCTTAAGTGGTCTAGCCCCCTCATACATTGCTGATCTCGTCCGTCCCTACACTCCATCATGCTTTCTCAGGTCATCTGTTTCTGGCCTATTGTTCATTTCACGTTAAAAGCTGACCCTACTCAGTGGTAAGGCTTTCTGTACAGCTGCCCCTTCACTTTGGAGCTCTATTCCACAGTCCCTTCGCAATCCGCTTTGGTTGAGTTTTTTGTGTTGTGTTATTTGTGTCTGCTTTCTAATTGTAACGTGACCTTGGGTTTCTAGAAAGGCATTATAAAAAGAAACTTATTATTATTATTATTATTATTATTATTATTATTATTATTATTATTATTATTACATATGTAAGACTGCTATGGTAGTTCTACATTGTTTGGTAGGACTACTGTGTTTTTAGTGATTTGGCTCAGGAATGGACAAACACGCTGTTCTGTAGAGATACTGTGATGGCACGCCAGAGACTATATGTAATCATAATAAAAAAAAAAAGAAAAAAAAGTAATCTCTCTCATACCTGCAATTATTTCTTAGACCATCTGTGCTCATGTGATGCTTTCCTTTTCACTGTCTCCCCACTTTATTACATCCCTGAAATGCTTGGCACACAACTGGGTGTAGTGCCTCTTTCCTGTTTTCCAGTCAGTGCAGGTGGATGCAGTTTCAAATCTTTTTCTATATAATGCGCTATGACGCTGCAATCATTATGGCTAGTCAATGAGGTCAAAAAAAGCATGCAGCATGTCAGATTGTGAGTGCATATATGGATGTTCAAAGATTTAATTCAGAAAAAAAGGCTTTAAAGTTTCATTCTTATCAACTCTTATACTGTACGATAAGGTTTTGTGACGTGTTTGGTCTGTGTACTAATTTGTCAGTGCTAGTAGTGAATGAAAGCTAGTCAGTTACCTGTGTGCAGTATACAAAGTGAATATTTGGTGCTGTGGTTTCTCAGAATGTTGTCTGTACTGATTCTGTCAGATGCAAAACCATGACCGAAGCTAACAAGAAGCTACCAAAGTCCAAAGTCTATTTTGGGTGGCTATTCAATGCTAAGCTAACACTCGCCTAACGTCTGTTAGCTACATCAGAAATCATCATGATATCTGCTTGCCAGTATTAACATAGTTAGCCATGCTAGTATTTTGGTAGAGGTAGGATTTAGTGAGCAATCTCTTCTTCTTTAGAAAAACACTAATAGCAAAGTGTACACCTACACACATAACATTAAAACCAATGCCAGGTGAAGTGAATAACATTGATTATCTCGTTAAAATGGCACTTGTCAAGTGGTGGGATATATTAGGAAGCAAGTGAACAGTCAGTTCTCAAAGTTGACGTGTTTGAAGCAGGAAAAATGAGCAAACGTTAGGATCTGAGTGACTTTGACAAGGGCCAAATTGTGATGGCTAGACGACTGGTTAGACAGTGGTTAGTACCTACCAAAGTGGTCCAAGGAAGGACAACTGGTGGCAGGGTCATGGGTGCCCAAAAATAGTTCAGGAATGATTTGAGGAACGTGACAAAGAGTTCAAGTTGTTGACTTGGCCTCCAAATTCCTAGATCTCAGTCCAATCGTTCATCTGTAGGGTGTGCTGGACAAACAAGTCGAATTCATGGAACCCCCACCTCGCAACTTACAGGACTTAAAGGATCTGCTGCTAACGTCGATAACACTTTAGAATACAGATCCGTCATTAATGATTAACTACACAGGAAGAAATGAATAACGCAATATTAACATTTTAGTAACTACTATTAACTGAATAGAAACTCTGATTAACAAATTAGTAAGTAATAGCACACAGATGTATGCTAATTCACTATTAGCTAATCAATAACTACTATTTCTCTCATGCCTCCCAGAGAACTACTAAGAAACTATTAATAACTGCTATTTCTTTCATGCCTGCCGGAGAACTTCTGTTACTGCACACAACCTTGGGGTAACCATGGACAATCAACTGTCCTTTTCCTCTCACATTGCTAATCTGACACACTCATGTCGATTTCTTCTTTACAACATCAGAAGAATGCGACCATTTCTATCCATACAGGCCACTCAGATGCTGGTTCAGTCTCTTGTCATCTCGAGACTGGACTGCTGCAACTGACTCCTGGCAGGTCTTCCTCTGGCCTTCCTTCCATTCGACCTCTGCAACTGATCCAAAATTCAGCTGCATGATTTGTTTTCAACCTTCGTAACTTCTCCCACACCACCCCATTGCTACGCTCCCTCCACTGGCTTCCTGTAGCTGCCCACATCCGATTTAAAACACTGATGCTTGCCTACAAAGCCAAAAATGGACCAGCACCCACTTACACCTCAAATCACTTATCACCCCACACTGCACCACACTCCCTCCGATCCTCTAGCACCGCTCGACTGGTCCCACCATCTCTCAGGGTACAAGGAAGGCATGCATCAAGACTCTTCTCTGTTCTGGCACCTAGATGGTGGAATGAACTTCTCCTAGATGTCTGAACAGCTGAGTCACTGGCTGCCTTCAAACCACATATAAAGACCTACCTCTTCCTAAAATACTTAAATTAGCACTTTTCATTAAAAAATGGAAAAAAAAAATCTGTCTTTTCTTTCTATATTACCTCTCAACAGAGTTTTAAAAGTGATGGTATTTTTAGACTGTGACCCAGTGAACCAGTATTGGGATGTATTTATTGATACTTCTGTAAATCCCTCTGGATAAGGGCATCTGCCAAATGCCATACATGTAAATGTATTAAGAAACTATATTCATAACTACTAATTCTTTCATGCCTCCCTGAGAAGTACTAAGAAACTATATACAGTTTCATAATTAATGAGAAACCACTACTGTTAACAAATAAACTAGATTGTTTACATAATCAATAGGTAATAGCAGACTTATGATTTGGGTAAGCTGTTAATAATTCGTACATTTTATCATTCCTCCTAGAGAACTATTTACTAACTATGGATCATTGTAAAGAAATGGCTTTTTAAATGCACATTTCGGGACCTTACTCCTGCGGTCAATTTTCCGTCATGCCTTTGAACTAGGGATGCACCGAAATGAAAATTCTTGGCCAAAGCCGAAACCAAATATAATGAAGAACTTGGCCGAAGGCCGAATACCGAACACGTTTTTTCGCGTTTTTTCCATTTATTTTGCCATTCTTTTCACCACTGCATAAAAATATGCTTTTTACTATTTTGTCTTGCTTTTCAAAGAAAAAAATCAATTACAAAAACTACAATTTCTAAATATTTATTTAACACTGAACATTTTTTTTCATTCCAGCAGGCATAGGCTACCAACAAGGCACAATATAACTTTAAATAAATAAATGAGTAAAATAAAAATATTTGTATGCGGTCATCTTTGAGCCCCCCTTGAATAGCCGATGTTAGGCCTATAACTGACTGCTGAAAGAATGGAACACTCTGTAGCCTACAACTAAAAAGTGCATTAAAAAGTGCATTGACGAGTGCAAAAAATGGTTCTATTGGGTTCTATACGGCTGATTATATTGGGGATATACACCGCTCGCGTCCCTGTACACCTCGCGGAGTATTATAGTGGATATAGTATAGTTAGATACGTTGTTAATGTTATGTTCCTTGATAGATTTAGTTAGTTTAAACTATAGATTAGTTCATTTAGTCCCCGCTGGTTTTTCCGCTCCCAGTCCATAGTACTAGTCCATGTTTCTTGTTTTGTGTTTTGACCCTGTTTTCTGTGACCACGACTTTGATTCCTGCTTTGCCCCGTTTATGCCTGTTTGCCGATCGCCCGATAACCCTTTGCCTGTCTTGACTAAGTTTTTTGGATTACGATTTGTCTGCCTGCCCTTAAATAAATACGTCTTTACCTGCTTCCGTACTCTACTCCCTTACGTCTCACGACGTGACAGAATACTCCGGAACAGAAACAAAACAAATGCACGTGTCCACAGTAAACATCCAAAGAGCACGTAACTCGTGCACGTAGCCCGTGCATGTGCGCGCCCCCTCATCGAGGTCGTGACATTATTCGCGCATCTCACTCTGGTTGCTAGGCTATTTTGTCGCATCATCAAACACGTCATTGTTCGGTCAAATTTATTCAGCCTTTTCACCGAACACCGAAAGTGCTTTTTTTGCTATTTTCGGCCGAATAATTTCGGGTGCCGAACATTCGGTGCATCCCTAGTATAGTTGCCTTGCGGAATCTCCGATGGGGTCGTGCGCATTAAAGGCCAACACGCCTCATTCACTGCTATTTTTAGTTCAGCTTGCCGGTACCAAGAGGCAGATTGGCTGTGGGGAAAGTGAGATGTTTTGTGTTCGTTTACTTTACTTACTAATTCATAATTATGTATTTCTTTCTTTATTTTTTTTAGTTATCTGTTTCTATCTTTATTTCAATTATTCTGGCCTTGTCTTTAATGTTATACTTTGAAGTTTGTAGTGTTTCCCCCCTGTGTGGCTAAAGTGGACTGGTCCGTCTGTATTGCTGCCTTTGTTGATTTAGTTGTTTGGTTCTGTTCAGTCCTCAGTTATTTGAGTTTAGTTCTGTTCAGTTTGTGATGGATAGAATATGATGTGGCCCGAGTTACAAGTCGACCTCTTTTATAGACCTAAATATTGATTTTGATTATTTGATTATTACCTATTGATTATGTAAACAATCCATTCAGTCTATTCGTTAACAGTAGCAGTTTCGCATTAATTATGAAGCTGTATATAGTTTCTTAGTAGTTCTCCGGGTGGCATGAAAGAATTATTAGTTATTAATTAGCTAATAGTGAACTACCGCATTCATCTGTGTGCTATTACTTACTAATTTGTTAATCAGAGTTTCTAGTCAGTTAAAAGTAGTTACTAGAAAGTTAATATTGCATTATTCATTTCTTCCTGTGCAGTTAATCATTAATGACGGATCTGTATTCTAATCCGTATTCTAACTGGCTAATGCCATTGATTTATTATTGATGGCCAAGCCACAGATTACTCCAGTTACCTGAGATCTAAACACAGACAAATTAACTGCTACATTTAACAAGCGTACCTTTGACACAATACCGGCTTTATTGCTTCTAAAGTGCTCTAAATATGAAATTGTTGCTACAACAGTGGTAAATGTTCTGTGGAAAAACAGCTGGACTGAACTTGGCAAACATGTACTTGACATGTTCAGTCAGTTTCCTGTTTTTCATTTCTTATTTTATCAATAACCTTCTTATTTTGCCAAAGTGAGGCTTTAGGATGTTTTTAATTAGTTTAAATAATTTTGTGCAAATAATTCATTCCACAAATCATAGGCAGCAGTTTTAATTTATGGAAAAGTGAAGTTTGCTTGTGGATGAAATATACTTTGGCCGACGTCTCTCTCAGTGTGTATGTGCGTGTGTGCTTGTGCATTTTAAAGAGTTCATCTTTGTTGTGCTAAATGAAAATATAAAGCAGTGAGTAAGTGCTGGCCGGAATGCGCTTAGGCCTGGTTGTCCTTTGGACTGTAGCCTAGGGAAACACTTCTCCACGCTTTTTAGAGGTTAAACATGGCATTCTCCCCAAGAACTACCTCCAAAGCCAGCCGTTGCTAGCCAGGGCCTCCATTCATGGCAGAGAGAGCCATTACTTGGCTTGTCATTTTGGTGAAATAAATTAATCCTACTAAAAAAAAACCTGACGATCTTAATTGTCACATCATAAACCTAATGCTTTGCTTCTGTCGGGTCAATAAATGCTACAAATGACCTGAATCGGCATGCTGGGACTGTGCTTGAATCTCGAACTCGGTCTGTTCTGGTCAGAAGGACCCTGGAGGAGCAGTGGGTGGAAGGTTCCCAGTGTTCACAACGCATAATTCAATGCAGCTGTTGGAGAGACTCTGGTTTAAAAAAAAAAGAAAGAAAGAAAGAAAGAAAGAAACCTCTGGCTCAGACCAGAGACTTTGTTATGACAAGGAAAGAAATGGTCCTGTTTCTCCAGAGCCAGCTTGACTGCTTAAAGACAAAAACAAAATGGTTGTTGTTCACCATCAGAACTGCAACAGCGCTACTTCTTGGTGGTGATGGTGTGGGTGCACCCTGATACTATTTCCCAATAACTATTTTTAATGAAGTCTCCATGCGGTTTCAGATGATGCACATAATTTATTTGCAAGGTGATGTTTTAACCATCCATATGTTTTCTGCAGATGATAAGTGCATGTGTAATTGCTTTCAGTGTTGCTTTTTTTTTTTTTTTTTTTTTTACCAAAAAGAAAGCTAATTAAATTTCTTTTCTTGCAATAATATCTTGTCATTGGCTACTGTCTTCATTAACTTAGCTTGACCCATTCTTTAAAAGCCACTAAATGGGGCTAGCTATTTCAATGCATGAGATTGTGTGAGATTTAATTCCTGAATAGTTGCTATTATGGTTCCACACACTTACTGAAACTCTGTTTTAGGTGTCTATACATGTACACATCCCATGCTGATCGCATGAGAAGTACTAATTAATCTGTGTTTCTTAATGAGAATAGCCTTTACGTAAAAACCTCCCATGGACAAAACATACTCCCACTGTATGAGGCCAAGGAACACAGCTGCTGATAACAATTTCCCAATCAACCACTGCATCCAACTTTCATAGATGGTGTGGACATCACTGGCTCATAACTCTGCATCCACAGATAATCAGGAGTCCAGCACACATTTTTATGGACTGACTCACGTGTTAAATGAAGCCTTAGACTGGGCAGACATACTGCATGGGTTTAGTGTTAGTTCGACATCGCCAGTTTTGTTTTTGTAAGTATATGAGAAAGGAGAGTGTTATATGTGGAGTCACTGAGCCCCAACTCTAGTACATATTTTGTATTAGGAAATGCAGAAATCTCTAACTGATATTCACTAATTCACCTCTGTTATGGTGTGTTAGAAGGGTTGAACGCACGATTATGATAAACGTTCTTTCTGTATTTAATTATTTGGGCTCAGGAATCCATATTGGGGATATACGATTGGCTCCAGAAGTATTTATAGCTGATATTTAAAGCTTAAACCTACAAGATTAATGGTTTATTAATGGTTTTTTGCCAAATATGCATAATGTAAGGGACAGTGCTGAGGCTCTTCCTGTGATGTCTAACCTAGTTGGAGACCCTTGTGGAGAATACTGGAAAAGTCATTCATGCAAAACATTTTAATCTTTTTATTTTTATTTTTTTTTATACTTTTAGGCTTCTGCATGTGGACATCCCTCTTTAATTCAGACATCAGGTTTTTTTTCCCTAGGTTGGATGTAGCTTTACGGTCATTGTCTTCGTGAAAGATGTATGGCCGTCTATGACCAATTCTTAGACTTTTGGCAGAGGCAGGTTGTGTGCTAAAATATCCTAGAATTTAGCAGAGTTCATGCTGTCATCAATCTTAACAAGAACATCGGAACCACTAGGCAATAAAGCTCAGAGAATCAATGATCCTCCACCATATTTTACACTGTGTTTGGGGGATTTTCCTTCTATGCAGTACTTTTGTGCCAAACAGGTGTGTGGGGCCAAGATGTTTTTATGGTCTCATCTGACCACAAGCCGTGATTTCAGCGGTATTTCCCACGATGCTTGGTGAAGTTCAGGTGCTGCATCTTGTGGTTTTCTCTTAGAAAAGTTTCTATTGTACTTCTCTTGTTGTTCAATAGTTTTGAATAGGGATGCATTGATACTGATACTGCAGCAATCACTGGCTATGCGAGAAAAAAATGTCTACAGACAACCCTAGGTCAGTGAAAACAGCAAGCCTTACCTAGTATTTTGTTCTGGATGATTAACCGTTATTGGCCTTGACAGTGAGGGAGTCTGATGCATTTGTTTTTGTAAATGCAATTGTAACTCTGATCAAGCCCAGTTAATTAATATAGCTAGCTGATGCGCTTCAACTAGTTAATGTTAAAAAGAATGAGCCTAGTAGTTTAAATGCATGAACAGGCACATTTTCAGTACGCGTTTCATGGCCACTATGTAAACCAGGGAAACAAATGGAGCTTAATAAAATGTTCTGTCACATCCCTGATTCATTAATACTAAGTAGGTTACTGATTTAGATGTTAGTATCGGTATGGGTATTGATGATTACCAAAAGAAATACTCATACTCAATCTGAAAAAAAAAGGATTTTGTAGTAGTTTTGAATTTTGAATCTTGACTGATGGGTCCAATTGCTGGCAAATTTTCAACTCTTCCAGACTTTTAAAAGTTTTATATTGGTCCTGATTGTGTTTAGAAATATTTCTAGCGGTTAATGTATTGTTACAGCATATCCATTATGTAATTTGTGCAACCGCTATGTGTTTATTTTGTGTTAAAAGCTCTTGCGTTTTCCCATCGTGATTGATGACTAAGGGATTTTCGAGGTGTATTCTGTTATTTATTTATTTATTTTTTATGAGAATGGTTTTTGTTAGAGGAATAGTTTCTCCAATTGTTTGAGTGGACAATTTAAAATCATTGTGTGTAATATTTGCCCTACACAATGGTTTTTACCCATTCTCTTGAAAGCCTGGGGTTAGCTGTATACTTTGAATGACAGTTAAATAACTTTGCCCCAAAGTTATATTTAATGAAACATATTGTTAGTTGACTGCGTGGACATTGATTGTGTGTTTGTGGTTTTGCATCATTTGACCATTTTATGTAACATGACATGAAATGTCCTCAAGAATGCTGTGTAAGAATGCTGTTAATCTGTGATGTATTTAACCAGGTCCGTTAGACCGGCCATCCATAAGTGCATATTATACAGTCTTTCCCTGATGTTAGTTGTGCAGCTGATGACATAGCGGCCAAAAGTTTTGATGGTCAGCAAATAGTTTGGAGAAAATCATCCTTGAACCATGCTAAACACTACACATTCTTGAATTTGTTTAGTTATTGCCAGGGCAACAGCTGATAATAATTTCCTCAGAGAGCTGGTTACACAATAATGTGAGATATTAGGAAGGTCATCACTAACACAAATGTATTGCCAGTTGAGATACAGTACTTTGATGGCAATAGGGGAATTACTTGTAAAATATATTACACTGGTTTAGTGAATAAGAAACAGCCACTTTTGGTTTTGACCCTGGGTTTGTCTGTAGTGCAGAGCTTGATGTGGCTTGAAATCATTTCAAGCAAATCTAAACTTGGCAATTATTTAATATAATATTTGCTTGTATTTCCTCATTTGTAAGTCTCTTTGGATAAAAGCGTCTGCTAAATGAATAAATGTAAAATGTAAATGTGTTTAATATAGGTCACCCACCAAAAGCTTTCTACTGCTAAGAGTTTGTTGAATCAATAACCTGAAAGAGATGACACTGGCCAAATGGGTTTATACATTTATACATTATATACCGTATACAGAAATGAAAGCAAAGACACACTGAGGGACCAATTTTGCTTCATGAAACCATCGCGCACACCATGTTGGATAATGATGATTCATAGACTTGCTCCTTTTAAGGGCATGGTTTTTTAATTCACTGCAAAAATGTGGGGACTGGCTTAAAGAGTCTCGACATTTGCCTGCCAGCCTGATCATTCAGATGATTTATCACAGCGTCCTGCAAGTTCTCAGCTGGAACTGGAATACTCGTCTATGTCAAGCCTCATTGCTTTACCTTTCTAAGTCCCTGCTTAACTCTCTGTGAACTTCAGAGGGTTTTGTGGGTTTGGCTTCTGTATATAGAAGCTGGCTCAAAATAAGAACATGGAGAAGAAGAGTAACGACTTCAAAAGAGTGATGACTTATTTGGCGTGGAGGTTTTTTTTTTCCGGCTTAGTGTTTTGAAGTTATAAGCATGGAATTAGTATGTATTTGTTAATAAAGTGTAATTACAATATTTTATTCCAGTATGAAAAGAGCATGAGATTAACAAATTAATTGTGTTAGTGTTAAAGTCGCTGTATCAATCTGTGGTGGCGAAGCAGGAGCTCAGGTTTGGGCAAAGCCATCTGTTTATTTGTCTATCTATGCTATCATATATGTTCCTGAACTATAGCCACGAGCTGTGCACAAAACGATAAGGTTATAAGTATGTGCTGCTGAAATGAGGTTCCTCTGCATGGTTGCTGAGCTAACTCTCCTTCATACGGTTAGGAGCTCAACAATCTGGGAGAGCCTCGTAGAAGAACCGTTGGTTATCTTGTGGTGATTTGGGCATCTTTTAAGGATGCCCACTGGTTGGCTCCTGCTAGAGCTCAAATAGATACCTCCAACTGGATGGAGACCCAAAGGCAGACCCAGTACCAGCTGGAGAGATTATATCTCACAGTTGGTTTGGGAACATCTGAGGATTGCCCAGGAAAATCTAGAACCTGTGACTGAGGACAAAGTTTTGGGATGACCTACTCAGCCTGTTGCCTCTGAAGGCCACCAGGAAAAGCATAAGGAAAATGAGTGAATGAAAATGTTAGACACAAACATTCTGTCAACTTTTAGGGGAAAATTCACTTTATTGCATAAGCCACATAATCAGTTTTACAGAATGTTTGTGCAGGTTTAAAAAAAATATGTAGACCTTGGCACTTCATGCCTCAGTGCTGGTTCATAAAACTGGTAAACATTTCAGAACCAACCCATCCACTGGTGTAAAATCCACATTCTTACATAATCAGATGTGGGAATTTGATAATAAATGTCATAAATATACGAATAACCCTTGAGGGTTTTAGAAATTGTACTTCTGACTGTGAGAAAATATTTTGCCGACCCAACTGCCAACCAAAAACCTTTGTACACAGTATAAAGATAATATCAGTGGCAAAAAAAATAAATTTATGCAAGTTTTTATTCTTGCATGTAGGTGCTCAAACAAAATTTTCTTTCCATTAGCAATGCAGTTCCCTTTACGTTTGTTGTAAGTGCAATAAAATGGTTCTTTCTTTCTGTGAGAGAAATAACCATTACTGCCATTTAAAATGAAATGTAAACAATATCCAAAACTTTCCAGTACTTTTCAGATGATTTTGCTGCACTAGAACTGGCTGGAAATACACATAGTTCAAGATTCAGCTTACTGGTGAAAAGTGACACCCATTCGTACTGTTTTGTTTAATTTTTGGCCCAGCTGGTGTTACATATAGTAAAATCTTGACAATGTCCATTGTTCAAAGCAATATATCAATTTAAAAAAATGGGTAATATGGGTAATACATTTTGACATGTTTTAATGCAATTCTGACATGTTTTCAGACAATTGACAAATTAATAGAAATGCAGTAAGCAGTGTGTTAGTAATGAACAGCCTCAATGCATCTTGGAACAGATTCTTCAAGTCTCTGGAAATATACCCAAGACCCTTCTGCCAAAAGATATTCCCTCAACTGGCATTTTGACGATGGTGGTGGAGAGAGTTGTCTAATGCATTTGTACAGTAGATGTTCAATAGGGTTGTGGTCCGGTGACTGTGAAGGCCATAGCATATGATTTACATAATTTCATCCTGATTAAACCCTTCAGTGAGCCCTCGTGTCCTCTGGATCGGGGCATTACCGTCTTAGAAGAGACCACCTCCAGCCGGATAGAAATGTTTCCTCATAGCATAAAGATGTTTAGTCAGAAGAACTTTGTACTGCTTGTAGTATAGCGACACTTCACTCTGAGCGTACTCCAAGTGTAAACCATACCAGGAAAATAAATGGCTCCTATAGTACTGTATAACAGCCAGTGAGTTTTCTTTTAATTCATCACCCGTCTGTATATACAGCAGTACTGGCGAGATGCCAAAGAATCCACACCTTATAGTCTGGAAAATATGATATATAGATGTGTGGACTTGATATTTTGTTATGGTAATATTCATGTTATTACAGTTTTTACAAGCCAGTAACCCCGAAAATAGACATGCATGTATTTTTTTAGAGACAGATAATATTTCTATCTTGAGTCTCTTTCTGAGTTAATGGTTCAAACATGTGCTCATTTATCATTAGACCATAATGACTATATAATATTTGAAACAGCCAGTAAAGACTTGTTGAGGCGTTATCCTGAACACGTTCTACTCTCTTAGACTCTTTAAATGTGGGATTGTTTTGTGATGATTTTGTGATGATTTTGTTAAATCATGAATAAAACAATCCTATATCAGAACGTGATTAGCTTTATAAACTTGTTCGTACATAGCTACATTTCTCATGCAAATCATTTTACACAGGTTAGGATGTGTTTTTATGGCCTAGTTGTAATGCAGAGCTGATTCCTATGGTGCTGTGCTAGTTTGTGCGGTTTGTAGTGAATCTGCTTCTAAAAACATCCCTGTAATTCCAAGGATATAAATGCACGCTGGGTATTTGTCTGGCTTAGCTGGGCGTGTGGCAACAGGATTTTGCCCATGTCACCATATGAACTGTAGGTCATGCCAGTTTGTCAGTTCCCCTTAGTGATTTCACTGGCTTTTGTGATTCTAACCTGGAATATTATTACCTTTAATCAAGCTCAGACATGCATTATTTGTCATGTGGTGTGTGGTAAGAGGATCCAAGTTTGCTTTCTATTTTCTGAACCGGATGTGTTGATTAGTGACAGGTCTTACACTGTCATATGTCAAATTTTGGCACGTATAAATTCAAGCTCCATATACATGCTGGATGGATTATTTTAAAGCACACTTGCTGTAGTTTAACCCTTCAGTGTTTGGCGGTGTTGATATGTTTATATTAATACTAATATTTTGGACGGTTGATGGTTGAGCTCTATGGCTGTGAAGGAGAACATGGAATTTCCTCAATATAAAACTGTCTGGACCTACTCATATGCACCAAACACAACTCTTATATGAGCCTTAACCTAATGCAAACCCACACATTTCCCGCAAAGACATCTTGTTGCCAACAAGCAGAAAATTGGCCCGTGCACGATACCTGTCTGAATGCTAATGACAGCGATTTTTCCACTGCTGGCCATGTGGTAAAATGTGTCAAGATTACTTGCTGATTTTTGTTCATATACATCCATAAGTGAACCCTGATGTTTTATTCTTTCTAAAATGTCCCTTTCTTCTCCACAGCTGCCGCTGAAGGGAGGGTGAATGGAGGCGAGGATTTCTTTCAGAAGGTAAGGGAAACCACATTTCTCTGGCAGGTCCATGTAGCGGTATAAAATAGGTCAAAATCACATAGCCTACACAGTTATGTGAAAAGCACATGACATATGGACATGCTTAACTATGCTCTGTCGCCCTGGTAGCACGAAAGCCGCACAATGGTCAAATTTCTCTGAAGTGCCACAGGTTGGTGCTGCACTGCTGATTAATGACTTTTACAAACATTGTCCAATTGCTGAATGGTAACCCGACCATTTTTGCTGAGGTGGGCCTGAATCCGTTTGTTGCCAAAGCCAAGACAAGCACATTTAACCTGTGTCGATACCTTTATACAGTAGAGGGAAATGGTTGCAGGCTTTTAAGCAGAGCACTAGCAGGACCAGGGTGGATAAACACAGAAAGGCGAATGTGTGTGACTGGCCAGATGGCCCAGGGGTGGGAAATGCAAGCCAGGACCTGAGTGAGACCACGGCAGGTGGCCCACTCCTGTACAAGTCCTGGCTACTTTACAGGCAGAATGGAGTAACGCCTTCAAAATAAATACACTCTCCAACTTGCCGTAGGTCTGATGTCAGTGAAGAATCCCACTCGCACTAAAGGCTAAAAGGTTTGTATAAACCTGAAAGGTGTGGGAAAATAAACCCACTAGGCTGAGGGAGCCCGTTCTAGAGGATACACTGTGTTGTGGCCTGGACCTCAAACTGCTTCAGATTGTAGCTGCCAGAGCTTCAGGAATGCCAGTGTTGGCTTTTCAAATAATCATTTATTAAGTTGTCAGCCAAGATGGAAGTAAAGGATTTGATGGGGAGGAAACAGCCTGTGTTTTCAGAAATGACAGATCGGTACAGGGCCCCTACAAATGATGTTTAAAAAAATAGTGAGTAGGCTTAGGCTCCTTTAAAGACAGTTACACTTTTGTAACACACTACATGCATAGAATTCTTGGGCAGCAGCAATGTCAACATATCCAGAGGAAGATTTTCAGCATGTTCATTAAGTTCAACCATTTCATCAACCATTTCAAAACCACAGTATTAAAAAAACTGGCTGTTAGCTTATGTTTCCTTGCATAAATTATTTAAAAACATATCCAGAGTGTATTATGGAATCGATATCGATAGTGTATCGATAATTTATTACTACTTAAAATTGCAGATCACGAATTGTCTAAATAAAAATATAAATGAAATGTAACTATAGTAAAAATTGGATAAAACATTGTACCAGAAACAAAAAAATGTTCAAATATGTTTATAAACAAATTTCTTTTTTAAAAAATAATTAATGTTCACCACAATTACAGAAATATATACAGTGAGGGAAAAAAGTATTTGATCCCCTGCTGATTTTGTATGTTTACCCACTGACAAAGAAATGATCAGTCTATAACTTTAATGGTAGATTTATTTGAACAGTGAGAGACAGAATAACAACAAAAAAATCCAGAAAAACGCACATCAAAAATGTTATAAATTGATTTGCATTTTAATGAGGGAAATATGTATTTGACCCCTCTGCAAAACATGACTTAGTACTTGGTTTAAAAACCCTTGTTGGCAATCACAGAGGTCAGACGTTTCTTGTAGTTGGCCACCAGGTTTGCACACATCTCAGGAGGGATTTTGTCCCACTCCTCTTTGCAGATCTTCTCCAAATCATTAAGGTTTTGAGGCTGACGTTTGGCAACTCGAACCTTCAGCTCTCTCCACAGATTTTCTATGGGATTAAGGTCTGGAGACTGCCTAGGTCACTCCAGGACCTTAATGTGCTTCTTCTTGAGCCACTCCTTTGTTGCCTTGGCCATGTGTTTTGGGTCATTGTCATGCTGGAATATCCATCCACGACCCATTTTCAATGCCCTGTCTGAGGGAAGGAGGTTTTCACCCAAGATTTGACGGTACATGGCCCCGTCCATCGTCCCTTTGATGCGGTGAAGTTGTCCTGTCCCCTTAGCAGGAAAAAAACCCCAAAGCATAATGTTTCCACCTCCATGTTTGACGGTGGGGATGGTGTTCCAGGGGTCATAGGCAGCATTCCTCCTCCTCCAAACACGGCGAGTTGAGTTGATGCCAAAGAGCTCCATTTTGGTCTCATCTGACCTCAACACTTTCACCCAGTTGTCCTCAGAATCATTCAGATGTTCATTGGCAAACTTCAGACGGGCATGTATATGTGTTTTCTTGAGCAGCGGACCTTGCGTGCGCTGCAGGATTTCAGTCCTTCACGGCGTAGTGTGTTACCAATTGTTTTCTTGGTGACTATGGTCCCAGCTGCCTTGAGATCATTGACAAGATCCTCCCGTGTAGTTCTGGGCTGATTCCTCACTGTTCTCATGATCAATGCAACTCCACAAGGTGAGATCTTGCATGGAGCCCCAGGCCGAGGGAGATTGACAGTTCTTTTGTGCTTCTTCCATTTGCGAATAATCGCACCAACTGTTGTCCCCTTCTCACCAAGCTGCTTGGCAATGGTCTTGTAGCCCATTCCAGACTTGTGTAGGTCTACAGTCTTGTCCCTGACATCCTTGGAGAGCTCTTTGGTCTTGGCCATGGTGGAGAGTTTGGAATATGACTGATTGATTGCTTCTGTGGACAGGTGTCTTTTATACAGGTAACAAACTGATATTAGGAGCACTCCCTTTAAGAGTGTGCTCCTAATCTCAGCTCGTTACCTGTATAAAAGACACCTGGGAGCCAGAAATCTTTCTGATTGAGAGGGGGTCAAATACTTTTTTTCCCTCATTAAAATGCAAATTAATTTATAAAATTTTTGACGGGTTTTTCTGGATTTTTTTGTTGTTATTCTGTCTCTCACTGTTCAAATACAACTACCATTAAAATTATAGACTGATCATTTCTTTGTCAGTGGGCAAACGTACAAAATCAGCAGGGGATCAAATACTTTTTTCCCTCACTGTATCAATATTTTTGACTTTTGCATGATTTTAGGACTGTTGCATGATGCAGCTGATTTCAGAAGTGTAGTATAAAAAAGTATTTTTAAAAAGTTTTTTTTTTAAAAAAAGGAAAGGAAAGGAAAGGAAAAGAATATATAAGGTTTCGGTGGAGTCTGCTACAAACAATTATTTTTATTTAATTTGGTATTTTATCTAGAAAATTTGTAAATGATATACCAGAGACATTCTGCACTGAAAATGACAATAAGTCTAATGAACTACAAAAATCAGGATAATGATTTATGTTAAATTGCAGTAGTAATCTCAAATGATGTGGAGGTGATATACATCTTATATATTCTCCTAAAAACAGCCTTAAATTGATTGGCAATAAGGGTTCGAAAGAGTTATATATGGAATTACGTTTGTGCCCAATGTAGTGAACGTAACCGTTCAAGATATGAACAAAAATATACAATGAGAGAGCAGAAAAACACTCGGAAACTGACAACAGTGAACTCAGTGGCAAAAATTTAACATGCTCTTTAAATAAACAGCATTCTTTGTTAACAGATTTCTAAGCTTTCTTTTCACTCATGGTATATGAATGCGCTGCCAGAGTTTTCATTTACGCTTTTGAACTTTTCGTTTACGTTCGCTATTCTGGCGCAAACCTCACGTGTGGGTGGGGCTTAACAGCGATTTACTCTCATTGGCTAATAAGATTTGGATCGACAGCTCAAGTGTCCAGCTGAGGAGGAGAATGACGATGATGATGACGACGACGCTCTGTGCCGTTCCTGGGAGCTCATCTCGAAAAAAATAGTTGTATGAGACTACCCAAACCTCAAATATTAATTACAAACTAATATACTGACTAAGTAAGTAAGTAAGTAAGTAAGTAAGTAATTTCCTCTATAAAGTACAAACACTATAACTATACAGAGAACCGCATCCAGAATGCTCTCCAAAATTTGCGACACTGAAGTCTCTACTTCCTGGTCAGAGAGCTGTCGATCCAAACCTCACTAGCCAATGAGAGTAAATCGCTGTTAAGCCCCACCCACACAAGAGGTTTGTGTTAGAATGGCGAACATAAACTTGTGGAGAGTAAATGAGAAATTTGAAAGTGTACATGAAAACTCTGGCAGCGCATTCATAAACCATGATTAGCGAAAACGAAGCTTAGAAAACTGTTAACAAAGAATGCTGTTTATTTGAAGACCATGTTACACTTTTCCCTCTGAGGTCACTGTTTTCACTTTCAGTGTTTTTTCTTCCTCATTGTATGTTTTTGTTTTTTCTTGAATTTACGTTCACTATTTTTAGCACAAATTTAACCGTTAACCATTAAAATGAGTTGCCCTGACTGCTTTGCTTTTTTCCGTCTTTTGCAAGGGTTGAAATGACACCGTTTACGCATGCATAATGTAATAGTAAAAGTAATCTCTCAAAAGCCAAGAAATAATCTCTTCATTTAAACAGTCTGTCATCTGTCTTTCGATTCACACCTTGCTAGGTGAAGTATTCCTGCTGTGATTGGCATTTGTTCTGTCTGAGCAATCTGCCCATCGCAGGTCTGCCCCTCTCAGAGAACGATAAAGAACTCAGAGATGTTTTCAGTCACAACAGTGAGTTCCTGTCTATCAGAGTCTCAGCTTTGGCGTTGAGTACAATGGTAGGATTCAAACTCCATGGATGTTTACACTCACCCTGGGAGCTGAGATCAGCTCTCCAACAGAGACGAAACCTCAGGAACCCTCGCTATTCTTTCTAGTATGCACAGAGGAACCCTACGGCCCTCTTTACTGTCTGAGGATTTAAAGTGAAGGCAGTTGGGATTAGCAGACTACTGCAAAGTGATGTTTGATTTCATGAGCTCTTCCCCTGGAGCCCACTAGGACAAATGTAGCAGTAAAGGTACACAATATTGTTAGTAGAATTAATAGTGATTGCGCTTATAGTGGATCTCGTGTCAGTATTTGTGTTCGCATGTTTGTTTAAGCGTTAGATAGTCTTATATTTGCCATAAAATGATTGGGAACAAATATCATAAGTGATTTCTTGTGTACTTCACATTCCACAGCCAGTTTCAGCAAAACAGTTTCACCAGTGCAACAGCTTTTATGGAATCGGACCATCACAAGTTTTCAAAGTGAGTTACCTTCTCTCCTCGCAACCCGTCCAGGACTGAGACTTAAACCAGACATCCGATATCCCACGTCCAGATAATCTTATCAAAAGGACTTACAATACATCTACACTTCCTGCCAAGAAACCAATACACTTTTCTGATCATCACTACTGCCTGGTTAACTCATTCTTTGTCCTGAAACAAAACATACTTGTGTGGCAGCTGTGCTTCAGCATTCCTCTTCTCCTTAGACTCTCCAAAAACCACAATTGTTTATAAAGTGAAGGCAGATTGTACACAGAGAAGTATTTGTAGTTGGACTAGTTGAGGAGCTGGAGGTAACGAGAATCAGGTGTGTGAGTACTGGAACATAACGGCTCTATTAGCACTTTTCATTGGGCTCAATGTGAGGGCATGTTCGTAAACAGTGCAGTACATGCGAACCACCATTTAACACGAGTTCTCAATCAGATGTGGATGGTAACATGAGCCTGACAGAAATCCTCAGCACAATGGGTAGATGTTCTGCTTCAGAGTAGACTGTGGTTAAAGTAAATGTTACATTTTGCCTGATTGCTACTTTGTATTACAATACCAACCAGCTGCTCAAAGCCCTTGAACTTTTCCACATTTTGTCATGGAATTCAACGTAGAATTCAAATGAACTTGAAAAAAATGTATTTACCCAATATTTGAAGGTGCAAAAATGAACAAAGGTTAATTAAATAAAAAAGCAGAAATGTGTGGGTTTGATATTTTGTAGACTCACCTCAGCTTCAAGTCTTCTGGAATATATTGGAATATTGTTATCTGTTCTTTTTGACTAAATTGCTTAAGCACTGTCAGATTGGATGGAGACCATTGGTGAACAGCAATCTTCAAGTCTTACCACAGATTCTCGAACGGATTGACTGGGGAACGCATACAGGTTCTTGGTTTTCAACCAGTCCCCAGTAACTTTGGCAGTATGCTTTGTATCAAAGTCCTGTTGGAAGGTAAACCTCAACCCTAGTCTCAAGTCTCTTGCAGACCGGAACATATTTTATTCTAGGATTGCCCTGTATTTGGTTCCATCCACTTTGCCTCAGCCTTGAGCAGTTTCCCAGTCCCTGCTGATGAAAAGTCAGCATGCTTCACTGTGGGAATGGTGTTCTCAGGGTGAAGAGCAGTCTTGGGTTTCCCCCAAATGTACCACTTTGTACCAAAGACAAAAAGCTTGATTTTGGTCTTGCTGGACTAGAGTACCTATTTCCAGATGAGTCTTCAAATGAGATTTAACGTAGCTTTTTTTTCTTCCAATATTGGCTTTCTTTTTGCCACTCTTTCATAAAGCCCAGCTTTGTGGTGCATTTGGGCAATGGTTGTCCTGTGAACAGCTTTTCACCTATGAGCTGTGAATCTCTCTAGCTCAGTCAGAGTTTCACTTGGCCTCTTGGTTATTTCTCTACAGCCCTCCTTACTGACTTTTGGTGGATGGCCTCCTCTGAGCAGAGTTATGGTTGTGCCATATTCTTTCCATTTTTAATAGTGGATTTAATAGTGGTCCACGGCATGCTCAAAACATGTTCGAAATATATTTGAATAGATATATTGTAATTGACAGCTCCGAAAACCTAATGGTGGCTTTTCAGTTTCTCATAGAGTAAAAGAATCCCGACTTCCTATTTCAGTTCAAATAAACACGCTCCTTCTGTTAGCACAAAGGCTGACATTGTACTGTGTTTCTGTTATTAATTATACTGTTTCATTTTCATCTGGCATTGAAATGGATATGAAATCCTAAAAATTCACAGTACTCTTTCATGTAAATTCCTTGGAAATCTGTATTGATTTATCGTCATATTTTCTTACCCTGATACCTTGTCTGAGAATCGTTGTTTTCGTTCTTAATTTTGTTTCACTTAGGGCTGGTTTTTCCAGTGGTCCCAGCTTAGTGAACACGCTGTCACTTAAGACAAGCAAATTAACATTCATCAAAAGTGATATCAGGCAGTATCAAATTTGACTACAAGGGAAAATGTAGACACGATCCACGCTATACTACAAAACGGGTTTGCATGGAAACAGTGATCTGGTGACTGGGACCATCCCATCACACTCTGGACTGAGTACACAGGCTGTGAGGTAAGTTCCTCAATGACGGTTGAGACTCCCGTCTCGGCATGTTCTCAGAGCTCATGCCAATTAAAAAACACACTTCTCCCTGGGACAGGGATATTATGGAAACAGTGGTCGTGCAGGCATGTGATGTGGGCCAGGCCGCTCCCCACGCCTACGAACAGATGACTCCTCACGGCCTTGCTCACTGTCTGTCTGCTTTCTTTCCGCTGAGCCCTGTGATGAAGTGTTCTGTTTGGCCTGGATTTGTTTTTGCCTTTTTTTTCTGATGCATGCTTATCCTGAAACAGCGGAGGCAAGGTCCCCCCCGACCCAAGCCTCAGACCCGGGTGTACTGTATATGTGTGTAACTGCATGTGTGTGGTCGCAATATTATTTATAAAACCATTCAAACTTTGATTGTAAGAGGCTTGTTTTTTCCTCTGCTTGGCCAAGTTATCTTATTATATGATGGCCTAATCGTTTGCTTCATCTCTCACAGTTAGGCTCTACTATAAACAATGCCAGTGTGTAATATGAAAGTCTTGTTCAGGGTTAACGACTTTGCTTTAATCTGAAAGTAGAGTCATGTCTGCTTCTTTTAACAGAGGAAATGCAGTGTGGGCTATAGGTTAACTTTCATTTACGACTTAAACCCCAACCCCCTCAGCCGAAAACCATCTGAATAAAAATGAAGCTAAAAATAGGAAGGAATGTGCTGCTAAACGGGATTTGGGATTTGTAGAGCTGTTCCAATAAGACCTATCTAAGGAAGGGAGAGTCAGCCATTGATATAGCCATGATCAGGTCACTGTGTACACTACCATTTACTGTACATGGAACAAGGGAGTTTTCCATATTAGGAAGGCTGTGTTGGATCCTGAGAAGCCTGATTTTTTTTTTTCATCAACTAATGTACGTCTTTGCCATATGAGTCACAAACACTGAGTAGCTTGATTTTGCAGTTCTGATTACTCAGACTGAAAGTGACAAACCTGTTTCCCAAAAAAGGTTCATGCCGCTAGATGAATCCTTCATTCATCTTGAGAATGCAGAAGAGACCTACGTGCACAAGGGGAAAACATGAGATACTTCACACAGACCAGGATCAAACCAGGCTGTGAGGCAAGAAACCTCTACTGCGACATGGTTCTGCCCTGGATGAATCATCATCCTGTTGTCATCATTTTAAAAGTTTGTCTACAAAGGTCCTTTTTTTGGAACAGGTCTTCTCAGAACAGCTCACAAAAGATTGAGCCAGGAGTATATGATAAGTTCATATTTCAGGCATATGTGCTAGTCAAGAAAAGGCACCGTACTTTATGTTGACTTGCATACGTTCCCTCCTTAATTTCATTGACATTTATAGAGTCTTCTGAGATATCTTTTTTGGTAAATGTGCAGTACGTGGTTCCAGCTTTCTGCGCCCAAGGATTTTCCTCCTATTCCACTTATTTTAAAAGGCCTTTAGGACCTCCATGGCATTTTCGTTTCTAGCTTATGATACTGGGCGGACCGGCCAACACGTCATCCTTTGGGATACATGAACTTTATGTATTTGTTCAACTTGAGTTCCTGCACCTTGTGTAACTTTGAATCTGATGAAAATATTACGTGTTAACTCAATCAAATGACTCAGCTGAATCAATAGACAGGAACAATTTTTATTATTTTTTTTCTTGCATGGACTGGTTTCATAACAACAGCCGAGAGCTGTTTATGCGAATTAAGCTCCTGACCGAGTCTGGTTCTGAAACCGAGGGTGGCGCAGGAACAGCTGTTGTCAGTGGGACTATGGCAGGAAGCAGGTGCCAGAGCAGAGCTAGCATGGCAGTCAGTTCTCACACTTAGCTCAGCTGGAGCATTAAATATCACAATGTGGGAAATTTTACAGCTCCTTCCAAAATCTGATCATCACAGTGTGCATATGTACTGTAGCTCTTGATCTGATTCTTGGCCAGCTTAGAATCTTTTAAGAGTTGGATTATTTTTTTTTAATACATCCTAGTCCTTGCCTGTACGATTTATAATGCTTGCATTAAGCTGCACATACTTTACAACCGTGTACAACCGACTGATGTCAGTTCATAACATGTCAATTCAGAGCTTAGAAT
The DNA here is from genome assembly GCF_023375685.1 of Ictalurus furcatus. Classification (NCBI taxonomy): domain Eukaryota; kingdom Metazoa; phylum Chordata; class Actinopteri; order Siluriformes; family Ictaluridae; genus Ictalurus; species Ictalurus furcatus. The sequence continues at coordinate 8,336,924 of NC_071267.1, forward strand.
TTGTTCAAATGTCCAGTCATAAAATACATGAGTGCATGAAAGTGTGTGTTATGTGGTGTAAAACACAGTGGCTGCATTAGCCCTTCTGTAGTGTGTGTGGTCTGATTAAACGTGCCGCTCACATGGGCATGACGCTGCCAAAATCAGCAATGACATCAGAGTGGAATAGCGTACACAATAGACTTCGCTACTGAGCCAGAGTCATCTGTTAAAATTTGCCACCGAGGCAGCACTGGCCTTTACACTCTTAATTGCCAATGAAGCATAAAAGATGTGCAGAAGCATGACTCAAATCTATCACACAAATGTGACGTCTTTAGACAGTGATTGCATCTTGGGCTCAGGCCGAGCCATTTGAAAACTCTTCAATGGCATGTGTCGAGTTTTGTGGCTCATAGTGAAAACATTACAAGTCTGGAAAAGGAAAATAAGAGTGTTATGTAAAAATCACCTCGCTCACTGGTTGGGTCATGTACTCCGATTTGGATTCTGGCCTGTCCAGTTGTGCAAAACTTTGGATGTTAATAGAGCATGCCTACATGTGACTGAACATGCAAGTCAACTAGGTGGACATGAAGCCATATTCATAAACACCACCGCTTCTATGACTTTCCTCTTCTGATTGCTGTGGGCGACTTTCTACTCCATTTGTAATGCTGAAAAAATTCGGAGGGATTTTTTTTTCTTTTCTCCCACCCTCTAATAAATCCCTAGTTTCCAGAAAGGAACTGAGCTTTGAGTTTGGCTTTTTTTTTTTTTTTTTTTACTGTAAACGTTTCAGCTCAGATTGTTTTAATTGGAGGACGTTTCCCTCTTTCAGCTGGACACGTGTTATTGGGTGATGCCGAGCCACAGCACTGTAGGCCTGGCAGCTTTCAGCGGCACAGTGGCGTGACAAAGAGAGCTATGTTTTTTCGTTGACTTTTTCAAAAAAAAACACCAGAACTAGCACTAGACAGGTCTGTAAAATGCCCTATGAATTTATTAGCATGTCAGCTGTTTAGATGACTACCTACCTCAGTCAGGAATGAAAGAAAATGAAGCTTGTACGGTGAAAACAATAGGTACTATGAAAACTGTTCAGGTTTCAATCATTTTTGATGAAGGTTGCCTAGAATATTTCTTGCCCTTTGGAAAAATGTCCATTCCTAGATGTTGTAATGACTTCATATGTGAATCTGAGACCTCAGTGGAATGCAGATTTTCTTTTTCTCAGCTCATGATGGGAAGTTGGCGGTTAGTTATTAATCACCTCTTAAGTGGTTGTACTCTTGACTTTTTAATTCCAGCAGCAGAAGTCAAGTGGTTGGAATGCGAAGCCGTATGCCAAGCACAATGTGTGTCTTTCACGCTTGCCACTATGAGCAGATGAAAAGGGCAAACCACCAGTACAACAGGACAGATGTTTTAAACTGAGATCCACTTTAACACTGCCCAACATATTCCAAGATCTGTTTGTAGTTTCCAGGAATTGTATGTCCTGCACTAGAAATGTGGATGGACGTGTGTAAAAGATTTGGCATGTTTCCCAATTTTCAGTTCACATTCAAACTTATAACCATATCATACATGATAACTGTTTAATGTACAATCAAGGAATACTTTTCTGTTTTGGATTTTGTTTAAAACCATGTAGGTTAATGGTATGAAAATGCCATAAAATAGTTTGTGTGTAAATATTCTTTAACCAGCAATGCAGTAATTGCTAAGTGTGTATTGATTGAACCAGGTTGATGTGTTGTAATATCTGTGGCTTCCATTCCTACAGGTCATGGAGGAGACCAATACTCAGATTGCATGGCCTTCAAAGTTGAAAATTGGTGCCAAGTCTAAGAAGGGTAAGACCCTGTCTGTATACATATATACTGTGTGAACTCTGTGTCTGAATGTCACTATGATTGAAAAATCTGAAATCTGCTGTGCTGCTTTTGGTTACTGTGGTTAAGGACAAATTGAAATTTATATGTGAGGCAGCCTTCACATGGTACCATTTTGGCATTTTATATATATCTTTATATATATATATATATATATATATATATATATATATATATATATATAGATACATACATACATACATACATACAGTAAACAGAGATAAATGAAACAAAGTCGATATTTGGTGTGACTACCATTTGCTTTAACAAATTTATTAGTAGTCTCAGATACGATTTGTGCAGTTTTTATAAGGAAATTAGCTGTAAGTTTTACAGAGCATCTTGCAGAACCAGTCACGGTTCTTTTGGTGACCATAACTGTCGCTTCTTATTTTTACAGCAAAACCCAACAGCCATAATTATGTCTGAAAAATCTGCACTTAAAAGTGTCTCTTACATAATGCTGTCTTTACTGACGTACAAACATTTTTCTGTAACATTTAATTTTGTTCTAGAAAACCAATGTTTGGAAATCTAACATGTTTTTTGTACTGATGCGATAATGTAGGAGTCATAACATAAAAATCTATAACAAAGTTTGTACCAAAAAAAAAAAATAGGAGGCCTAAGACTTTTGCATTGTATTGTATATAGTTCTGAAATCTAAAAATTGCATTTAAAGCACACCTGTTATGGTTTTGAAACGTTTTTGTTTTGTTTTAAAGGTCTCATACAATAGATCTACACGCATCCGAGGTCAAAAAACACTTTACTGTGCTCATAATTTAAACTGCAGCATTACGTTTTTGCCCCTCAGTGTCACAAACGACTCGTTCAATGATCCGTTCTAAAGGATTCATTCTAAACTCCTCCTTTCAGAGAACATGCTCTGCTCTGATTGGTCAGATGCAACAGTCTGTTGTGATTGGTCTACCTCTGTCAGCTTGTTTCGAAAAGGAATCGCCCACTACAATAACGAGTTTCGGCTCAGTCTGTCCACGAGCAGATGAAGACTAGAAGCGGGTTTTTTGTTACAAACCTACGTAGGTTAGTACAGGAAGAAAATTCTGGAATCACTAATGACTCGTTTCAGCTGTTCAGAATCGGTTCCTTCTTTTGGGAGTCAATAACTCCGTTTGTCCTGCGCTTAGATTTTTAAAACTTTGCAGACGTTTTTACATTCACAAACAGCTCTATAACAAACTACAGGAAAGGTAATATTTGAAAAACCATAATAGGTGCACTTTAAAGATTCAGTTCTGACTGCACCACGTATCAGAGTATGATATATGCAGAAAAACCCAATTTTGGCCAAAGCCTGATTTTTGGTCTTTTTTGCCCGCCAGAATTCAACCATGGTGATGGATGGGTTTCCCAAACTGTCACACATTTAGTAATAGTTTAACAGCTCAAAAAACACTATAAATGCAAGTGTGTACGCACACACTTTTACAGCTGAAGTGGAACAAATTCCACTTCTGTTAAGAACATTTCATCTTATCAAAGTATTACATGCCTTTAGTAAACAGCACCAGCATCATCTTGGCACCTTACTATGATGCTTTGCGTGTTATCTCAGTTTCGGCTGTCTTTATACTGAAAATGTTTTGCAATCGCTATCATGAAGGTAGAACAGCTTGCACATACATTCCACACTGCGATTAGCTTAATGAGATTTTCCGTAGACAATGTACATTTTTTACCACTTTATTTTAGGTAATTATTTGTTCCAGTTTTTTGCAGTCTGGCACTAAATATGCAACATACTGAATTCTGTATGCCCATAGCCTAGGATTTGCTTTATATGATAGCCTTAATCGTGTGCTAAATGACTCATCTGAATTGTTATACAGCAATTGATGACCTGCTAGCAATGATAGGGCATGTTTTCCCAAACGCAGCTCATATTCGTTTTCTAAACTCTAAAAAGAACTTTACACACTCATTCTGCAAGCAGGAGGTCATAACCGGGTCAGAGGCCATTCAAATTCCACCGCACGTTCTCTGGTGTTGGCCGCCAGCCCTGGGCATTGGCTGCTCCGATGAGCAAACCTTACATAATCTTTCGCCGTTATCTGGTGACTGAATGTGGCAAGCATCCCAGCTAATTAAGGATAGAAAACATATGCAGAGCCTCAGACATGTGGTCTGCACCAGGCGCTGCGTCGCACGCCCCTGTCCCCTGGGGACTCCTCTGTGTTGTAAGATGTTCACTGTGAGCCTGTGTGCAGCTTATGAAGGCCAAACGTCCAGCATATTGTCTCCGGAGCAAAACAGTCTCCTGGCTTTGATGCAGTGTTTACCCCTAGTGTTTGTGAGATGTGACGACAGCCGTTTGGACGGCCACGAGGCACGTGTTTGAAAAGATCACCCTGCTTTTCTTAGTGTTTAACACATGCACTATTCATTTTTTTTTAATATTCAAATTCAAATAGCCAACATCTGCTGTTGAACAAAACAGGTAGCTTTACTTTGTCCAAAGGGACTTAGCAAGTGAGTCAAAACACAATTAAAGCAGTTAGTTGAGAGGATTACGGTTAAGATCCTTGCCCAAGGGCCCAACAGTGGCTACTTAGATAATTATTCTCTAAACCTGAGTGATTAAAAGCTCTTCAAAGCTCAGGCTTATCATTATTGTCATTACTAATTGAAAGCAGATGTTTCTCATCTTCTTCAAAGTCTCCACAGCCTCACGTTCAGCTAGAACCATGACTTTTTGTTTGTCTCATCTATTCCGATGAGCAAAAAAAACCCCCGTCAGATCAGATATGATCATTTGTCCAATCGCTTGAAAGGCACAAACAAGGACAATCTGCTGCCTGAAATATTTGCATACCAGTTCCAGTGGAGTTGCTGCCAGCTGCACACTTATGTGTCTCAGGAGGATGCATTCCATTCCACACACTCCGAGGTGATGCTGGGTAACTCTGGAACCGCTCGTCTGTTTAACTCATTTGACACTGTAAAGCTCCAACTGATTCTCAACAGACCTTATTGTGTAGCAGCTGTAGGAAAAATAAGACTTTCAGCAGAGATTTCTCAGCACATGCTAAAACCATAATATGCTTCTCTATTCATTTATACTATTCTAATCCTTAAAAGAAGTGTCCACCCTGAAACACATTACATTTGCTAGAGCATTTACAATGGCGTTCAATAATAGAAAAATGTCACTGATCTTAAATATAACTGATAATGGTCAGGTTTCGCTGTTGGGGGCGAATGTCTCTTCCAGCAATGTCATATTAATGGAAAGTCTAACATAGAAATAGTGGCGACAGCAAATGCTGGACTCAAAGTTCCAGAATGCAATGCTGCTATAAGTTTGTGAACCCTGTAGAATGATCTATATTTCTGCATAAATATGACCTAAAACATCAGATAAAGAGATCCCAATTAAACAAATGAGACAAAAAAATATTATACTTGGTCATTTATTTATTGAGGAAATGATCCAATATTACATATCTGTGAGTGGCAAAAGTATGTGAACCTTTGCTTTCAGTATCTGGTGTGACCCCCTTGTGCACCAATAACTGCAATTAAACATTTTCAGTAACTGTTGATCAGTTGACCCGTTCCTCAGTATAGAACAACTTCAACTCTGGGATGTTGGTGTGTTTCCTCACATGAACTGCTTGCTTCAGGTCCTTCCACAACATTTCTATTCGATTAAGGTCAGGACTTTGACTTGGCCATTCCAAAACATTACTTTATTCTCTTTTTTTTTAAACCATTTTTGGGTAAAACGACTTGTGTGCTTTGGATCGTTGTCTTGTTGCATGACCCACTTTCTCTTGAGATTCAGTTCATGGACAGATGTCCTGACATTTTCCTTTAGAATTCGCCAGTATAATTTAGAATTAATTGTTCCATCAATGATGGCGAGTCGTCCTGGCCCAGACGCAGCAAAACAGGTCCAAACCATGATACTACCAGTACCATGTTTCACAGATGGGAAAAGGTTCTTATGCTGCAATGCGGTGTTTTACTTTCTCCAAACATAACCCTTCTCATTTAAACCACGAATTCTATTTTGGTCTCATTTATCCACAAAACATTTCCACAAAACACCTGATCATCACCCCAAGGATTGAAAACATCTGACTCTTCAACTTAAACTGCTAATCCTAGAGGTTCACATACTTTTGCTATGGAATAAAAAAGATATGGAATATTGGTTCATTTTCCTTAATAAATAAATGACCAAGTATACTATTTTGTCTCATTTGTTTAATGTTTGTCTACTTTAGGACTTGTGTGAGAATTGATTGATGTTTTAGGTCATATTTATGCAAGTATGCTAAATGGTCAACAAACTTTCAACCACCACTATAGCAATCTATGAGTCGACAAGCACACTGCATTGACGTTGGTATTAACAAGAAAGCTGAAGCTTTGGAAGCTGATCTGCTTGAGCAGAGTATCCAGATTCAATAGAGCTAAAGGATTAAAGTGCTGCTGCGTCATTGTCTTTAGGTAGAGTTGACTTCCCACTGGTGCCACTATCACCAGGTAATCATACCACATTGTGGGAAATTAGAAAACTGTTAACTAAAGTGAGAATAGACAAATATGTCAAATAAATACGTTTAAACAATTTTTGTTTTTAAATTACAAAATAAATCTTAGACACACAATTGAAGATCACATGTTAATTATAAAGACAAGTATGCAAGTCTTTCAGGGTGGATTTTTCATTTAATACAGTGACGCGGCGTCAACTTTGGAACATTCCAGGCCCTTGCCACAAACCTCAGCAATTGTTTACATCATCTTTTTCACTTCTCACTTAATAACTTTCCTACCTGTTTATTCTTCCCTTTATCTTTCAGCATCGCAATGTCTAATAAATGTAATCTGTGCATTTTATTCCATAATCTCATGTATCTTTTATGCTAGTAGATGATGTCTTCTGGTTTATAGACCTGAAATATGCAGTCCCATGTCATGAGAGCGCCAAACGGATGCCTGACTACATTGCCCATCAGCCGTAGCACGTCACATTACCTTGTCACATGTTCACTCACACCTGTTGCCTCTTTCACTGTTATTAGCACCACTATTTAAGTTCGAGTTTTTATCTGTTAGCTTGTCAAGCTTCTGTTATTGTCACTGTGTTTGTGGGTTGCCATTTTCACCCTAGACTGAATATCTAGTTAAGCATCTGTTTAGTCTATGTTTCTTGTGTTTACCAGATTACTTGTAGTATCCAACTTTCCACAATGTCTGCATTTGTATCCGCTGCCTCTTCTACTAATTACTTGACATCCCACATCATATCTAATGATAATATTAAGCCTAGTCAACAATGCTGTGTAAATTGGTCAGAGATACAGGTCATGTAATGACTTCAGGTTGTGAGATTGGATGCATCGTTAACAGTTCATACCTTGGTTAGAAAATAACAGGCAATGCATTTTTTGCTCAAGTTACTCTCACGACAAATTATAAATGTAAATGATTTGTAGTGTACTGCGTTCTGTTACACTGTTGTGTCTAAATCTAAAACAACAAAAACAAAAAAATTTACCACTGAATAATATTGAATTTCTAGTTTGGTTCTAATTTGTGCTCCTCGTCGTGTCAAAGCATAATTTACTAGCACAGTCTAAAATTAGTATTCTATTCGGCTGTTGTTGGTCGGCGCTGATTTACTCCTCTCACTTTCTGAGGTCAAAGTCCTTCTGGCATTATTCTTCTAGCTCACTGATGGAGCAGTAAGCAATTTAAAACCACAGTTTGTAAAATGGGAAACTCTCCAGACCTTTTGTTTGCTGTAACTATGACGGACACAACAGACGGAATGTTCTCAGATTCATTAGCCAAGCCCCAGATGTAAAGCCTAACATTTGTGAAGATGCATGTTTATGCTTTGGGAATAATGTCTGCATAATATAATGATAATATTACTGAGTCTTTATTGGTCACATATACATATGCACAGTGAAATTCTTTTCTTCGCATACCCCAGCATGTCAAGAAGCTGGGGTCAGAGCGCAGGGTCAGCCATGATACAGCACCCCTGGAGCAGAGAGGGTTAAGGGCCTTGCTCAAGGGCCCAACAGTGGCAGCTTGGCAGTGCTGGGGCTTGAACCCCCAACCTTCCAATCAGTAACCCAGAGCATTAACCGTCAAACCACCACTGCCCCCAATAACAATATTAATGTGCCTTGATTATCGGTGTGTTCAGCGAAAACTGACAATAAAGCAATAAACGCCTATACCACAAATGTAATAGTAACACCGTTGTAATACAGGGCATAATCCTGGTGTGCTTTTTTTTTTGTAAAAATGACCCAATTTAAATTATTATTGAAAGAGGAACAATAGGAAAAAATGTTTCTTTTTTTCAACGACATCTTAAATGAGCATGAAAGTGACCTATTTATTTTAGAAAGATCATGTGCGTCTTTTTGTCTTGAGAGTAATGAGGTGTGTCAAAACCTGGTTCGCATTTGTAACTATGGAGCACAAGGTGTGATATTAGACCCATCACACTTCCTCCATCTTTGAATTAGACTCTCATCTAACATCAAGAAAACAACCAAAATAATTTAAAAGTTTCTATGTGCCTTGAGATGAAGAAAATAGTAATTTGGGATATAAAAAAAAACTAAACTTTTCATTGTTATACAAGACAAGACAAGCAGTGGGGAACTGTTTTGAGTTTCGATCCTTCTGCAAAAAGAATTTAAAAAGCGTGAAATGCATGGAAACGGTTACAAAAGTTCTGTTGTCTCAGAATCAGAGAACGGAATTGAATCTAGCCAGAATATAATTATTTTGACTGCACTCTGGACCAAGCATCCGTTCACTTATGAATCCGGAATAGAAAACTGATAATTCTCTTTTTTTTTTTCTCTCATCCTGTCTCGCGCGGGCCGATCCAATCTGAAACCGCTGACGAATCTGTGTTTACTTGTTTGGCGTGATTTGCAAGGGGAGCAGAACAGGTCTTAGTACAGGGGTGCAGCAGCTGGAAAAACAAATCCGAAGCGTACCATTTCTGCAGCTCCCCTCGCTTGGCCCACACGGCATGGCCGCTGAATGCGTCGCTATTTCCATGGCAAATCGTGCTAGGCTGCTGGAGCTCTGTGATCTGGTATGCCACTGACTAGATGGTCCTGTTAGCCCAGGGGGAATTTAAGGTCTGTTGCCTATAATGAAGACCTTTTGGTCTTTTTGTCAGCAGTTTTTTTTTTAAAGACAGAAATCACCTCGCTTTTTCTTAAACCAGATCAAATAAATTGCTCGCTCTGAAGACAGGGTACTAAAGGGCACACAATGAAGCTTTGCCGTGACACCAGATTGGGAAGACACTGGAATTTATGGGTGGTTTAATGGAGCCGTTCTTGTTCTATTAAACCCGGTTCTCATTGCAGGAGATGAATACGCATTTCCAGACAATAGCATTCAAATTCAATGGATAATCAGAACATTACTGATTTGGATTTTTCTAAAGTGCAGAAGTGCCAACGTCTACCATTTAGCCGTAATTTAGCAATGAAGTTTTTTGTTCCCTTCCTTCTACATTATGGAAAACACCTGAAAGCTACAATTTTCTCCTTTTTTATATATATATAGCTAAAATGTGGTCAAATAAAAATGTGAATAAAACTAAATTCAAGGGGGAATGGACTCTGGAAGTGAAAGATGCAGATTTCCTCATGTTAACAGTTACCTTGTCTGACTCCGTCTAACTTTGGCCTGTGAATTCATGGGTCTCTTCTTGACCAATAGAAAAGACGAAGGCAGGACTATGGGCTATTTATTTGGTAAGTGAGAGAAAATAGAGGAGCATTTTATTATTAATAGCGGTTGCACATTGCTATTTTCTTACTTGGAGTACATCTTGGGAAAAAGTAGCTGTCTCATAAACCAGCATGCGCTACGGGAGTTTGTGGTAACATTATTAACATTATTGTTTTTCTCTGTATGCCTGCTAGGATGTTCTTATTAGCAATGTAGGCAACTCTGAAGGTGTACATTATGGGCTATAATTATGGGCACTGCGGGACTACCAAGCTCACTGCTTGTGTGTTTACTAAAGGACATGGTGGCCATTAGGTGCAGGGTCAAAAGCCAGGAATCACATCACGATGCAGCATTTGCAAGTGAAATAAACACCAAGTCTCACAGGAGGCCCACCAGAAACTTCACTCGTCTCCCTCAAGGCCTTTCAGAAACACGTCCTTGGTTGTGTCTTAGATGTAGAGGTGATGTGAGTTTTAAAGACTCTTGAACAGAATGAATCTGGAAACTTTGTGTCTTGCGGCATCTGTGTCTTAAGGGCAATACGCAGCCACTGTGTGACTCAAAGATAAAGCCATTTGGTGTAGATATAATCATTACAATCCTTAATGAGGTACGTTTATAATTTCAATACTCTCTGGTGGAGGAAAAATATGTCTGGGATGCTATGATTTCTGCCAGCATTCGTGAGTGCATTTTGTTTTCACGAAGCTCACGAACATCTGTTCAGTCACACGCAGTGCGAAAGTCACATTTTTTCTGCTTGTTGTTCGAGGTGCTGGTTCCAAACATGCCGGCTTGGCCGATTTACGCGATGTATCAAAAATTCTAAAATACTAGAACAGAAAGGGACATACTGTAGTAAGACCTTTATTTTTCCAAATCCAATACTGTAGCTTATTCACTCATCCACACATACTTAACTACAATCACTTAATGTTTCACAGGACTGCATTCCAAACATAATGTGCTCAGTGTTAACTGCTTCAGTGTTATTTGCTGTTGAACTCGCTTGTCTATGTGTATGCGTGTGTGGGTTTTTTTTTCAAGCAGTGCCAGTAGTGGCACTATGCGAATTAGCTGAGCCGCAGTGTGCATGACATAATCCACCATGGAGGCCACTCCAAACAGCTGAGAGCCTGTAAAACACTGCTCTCTGATTAACACATACCCCATTTAGCACACAGCGCCACCTTTGGAGTAAATAAGAGGCCTGTTGCTGCTTGCCCCAGCTGAACATAAGTTCTATCGTAGCTTAGTTTGAACGTAAAATGGCCAGTACTTTGAAGTTAAAGTAACATAGTTTTAATATAACCTTAAGTTCTAACTTAAAAATGAGTTCATGGTAGGTGCAACATTTGCCGTACGTTCAAAGTGAACAATGCTGCCAGGTGCAGAGTAAACCTATAAATCTATTTTTATTGGAGAATTTTTTCACGTCAGTTGTTATGATCTGTGATCAAGGAATTATAATGTTACAAATAGGCTATTTTTTTTTTTACGTGAGTCATGTAGTAAGCTCTTTCCTCTGTAGTGCAAAATGTCCTCAATCAAATCTAGATCCTGTAGTATATATCACTAAATATCGAAAAAGTTTACCATTAACATGATGTTATACTGTTGTTTATTGTATTCAGTGAAGATTAGTTTTGCAGGCATGAGCTGTTTTTCGTTGCTGTGCTTCATTTATAAAATGGCTGATACCAGTATAAAATACAAATACATAAGATGTATAAATTGAGTCATCATTTGATTTGGTCTATGGTTATATAAGTGAATATATTACACTGGGGAAAAAAATGTTAACCACTTCCTTGTGTCTTGACTGGGGATGTAATACTTCCTGTTTATGCCGAATCGGGTTTCTGATTGGCTGGTGATAGTCAAATAGTCTGAATGTGCGTTGTGATGACGTCACACGACGCGTCTTGACCCAAATCTGCGGTAATTTTGAAAAATTGCAGTGTTTGCTTGATTTTGCGTTCATTTATGCGATATCCTTTATGATCATTTATGCAAGATCCTAGAAGGACTGATGTATGGATTAGGATTGACTTTACACCCTTATACTCGAATTTTATTTCCTTTTCCACGATACAGCAGTAGCCGGACTTCTATCACAATTCTCCTCTAATCTGTGTTAGGCCACTATGCTCTATGACTGACTTCATGTCAGAGATATGTCAGTCTGTCATTTTGTCCTCCTTTCACATTCCTAAAATGCACCTGAAATTAGCTCAAAGTAAACGTTCTGTGGATTTTATTTGTACAGATGTGCCTCGTGCCATCATTAACACTTATTAAAACCAGCTGTGCATGGGGGAGCAGTGAAGTAGGGAGGTGGGCTAGTGTGTTTTGGAGGTGTATTAGCAGCTCCAGATGTGCCTATTTTTAAAAACGGCAGTATAGTGACAGGGCTGGGAGTGCATTCCTTCGTCAAATCCATTTCTATGTATGTTGATGTCAAGTTCAGTGTACATTGTAGGTGTGGATTTGATTCCGAATCGATCTTACAGTGTAATATGTTATTTGTCCATAATGAAGACTGTTGTATTTTAGTGCACACAGCATTTTTGAGTAAACAGTTTGAACACTTGAGGTCAATGATGGAAAAATGAACCTCTAGGATAATGAACTTTTTAAAACTTCTAAAACTAAAAGAGGTTTCATGTATGGACTTGAGCTGCCCACACCTTGTGCTTTTTGCAGCAGGATTCTGTGCAACGTGGCCCAATGAAAAGAGGTTTCAGTGGACTTCAGATGAAAAGTTGGTGAAGGTCAATGGAAGGGGTTATAAAAGCATTTCTAAAAATTTGGCTTCCATGAGTTCACTTTCAGGACCATAGAATCATCAAGTGAGTGACAATGAACCCTAGTCTCATGTCAAGCAGATCTGCAAGTAACAAATATTTTGATTTCTTTTTTAATTGATTAGTTGGATTCTTTAAAAAAATATATACAAAAAAATCTTATGATTAATATTATAATTAATATTTCTTACCAGCATTTCAGTCAACTAATAGAACTCTTAACTAGGCTTAATTAAATAACAAGTCAATACCTGCAATACAACATTACTAACATTTATTAGACAGTCTCATGGCATGAGAATATTATCAAGTGATTATGTTAACCAAATCAGACACCCAAGCTGAAACAGTTGGATGCTAAATGTATTTTTCTTGCTATATTTCCACAAGGAGAATGGAATTGACTCAAAAGCTTTTCAGTTGACTTTAGGTTTTTAATGCTTGGAATCAGGGAATCAACTCCCAGTGAACTGAAAGCAACAACATCTACTAAAAACATCTATTCTATACATGACATGGCCATGTCACTATGATTATCTGACACGCGTCGATCAACATATATATTGCTACAGGTTCTAGATCTATCCATCCATCCATCTTCTACCGCTTATTCCTTCTTCAGGGTCGCGGGGGAACCTGGAGCCAATCCCAGGGAGCCAGGTTCTAGATGTCACATACAATCTTAAAAACAGTTAGGCGTTACCATTAACATAGTATAAAGTGAATGAGTGCAAAGATTTTAAATATATTACTTATTTAATCTAATATCTGTAAACTGAAACCATTTCTACGGGAAATAGAGAAGCTCATGTAGCTTCCGAGCATTCGGGGGATGTGTTTCATAATCTGGTGGATTTGGTACACTTAAGTTGTGTGGGTTTTCTCTGTATTCTGTAAAAAAGAGGTCAAGAATCCTTAAAAGGTTCTTCGATCCTCTGAGTGAAATCTCAAAGGAGAAACATTTACCCAAAGACTGTATAGAAATTTAAGGACTTCCAAAGAACCCTTGAAGAACTCTTGAAGTGTGTAAATCATTTTCATACTTAGGTCATTATTGCCACAAAAAATGCTTTGGCCATTTTTTTTTTGCAAATATCAGTGTGTACATATGCTAGCTGGCACACATTTGTAGAGCTGGGTTAGGGATGTTGTCAGGACGTGCAGTTTGGTTCTTGCTCATTTCAGCTGTGGGCAGTTTAAGTGTTAGCTTCGCTTCGGGGTAGCTTTAATGGCTAGTTCTCTGTTAAAAATATCAAAATATGCAGAAAATGTGTGTTTGTTTGTTTTTTGGCAGAGCCTTCCACTTATTTGGCATGTTTGTTTTTCTTTGGAGTCTGTTATGCATTATATTGTTTGCCACATTTTCAACCCTTAACCCTTATGTCATACCCTTCAATCTCTATTGATGGCTTAGCTTTACCAGATGCCTACCATAATTTTGGATATGTTTTTCCCCATAGTCATCTGATTAACATTTTTAGCTTCTGGTATAACTCAATTTTATCCAAGATTTTCTTTTTTTCTTTTTTTTTTTTCTTTTTAAAGAAATGTTTTCATTGGCTTTGAGGGTGGAGCAGTGGTTTGGTAGGTAGTGTTCCTGCCTCACAGTTTCAGGATTCAGGGTTCTATCCTAAACTTTGTCTATGTGGAGTTTTGCATGTTCTTCCTGTGTCTGCATGGGGCTTGTCTGGGTTCTCCAGTTTCCTCACACCTCTCAAAAACAGCAGTTTGGTGGTACGGCAACTCTAAATTGCCCCTATGTGTGAATGAGTGTATTAATGTGTGTGTGCATGGTGCTACGTGATTGACTGCTGTTTCATTCAGGGTGTGTCCACCAGTTCCTGGGATAAAAAGGTTACTGAAAATGAGTGAGTGATTGAATGAATGACTGAATGAATTAGTGAGATGCCCTGAGATAGACTGGCATCTGATACAGTGTGTATTCATACCTTGTGCCCAGTGTTCCTGGGGTAGGCTCCAGATCCACCATGAGCCTGACCAGAATTAAGCAGTTTGGGTTTTTTTTTAAGATCATGAATGTATTGTCTTTGCAATGACCTATGACTTACCTATAACGTCATTCTCACATTTACTATGACTAGCATTGCACACGCAATTTTTGCTTAACCTAACTCTGAGCAGCATCTCCAAACATACTCCAATTTGAAGCAATGATAGAGAGCTGTTTCTGCGTCATATCTTTACAATCGTATGTGAGTACTTACATTCTTTTAATCAACTTTGCGTGAACCAGCAAAAAATAGATATGGTTCAGGATTCATATTATTTCGCCTTGTGGTATATGCAGTCTCTGTGGAATTAAGGCTCAACGGTCATTAAGATCATTTCACATGGCAGAAGAAGTCTGATCTACTCCACTTTATTTTCCAATGGCCAGATGTTGGGAAGACTATTGATGGTGTATCTTTAAATCTGACCTGGCCTAGCTTTATTTTTTGTATGCACCAATTGCAGAATAGTTTTGTCTTGTGAATGAATTTGGCTAGGTTTTCAGGCCAGGTATACATGTGATGGTTTATGCAGTGTTCACCCCAAAATGGGTTAAGCTTAATAAGATATCCAGATGTTTCCTTCTAATATCAATCAAAAGTAATGTACACTGTATGGTTAAAGGCCAGAATTAGTCCATTTTTTGCTGTTATAATGACCTCCACTCTTCTGGAAAGGCTTTCATTCAGCCACAAGAGCATTAGTGAGGTCAGGCACTGATGTTGGGCGAGTAGGCCTGGGGTGCAGTCAGTTTTACAATTCATCCCAAAGGTGTTCTGTGGAGTTGAGGTCAGGGCTCTGTGCTGGACACGCAAGTTTTTCCACGCCAACCTTGGCAAACCATGTCTTCATGGACAGAGCGTTGTCATGCTGGAACACCTTTCAGGCCTCATAATTCCATTAAGGGAAATTGTAATGTTACAGCATACAAAAACATTTTAAACAATTATGCTTCCAACTTTTTAGCAACACTTTGGGGAAAGCCCACATATGGGTGTGATGGTCAGGTACAACTTTTGGCCGTATAGTGTATGATTGGATATTTCCATTGAGAACAGTGCAAACTACACCAAAAACGAAACAAAAAAGATACATGTTCATCTATTTCAAGTTTACTAACATCCAGCTAGATTTTCCACAGCACAAAAAGTGAATCATTTGGCGAAATCCCACGCTTAAAAAATACATATGAACACCAAAACCATGTCTTAAAAGTGAAGAATGATTTAGGGAGTGTGGAAATGGATCACTGGCTCAGGGTTAGATCACTGAGGGACCAATGAATTCCACACTCTGTAGCAGAATTCAGGCAATTTGTCTGTGATTTAAGACTCCAAATAGGTTGGGTCATTCAACATGACACTGATCCAAAACACAGAAGTTAACCAACAACAGAACAGTATTTCTTTTTTTGTGTCCTGATTGCAATCCCGGTTGAATTGGTGTGAACACTGGTGTGATCCAAAGCAGGCCTAACAGGTTGTACAAAAAACGTGCAGTGAACTTAAACAGTTTTAAACCAGAGGAATGGAAAGAAATACCTACTAAACACATCACAACTGATTAACAGCTACTGAACGCATGTGGTTGATCTTAGTTCCAATAAAGTATGTCCCAAATGTTTATTTATTAGAAACTTTTCACGGTAGTTTCATGAACATTTGGGCTTGTAAAATGTTGAGCTTGTAGATTATTAAATAAAACTGCCTTTATTCTATTTTTGTTGTTGTTGTTGTAATTATTGGATGGCATTCATTCAACAAATGCAGAAATCCTCCCAAACGTCTCACATCTGTATGAATAGTGATATGACTCTTGAGGTGGTTGGCGCATGAGCAAGTGGATGGCCTGGCTGGTGCCTGGGTATACTATCTAGCTTTGTTTTTGTAATTGTATAAAAACCACCAACGACTTTCCAGTACTCTATTATACTCAATTCAAGATCATGCCAGTCAAGGACAGAGCGCTGAGAAGAGTTATGGCTAAAAACGTAAAGTGAGAGATCTTTCATTCATGTAATCCTACTACTTACACCACCAGGAATTAGCCCTTCAATATAAAACTGGCCATTTAATACACAATTTTTTTTTTGTTGCTTTTCTCCCAAGTTCCTCCTGCACCACAGTGCAAACAGAGAAACCTCTAGCGAGCACTTCATTTCGACCACAGAAATCGGGTGCATTACATGCAGTTAGACCAAGGTCAGTAGTGGCTAACTAATAGTCTGTCATTTGACCAATCCATGACAAGCAGCCTGAGCCGCATTTAGGCAAGCTCCCTTTACAGTGTCCACCTAATCGCAGTGAATTGTTGTTCTGCAGGATTTTGTGGTGGAGGAATCCGCCTCTGTGTCGCACAGCAATTCAGCATGTTTTTTTTCCTCATTGCCTTTGGCACCGAAAGCCATCATTATGAAATGAATGTTTAAATTCAGTGGCCGCAGTATGCGCACGATGGAGGTCATTTTAGCATAAAATGATGCCTTGCCTTTATTCTCATCTCTTAATTTTAATTTGGTGGTTGCTATTGTGACTTCAGAAATACTTCTATTTTCAAAGTACAAGAAAGCATCTGGGGCACACAGTGGCTTAGTGTTTAGCACGTTCGCCTCACACCTCCAGGGTCGGGGGTTCGATTCCCACCGTGGCCCTGTGTGTGCGGAGTTTGCATGTTCTCCCCGTGCTGCGGGGGTTTCCTCCGGGTACTCCGGTCTCCTCCCCCAGTCCAAAGACATGCATGGTAGGTTGATTGGCATGTCCAAAGTGTCCGTGGTGTATGAATGGATGTGTGAGTGTGTATGTGATTGTGCCCTGCGATGGATTGGTACCCTGTCCAGGGTGTACCCCGCCTTGTGCCCGATGCTTCCTGGGATAGGCTCCAGGTTCCCCGTGACCCTGAAAAGGATAAGCGGTATAGAAGATGGATGGAAGAAAGCATCTGCTGAAAGATAGTCTCAGCCTTAGATGCTCCATACACAGATCAAGAGTATATTGATATCTTTTGCACACTTTTCTGGCCACAGGCTACAGAATTTTGAACGTGGAATCTGTTTGGCTGTCTAAAGGTCTGTGAAACTTGCAAGAAAAAAAAAGTCAAATATTGTGTCATAATAGGCTTCTTGGAGCAAGATATAGTCCCTGGACTGAAAACATTTAATTTAATGATGAGTAAACAGTATAATCTCGCATGTTTGCTCACAGGTTAGAGGAAAAATGTTTGGTCACTTTCTGTGAAAGAAAGCAGTTCATGGCTGTGATTATTGACAAAAAGTACCAGATTAGTACTAGAGATTAGTATTAGCTGTACTGTAGTGAAAGCTAGAAGCCTGGCTTGTGAGACTAACTGGGGGGGAAAAAACAGAGAAAAAAACATTCACTGATAGATGGTTAGCAAGACCAGCTTCGGAACACGGCAGAAAGTTCGGTGCTCTACATTTAAGTGCAAGTGTTAAACCTTTGTATAATGAATGAGTAATGGAAACTTAGCTAACACAACAAGATTCTGTTTGGCATCAGGGGCTAGGAGCGGCTAGTTGTAATGACACAAATAAAAGCCTGACTTTAGCTAAAAGTGCAGCTCAACATTGCTCTTGTAACTCTGTAGCAAACAACTTTCCGACCCGATGGATGAAAAGCAGGATCACAGCGGAATGCAATTATTGTGCTGTTTTTGCAGTGAAGTATTCTTCATGTTATTACGTAACTACACACAAAACAATGTGACATGGTGAAGACCAATGGTAGGACGTTAACTTGCAGTGATCAGATTGTTGATTGTTGATTGTTCACCCTCTGCTTTGCAGATCCACATATCAAAGTAAGTGGGAAAAGGGACGACGTGAAAGAAGCTAAGGAGAAGATCATGTCTGTCCTCGATACGAAGGTAGGCACTTCTTGAGCTACATAAATAGGGCCGCACAAGTAATTGTATTATAATGTGATGAAGGTTTTTGGCTTTCCAAGTAAATCATAATTGAAAGTGATAGAGTTTAGCATGCCAACATAAAAGTAGAGACTTTTTTTAAAAACAAAATTGTTATACTGTATAATATATATATATATATATATGTATACATACACACACACACACACACACACACACAGTATATATATATATATATATATATATATATATATATATATATATATATATATATATATATATATATATATAAATTCATTGATAAGTCATTGCAAATCAACATGGCAATGCTAATTTAGGACGGGGAAGTCGTTTTACATCTGGTATGCACTGTGATATTACATATGAATAATAGGCTTTAACAGTGTGTGTTGATTACAAAAATTATACCACAGAGCAGTTGAATTCTCAAATGAAAAGGTGTTGATTAATTTTCTGTAGCAGCACGGATTTGAATATTTATATTGTAACTTTAATAATGAGATGATATTAATGGGCTTGTTCTAATAAGTTATCCTTCCTATAGCAGCTTATTCACAGGGACTATGATCCACATAATCTAAGACTAATAATAAACAGATTCAATATGTGCTGTTATACAGTACAACAAAGAAAAAACTATATATAAAAAATAAAAGGACATGAGTTAGTACTTATTATCACTTACATTATAGTAGCTATAAACAGTTATTTCCTCAATAGCCTCACTTTTTTCACTCTCTTGAAGTCAATGAGACAAAAAAAACCCCTGCAGCTTGTCATATTACAGAGAAACCCAATAAGCACTCGAGTCTCACAGACTTTCCATAATGTAACATATATGAACAGTTAAAAAGTGGGATGTGTTTATTAATAATATTTAAAATTGTAATAGTTGGCAAATCACCGTGGGTTTAAGAAGCATCTCTGTCGTGCAAACTCAAAAACTACTCAAAATGCACATTTTTTGAGTAGAATACTAGTTTGTTAAACTTAGTCCTTTATTTGTTTGTATATCTATTATTATTTTGGCTGTTACAGCTGCATTTGGAGTCAGATGTGCACTATTAACAATCGTTACACATACTGTGTTAGATTTTATCCTAATAGTCTGTTAGTCCAGTTAGTCCAGTTGTAGATTAGAAACATGTCCTCTATGCTGTACAAACTTTAGCACATGGTTTGTGACTTTGTTGTTCTGAGACCCCTGCTGGTCTACATATAGTTCAGAGGTCTCTCTTAGCCAATGACCCTGCACTCAGCAGTCACTCTCAGATTCCACTGGCCAGCGAATCGTAGATAGACATCATTCATTGGTTAGATAATAACTCACAGAGGGAGGCCTGAGCTCCTCTGTGATAATAGCATCTGCAGAGCATTCCATCGCTACAGGAGGGCAAACTTTGTGCTGAGGAAGAGCAGGACAGCTAAACTGTCTTATATCTTGTTATATCAATGCCCCTTCTCGTATGTATTGGTCACAGTTTAGGAACAGCTTCAGGTGCTACAGCCTGAACTAGATAGCCTTCTTATCTGATTGGAATCTGAGCCATCAGGGCCAGATTATCAGGGGAAAAAAACAAACATGTCCAACCAAACTCCTCATGGATAGCAATTACGACATGTACTAGATGCACACTAGCTGTTTACACAATTTATCAGTCTCCTAAAGGGAAACATTAGTCTTTTATGTAATAGCAGAAATAATAACAAGAAATAGTTTTGCCATGCCAGAGCTTGGAAGAAATCCAATAGAAAGACAGGAATAAAACCATATTAGAAACATCATTTTGCATGGATCGTGTATAGTACCGTATGTCTAAATTAAGAGAAGTATACTTTGAAGTACAGTTTAACAATATAAGGTTTCATTTTTGCGTCCCCATCAGATTATTTGCTGATAAATGTTTTAATGTGGATTATTCTGGATTTTTGTGAGAAAAAGCGCAACAGCACCACCAGTGGTTGTAAGAAAAATACACAGAACGGTATGAAGAAGCGAGGCTGGGGCTGACTTCATTCTAGCTCACACTGTAGATTCATGCAGCCTGTCATCAGCAGGGTTGGGTGGGTTACTTTAATATTTTATTCCGTTACAGTTACAAATTACTTCATAAAAAATGTAGTGAGTAACATAATTCAAGTATCACAATATGAAAGTAATGTAATCTGATTACTTTTGGATTATTTCAAGGTCACATATGTAAATAAAGTCAAGAGAAAATCAATATGAACTAAAATACTTTTATTTAGAGCTTATTTTAGAGCTTAAAAACATGTTCAATGTTTGGATTTGTTTTAAGAAAATAAATAAATAAATGAATAAATAAAGGAGCACTGTCCCTGATGCGGCTAACATTACATCATAAAAGCTAGGGTGACCATATTCTGGTTTTCCAAAAAGAGGACACCTTTTTTTTTCTTGTCTTAATAGTGTTCGGAACAGTTTTATTATGAATTCAGATTTTAATACACTAAAAAAGACACACTATTAGCACTATTTGCATCATATAAATATATATCAATTCTTACATTCTTTTGAATGTCCATGGAATAAAACAAAATATCAGATGCCATGAGTGAACCTTCTGCCATCATTTACACATTTGAATGGCCATGTAATACGAAGCAATGTGATAACATGAAGTTAAAAATGACCTTATATGGCCATGGGTATTGTTTCGACTCAGGATAGCTGTCATTTGCTGCTATTGTCAAGCAACTGTTTGATGCCGTTCACAACAGGGCTTCACCTTCGCACGTCCACTGGGAGTAGGATAATGGTTGAGAGGCAGTAATTTGGCCAATGGTTGCTGCAAGCCTTTTATAATCGAACAATTGGTGTGCGAGAAGGTGGGAAGTACAGAGAGGGGTTAAAGCAATGCAAATATGTGCACACATAATGCAGTATTAGACCATAAACACATCATAATGAAACTAAAGCAGAATCCCAGACATTTTCTCTAACTTTGAAATCCCAGCCCAATGCTTTTTTAAGGTCTAGAAAAGGTCTAAAAAATTTGCGCATACACCAGGAGATTGCTTATGTGATTCACGACTGGCAAGAGAGATCCAGAACTATAATCAAGCAGCTATCTATACTGTGTTATGTCAAAATATAAAATTCTTTGGTTTTATATTTAAACAAAATGTAATCCTGATAGTATTCCCATTTTTATTTTACAAAATGTACCTGTAATCTGATTACTTTATTACTCTATAACGGATTACAGTTACCAGTTTTTTGTATCCTGATTACGTAACGCTGTTACATGTATTCCGTTACTCCCCAAACCTGGTCATCAGAGACAGTTCTGGCAGGTGATTACACAGAATGAAACGCCACTTAAATCATCTCTAATACATTATCTCCAGTGATATGAAATATGAGCACAGGTATTATGAACATGAACAAGGTCGATTACGAGGTCATTTTCCACCAAAAAATGCCCTTGGAAGAGAAATTAAAAGTACATTGACTAAGCAAGGGTTGTGCTAATCAAAGTACAAATTACGCAGAAGGACAGATGACAGAACTGTACGTTTAGTGGGGATTTTTTTTGTTTGAACAAAAGGTTCATCCGATGATCAGGGCCGATTATATCCTGTCAATCAAAAGAGGGTGGGAAATCACATCGATGTCGTGCTGTGTGTAAAGATGATCTCTCTTGTGTGGAATGATGACAAAAATGCAGTATGTAATCTCTGTAATCTCTGCACTGCTAAAATTTGACACCGGACACTGCAGCAGTGAAGCAGGAGTTTCGGCGTCGAGTCGAGTTTTCTCCAGCTGCTCGCGCTTTATTAAAGCACCAGTACACTGCTGAAAAATTTAAATGAAGATGAGTTGACAAAAAGTATATATTGCACAGAAAAATATATTTGTAGAGTAGTATATTTCATATCCAGTTAATGTTAATATATAAAAGTTTATATTATATATTACCAGTTTGATGTTCAGTGATGAAGTAGAAATGCTTTTGTTAGTGGTGAGTGAATGTCAGACTAACAGGAGTTTTTTTTTTTTATAATTCAGTCAATTAATTCTGTTAATATGAATTAATAACATTCAATAAGTTAAGAAATCTTACTTTAATCTTCAGAATTTAGTTCATGTGTTAATGTTAATTAGAGTAATGTGTTTTCTGTCTATGAGACCAGTTACTGTGAAACAAGTTGTTGAAATGGAGAGAATAAAGTTTTTATTTGCGTTTCCTTCAGAATTGTGGAATTAATTATTATGAATTTAAAAGAAGGCATAAAAGGCAGAACTATCGGTATCGGCCGATATCACTCTGAATAATTGTTTATCGTATTGGCTGAGAAATTTAGTATCGGTGCATCTCTAGTTGGTTCCCTGTCCAGGATGTCCCCTGCATTGTGCCTCGAGTTCCCTGGCATAGGCTCCAGGCTCCCTGTGACCCTGTGTAGGATAAACAGTATGGAAAATGGATGGATGGATGGAACATGACTCCCAAAAATCAAGGGGCAGTAATCATGGTCTGTCCTTTATCCCATCCCCTTCAAATAATCCTTGTCAATAAACCCTTTTATATCATGTCTATGTTCATGAAAAATGGGAGGAAAAAAAACACTAAACAACTTTATAGTTTTATTTAGAATGGCTTTGATTCATGCACACTCTTAAACAGCACAAATCAGCATATTCAGAGTAAAGACGTTTGTTCAAAGTTTAAAGAAAGCATAGCTTCTTACTGAAGTAGCAAATACTACACTACTGAATCCTTGGTCCCTGATGCAAATCTGGGAGATGTCAGAAGTAATACTTTGTAGCACCTGGAATAAAGGAATTTTTAAAGCTACAGTATACTGCAGAATGTCATGTGCTTTCTAAAACATTTGTTTAATTGATTTGGACAAGGATACAGAGCGCTACGTTGTTTTGTTAGCTTTTGTTCATTTGGATACGGTGTGCCGAGAGGACAGAAAAAGCGAGCCTGAATTGTAATGGGAAACTATGACTCACTCCTGGAGCTCATAGATCTATATCAGCACTTTATTGACAGGTTTGGTGCTGTTCTTAGTCATCAAGGCTTTCATAACATCCGCTTTAATGAAAATATGGTCCATGCTAGCAATGCAATGGTGATCCATTTATTTGCTTATTGACACAGAGCAATCGCGTGACTCTGAAAATGGACGTTTCACACACCGAGCACTCACACGTCATCGGCAAGGGAGGCAACAACATCAAGAAGGTGATGGAGGATACGGGCTGCCACATCCACTTCCCTGACTCCAACCGCAACAACCAAGCGGAGAAGAGCAACCAGGTCAGATCTTATCACACTTATATGCCAACAAATGCACATATACACAGC
Source organism: Ictalurus furcatus (assembly GCF_023375685.1). Taxonomy (NCBI): domain Eukaryota; kingdom Metazoa; phylum Chordata; class Actinopteri; order Siluriformes; family Ictaluridae; genus Ictalurus; species Ictalurus furcatus. Next base: position 8,360,618 of record NC_071267.1, read on the forward strand.
TTTTCATTACCTTCAAATTATAAGGTTCTGTCTATGTTAATGTTAGAAGCATGTACAGTGGTGCTTGAAGGTTTGTGAACCCTTTAGAATTTTCTATATTTCTGCATAAATATGGCCTAAAACATCATCAGATTTGCACTCAAGTCCTAAAAGTAGACAGCGAGAACCCAGTTAAACAAATGAGACAAAAATATGATACTTGGTCAAAAGAATGTGAAAATCTGATTATGTTTAGGTCATGTTTATGCAGATATATAGAAAATTCTAAAGGGTTCACAAACTTTCAAGCATTTTCAATGTTCGTACCAGTTGCAATTATGATGTCAGTTTCCCAGGATGCATTGTAGCCTGGCCACCTTGGGGTTGCGTCACTATCAGCTCCCAAGTTCAGTAGTCAGGGAGTGTCTGATCAGGGAGTCAGACATTTTAAGGGCTTTCTCAATCGCAAATTCCTTCTAGTGCACCAGAACGTTCCCTCCCTAAAAAATCCCACAACGCACCACAAAAACCAGGAAGCCTCGATGCTCATTATTTTCCCTTACTGGAAATGATGTCATGTTTTCTGAAGCCTCTCAGCTCGAAAAAAAAAAAAATGGTGAATGAACTCAGACAAATGTATGTAGCTTTTTATCATTGTTGCTCTCAAATGGTTACTTACTTTGGCGATTTATAACTTTATTTGGTGTTCTATATGAGATTTTTTTTTTTACTCTTAATGACTTTTAAGTGTTTAATGGTTTTAAAAAATGCACTAACTAGCCTACGATCCTGCTTGAAGTACCATGACAGAAATGTGTGTGATTAAGCTAACAAATTTATATGACATATAATGTCAGAAAGATACCGGCCCTGCCTGTTGTCGATAAATGCCAGTGGTGACGTTTTATATGTAGTCATGTCGCCGGAAATTGAGTCCTCAGTGTCCCAATGTATAGTGAGCCGGGGTCCTTAATAGTGCCTGAACTCGTGTACACGATATACTGATTCATGACCTAGGGAGCTGATTGAGACGCCCCGTTGGACTCCATTTCCCAGCTGCCGTTGCTATTTCCTCATTATTTCTATTATTCACACCTGTTTGCTATTTCACCTCGATTATTTTTGTTATTTAGGTTCTAATGTTTCTGCATCTCATTGCTAAGTTTCTGTTGTATGTATTCTGCCTAGTCTTCCTTGTTATTTATTTATTTATTTATTTATTTAATCATATTGTGATTTAGTTCATTATATTGTGATTAATCATATTGTGTTTAGATCTTTTGTTTTGTTGATTCATTGTTTTGGGCTTGTGTGAGTGAATTTTATCAGCAGGAATTTTATCAGCTCGATCTAGGAAATCTTATTACTTTCTTTTATCCTCGAGTGGCATAGTAAATTGGAAGTAAATGTAAGCAGGTACTTGATTCGATAATGTTCCTAGACAGTCCCAGAGCAGCGCTATTCAATTAGTGGCCCTTGAGTAAATTTTTACTGGTCTTTTGATTGATTATTTCCAGATGATTAAATGAAATTAAAAACGTATTATGTATGCATTAAGGGCTTTTAACAAAACAGGATGCAATCATTCATTTTCAGTATGAGTTGGATAAAGTGGTGCGAGTGGGGTGCCTGAGTGGGGACTCAGCTTTGACCAATATTTCCCACTTTGCTAGCAAAAACATTTGACACAGATACAGAAAATTAGCATAGTTAATCAAAACGGGCTACAAAATATTTATTGTCTGAGTCATATCTGAAGCCTGTGTTAATGTTCCTGCTTGTTAACCAGTAAAATTGTTATACTTAAGTCATTGTTCTGCCTTAATCTATGTCCATTATGTTGCTTTGCAACCAAATCTTACTTATAACAGACTAAATTGCATGGCAGAAAAATGATCATGAATCTTATTAATAATAAATTCAATTACTTATTGAACACTGCTTTTCCTTGCTTTGCTTTGTGCCCAAGAATGTCCTTATCCAATATAAAATGAATGTAAGACATGTCCTCTCATACCTTATTGCTTTATTAAATCACTATCAAAGATGTAACATAACTAACGACTTAAAAGCCTTCAGCGCTATTGTTAATAAATAAATAAATAAATAAATAAAGGAAAAAGCTATGTTTCCCATTTGGTAAGAAATGCAGCTTTTGTCTACAGATTTGGTCTAATATGTAAGAACTGAAATGTATGTAAGGATGTACGCTGCTATTTGAATATGGAAATGGCTTTATGTGACTGACTGTTGAGATTTGTGTTGTATATTTGTTTGCATGTGTCTTTGTATTTACATAGATAATTAAAATAGGCAAATCTCATTGGCTCCCCCACTCTGAAACCTATTGAATAGCCCTGGGTTAGAGCTTCATTAATTGGACACAAGATACATTTCCAACTCAGTGCAAGTTGGGATGTAGCAGAGCTTCTGGTAAATGAGTTTTAGCTTCTATTTTAGCTTGAGTTTTAGTTTCTGCTAATTGCAGATAGCGTCACCAAATCTCAGCTCCAGGTTCTTCTGTAGGGTTCTTGTCTCTGCAGAATTTTCAATGCTGTCCCCATGTTCGCTTGGGCTTCTTCCAGGTTCTCCAGTTTCCTCTCACTGTCCAAAAGCATGCCAGTTTATGAACTGGCTACAGTCAATTGCCACTAGAATAAGTGTCTGAATGTTTGTGCATGCATGTGTGCATGTAAATAACAGCCAGAAAGTGTGCAATAAAGAAATGTGTTGACCCCCACACACTACTGAAGAAAGTTCTAGGCTCTTGGTCGCACACCAACGATAACAATTGATGGCAAGGCTCTTGTTTATGTGCTTTCGAGAGATGCAGTATTTCATTATGACAACACATGTTTCATTTTAAAGGAGACTGTAGGAATGTTAAACATCCCGAGCCGTGTCTCCAGTTTCGTAAAAAGTCTGATACTCTTTCGTATTTGTCCCTAGTTACACCCATCTCAGTTTATTTGGTAATCGCTGTGGTTGACTCAGAGCTGATGGTCAAAATGATCAACAAACATAGCATTTGATTTGTTAAGGGATTTAACGGACGCTCACACGCACTGAGCACGTGTTTCGTGAAGTGAATTTTCTGTCTCCATCTCTGTAGGTGTCTATTGCAGGCCAGCCGGGAGGAGTGGAGGCAGCCCGGGCCAGAATCAGGGTAAGTAAAAACACTGGACAGTGGCTCGTAAATACTTTATAGCTGCTTATTATGAGCTCTGCATGAGAACACATGGTCAATTCCTTTAGCTCTTACTGAAAACTTTGGGACGGGTGTCCAACATGCTGTCCTGGTCAGTAGATGAATGTTTGTGAGCGGAGGTCACGGGTTGTTGGGGGTGGATGGTGTTGATATGTATAATGTTTTTAACAGATGAAATGAGTTTTTCACCTGCATTCCTCTGTGAGAAAAAGAAAATGCCTCCCTCTGTATGACGGCTTGAAGTGTCGCCCCCTGCTGGTGTTACCTTTACAAAGCCAAATAGGTGTCTTTTAACACAGAGGCTTCCAGTCTTTGTCCTGGAGTAACCTTGTTCTGTACATTTTAGTGGTTTCACAGGATCTACCAAAGGATGAGACTTACCTGATTAGTTGGATCAGATGATGCAGAACAGAAAAAAGCACAAAATATGTCATGCATGAGAACTCTTTAACCTGTTTTGAGAAGTTTACTGTATGATACTATAAGTAGAAACTGATAATGTTTTGGTGGATGTACGGAAAATATGTTGAAAACCGGACATGAGATTTGAGACTCTGGATTTGCGTACATATCTCTGATGTGAAACACGTGGCAGTGACCCGGAGCTGTGCTGTTAAAAATTGTAAGCTGTTGGCATCCTGCGCCATTTGACTGAGTGTTTTTGCTGCTCTGGTTCGATTCAACGGCACCCGGGCTCTTTCCTCAGCTTACAAGACTACTGAGGTTCTTCCTAACCAATTTTTTTTTTTTTTTTTAAAGAACAAGCATGAACAAGACCAAATCCGCTCTCTGTGGGATTTTGTTCAGAAACTGAACCCCAATTAATTGTAGGTTTTTACACCAGAAATGATAGCAAAATTTTTACCATTTATAAAGCAATTTGTAAGAAATGAGCATCTAGCCAGGAAGTTCAAGTGTGGGTTTTGAGCCATATAGTATAAGCAAAGTGATGTGGGTGAAACATATACTTGGGAATGAAACACCAACAAGCCACTAGCTCTCTCTCTCTCTCTCTCTCTCTCTCTCTCACTCTCACTCTCCATCTTTCTCGCGTGACTTATGCTGCTGGAAATTCCACTCCTGACCACTCCAATCATCTCCACTTTTCCCTTTTCCTTTTTGGTCTTTGAAGGAGTGCCTGCCTTAGTTTTTCTCATTTGTCTTGACAGCTAGTGGACAGCATGAAGAGAGATGGAGTGCGTTTGACTGACCCACTTAAGTAGGAGACTGAAATTTTAAGTTTTCCTTTCTCTTTTCCTGCCAGCAAGACCAGAGTTCTGCTGATATTAATATTCATAAACGTTCAGGAAGGAACCGTTACTATCGTGAGAAGCGTTTTCATCTTACTGTAGGTGTCTTTCTAGGTATTACAAGTAAGACTGACCAGAAACCATGTGTCTTATTGGCTTTCAGAGATTTAAACTGTTTTTTTTTATGCTTCAGTGAGATTAGGCGATTTAAAAATTAGCCTTGCATTCTTCTTGGAGCTGAGTTCATTCTTTTCTTATGAGCCAGGAGGATTTAGAAAGGCTCTTTTTACAAACATGCAGAAAACCAAACGCATTACTGATTCTCCATTTAAAAATGATCCTTTGTGAGCAAAAACCAAATATGATGCTTTTATGAACAAAATCAGAACCTGGGTATTGGTTTTAAGCCCCATGAGAATGAGAAAATTGTTAGCTTAGGAATGTTCAAGCATCAGCACTTTTGTCCTTGACTGCTTCTGATGTTTCTGCTCAGCCTGACGGATGGAGGCCTTTACATTTTAGAGGAAGTTCCTTCCTTTACCACATCTGACGGGGTTCACAAGGCCTTTCATTTTGGTCCCTGGTACAGAATGTGAGTGTATGCGCAGGCCCTGTCGCATATGGGACTAATCATGGGTGCGTTTTGTCTGATTGGTCGCGCTTGTTTACTATTTCATCTGTCTAGGGCATGTGAAGGATCAAAATCATACATGATGGTATTATGGAGCAATGTTTTTGCTCATGATTCATTTGTGTAGGAACTTGTCTCTCATGCGTCTATGACGGCAGGAGTTTAGCAAAGAGCTTTAATTCTTCTGTGCAGTTAAAAAGTGTATGTGGCCTCAAGCCAAACACAGTGGTTTTGGGTGTGGATTTGGCCAAGGTCACACATCCCCAGTGATGGCGCCAAACAGTTGGTTCCCGTTTATACTGATCAGCAGGTATCAGATATCCCAGATAGAAGATTTCAGTGAATACAGACAAAGCCAATTTATATATATATATATATATATATATATATATATATATATATATATATATATATATATATATAATTTTTTTTTTTTTTGAAGGAGCTGCTGCCTTTGGTGTTAATGTTCGAGCTGCCGGTCATAGTACAGCTGAACCCTGACCCCAGCTCTCCAGCCATCCAGCACATCTCTCAGACATACAACGTCTCTGTGGCCTTCAAGCAGCGTTCAAGGCTCTACGGTGCTACGGGGGTTGTGAGGGGCTCTCAGAACAACATTGCAGCTGTGAAGGTATGCACAACACGCACCTTTAGAGACTGGGAATAAACCTTATTGTTACTTTCAACCCACACTGGTATTAAACTAAAATTTCAGATGAAAAGCTGTACATACTCAATTTGAAGCTTATGTCACAGAGGCTGCTGTTTTTTAATGAAAAGTTCCAACGGCTAGTATGGAGCATGATCTGTTACCCATGATCCTCTCCTCACTTCCAAGTGGCCTGCTGGGTCCAGAGCTAGAGACAAGATGCTCCAGGCCTGCCCCCAGAAGGCCACTTGCAATGTGTGGTATGTGCTGAGAGCTGGGGTCGTAATACCCATTCCAAAACCAAGTGCTTCTACAGGCAGTAAATGGGAGCTAAAGGGGCCACAGAAAACGCAGCATGTTCTCCTCTTCTTCCTGTCCAGCAACTGACCAATAAAAAATCTGGATCATTCCAGAAGGCCAGAAGTATAAAGAATTTTGGTCAAATTCTCAAACTAGAAGATGTGGGTTAATTTTTCTATAACAGCACGGCTCTGAGAGCAGTTCTCATTTTACTATAAGCAACAAGTTTATGTTAATACGCTCGTCCTAATACGTTACTGTTATTAGAATTGTTATTGTTTCTACAGTAACAGCTCATACACCGGGGCTTGTATGGCGGACGCTCCACGTAATCAAAGCCTAATAATAAACTGACGATTTATTATGATATGATGAATTTTTTTTCTGTTAGGAGAAAAAAACGCTTTTATAACATTTATGAAAGGAGTCTCAGTATCAGCGCCTTGTAACAGTCAGTATGTTTTTCCCCGCAGGCGAGTTTTCAGTACAGAGGAGTTTATGCTTTCTGGTTTCTCTGTAAAGTAACAAACTGCATTTTGGTTTTTGTCGTATTGACTTTAACAGAGAGAAAAAGAGAGGCTGGTGAGAGAAGAACGTTTATAGCTGCTATAAAGTAAGTGTTACAAGGATCAAACTTGTTTCATGGACGCTCCATAACGTTAATTATAACCAAAAATGGTTAAAAAGCGCAACGTGTTATTCATTTATAAATTCGAAACTTTTGTCAGATCGCACCGTGTTATTCATTTATAAATTCGAAACTTTTTTGTCAGTATAAGTGGAATAACAAACACCGGGCCTTGCTGTTATATGAAAATAACCCACTTTGGGGTGGTATTACCTCACTCATCCCTTTATTCATTAAAGACGGTTAAAAATGTACAGTTATATGCTGCTCAGTTGATGCTGATAGGTCGGAGGAAAGCCACTAGAGGACCTGACAGATCATTTCAGGCTTGCTTTGTGGTTGTGCTGCAGAGGGGAACGGCCATGTTGCTGGAGCACTTAGCCGGGAGCCTGGCAAGCGCCATTACCGTGAGCACGCAGCTGGACATCGCGCCTCAGCACCACCTTGCCATGATGGGCCGCAACGGCAGCAACATCAAGCACATCATGCAGAGAACCGGCGCGCAAGTGCACTTCCCCGATCCAAACTGCCCGCAAAAAAAATCGACCGTCTATATCCAGGGCACCATCGACTCTGTATGCCTCGCACGCCAGTACCTCATGGTAAAAAGTCTTTCTTTTTCTGTTCTCTTCTGTCCAGCTGACTTGTTTCGTATTTATGTCTTTCCGTTCTTCTTTTTTTTTTGTCTATGTTTTTCTTCTATTCTTCTGTGTATGTGTTTGTGTGTTTGTGTGTGTGTGTGTGTGTGTGTGTGTCTGAATTCCTGCATTCCTCCCACAAGGCAAAATAGAAAACAGTGCCTTTAGCTGTCACATGCTGCTGTGGTCTTCTTCAGATTTCTGGGCCCTCTGGCCGGTTCAGTGAGATATACTGAAGAAGAAGAAGAGGAAGAGAAGATGACTCATTACAGGGTGGTCAGTGAGAATGAGAGCGGGGGTGGCAATACACAGAGCAAAAGAAAAGAAATAGCATAAACATAGGCTCTTCGTTCGGGAACACACAAGTAGAGAATGTTCCCCTTGCACTTTGTGGGAAAACAGTAATTACAGCATCGTGATGCTTCATCTCTTCTTAGCTATGCAGCTCTCATTCGAGGTGATCACAATTAATCCTTAGACTCCACAGTCCTGTTTCATGTGCGGTCAGTAAGCCAGATGTTTGTATAATCAAAGCGTTGTACCATCATGTAGTATGTGTGCACTATTACATTAGTATTATTTACATTTACATTTATTCATTTAGCAGATGCTTTTATCCAAAGAGACTTACAAATGAGGAAATACAAGCAAAGTGATATATCAAGCAGAAAACAATACAAGTAGTGCTAACATACAAGATTTATCATTGAGTTCTAGAGAAGCAAAGTGTGCAGAGTAGAGGAGTAAGAGCCAGAGTAAGTTGTTTATATATATATATATATATATATATATATATATATATATATATATATATATATATATAATGTGTATATATATATATATATATATATATATATATATAATGTGGGGTTGGCGTTTTAGAGGTTAGTTAAGTGCTCATGGAAGAAGTGGGTCTTCAGCTGTTTTTTTGGAAATAGTGACAGATTCTGTGGTCCGTATTGAGGTTGGAAGTTCATTCCACCACTGACGGACAGTCAGTTTGAAGGTTCTTGAAAGGGACATTGAGCCACGCTGAGTAGGAACCACTAAGCGCTGGTCGTTAACCGATCGCAGATTGCGTGAGGGAACATAAGCCTTCAGGAGAGAGTTGAGGTAGGGGGTGCTGTTCCAGACAAGGTCTTGTAAGTGAGCATCAAGGTTTTGAATTTGATGCAGGCAGCTACAGGAAGCCAGTGGAGTGCTGCTGCATTCTGAATCATCTGAAGGGATTTGATGGAGCTGGCTGGGAGGCCCGAGAGTAGTGCGCTACAGTAGGCCAGTTTGAGATGACAAGAGCCTGGACTGGTAGCTGTGTAGCCTGTTCAGTGAGATAGGGTCTGATTTTCTTGATGTTCTACAGAATAAACCTACAGGATGTTATGTTCATATTATCAAAGTTATAAACGTTTGCCAGGATATAATAGTTAATCACAATTATGTGATGATTAGTCAAAAATTTCATTTCAATTCAATTCCATTTTGTGTAAAGCTTTTAACAGAAGACGTTTGAACAAAGCAGCTTTACACAGATCCTTATGTAGGTTTAGATACCTACTGAGTAAGCCAAAGAGGACAATGGCGAAGGGAAAACAACCCTGAGACGACATGAAGGAACCTTGAGATGAAGACCGACTCAAAAGGGAACCCATCCTCTTCAGGGTGACAGCGGATAGTGTGATTAGAAATCTTTACAGTATCCAGTTGTAGAAGAGTCAAGTCAAATGGTGTTGAAAGGGTATTCATTTTGAGCATCAGGGTCTTCATGATTACAGCAGCAGTATCCAGGTGAGTTTATCCACTGAAGGAAGGCTCAAACTCAGGCATCAAGGAAGTACAAATCAGTCATGTTGCCACATGGGACCATCGGCAGCAGCAGAAGACAATCGTATGTCCATGCATACAAGATCAAAAACTTTTAATCAACCACAGCCTGAAATAATTCAGTGCTACATCACTATTTAGTGTATTCTCAGTGGTTCCAGAGCGCCTGCTGGGTTTGTTGAGTTAATGTGCCGAGTTTCCTCAATGCTGTACCTGCTGATGTTGTTCTTTTCAACATGAGAATGAGAGGGTGGATCACAGTAAAATAACTGCAGCTCTGTTACTTTAGGATGTGAGCCAAGTAGTTTTTAAGGCACTTAAAGTTCCAATGATTTAAAACTCTGTTGAAAGTTGCTTTCCATTCTTCCGTTCTCACTGTCTGGTGGTGGTAGTGGAGTGTGTATGTGTGTGTGTGTGTGTGTGCATGTGTTATCTTGGTGGAGACAAAATGTCCTCACAAGGATAGGAATATCTGACCGTTTTGATCTTGTGGGAACATTTGGTTGGTTCCTGTTTTTTTGTTTGTTTTTTTTTAAAACAAAACCTTAATATTACTTTAAGATAACTTTACTTTTATATTTAGGTCTAGGCATAGCATTTAATGCATGCATTAATAATTATGTCTATGGAAGGCCCTTACAAGGATAGGAATAGTAAGACAAATGAGTCTGTGTGTGTGTGTGTGTGTGTGTGTGTGTGTGTGTGTGTGTGTGGACATGGGTGTGACACAGGGCTGCCTCCCACTGGTCCTGATGTTTGATATCAAAGAAGATGTTGCAGTAGATCCACAGTGTGTCACATCTCTCATGGAACAGCTGGATGTGTTCATCAGTGTCAAACCCAAACCTAAACAGCCTAGCAAGGTAAACACACACACACACACACACACACACACACACACACCCAGGATTAAGGTCGTGAAAAGTTCTAACTCATAGGTATAAACCTGTGAAGGAGCCTGAAGGTCTGATCTCATCTCAGGCTGCAGTCAGACTAGTGGATCAGTGCACTGTATGGCAGGCACATGTAGAAGTAGTGTGTGGTTTTTACTTGGGAATCTGGAAACTGGAAAGCTTTCCTCAGCATTCATTTTCATATCCTCGCTCACGGTCAGACGACGAAACAGGATCTCGTGTTTTTCCCCCAAACGGCTCAGTTCCAAATCAGCAGACTGTGCAAATCGCCATTTCAGCGCATAAATCTGCCTTCCTTCAAATGATATGCTGATTGGCCTGTTTGTTATTCCATTTCTCGAAGGGTCGTCTAGTTTAAAAGCAGTACTTCTGAAAACTGCTAGGATGGGCAACATACAGTATATCAGTTGTCGATGATGATGAAGCACGCTCACGTAAGCTGGCCTCCACTTCTATAATCATCTTCATATATTTTAGCTAGAAGGACCGCAACGCAAGGAATGTTTTTCATTACGGTCTTTAAGGAGCGTTTCGATTCATTTGCACAATTTTCCATGTCAAGGGCAGTCACTCAGCCAAGATTTTGCATCAATAGATTTGCACTTTGCAAGTCTGATATGTACGGTACAGCATATCCATTTTTTTTTATATATGTATGTAAATGTTCATAAATTTGCTTGTTAGGCTACATAATATACATTGATTGTGTAAAATAAGAAGGTAGTGATAATGAGTCTTTATTGGTCACGTATACATTTCAGCACAGTGAAATACTTTTTTCTTCACATACCCCAGCGTGTTAGGAGGTTGGGGACAGAGCGCAGGGTCAGCCATGCTACAGTGCCCCTGGAGCAGAGAGGGTTAAGGGCCTTGCTCAGGGACCCAACAGCGGAAGCTTGGGAGTGCTGTGACTTGAACCCCCGACCTTCCGATCAGTAACACAGAGCATTAACCGCCAAGCAACCACTGCCCACCAAGTGTGGGGGCCCGGTGGCTTGGTGGTTAGCACGTTTGCCTTCCTTTTGCCTTGCCTTCCTCTGCCTCTGCGTGGGTGGAGTTTGCATGTTCTTCCCATGCTTCCGGAATATATGTTGTAGGTTGATTGGTATTTCCAAATTGTCCATAGTGTGTGAATTTGCCCTGTGATGGCTTGGTACCCCATCCAGTGTCTTCCCCCCGTGTCCTGAGCTCCCTGGGATAGGCCGCCTGTGACCCTAGGATAAGCGACATGGCAAATGGATGGATGGATGGATACTAACAAATGTAATGCCACCAAAATACAAATAGAAAAATGTCAGCAAAGTTGTCCACGATGGCTCCTCCTATAAGGTTAGTATTCAGCTACATGGTGAAAGTTTGTTTGTATATTACAGAAAGTCATCCTGTGTCCAAAATCACATCTGTCACATCACAACTGTTACTAATGATTTGGATGTGTTTTGAGGAATACAGTTTGTCTCATTTTGGGTGAAGCAGACTTCTATGAGGCAGATTTGTTGGCTATATTAACCTCAAAGATTCAGAGCAAAACCAAAAAAAACCCAAAAAGGTTGTACTAAGCCTAATTCTCCATCGTTCTCCAAGCAATGACCCAAAACGGCACTGATTTCATTGGCATTAATAACATTATATAACTAAAGAATGCCTCTGTATTGAATATTTTTCATGTCAGATGAAAAAATGTGTGCTCGGTTCTTTATCATTTGCCAATTGTGCTTCGATGGATTTCATGATTAAACTCCAACACTGGAAAATACAGAGCTTGTAAAAGTGGATTCTAGGATGTTGTGACTCCATATTGCTTATTTGTTTATTCATTTGTCTACAGTCAGTGATAGTGAAGAGTGTAGAGAGGAACGCTCTGAACATGTATGAAGCCCGGCGCTATCTGCTTGGCCTGGACAGCAGTGGAGTGTGTGTGTCCATCTCCACCTCCTCCAGCAGTAGCAGCAGCAGCAGCCCTCCGTCCGCTTTGACCCCTACTCTCAGCTGCCCTGTGGGCATCGACATCCTCACCTCTGCCGGCTTGGGTCTCACCAGCCTGGGTAAGAGAAACGTGGCATGCTTCCTCCTGGAGTAGGCTATAAAATATGTTATAATATGTAGTAACGAATTAAATAAATAAACAACCTTTTGTTTTATTTTATTGAAAGTATCAGGAGAGTGAATTGTTACTGAAATGGTTTATTAGCAGTTCATTGTGAGTGGTGATCTTTGGGCCTCGTTTATCAGTCGTTTAGTAAAGTTGTGTGTAAATTTCTTCCAGGTGTGTTGATGAATGCCAATGTGTAGGTGTGTTGATGAATGCCGATCACTCGTCAATTACAAATTGCACACAAAAAGCTCACAAACCAGTAAACGAGAAAATGATGACTGAACAGTGAAAGAGCTTCCTATGCGCAGTGTGCGATAAATCTTCTACTAATGGAGCTCGTCCATTGAAGCGTGTCGGCTGCCACAGGCACAGATTAACTCTTACTCCTTCTATAGGATGGCATTTCTTTTGTCCTAATTAAAAAGCTAGTCTTATTTGATTTAATTTATGGATTTGTTGATTCACATTACTGACTCTCATTAGACGTGATTTTCACAAACCGAGGAAGTCTTGTAGGATATGGACACTTTGGATATGAACTAACTGGATTTTCGTGAATACCACATTTCTTGTGTAAATGCTCCTGCTTATGATTTACGAGTAAATAAACCATACATCCTTCTTTATTTTCTTGTTTTGTTAGTAGAGGAGGGACAGTATGGCTCATGGTTCTGATTTCTACATATGTTTCAGGTCTGCTTGGTCCTACAGCTGCTTCTCTAAGTGCCCCGTCCACCCCCAACTCTCTCCTTAACGCCCTCAACAGCTCTATCAGTCCCCTGCATGTCCCCTCCTCTGGAACACCTAGTCCTACACTTTGGTCCAACTCGCTGGCCAGTCCAACTAGCACACCAGGTGTGAGAAAAATACACACGTGTGAACACACCATTTTCACCAACTGATTTTCAACCAGTCTACATAGTAGTGAACTTAGAAGCTTGGGCTATAGATCAATTGCAGTGTTTTAATTTTAACTTGGCCACGCAGTAAAGCTTTTTACACACTTAAACACAAAAAACACCCACACCCACAAATGCGCACGTCTAACAGAATTGATACATCATAGCAACATTAGCTAAGCTAGCCAGTTGTACCAGTGTTACCAGCTAAGTGATTAGCCTAGATAATGCTACCTCTCCAGCAGTACCTGTTTGATTTAAGCAGTAAGCTAAGTTCACAAACGAGCTAGCAAACACGCTTCTACGTATTTGATCATGTAGATAAAACCACACATTAGCAAGCTATTTTAGATTCGGCTATTATGTTATGTAAACTGCTAGCCAGAGTAGCTAGCAAACTAACTAATATTAAGTTGAGAAAGAATAATGTGCAATAACCCCTGCATTTTAGCTCTGTGCTTATTCAAATACATTTATTGACACTATAAAAAGGCTAGTAAAAAAGTATTTAAAGGAATATCTTGACAAGAAATTAAATGTACATAATTTACCATTGTCCATAAATATATTCAATCAGCCAAGACATGTACAACATTTACTTCTTTTATTTTGCACTGGAGCTACGAGGCTAATAAAGTTAATTCATGGACACCAGTTTCAGCCAAAACCTTCTGTGAATGTGAATACACACGTGCGCGCGCGCGCGCGCGCACACACACACACACACACAGAGAGAGAGAGAGATTAACCTGCCTTGAACAACTGGACTCGTTTGTTTTCCTTGCTGCTGATTTGGTATTATTCTGCCCCCACAGGCTCCACCCCCCAAAGTTTGAAGCTGGAAATATACTGGAATTCTGAAGGTTGTGTGGATAATAATATAATAATTTATTTCCGCTTTAAATTTGTATTTGTTTATCCAGACTCACGCTGCTTTTTAGTAAATCATTTAGTATTTCTGCAGACAAATTTGGGTTTCCATTCAAACATTTCACAGTTTTAAACTAATTCCCAAAAAGCCTGCAAATGGAAATGTGAATGTTTCTATCAACTATGGTCATAAATATCCTGAAGACGGTCGTGTATGGGAAGAAAAGCACCAAAACAGCAGCATAATGGGTAGTTTTGACATTTGATTCATTCATTCATCTTCAGTAATCATTTTAATCATCTTTTTAATCATCATTTTAATCATCTTCAGCAATCATGGTGTAATTTGTCGTTGTTGTTGTTGTTGTTTTTGATGTTGTTTTCTTAAATTTAAATTTAATTTAATTATGTCTCTTTTTCTGTCCAAACAGTGCACTAGTCTCCCCTATACCATCATTTATTCAGAAAAAACTTATTTCCATCATTCTTTTTTATGCATCTCATCAATTGTCAATAGTCTATCAATAGTGTTATAACTAAGTGTTATATTATTTATTTAGGCATTTTTGCAAATATATTCAGGCATTTATTGCTAAATTCAGGGTATTTTTGTTTACATTTTCGAAATTCACATAGAAAAGTTCGATGTAAAATGTCTGTGTTAAAAATCTTAGCCTCCAGTGCAAACTTTGACCATATTTGTGGTTAGGAGAAAAAAATTTGTCAATTATTATGTTTATTTTGTAACTTATTTTGTGTGAATAAATACACAGTACAGCGAAAAGTTTGTGGATGCCTGATCATCACACCCATATTTTGGTCTTTCCCAAACTGTTTCCACAAAGTTGGAAGCACACAATTGTGTAGAATGTCTTCACATGCTGTAACATTACAGTTTCCCTTCCCTGCAACTAAGAGGCCCAAACCTGTTCCAGCATGACTGAACGTCAGGCCTCCTCACTAAACATCAGTGCCTGACCTCACTAACGCTCTTGTGGTTGAATGAGAATAAATCCCCACAGCCACGCTCCAAAATCTAGTGGAAAGCCTTTCCAGAAGAGTGGAGGTTATTATAACAGGAAAGGAGGATTAAATCTGGAATGGGATGTTGAACAAGCACGTATGAGTGTGAAGGTCAGGTGTTCACATACATTTGACTATATAGTGTATATAATGAGGTTTTTTTTTACCAAAATCTCAAGGTTTTTCATCGCCCCTGATGATCCATCCAGCCACTCAGGCCACACTGACCAACATCCTGCTCCAGAGTTACACGCAGAATACACCATCCCCTCCACCTGGCCTTGCCCCAATAGACCCACAGGTCAATGGAGTCACAGACTGCAGCAAGGCCGTTTCCTCCCTCAACGGCAAGGTAACATAGCCTCGAATATTTCTCTACCAGTCAGGGTAGAAAAGATGAATATGGTAAAATGTTCTATGTCATGTGAATGAAAAAGGTGTGCACTCTGAAATGGATCTGCATCTGTTTTGTGCTGTAGCACTCCAGCTCTATGTACAGCAGAATGGCCACTTCCTCACTGGCTGACAAAGTTCTGAATGCGGCACATGGAGATCCTGCCCAGGACGCCAGCACACACTGTCCCTCTGAACCACTGTCCAGCAAGTCCAGTCAGGATCAAGGTACTCCCACTGTTGTATGGATGTGAACATATTTAGCATACTCACATGATTATTGCTCCAGTCTTTCATGCATTCGATCTGGTTTTAGTTTATGTCATTAAGGTTCAGGTTTACTTGGCACCTAGTGCAATTGTCTTTATGTATATTTAGGAATCGTCGCATAGACAAGCTATTATCTCTAAACTGTAAGTTTACATTTGTATACTTGTTATGCTTGAGTAGTAGAATCTCCAGGAAGAAATTGTTGCTCCTGCTGCTGTTAGTGCCAGCTATGAAGGAGTTAGTAGCTAATTCTCATGTTATTCAGGGATAAATGTGGTGAACTGCTTGATTGGCACCAACCCCTTGACATTTCTTTTGACTGAAATTGGATTGTGTTGACTTTGGCCGGTTCAGTTATGTATTAATGTGTGTTTGGTTCCAAATGGTTAAGCCATGCTTTCCTGAAGGCCAAGCATTTCCGTATTCCTGCATTGTAACCATTAAGATGTGTTTGAGTTGGCTGCACTTCCAAAAGCCAGGATAAGGGTATGGTTTTTGTCCTTCACTCAGACTAGGAGTCAATTAAACTAGAGTTTCCTGTCTCTGGTGAGCAGTGAAGCTGTAATGAGGGCGGTGGACTCCAGATTCCTTTATGTCAAGAGTAGTCATGCTATACAATTGTTAACCGAAGATGTCTGTCATTTGGCTCAGAGCTGTGTGTGTGTGTGTGTGTGTGTGTGTGTGTGTGTGTGTGTGCATGGGTGTTTGTGATTCAGGATCTGATACTTTCGTGGAGGTGGGCATGCCGCGGAGCCCCTCACACTCGGGCAACAGCAGTGAACTAAAGCAGATGCTGGCCTCCTGTAAAACAGCCTCAGGCAAGAGGCAGGCTGTGGAGTTACTGCAGGGCACAAAGAACTCTCATTTACAGTATGTTCTCACATTCTTACCACTAGATTATGGTGTGTATTGTTACTAATGATATAATGATATGGTATAGAAAAGCACTAACAGACAGGTATAGAGTAGCAGCTTACCAAATCAATCTTGATCTCACATTTTTCATTGTTTCTATTGCCATGTGAGCATGTATATACTGTACATACATATCCAAGTCGAATTTGGTTACCTTTCCTGTCCAGGTATGGGTAGCGCTAGAAATAGTTCAGGCCATTGTCACTGGATAGAATGCTTTTCTACATGACAGAACGGTACGGCAAGCATCAATAGTAGCATAGTGATTGTCTGACGATGTTTTATTTTCTCTTCAAATGTATTTTTCCTGGCAGCTTTAGAAAATATTACCCCATAAATGTATTTATCATAAAATGTATTTATTTAAAATTTATTCAAATTTGTTTTTATTTATTTACTTAAGTTTTCATATATATATATATATATATATATATATATATATATATGTATATATATATATATATATATATATATATGTATATAGGCCATGTGTGTGCGGAGTTTGCATGTTCTCCCCGTGCTGCGGGGGTTTCCTCCGGGTACTCCGGTTTCCTCCCCCAGTCCAAAGACATGCATGGTAGGCTGATTGGCATGTCCAAAGTGTCCGTAGTGTATGAGTGGATGTGTGAGTGTGTATGTGATTGCCCTGCGGTGGATTGGCACCCTGTCCAGGGTGTACGCCGCCTTGTGCCCGATGCTCCCTGGGATAGGCTCCAGGTTCCCCGTGACCCTGAAGGAAGGATAAGCGGTATAGAAGATGATGGAGATATATGTGTGTGTATATATATGTATATATATATATTTATATATATATATATATATATATATATATATATATATATATATATATATATATATATATATATATACAATCATATTCTCTGAGGTTGACAGAAACCTAAATGGCTTCCTGTTCCCTGTGTTGTGCTCATAGGGTAGTATAACAATTTTTTTAATGACCTTTCCATGCCATTCACAAGTCACATAAAAGTGTTACATATTTTAACTTCCTCTTACAATGTTTGCACTCATAATGATCTACTTTTTTACTGAATGTATTGGCACACTTGGATTTATTTGGATCATTGCTTCTTATTTATTACAAGAGAAAGAAAATTTATTTTTGAATTTGAGTAACCCACAAACTCCTCTTACGTTTATTAGTATCTGATAGGAAACATACACAGGTTGTTAATCAGGATGTGTATAGTCAAGGAATTGGATTGCTGTCTGTAACATACTGTACCACAGTGTTTACCGGAAACCTAGTCGCTATTAACCAGCATAAGCCGTGTGTCCCAGCAGGTCTTCTTCTAGTGCTCAGGGCAGTTTTAAAGGTCAGCGGCAAACATCAAACAACTTACTTAAGTAGGGCAATAAATTGCTATGAATGCTATCTATGCCTGCAGGTGTGTGACTCATGTAGAAGAATTGCATTGAATCAAATGAATAGTCTCCAGTGACAGTATGCTTCTGAAGCAGACGGTTCTATGATGTTGAGAGCATGTATACTAGAGACTAGAGTCACTTACAGTAGGTTATTGGAATAGATTTTTTCTGTTGTAAATTAGGAAGGTGTTGCCATCACTGTCGTCATTATATTACAAGTAAACACTACTTTCTGTTCTCTTTCCTGCTCCGTCTCCTGCTCTTTATTTCTCTCTCATTCCCTCTACTCTACCGTTTTCTGTCTCTGCCGCTCCAGTTCTGACTGTTTGCTTTCCGACTCGGACTCCAGTGCTTCCGAGAGTCCCGTGGCAGATAAACGGGCTCCAGGCAGTGAGAGAGCAGCCGAACGAGCCGCCCAGCAGAACTCAGAGCGCATCCGTCTCCCGCCGCAGTCCTCCTTCTCCAACATGCAGGTACTCTAGCATGTGCCTTTTCATGTCCTCCATCTTCTGTTTCATTTTCTGTTAGGCTACAGCATCCGTCACAGTGTTCAGGAAATAGACTTCATGTCTGTAACAAAAATTTATATGCTAAATCTGTTTCAGTGAGCCATGCTGCGTAGGTTTGAATGTACTGTATTTTTGTTCCCAGTGTCTCACATGCTAAGGGTCCTCTCAGACTTTGTGTTTTTTTTTTTGTTTACTGGACCTAGTATAAAGTAAACATAAGTCTGTCCATTAGTGTATGGTAAATACTTGTGACAGAATGAGGCAGTGTTTAGTTTGTGCCTTTGCTTCTCTGTAAAGCAAGCTGACAGGCGATATAGGATGACAGTCCTCTTCCCCACATAGCCTAAACACTCTCTGATTCACTCTTTCTCTCTAGGCCTTTGATTATGAGCAGAAGAAGTTGCTGGCAACCAAAGGTATGTGGTAGACAAACTTAATCTCTATTGAAGTGTTGGTGTCCTGCTTATGAATTTTAGAGTCTTCTTTTCATCCCCGATTTCCTGTCTCCGGTTTCCTCTCACTCCAAACCACGGTTTCCACTTCCTCCAAAACCACGCCGGTGGTTAGACTGGTGACTCGAAATTGCCCCTAGGTGTGAATGAGTGTCCGAATGTGTGTGTTCATGGTGCCTTGAGATGGACTGGCATACAATTCAGGGTGATAGGCTCCAGATCCAGCGCCACCCTGTTCAGGATAAAGCGGTTAATGAAGACGAAGGAATGAATTAATGTTCATAACAAAATAAGGCTGCATGTATGTTTAATCCACCGTGCCAGTAGAATAGAACTGCTGATTTTCCAAGGGCAGAAGATCTGGCAGTGTTCAGCATGTCATTACAGCCTTGGTTCATTTTACAATAAACATCCTGCAATACTGTTACAATAAACAAGATCCTAATAAGCTCTTTCTCCGTTCCATGTGCTGGTCGTGCATTAACGATGCCAAGTAGTAAAATATTATTATTAATAGAGTGTACCTGACATTGCCACTGCTTAGTCAACATTCTTGTTTTGATTGATTTATTCAGGGCACATCGATAAAAGTAGTTTGTACGTTTGAAATTATGGTAAGGAATTCACAGAAAGACCTGTGGTTCGGTGCATTTTCAGCCATGCTGAAGAAGCCGGTAGTGACAGAGGTGCGAACGCCAACAAACACGTGGAGTGGCCTGGGTTTCTCCAAGTCCATGCCTGCGGAAACCATCAAGGAGCTGCGTAGGGCCAACCATGTGTCCTACAAGCCTACAATGTCCACTACTTACGAGGTGAGAACAGCCACTGCGTCTTCTCACGGTGTTTTGGGAATGGGTTACCATGTCTAGAGTGAAGCCTTAGGTCTGACAGTAGTTGATGAGCTGCAGAAAGTGCTGAGAATATTTGAGAACCTGTTTGAGAGCATTTACTGGTCAGTGATGAGGAAATGCAGACTCGGTGTATTGAGTCGGTGTTTGTTCAGAGTTGATACAGTGCTTGATACTGAAATTTAGACTCAAGGCAAATCTCTTGGACGTTCTGAGATCATTTTTTCGAGGTCAGTGAGTTAGGGATGCTTGTGGCTAAAGTGAACAGTAGTGATGGAGCCATGTGTCATAGCAGGGATCTCCGCTATCGCTGTCACGCTCCAACAGCAGAGAAGGAGTGGGAAGTGGCAGCGACTCGGACAACTGGAGGGAGAGGAACGGGAGCGGGCTCCCGTCACACAGCGATTTCCCAACACCTATCAGTCCCAAGAGGAAGCAGAACAAGTCAGGTAAGACCTGCAGTCCTCCTTCAAGACTGTTGATCTACCTGGACAGTTGAGGACCACATGACCACAGTTGCGCTCTTTGGGACAGGGTGGATTTGCCAGTGAGGTGAAAACACTTTGCTCAAAATTGCTATGCTGGCTAACAAAAACTAGTTGCTTTAATAATATACTAGTGAATTAGACACGTTAGCGTGTTTGAATAGAGCAGTTCTGTTTATGTCTCTCTCTTACAGTGGAACACTATTTGAGCAGCAGCAACTACATGGACTGCATCTCCTCAGTGACCGGGAGTAACGGCTGTAACCTCAGCACCTCTGTGAAAGGCTCCGACCTGCCAGAGCTCTTCAGCAAGCTGGGCCTAGGGAAGTACACAGATGTCTTTCAGCAACAGGAGGTACTGGCTTAAAAAAAAGGAATTTCTAGGAGGTGCTCACTATTATCAAATAGAGGTTTAAAATATTATCCTTTGCTATAGAAGAAAGTTGTCAGGCTTAAGAACCCCCAGCTGGGCCATGTTGTATTCCAGTCATATAATCAGATTTCTGAATGCATAAACTTGGAGCAACTGTGTTTCTAATTAGAATCTAGCCCAGACATTGGACTACTTATTGGAAGGTCATGAGTTCAAATCCCAGCACTGCCAAGCTGCCACTGCTGGGCCCTAGAGCAAGGCCCCTAACCCTCAACTGCTCTGTTTTATAAATGAGATAAATGTAAGTCGCTCAGGCTAAGGGTGTCTGTAAGATGTAATATAGAATCTACCAAAAAAAACCTGGACTCATTTGAGATGCTGAATTTTAAACATCTGGCCTAAGAGAATGAGAATCCAAACTGAGAATTGTGCGTTAGACCATTCGAGATATGTCAGCTCCTACAGGGTCAATAGACACCATTTTGTCTGCCTCACAGATTGACCTGCAGACGTTCCTCACTCTGACCGATCAAGACCTGAAGGAACTGGGCATCACCACATTTGGAGCTCGCCGGAAAATGCTGCTGGCCATCTCAGGTACATCTTTTCTCCTACTATCCTAACTGATAAAAAAAAAGACATTCAGATTCTCAGAAGACCCAGCCATAATTCCTCTTAAGAGTGGATGAATGAATGAATGGATGGATGGAGCTGTCAGCTACTAGTGTACATGCCAGGCTCCATGTGATTGTCTATATCTATATCTAGATACTAGACTGTCAGCCATTTGAGTTTGTTCCCATGTTTGGCAGTCTTTGGTTTCAATCAAAATTTGCACAAATCATTGCAATCCACTTTGAACATAGTTGCGGCAAAAGCACCAACCATCAAATAACAATAACGGCTTTCTACAATGTAACAAGGGTGATTCCTTTGATGCAGTGGTCCCCCAGTGGATTAAAATACAGAGTCTAGGTCTGAGGTTAGCGCAATACTGCCTTTTTCAGTGTTAATGCTTGTTATATTTGGGCAATGCTGACATGCTTGTGAATTCCAGAGCTTGGAGGTACAGAAAGGACAAGGCCAATTTGTGCTGAGGACAGGAAATGCCTGTGGGCCAGTGTTTATTTCTCTTGCTGAGGTCTTGAGCCAGTCAAAAATGTAGTATAGTCTGGCTTGATGGAATCATGTGCTGAGAGAAGAGCATCCTCCCTCACTTTTTGTGTCCTCTGTAAGAAAAAAAAACATTCCATGGAGCTCTGGATCTGTTAAGCCTGTGTATATGTAAATGCTCTCTACAGATCAAAAGTACTTGCTGTGTATTAGATAGATAGATTGATAGAGAGAGAGAGAGAGAGAGAGAGAGAGAGAGAGTACCACATACTACCAAGACACACTTATCTGTAAATCAATAAGTAAGGTAGATGCATACAGTGACATTTGGGATAAGTTTTTATTGTGTCTTGCAATGTTAAAACGGACATAATTCATAAGGTGCATTATTTACTAATGTTTTTGGTGTGTTTTACAGATCTGAACAAGAACCGAAGGAAACTCTTTGAGCCACCAAACATCCGGTCTTCGTTCCTGGAGGGCGGCGCCAGCGGGCGTCTGCCACGCCAGTACCATGCCGACATTGCCAGTGTGAGTGGGCGCTGGTGAGCCCTGGTCCATCCGCCCTTATGTTACTGATGCACAGACAGCCTTAACTGCACAAAGCCAATCCTGATGCCTTAATAAACAATACTGGACCAAACCCTGGGAATCAGTGCCAAAAAAAAACACACACACACAAAGAATGTCTTTGGAAAGGAGGTTGAGTTTGGAGGACTTGTGTAAATGTTGATTATTATGTACAATATGGTACTCTATGCAGTATAGTACTCATGTGGAAATGAAGGGAATGCTGAAGGATTCATAAAGCTCCTGCACTGTTGTTGTATAAGGAGCTATCTGTGTACTTAGTTCAATTTTTTTATTTATATCCTTGTCTTAGACTTGTGTCATACTAATTCTTTGCACTTTAAGAGTACTAAATACTTTGCCTGTGGGCTGATTCCTCTCTAGTCTGCCCTACAAGATGTGCATGGAGCGTATATAGCACTTACAAGGTTTCGATTAAGACCCTACAGGTCCTCTTTTTATTTTCAGCTTTTTAATCATGATGCATTGGAACTCCAATTGTTTACTCCTCACTTTCATTCATACAAGATACATTTCAAAGAGAATTTTTAGGCCTCTTTGGTTAGCTGACACACGAACAAAGACCCTGACTGCAGTCTCTCTGATCATCACCAGCAAGCCACAGGTGTGCATCGGGACTAGGATTGCAACCAAAAAAGAAAAGATCTCGGACTCAGCAAGCCTCAATTTAAGATCTTACTACATACAAAGAAAGTATGTAGCTGTACCACGGCATTGTCTCAGTTTGGAGGGGATTTTAGTTCATTGTGTCATTCTTATGTTATGTTCCAGTAACAGCAGTGCATTTAGCAAAAAGCTATTAGCACTAGATGGTGTAATGCATGAAAAAAAAGACAGAAATGACAAATTTATTTATATTTTAGAAAATGTAACCGAGTTCCTCTGGAAAATATTGCAGATGGATATAAATAAAAATAACTGTAGGTAGCAGGTGCGATTGGTCAGACTTGGGCAGCAGTGCCAACATTTATGGTTTAGCCATACCATGTATTGCTTTTTACCCCATTTTATCGCTATGGCGATACTGGAGTTGCCTGAAAACAATGATTCCATACTCTTTTTCAGAAAAAGCAGCAGTCAGACCAAACATGAATAAAATTCTCCCAGTGGAAACACAAATTCACTGAAGGGGAAAGGACGCAGGACATGATTTGCTCTTGGTACTGGTTATTTCTTTTCACGCTGGCTTTATCTAGGTGAACTTTGACCTGTGAATTTACAAATCTCGGATTTGTCAGCCAGTAGCTTCTTTGATTGTGGTAACTTTGATTGTTTAAAAAAAATGGGATAGCTGCTTATTATTAAGTATCAGTCACACCAGCCCCCCACCCCACCCCACCCACACATTCTTCTCATTGTTTCCTGGCACACATCTGAAGGAAATTAGCTGTTTTCTCTCTAACTCCCAGGATTTTCTTGTTAGCAACCTTTACTTCCCTTCACACACCTCTACCAAGGCTGAAACACACACTCACACACTCAGTGTGAATATTTGAGCAAATCCTGAGCATTACTAATGGAACGCTTAGTTTGCAAGGTTTTAACTACCTCTTCGTCTGCCTTTCACCACTTTCTTTATGTTACACAACTTTAAAATAAGACATTTCGAGAGTTCAGTTGTGTGTTTTATCAGATTCATGCAAATTGTAGGTTCCTTATGTGATATTGCAGAAGCAAGGGTACGAGTTGCATAATCTGGTCAGCGTAGATGCACGCAAAACTGTGAATGTTACCAGTCGTTCTCTCACGGTTCAATCCATCAAGTGCCTTTTTCGAAGCTTTTCAAAAAAAAAAAAACCCCATCTGTAGTATTTCATAACATTACAGCGTTTTGACATGGATGTACAGTAGCTAAACCACTCATGGAATAATCTCGCAGCGCATTGCTTAATCTTTACATGTATAGTATTATTGTATTTGCATTTAATTGTTCCATATGTTGTGTATGACCTTACATGTGAGTAGAGGTACTGTTGAAATACATATTGTGCATATTGCAGTTTTATAGTCTTTTATACTTTTGCCTACTAGTTTGTCATGGTCATTTCCAGACAGCAGCAGATGATTAATTAGCAGTTGGGTATGTAGTGTTTGACTTTAGGTTTTATACCAAATATGGTATGTACAAGCGGAAGAAAAAACTTCCTGTCAGTATTAACTGCAAAATCAAATCGACCGACTATGCAAAGAAATCGCTTTGCCATATAATGAATGTTTTCTACTTAAAGCACCGCAGTCTTGTTCCAATCAAGTTCACAGGCTGCCTGATTTCAGTATATTGCTGCCTTGATATACCTGATTAGTGCTTTATATGCATCAAATGCTATTTTTGTATTTGTGTGATTTGTGAGCGACCAAACTGTAATTGATTTGTAGATTTATTTTTCTTTCACTCCCTGAGAGGAGACAATAAGGGAACAGAAAAATTTGTCTTAATATTTTGACATGGCCTTGTGACCAGGGCCAGCACTTTTTTTTTTTCTTTTCCTTTTTGTTTTTGAGGATCTTGAGTCACAACCAAATGAACAAATGCTCCGTGATAATCATGTACAGTGGTGTACAAGATAACGGTATTTGGAGCATTCGTATTGCTGATAAGGGAATAAACAAAAGCACTAATTTGTATTGCTCTGCCAAATGTTTTATCATCCCTGTCATACATATCTTTTAGATGGATACGATGTAGTTGGCCAGTGCCTTGCAAATGACTCTTTTGGAATCTGTGAGTTTGACACAGATAAAATACTCCTTGGTACTGTTATGATATAACGTTGTATTAATGCCATGAACATGTGGTACGATTGAATGTTCTTTACATGTCGGAGGCCTTGTTACAAACGAATAAAATGTACGTAAACCTTTCAGATGTTGCATTTCTCGTTCTGTGTGTACTCGCATTCTCTTTGAAATGGTTTGTGTTGCAAACCAAGACAAGACTTACTCGAGCCCTAAATCCTGGTAGTTCCGTTTAATAACAAAATCTTTTTCAAATACAATGAAGACAAGTGCAGTTTGCCAGATCCTCAGTGATCCATCTCTCTGGAATCCTCCAGTGAACCCGTCCACCCCTAGTATAGCTATTTGCCGGCTCAGCTTTATCCATCCATTTGCTGTTGCTAGGCACAAGCCATGAATGTGACCACACCCACGCTGACTTTTTATAATGACACAAATCTGCCCATGACCTCAGCAGCACACACATTCCTCTCATGAGAGCTAACATTCTTTTTATGCAACGCTGTCTGACCAAACTATTAACCAAAACTCGGCAAATTACAGGCAACTCTATGTCTAGTATAGAGGAGAGCTAGACTGCAATATTTAATCTGAAAATAGCATCTCTCTCTATTTTTTCATCTTGTATTGTAAATTCAGACTCCCATGCCAAAGTTATTCCAAAATAAGGACGGTTGATTCGTGGCCTGCGGTGGAGGCATCAAAAAATTCAACAATTTACTTTTTTAGACTAGTTTTATTTTCCTCTGGTGAGGTTTTGTCTTTGCCCTTTTAATCCAGCCACATTGTTTGGCTCATGGACACATGAGGGAGAGGACAGAGGCACTGAATTCCCTGCACCACATCAAAAACCATCTAGAATGAATTCGACGGATGCAGCAAATAGGAAACCATCCACCAGTGCCAATTAGGAAGTATTTTTTTAATGAAGCGTGTACAGAAAATGACCAGAAAAAAAACGATTTTTCTTCCTGCCATTTTGAGAGATCTGTCATTTCCGTCCAAATCTGTTTCTCATTAAGGTATTAGAGTTACCAGAGGATTTCTAAATATCTCTCCAGTGTGCACTCTGACCACATGGTGTTTTTCGTTACAGGAACAGAGAGCAAATGATCTTTGCTCTTGGAAAAAGTTCAGCTATCATCAAGTATCCAAGTACACAGGCCTTGTTTCAGAGCTAAAGTTAAGACCTGATGGGGTTGATGGGTCAATCGAGTCTAATCGTATCAAATTAGACTGGAAAGAACTGAAAGCCCGGATGTCAGAATCTGTCTGCAGCTTGTCTGCGTCTCTCTATATGCCTGGCTCCAATAACATATTTGCTGACAAGCACACAGTCTTGTGATTACTCAGTGAGCTCCTCAGCATTCACGACCAGAGAGGGGCTCGGTTTCCTCCTGCTTTTTTCATTTCCGAGCTGGCCATGTTGTAGCTGTTCTTAGGCCTACATGAGACAATGAAAAATGAGTCTTTCATAAATATTATGGCTGTAAATTTGCAGCAAAAACAGCCCAATATGGGATAGGATTACATGTTACAAAAATTAAGCAGCTAAAGAAAGAATTTCCCTTACACCTTAAAACGCTAAGAGCCTCGCTGTGTTTTATTCTGTTTTCACTAGAGGGCGATAAAAGCATAAATGTGTGCAATAGCATCTGGCTTCCCCTTTTTACTGTGTTTAAATTATTCATCAGTACAATTTATTAATAGAACCAGCTCCTTAAGAGTACAAAAATGACTCTAGGGAGGATGTATTGTTTCATTATTGATTATCTTCCCTAGAGTTTCTTCACAATACTAACCTTGAAAAGCTTCTCATTGACTTTGGCAGGATTGGGTTTATAGTAGTATCACTTTTATCCACCCTGAACAACATGTATATTCATCTTTAGAGTTCTTTAGAGATCTTTAATGGCATCCAAAATTCTGAGATTTTACTTGAAAATTCTTTCATTCAACTACATTAAGAGAGCGATGCAGCAGCACTTTAGTGTTTCTAGCTCTCTCATCTCATCTGTACACTCTGCTTGAACGGTTCAGGTTCCAAAGATTCAACGTTCATGATCCTATCGCCATCAATGCAATCACGCTTGTCATCTCATAGCTCGCTAACTAGCTGAGTCAAGTCTCTGCCGTAAATGTATCGTATAGCTGCATTGCATACTGGGAGTTTGAGGCATTCCAGCATTTGCTGTCTTGACTACTTCTATATTCGATTTCTCCTTCATAGGACATTAAATGTCACTGGAAAATGATGAGTCAGAAAAGAAGCTCTTGCGTTATTGTTTTTAAGGAGCTCACATCTAAATCTCACTTTAATGTATGAGAGCGTTGATTTTTTCTCCTATTAAACACACATGTGACGTAAGAATAACAAAAATACAAACAAATTATGACCAGATTTATTAAGCATAGCACAAATATTTTAATATATACATATGTAATGTGTTTCAGGGTGGAGTTTTCCTTCAAATACGTTATGTAAACATCAAGCAGCTTATTTTATCTTGTGCACTTCAGTCTATACAGTTGAAATCAACATTATTCGACCCCAGTGCAAATCAGGTTTATTGCCAAAATGTACAGACTTTCAGCTGTTTGTGATGAATAAATAAAACAAAAGCAATTGAAATAGTTCAACACAATGAATGCTTCAAGTGGTTTCCCCAAATTCAACTGAAAATGCAACTTCTAATGACTTCTCCAGTTTCAAAATTATTCAACCACTTCATGGCAAGCATCTTTTAGTACTTAGTAGAGCACCCTTTTGCTGTTATGACCTGCTGCAAATGAGATGTATAGCTTCTGGCAGCGTTCCTGAGGAATCTTAACCCAGTCCTCATGAGCAATGGCCTCCAGTTCAGTAATATTCTTGGGTTTGCGTGCTGCAACCGCCTTCTTCAAATCCCACCAGAGATTTTCTACGGGGTTCAAGTCAGGTGACTGTGATGGCCCTGTAGAATCTTCCAGGACTCCTGCAACCAAGCCTTGGTGGAATTTGAGGTATGCTTGGGATCATTGTCCTGTTGGAAGGTCCAGTGACGCCCAAACTTCAGCTTCCTCACAGACGACATGACGTTTACTCCTAGGATTTCCTGATACTTCAATGAATCCATCTTGCCTTCCACACACTGCAGGTTTCCAGTGCCAGGAGATGCAAAGCAGCCCCGGAGCATCACTGAGCCACCACCATGCTGTGGACAGAGTGTTCTTTCTTCATTCTTCTTCATACCGCTGATCCATCGTGCCAGAAAGTTCCAGTTTTGTTTCATCGCTCCACAGAACAGAATCCCAAAACTTCTGTGGCTTATTTATATGATTTTGAGCGACTTTGCTTGTGCTTCTGGGTCAGTAGTGGTGTATGTCTTGGAGTTCTGGCATGGAAACCTTCTGCATTTAGTACGTGCCTTACTGTGCTCACTGAAACCTCAGTGCATGTTGCCACCAAGTTTTGCTGCAGGTCTTTTGCAGTCACTCGAGGGTTTTTCACAACCTGCCTTCTCAGAAATCTCAGTTGCAGCCGTTGATAGCTTCCTTTTTCTGCCCCGTCCAGGTAGTTCATAAATTTTCTACCCCTAGCCAGTTCACGTATTTCATGTGTTCCAGCTCATGCACACCTGGTGCAACTGATGAAGCCCTTAATTATTTGCATTGGGTGTGCTTGAGACAACATCTGTTTTGCACATTTGTGCTGTTGTGAGGGATTCTATTCATGGGGTTGAATAATTTTAAGACTGGAGAAGCCATTATAAATAGTATTTTCAGTTGAATTTGGAGAAACCCCTTGAAGCATTCGTTGTGTTGAACTATTTCAATCGCTTTTGTTTGATTTGTTCATTACAAACAGCTGAAAGTATAAATTTTGACAATAAACCTGATTTACAATGGGGGTTGAATAATTTTGATTGCAACTGTATGTCATATCACAGCAAACCAGTGACTATTTTTCCCATCCTGCACTGCGGCCTACAAACATGGCCGCCATGGATGGACTTCCCACACACACATTCACCGTCTCCAGAATTCTAATCACACACACACCTGTTGCCAATCTCACACTCACTCACTCCACGCTATATAAGAGACTTTTTGAACACCATGACTTTGCGAAGAATTGAGTGTTCTCACCTTACCAAGCGTTTGTACCTGTTTCCTCATTTTGTTTTATGTTCATTGATCTTGCTTCTTGTTCCTCATTGACGATTCTTGCCTTTCCTAGTTCATGCCTGACCTATTGCCTGTTTCTTGACTATACTATTGTCTCATGATTTGGATTTGTCTGCCTACCTCTCTTTATTAAAAGCTCTTATCTGCACTTGCATCCGTCCTCACCTTCATAACGTTTAATACATGACACTGTATCACCATCAATGCATATCTTTTTAGGCTAAGTAAAGTTTAAATCTCTCTAACTGCATTTTCCCTACCTTTAATTCAACTAAAAATAAATGGCACGGATTGTAAATAGGGAGTGTTGTTATAGCAGAGAGACACATTGATTATACTGAACACTTCATTAGGACAGAGCAGCTTCATTAGGGACCAGTCATGCATCAACATGAACTGTATTCACGGCAAAATCCCCTGAGTTCAATTAACACCTACAGTCCTGAATTAACTCTCAGTGCTATGTGCTGCTGAATATGGCCAAGTAATGCTATAGCATTTTAAAGTCCGGTTACCTCAATAAGTGAAAAAGGAGAAAATTGCATTTTAAGATTCTAGACTGTGGCACAGGAGCATGGCAGATATTTTGACAGTCGGTATCTGATTACGACGGAACTGATTAGGCGTATGTCCGTTCCTCTATGTGACAACTTGATCACAATGTGACATTCACTGTGTGAGGAAATAGCTTGTAAAGTTTTAGGCAGATTGTCTGTTTATACTGCTGTGTGTGTTAAAGTTCTTGTAAAAGAACATGGTCCTTGTAGGGAGCTCTTAGGCAACATTCAAATATTAAAATAAAAACATGCCCACATTGTTTTGGTAAAATATATTCATGTTTTTCTAAGTAGAGATACCCAACCCCTTACCCCCCACCCCAGAAAAATCATAAGACAGGTTTTCCATAATCACCACGCATATGTTTTTAAAATTATTATTATTATTATTATTATTATTATTATTATTATTATTATCCATCCGTCCATTTTCCATACCGCTTATCCTACACAGGGTCACGGGGAGCCTGGAGCCTATCCCAGGGAGCTTGGGGCACAATGCAGGAGACACCCTGGATGGGATGCCAACCCATCACAGGGCACAATCACATACAGTACACATTGGACAATCTGGAAATGCCAGTCAGGCTACAATGCATGTCTTTGGACTAGGGGAGGA
The DNA here is from genome assembly GCF_023375685.1 of Ictalurus furcatus. NCBI lineage: Eukaryota > Metazoa > Chordata > Actinopteri > Siluriformes > Ictaluridae > Ictalurus > Ictalurus furcatus. The sequence continues at coordinate 8,390,940 of NC_071267.1, forward strand.
AACCCAGGTACCCAGAGGAAACCCCTAAAGCATGGGAGAACATGCAAACTGCACACAGAGTGGAGGAGGGATTTGAACCCACAATCCCAGAGGGCAAATGCGCTAAACTGTAAGCCACCGTGCCCCCTATTATTATTATTATTATTATTATTATTATTATTATTATTATTATAAATACAGAAAATACCTTAAATAACATCACAGTCTCAATGGATAAGATTGTGTTCTAGTAAGCAGAAGGCTGTGAACTGAAGTCCCAGCATTGCCACAGAGCCCCTTGTAAGTGGTTTGAATGAGACCGTTAACTCTCGACTGTTTATCTCTATTGTAAGAATGCGTTCTGAATTGTAAGTCACTGATGAAGACCTTCACAAGTAACTAAGGGAGCAGGAAGATGGATGTTAATCAATGCCTGTCTTATAGTTTTACAATTTTCTATTGGGGAACTGATAAGTTAAATTTATGGAGTTCTAACTACATAATGCTTCTTTATCATGTTTCAACTCATGGACCTGCTTGCACATCCTGAACAGTTTGACAGAGAGAGAATAGATTAGGTATGCTCTTATATCTAATATAGCCTAAAGACTGCACTTACTGAAAGCAGTCTATACTCATGTCTCATTCATTCTTCAGTGGATAAGATGACACTGTATTGATCTCAAGGGGAAATTAGAAATAACATCACTTGGATACTAGAGATTTAAAGCTATGAACTCTAATGAAATCAAAAAAGACACTGATGCTTGTATTGTTTGTACTTTTCAACAAATTCAGGAGTGCTCTTTGTGGAACTGTGGAAGCGTATTGACATATAATCTCATTAATCGTGATCAGGTGTCACCCAGAAGAGGATGGGTTCCCTTTTGAGTCTGGTTGCACTCAAACTTTCTTCCACATGTTGTCTCATCTTGTTCTTGCTACTCTCATCTCTAGCTTGCACGTTAGGGATTTAATTCTAACTCTATATCTAGATTTCTGTAAAGCTGCTTTGTGACAAATGCCATAAATTTAAACGTGATAATGTCCATTGTTAAAAGCCCCGTTTAAATAAACCTGTATTGAACCGAATCTTATCCAACGCTGGTTTAAAAGGGTGCTTATTATGATCAGAGTGCAATCAGGGACTCCTGCAGGTCTAGCGATGACAGCATCACTAATAAGGAACACAGCATAAGGTAACACAGGCATGAGGTCACCCTGGGATATCATTGTACAGTCGCTCCATCAACAAACCTGAATGCCTGACAAATCGGTTTGACATTGTGTCAGCTTTACTGCTCTTGTACAGGATCTAAAAGAATAATGTCACTTACACATAATGGAACAGTACTGACCATGTCATCATTTGTTAGCTTTATAGACTCCTAAGTGCAACGGTTAAGCAAAATTTGGGCACCGATTTTGACTTGGCTGATTAATTTGAAGTTCATTGGAAAAGGTGTGTGAATTTGAATTTTCCCATAATCACCTTTCAAAAACGTTAACTTAGCTGGGCCTTTAGGAGCTGATAATCTGATCTAAATAAGCAGCACTACATGACGCTCAGACTGTGGGAAATACTTCTCTTCTGATTACATAAGAGCAGACGAGAGAGGCCTGAGCTTTTATATATTTGTTGTTTAACAGGATAAACTCAGAAACTTGTTATAATGTTTCAGATTTGGGGCTGTTGTAGTCTGTTGATTACGTTACAAGAGTAATGTAAAATTAAGCAGTGCAACCTGTTTGATTTTTGCAGACCTATTGCTATTACTTCGAAAGGAGTCTACATACCTATCTATCATCTCAACAACCTATTTTTATTTCTATTTATAATGCTGTCAGTCTCTGACTCACTGACATCAGTTTCACTCAGTGACGCATCAGTACTGTTCTAACATCAGCTGGCGTGTGTCCGGCTGCCTCAAGGCACATAAACAAACACGGAAGGTGACACAGCTGTAATACTACTTGGATTTACACCAATCAGCCATAACATTCAAATCACTGACAGGTGACGTGAATAACATTGATTATCTCGTTATGATGGCACCTGTCATGGGGTGGGATAAATTAGGCAGCAAGTGAACAGTCAGTTCAAAGTTGATGTGTTGGAAGCAGGAAAAATGGGCAAGCGTAAGGATCTGAGCACCAAATTGTGATAGCTAGACAACTGGTCAGAGCTTCTCCAGGTCTTGTTGGGTGTGCCTGGTATGCAGTGATTAGTACCTACCAAAAGTGGTCCAAGGAAGGATAACCAGTGAACTGGCGACAGGGTCATGAGTGCCCAAGGATCACTGATGCGTGTATTACTGTCAAGAAATAATGAAGTGGCCTGACTTATCATTATGATCTATTACCCCTAACTCGCAACTAACAGCACATTCATTCAGCCTAGAGACATTTCTGCAAAGTGTCTATTACATTCCTATTATTTTAACTGACACATGGGTTTCCTTATTAAGTCAAGTTGTGGAAGGTGTAAATTACTGCTTCATAGCCGTGTTTTAAATGCAACTGACAAATGGGCTTCTTAAATAATTGAGTTTGTGTTGGATTAGCGCTTCATATGTTATATGAAGTAGAAAAGATGACAGGTAGATACTTTGTAGAAGATGTCTTAAAGGTTCATGAATGGGCTATTATTAATGAAAAAGAAATGACTTGCAAGATAAGGATAAAAAGTTACAGATACGACAGTATGGAACAGTATTGATAACTGAGGCCTCCTCACATACAGTATGTCACCTAATGAGCTTTGATAAAGCTTTACAGAAATCATCCTCTATTTCTATACCAAATATTTCTGTCAAACCTATTATATTGTAGCACTGTTGAATTCTTAAACCTAATTGTTAACTAAGAAGGTGTTAATTCATTTTCTATAACAGCAGCTCTGACAGTAGTTCCGGCTGCAATGGAAATCATAGTTTTACTATAAAGCAAATTCACAGCAGCTTGTATGGTGGACACATCAAATAATCTAATAACTAATAATAAACTAATAATAGAAAATGTGTGGCTGGGAGCCAATGGAGCAAAATTGGCCATGCTCTCTGAGTAGGACGGATGGCACACTCGCTCCTTCTCCTTTCATTCACAGAAACATTAGCCAATCATGTGTATCGTGAGTTTATGTATGCGAAAGAGAGAAGATAGTGTTTTCCTCCGAGTGTGTTAAACTGCCCTATTATGCAGCATGAGCAGCACGAGCAGTTCAGAAAGGTTGGCTGGCTGCATGGGTCTCTGTGGAAGCACATTTTAACCCTCATCCCCTCCAGTTGGTAGCTGTCAAATGATAAGGAAGCATACTGGTGGGTGGAAATTGGCAGCTGACTAAATTGGGAAGAAATTTATATATATATATATATATATATATATATATATATATATATATATATATATATATATATATGCTACTAATAATAAGTGGATTAAAATGTGCGTTAATACGATAGTGCTTTCTCTTAGGAGAGGTTTATTTAACATTTAAGGAGTCTCCAGTGTCAGCTGCTCCTTTACGTTTTCTGCCAAGCTGTGCTTTTTTTTGTCTTGTTCAAGAGAGAGAGAGAGAGAGAGAGAGAGAGAGAGAAAGAGTCTGGTGTGGGGAATGCTGTTTCCAGCTGCTATAATGTGGTGATACCAGGAACTAATTTGTTGCTGGGACGTTCTACAATATTGAATGTTGTATAAATGGGTTTTACTTCAGGAAAAAAAAAATCATGCCAGGCCACATCTCACCACCCTGTTAGTGATTATTTTCCAAAAACATCATGCCCCATCAGATTTTATTCCTTCCTGTATTAACAGGACGTTAAAATGTAACCATTTAAAATGCTTGCAGTAACTTGACCGAGTAAAAGGCATCAATTCTGGTTGCTTTTACTCAGTTAAACTGAGGTTGTACTAGTCTATTAGAATATTGTCCATAATAATGCAGAAAAATGCTTCATGCCTGTGAGCTGGGGAGGAGCTGAAGTCCACAGCTTGCAGCGGTAGATTATCATTTAAACCCCTGCTTCATAATCACCTGCCTTCTTTGTTGTGTACGTATGTCCACGTGTGTCCATATACTTCCTTTTTTTTTTTTGGAAACTCCATGAATAGCTTTCGGGAATGAATGCATCACTGTAACAGCATCTGCTGTGAAGCCATTTTTCAGTCCGCCACCCTCTAATGGACCAAATAAAACAAATGGGAGTATATTAGGCCTGTAATATAATCACTGAGGCTCAGTGAAGGATTTTCATGGAAAAAAAGGGAAAGGGAGAGAAAGAGAGATAGAGAAGGGGGGGGGGGTTGACTTGAATGACCCTACTCTGGGAGCAGTCTACGCCCCAGGCATTAATCTACAGCCTGGATTACCGCTGCTTCTGTCTACCTTCAAGCAACACACACACGTACACACATTTCCCCCTGCCACCACTGCACCATGCTCTGCACACGAGCGTAAGACCACCACTGAAGATCTTCTTGCATGTCGGGCTTGATTTATGTCAGCGTGCCTAATTGCATGTGACAATCCGCCAGCTAAACTCGTCTTCCTCAGGAATGGAACAGCACTCTCCCAGCTCTGACTGTTTAACCACAGGAATGCTGGATTGAAGGCTTGATAGGAAACATTTAAAAATTAAACAGCCTTGAAACCTCAGGCAAAAAATTCTCATAGCCACCAGATTCTCAAGGTTCGGCTTGCTAAAGGGATGTGGTTATTGTACCAGTAAAGGAACTGAATACTGTGTTAACTATATGCTAGAAAGTGGATAGACTTTGTCAAGGGTTTACACAAAGGCACAGAATAAACTTAAAATTCAGCCCAGGCAGCATAAATTCCTGGACCCTACCGAAGTCCAAAGTCAAGACTGTATATTTTAAATAGTTACCTGGATTTAGCAATGAAAAGACTGCCAAGAAGCTCCCTGGGAGAATAGCTTAGCATAATGTATTAATAGGAATCACCCTCACAACACTTGTCAATACAAAGACATTATTTATAGTCTTTTCCTTGGATGTGTTGTCCAAGGAAATCACTTGTTAAAGGGCAAATGGCGTTCAGTAGATATTTTTGTGCATGGTTTTAGTCATTAATTCAGCAGAGCTTAAGTAAAGGTAAGCAGTGTTTTCATTCCAAGACTAACTTATTGTTGGATGTTTCATGAAGTGTAGGGTACAAGGGAACATTTAATTCACATCCATTTAGCTCTGTTTGTAAAAAAGAGTAATGTAGGCAATATACACTACATTATTGCCTTGCTTTCTTGTCAGTATCATAATGAATTTGGAGCAAAGTATGATGTGACCTGCAATGTTTTGCTCTCTTGACCCAAACTTGGGGTTAAAGCCTGAAATCTGAATGAATACAATGGAATGGAAAACTCAAATGTGTCATGTAAACATAGATTGGAGATGGACGCAAGTGCAGTTCCAGATTTATTTGAAGAGAGGCAGGCAGACAAATCCAAATCGTACTGAAAAATCACCATCACAAAACAGGCGAGGGGTCAGGTGATCGGCAAACAGGTAAAAATGAAAATCACCATCGAGAACGAGAACCGGATCAATAACCACGAAACGAGAAACAGGACAAAACGACTCGGTAGAGTACTGGCGGCAAAACACAGAAACAATACTTCACCCAGAACAAAGACACATGGGGGTAAAACATACAACGAAATCAAATGGCATAACACAAAACAGCTAAGACATTAGGAAAGAACCAATAACATAACAGGGGCGGAGACATGACAGAAACCAAAACAAACACGTGTCAAAAGTAAACACAGTTGAGGCTGTTGAGAGGAAATCGCTGACACAATGTTAAACCTTATGTTAATACTAAATATTAAATAGAAATGTTAAATATTGTATTCAGCATTCAGATTTAAAATGTTTTAAGATGCTTTGTCAAACACCTACTGGCTACAGGGCAGAAATTACCTACCATAGATTTCCAGCCAGAATTCTATATAATTCTATAATAAATAATCGCTTATAGACTCTATTATTTATCTCTTCATTTTTCAGCTACACACTCAATTAAATGTGCTGCTCTTTGTTGGTTGTGTTTATGGCCACCATATTTACAATGACACGTAAACACACCTCTGTCTACATTATGGGCTTTGACTATCTAAAGCAACCACTTTGCTCCAGAGGACTTCCAAACAGAACAGCCTGGAGAATTTATTTGGAGAAAAACACTTTGGAGGACAACTGTGCTGTTGAGAGACCAACCACTGTCAACTGGAGCTGCAGGTATGATAGCACAAGTGGACCCTAAATCAACGTCGAAGCTTCCAAATCCAGTCGAATGGGGTCTCGATCACAGTGACAAATGAAGTCTGAAGGCATCATCTGGAACTTTCTACACCACCAGTTCATCATTGTGACACCAACAGACTTCAGAATTCAGCCTTTATTGACATAGTCCAAGCAAATAGATAAATATTATCTTCATAAGGAAACATTTATAATAAAAAAAAATACGCTTAAACTATATTCAATGTTTTGCATCAGAATCCAGGATCCAGAGTCACCCTATAAAGACAATTCACTCTACCATTTTAGCCACTCCACCTACCGGCATGTTTTATGGATCTGGAGCAAACCTAGAGGAAAACCCATCAAGTTATCAGTGTTATGTCGGTTAATAAAAACAACTCAGTCTCAGAGAAAAAAAAATGTTTGCATGCAACAAAGTATGTTAACCAAGCTAACCTCTACCACTATGCTCTTTGAATAGCATCAATATGTAATAAATATTTGATCTCTTTTTTTAATAGTGATTGTTGCCCACTTCACGCATAAAGTTTGTGCTTTTCACATCATCTGGTTAGACTTACTGGGCTCATAAAACGTCTCCTCTTTTCTCTAAACACAATCAGGTCACATAGTAACGCTGTTATTTTCAAAATGAGGTATTTTCAAAATGAGGAAAGTCTCTGTAACTCACGTTACCACGTACTGTACTGCATTATCACGTGATTTGCATAACACTGCATAACACCTGATTGCATTTGCAGAAAAGGAGAGAAGTTTCATTCGAAATTGCATTAGTTTCAAGGAGCCGTTTTAATATTTATTACATCTCAATGTTTAGTAAACAGCATAGTGGCACAGGTTAGCTTGGTTAAAAAATACATTGCTGCAAAAACGTCTCATACAGAGCATTCGAATGAAAGTTTGATATGTTGCTATGCAACATTGTACCAAGTTTGTACCAGAATGTTAATATCCAATGTATAGAAGATGCTAGAGATAAGCTGCATGTGAACTTTTTTTTCTCTGAGACAGGTTTGTTATAATCATAATGATGAGTATTTAAAATCTCTTAAATGCATGATAATGCCTTTGTTGGCGCATTTCCCATGCAATTGGATTTTGTTTATTCTGGATAATCCCAGTTAGATTTCAGAACAAAATCCTCAACTATTTCTGTTAAATCCAGCTCGATGTAATACTTCAAAGTACTAGCTTATTATTTAGCTATTCATCTTAAAACATATTATTCGAGTCGTACAGTGAATCTAATAGGCAATTTATGGACGAGAGTGATGAATGTACATCATGGACATATCAATGGATCCAGGGTGTTTAAATGAACAATGTTGATTCAACACTATATTAAGCATTATTTTAATCATTTGTCGATGTAGCTGTTGGCAGACTAGTAGCAGGATACTTAATTACAGCGATACATAGATCACTGGAACTTACTGGAGTGAGGAGCCCTTGAGTGTCATGTGTTAAAGTGAGACAGATTGTTTAACACATGATATGTGCTATGCCGCTATTTATAACAGTGAAACTCATTCAATTACTCATTCAATTCCGTTATTGCACTAGTGTTAGAGCTGAAGCTCATGCTAGAGGCAGATGGCCAGTAATCTTATTACATAAGAAGTCAGTGTAATTCACTTCTTATTCACAGCTAATCTCTCCACCGTGTTTGACCATCCAGAAGCAGAACAAACATTTCTCACTGTACTTAAAGTGGATATCGAAATCAAAGATTTATTGGCATGATTAATAAACGGCCGCAGTGATGTATTCCTGCCTTGTGCTCCGTGTTCCTGGGATAGTCTGACCGACCACCGCCCTGACCAGAATTAAACGGTTATTGACGTCAAATGAATTCATTATTAAGAGGTCATCGTTTCATCCTTGCGGGCCGTTTTGGGACGCAAAATCACGTGTCTGCGGTTCAACAGGGAATGTGGAGCTGATGTTACAAGGTCACATTGCATTTTGAGGCAGCACAGCTGTCTTGTGCAGGATACAGCAGTTTGTATTTCAACACAGAGACTAAGAGAGAGAAAGATATTTGTGATGTTAAACTACTGTAACTAAAGCAGATAAGATCGAATGACAATGTAGATCTGAACAATCTAAATCTCAACACGAACACGAACAGGGTGAATTAGGGTAGTGCATAGAATCTTGTATACCACTTATTATTATTATTATTATTAGTAGTAGTAGTAGTAGTAGTAATATATATTTTATTAATGATTCTAAATTGCACTTAGGTGCACATGTGTGAATGTGTGTCTTCTGCGAATGTGCGAGTTCTCTCCGTTTTTTGTTTCCACTCCACATTTGTGCACAGATACATATTCTAAAATAATTCTGAAGCATGTGGAAGGTTTTTGTCTTATCTACAATGTAATCTAATGTGTATCTATAATTTATATCACTGATATTTAAAGTGAAGTATTGGTAACATTTTATTTTATGGCATACATAATGTATAAGAGGTTCATTTAGGTCTTGTTGCTTCTTTATTTGTGGAGATATGTGGAGTCTAATAAGCTGTGAATTTAGATTATTCATTAGTTTGTATAAAAAGGTTTTAATAATGTGTTTATTGCGCATAATCACAAATAGTAAGGTAAATATTAGTCATTTGTTTGACATAAGAAATCTCCATGTATTTCTTTGTTTTTGTCTATATCTCATACTAAATAGTTTTAGATCTTCAAACGAAATACAACAAAAAACAAAGGCAACCTTAATTTTTTAATTATTTTTATTGAAGCAAAATAAAAGTTATCCAACACCCATGTGAAAAACTAACTGCCCTCTTAAAATCTTGTTGCAACCAAACGCTTCTGATAACTGGTCTTTGATCAGTCTTTCACAGCACTGTGGTGGAATTTTTGCCCACTGTTCTTTGCAGAACTGCTTTAGTTCAGCCACACTGTAGGGTTTACCAGCATGAACTGCCTGTTTAAGATCCTGCCACAGCATCTCGATTGGTTCAAGTCAGGACTTTGACCAGGCCACTTCAAAACTTTAATTTAGCTTTTTTGAGCTATTTAGATGTGGAATTGCTCCAGTGCTTTGGATCATTGTCATGGTTCATAATTCAGTTGCACTTGAGTTTCAACTTACGGACTTAAGACCGGATATTCTCCTTTAGGATTTTCTGGTTGAGATCAGAATTCATGTTTCACTCAATTATTGCAAGTTGCCCAGGCCCTGAAGCAGCAAAGCATCACACTGCCACCACCATGCTTGACCATAGTTATGATGTTCTTTTTGTGGAATTCTGTGTTTGGTTTACGCCAGATGTAACGGGACTCCTGTCTTCCAAACAGTTCCACATTCAACTCATCAATCCACAGGATATTCTCCCAAAATGTTTGAGGATCATCAAGGTGTGTTTTGGCAAAGTTCAGACGAGTCTTAATGTTCTTTTCGGTTAGCAGTGGTTTCCACCTCACCACTCTTCCATGGATGCCATTTTTGCCCCGTGTCTTTCTGATAGTGGAGTCATGAACCTTTATTGATGCAACAATAGTGACCTTTATTGATGCAAGAGAGGCCTGTAGGTCCTTTGATGTTGTCCTTGTCTCTTTTGTGACTTGCTGGATGAGTCGTTGCTGTGCTCTTGGAGGAATATTGGAAGGTCGGCCACTTTTGGAAAGGTTCACTACTGTGCCGAGTTTTTCCATTTGGAGATGAAGGCTCTCACTGTGGTTCTTTGGAGTCCCAGAGCCTTTGAAATAGCTTTATAACCCTTTCCAGACTGATCTATTTCAATCACCTTCTTCCTCATCGTTTCTGGAATTTCTTCAACTTTGGTATTTTGTGTTAATGGGTAAGACCTTTTAACCTACTTCCTGCTGTTGAAAAAGTTCTATTTAAGTGCTGATGTGATTGAACAGGGTTTGCAGCAATCAGGTCTGGTTGTGTCTAGTCCAGCTCAACCCCATTATGAATGCAGTTTCACAGATTTGGGGAATTAGTAACTATGGGGTCAAATACATTTTCACACAGGCCCACTGGTATTGGATAACTTTTTTGCTTCAATAAATAACATTATCGTCTAAAAACTGTATGAGATCTACACAAAACAAAAGAAATCAAATACTTTTCCACAGCACTTTATGTACTAATACAAGTATTTATGAATAAAGACTAATACATAGTGAAGAAGCTAGAAGGTAGATAGATAGATAGATGGATAGATAGATAGATAGATAGATAGATAGATAGATAGATAGAATTGCAAATTTAACAAATAACAAGACCTTATTTGTGTTCCTTAAAACAAAGTGTTATTAAGATGGTTGGATATAATATAAATTTTCCTGAGTATATATAGAGTATACATATGTACTGTGCCAAAGTCTTAGGTACACTATTTGTTTTGGTACAAACTTTGTTATAGATTTTTATTTTATGACTTCTACATTATCGAGTCAGTACAAAAAAACATGTTAGTTTTTAGGCAGAAAATTAAGTGTTACAGAAAAATGTTTGCATGTCATAAAAGACAGCAGAATATTACATAAGAGACACTTTTCAGACATAATTGAGGCTGCTGGGTTTTGCTACAAAAATAAGAAGCGAGTTTGAAAGTCAAAGTCCCCAAAAGAACCGTGGCTGGTTCTGCAAGATGCTCAATAACACTTACAGCTCCTTTCCTTATAAAACTGCACTAATTCTACCTGAGACTACACATTTTTTTTAAGCAGCAGGTCATCACACCAAATATTGACTATTGTTTTATTTATTACTGTTTACTGCTCTTTATAGTATTTTTTTTTAAAATGTAGAAACATTTAATTTCCTTATTTTTGAAGGCATATTTGCTAAACAGAATTTCTTTGCATCTGTTTAAGACTTTTGCACAGTATATATGTGTGTGGGGCGCACGGTGGCTTAATGGTTAGCACGTTCGCCTCACGCCTTCAGGGTCTGGGGTTCAAATCCCACTGGGATGTGTGTGCGGAGTTTGCATGTTCTCCCCGTGCTGCGGGGGTTTCCTCCCCCAGTCCAAAGACATGCTGACTGGCGTGTCTAAAGTGTCCGTAGTGTATGAATGGGTGTGTGAGTGTGTATGTGATTGTGCTAACCCTGCGATGGACTGGCACCCTGTCCAGGTGCCCGATGCTCCCTGGGATTGGAATCCCTCCAGATTCCCCCGCGGTAGAAGATGGATGGATATATGTGTGTGTGTATGTATATATATATACATATATATATATATGTATATAAAGGCATGACTTTGGGTCAATAGAACATCCACTGTTTAATAATTATAACGAGCAGAACATGTGAGTGAGCAGTGCTGGTGTAACCTGCAGGAGTGTGTACCAGGAGTACTGGTGTACCAGTACACAGCCCATCCTTACCACAAAGCCATCCTGACGACTTGCTGACGTCACGCATTGAGAAAGCCGGGTAGGGGACAGAGGAGGAAGGCAAGGCGAGCCGCTCAGTGCAGGATCTGCTGCCGGGATATCATCAGTGAGAAGAAATGGAGGTGCCACGCGTGGCTCGCAGTGTGAGCAGCCCCACGAGCCCGTGCGAGGACGTGATGAAGAATCTGAGCTTGGACGCGATCCAGATTTGTGACAGAGAAGGTAGCAGTGTTTATTGTCCAGCTAAGTCATTTCTCTCTCTCAAACACACTCTCATTTGGTGTGTGTGTGTGTGTGTGTGTGCGCGCGCGCGTATGGAAAGGTTTCGGTTTCCTCCTGTTGCAATCAAAGGTTGCCTTTATTCGTATTTCTCTCGACACAGATAGTTCTCGTGGCAGAATAAGAAATCTTATTAAGAAATCTTTTTTTTTTTTTTTTTGAGAAGTGTTGGATTAATGGTTGCTAGCCAAATCAGCACTGTGATAGATTTTATAGACTGGTTTAGTCTAATCTAATTTGGGCGCGAGCTTTCGCCTTTATTTCAACTTCTGAAAGACGAGCACGTGCCCTGGAATAAAGAACAGCGTTTGTTTCGACTTGAGTCTGATTTTCAGCACCATGGACACGTACCTCTCGGAGACTCACAAGACTGCTGGGGTGGTGGGGGTTGAGACAAGACACCCGCCTTTCTCTTACAAGGAACAAATTCTATGTTAGATTTAACTAACCTCTATGCCCACTTATGAGCTAGAAAACAAACACAATTTGGTCTATAGGTCTGATCTATAACAGCACATTGTGCTGATTCATCTTCTCTCAAGAAGAGTGGGATTCGCAGTGCGCTTTTCAATGAAGCAAGGTGACTTAGGAGCATGGAGGCCATTTCTATTAAAGTCTAATGGTTTAGAAGCAGTGGTGTTGGGGAAATAATAGAATAAGCTTTAGAGTGAGAAATAAAGTAACTCCATGCTGATAAAAAAAACTGTAAAAATTTTTTAAAATACCATTACAAACCATCAGTTAACCATTAAAACCATTAACCATTACCTTTATTGGTCCATACTGGTATCCACTAAACATAACATGTCACAAATAGAAGGCAATTAATGACCAGTGGAGACCCACATGGACCAATACAGTTTCCATTAAAACGCTTACAATACCAATTGTAACCAGTCAAACCATTACAAATTCCATGAGGGTTTCTAGTGGGGTGTTGTTGTTGTTGTTGTTGTTTTTAGCAGGTATGCCTTTAGGGAAAAATTTAATAATCTCTAGAGTGAGAAATAAAGTAACTCCCCTGCTGATAAAAAAATAAATAAATAAATAATAAAAAAATAGTTCAACCATCACAGAAATTCGAATTGTTTCCACTACATATACCATTATAAGCTATCAGTTAACCATTAAAAGCATTACCATTATCAGTATTGGTCCTTAATGGTATCCGTTAGACATATCATGCCACCAATAGAAGGCAACAAATTCCCAGCAGAGACCCACAAGGACCATTACAGTTTCCATTAAAACCAATACAAGTCCCATTAAAACCATTACAAATTCCATGACGGTTTCTATTGTTTTTTTAGCAGGACTGACTACCCACACTGTCGAAGTACAACTTACAGAGTGCCTACATACACACTATAATTAATCACTGATTTAAATTCAACACTACAGATTTTGATAACATATCCAGCATGATTACTTTCCTCCCTTAAACATTCATTAAGGGCTGTGACTTATGGTGATACTGATGTGCTCGTCCTTGAGACTGTCCTTAAATATTAGGCACTACTGACAAATGTATATACTCCTAACCTGTCCTGGGGTAAACTTTATTTTATTAGCAGCAAGGACGCCATGTCATTCAGGACTATTCAGGACTTTCAGGATGTTTCTTCTCCGGAATATAACATAGGCTGCATGCTTATGTGCATCATGAGGTATACAAAATGTACACCCTGCAGTACATTTGTTACACAGTTTGGATTTGAAGAACATGGCTAATGTGTGTGTGCTCGAGTGAATTTCTTAGCAGGGCTACTTTATATTCCACACCAGCACTAGCACTCTGTTAGAGGAACCTGGAGCCCCTTTGGCTAGGCTGAGAGATAGCGATAGAGAGAGGGAGCGAGAGAGAGAGAGAGAGAGAGAGAGAGACAAAGAGTGTGTGTTCTAACTATGATGGTTTGTGGTGAAATAAAAGAACCCAGAAAGAGTATGAGTTTTTGCATTGTATGTCAGTTGTTCATGTACATTGCTTTCTCCTCACTAACATGCTGATTTGAAATCAGTTCTGCGTGCGCCATTGAAAACGGTCTACTTTATTTAAACATGCATGCTCTAATACAGATTCCGATGCCAGATGGGATCTTGTGATGTCATTCTTTGTTATTATAGTGGGGGTGGGACAGTAACATGTGCCCATATGTTCCCAATAGACCAACATACAAATGCTGGTGGCTCTCTCATTTTGCACACATGGCATCCAGGGCTGATGTGGCAGATCATGGGGCATGATGCGAGTATAATCAATATGGCTGAGTCATGCTGGAACATTCTGTTCAGTCCCAACTCATCCCTGTGCTTTCTACCTCCTGATTCACCTCACCGGTGACGTGTTGTTTTGTATCAGCCACTTCATTTGGTTTCCATCCAGAGTCATTAATATGTGAAGATAGGCAGACTATAATGTGGTGAGGGGATATGTAACCCTTGGGAAAAGCCCTAGAAACCCCAGCTGGGGCAGCCCTTTCGAGGAAGACTGATGGTGCGAGTTTTTAAATGCTTGCTTCTGCATGGTCCAGCTGTGTGGGTGAGCACTGGGTCCAGGGGAGACTTTGCCATCTGTCAAGCCTGCCCACCCACCTACCAAATGAATAGAGCAATTTAGCACAGGCCATCAATTTACTAATTGTGTCCGCAGAGCTTGTGGCTTTGAGAAAAGACAAACATGGGCAGAAAAAAAGATTTGATTCATCATTATTAGCCCATTCATGCTTAGTGTGGCAGTATTGGCTGTTTGGATGCGTCTACGCCAATGATGTTACTGTGTTTAATTAGGCGCAGGCAGAAACCAATAATAGAAGGGTCATTTAAGCCAGTGGACTTTGAAACCAAGAGATTATAGCTCTATGACTTATTAATTAAAATAAAAAAGCTCCCAGAATTTGCAGCCTGACATTCAATAAAAAAGTTTACTTCTAGCAAGACCTTCAGCTACATACAACTACAACTGCCAAACCAATCAGTGGGATTGTGCTGCCCTTCCCCAGTGTTGAATTAACCCCTGTCTTCTAAGTCTTCTTTTGTGTCCAAGGTGTTAATTCAAGACTAGTGATTGTCCCAGATATGTTTTGTGTCTCCATGTGCTAGCACATCATATCCGTTCCCGTTCCTCCTTTCAAAACACATTGCAAGTGGGGTGGTATCAATGACAGCTATATTTCACACACAGTATGAAGTAATCACACTGAGTCTGGCTGAATGCAGAGTGCTACACAGTCACATCTCATATTTGCCGCTCTATTCATGGGTGCCTGGTATATATCTGACTCAAATTTACACAATCTGCTACTTTGCCAGTGGAACAGACCGATGAATGCTAAAGAGATATGTTTCTGGCAATCTCTCAAAATAATTCTGGTTGTGCTTATACATAGAACACCCAAACCATATATATATATATATATATATATATATATATATATATATATATATATATATATATATATATATGTGTGTATATATATTTAGAAGATTATATATATTACATTATTATATACAAGCAAGATCGGAATCATGACCAAAAGTTTCGTAAATGGGTAAAAATACTTGCCTTAAAATGATTTACAATGTGTAATGCTACAGTATAAAATCTTGATATAAAATATTGATGCATGGATTAGCAATAGACTCTAGCAGACTTATCACAGTGTCCTGAAAATTCATTGAAATTGCTAGTAAGTACAATGTATACTATGAAAATAGAATTCTTAGTTGCTTAACCCTGAGCAATAGCATACAATTATAGCCAATGCTCCCTGAAAACTGGTTCAAATTTCTGAATGCTACACGCAAACCTAACCCTCAGAGAGCCTGTTCAGAGATTGAAGAGTGACATTTGTGTATAACCTTTAGCTGCTGCTGGGTTTACTGAAATAATGGGCATGCCCAAAAGGGCCAACATGGTGGAAAAGTTCAGGGTTGCACATTTTCTTTTGAAATTGTGCCAGAGTTCAGCTTGTGGAAGTGTAAAAGTACTTCAGATGCTCTTTAAGAGAATATTTTATATGTATTAAGTGTTCTTAGTGTATCTGGATTTAAGAACTGTTGATAGTGACCAGATATTTGTGAGTTCAATTGCCAAGAATGACAGACACGCACAATGTAGTATATTGTTAAATATACTATAGAAACTGTTACATATCCTCCAAAAATAGGTCTCTTCTTATGACATGTGAGGTGCTGAGGTTCCAGGCTTCATCAGGTTTTGTAGACACCCCTGCTGGGCCATCCATATGCTCCTGTACTCTTAATGTTGGCCTAATGCGCTGATTTTGGACTCTCCTCAGCACCTGGCGAGACTGCACAGTCAGACATACTGGACTATGGGTGACTGCCAACATTCACTTTCACTAGCCATGTTGCCCTGCTTCCTATCATAGCCACTTAATTCATGGTTTCACACTTTGTCCCTAATTAACAGTACACATGAAAGGTTTGTAAGAGAGCAGCTGCATTTTCACCTAACAATAAATTAACACATCTCTATTTATAAAACTAATTATTTGTGTTCTTTGAAGAAGTTTTCGGCATGTCCTGTGATGCTTCTGTAAATCTCATAGTCAATGTGAAGGCACTGTGAAATGCAATTATCACAGGATTAAAGCAAACAATAACAACATTATTTTCTCTGATTTCAAAATGTCAACATTCTCCTTTATCACTGATATTACTATCATTATCCAGAAAGCACCAAACGTATATGGGTTCTATTTTTTTGCAGGCTGATATAATGATAATTTATTGCTAATTTGCTTGAGCGTACACCAGAATTTCTTTTCTGTATTTCGCTGACTAGCCTAAAAAGTGCAGTCCAATTTCTTACGTATTTTGGATGTTCAATACTTTCATCACCTCACTTCAGTATAAATATCACCCTATTGCTAACTAGGGCCATAAAATCAAACATCTTTGCCATGGCTGGTAAATGCAAATCAGAAAGCTGACATGTTATCACACATCATTTCATTTATAGAATCCATATAATGTCTAAAACTAATAAAATACCCCACTCACCAAATCCAAATTCATTGCCTCATGTAAAAATGAGGAATTAGTCAATATAAATGCTTTCCTTGACTGCTCACATGAGTGAACATGTTTTTTTGTATATGTTCTTTCAGTCTGCTAGTAAATTCTACCACTAAAAATATCATGTGAAATCTGTCCACGGTTTTTAATGAGGTGCTGATTTAATTGGATATTGCAGCTGTGTCTCTTGATAATGTCTGCATTCTAACCCAACCTTGTTTTATATACATGCCCCTTCTCATCAACTTATTGCTAATGGCCATAAAAATACTAAGAATACTGTATATAACACCCAAATCCTATGCATTATTTTACTCACAAAAAATAGTGTCTGGAAAAAGAAAGCAAAAAGTGCATCTGCAAATCTTACTGCACCTCTACAGGCCTGTCCAATGGTGCTCGACTTTATAAAGCATAGACGCATGTCTCAGCTGTTTCATAAGATGAGCGCTTGCTCTCTGGGGCAGACGAAAGCCCAAGTGGTTAACCATAATGAAATTCAAGCCTATCTAGAGCTGTCATTAAGATGGGTGCATTTTAATTACATCTGCTAAAAATCTCTTGACTCAGTGTGAAGAATCGGTGTCCTTTTTTTAAACAATTGAAGTGTTGCCAGCGTTATAATATATGGAGTGTGTCCATGGTGCACTTCTGATCAGGACAGATGGTGAAATTTCAGTCAACCAAACTTTGAACATCCTGCAAACCACCATTAAATCCATTATTAGAAATGTAAATATTATGGCACAATCATGACTCTGTCTAGAGGAGACCATCAACCATAAGTCATTGAAAGGGTAAGCAGGAATTTTGTTAGAGAAGCAACCGAGAGGGCAAGGGTAACTCTGAAAGAGCTGTAATGATCTACAGCTCAGATGAGAGAAGCTGTTCACAGGACATCCATAGCCCTGACACTCAAAAAACCTGGGTTTATGGAAGAGTGGCAAGATTAAAGTCATTAACCAAGTGGATTTCACCAAAAGGCCTGGTGGACACTTGTGGTGAAAACACGTTTATAACTTTCTCTGATCTGATGAGACCAAGCTGGAACTTTTTGGCCATGCTACAAAGTACTACATTTGCTGGAAACTCAAAACTATTAATCACACTGCAAACACCACCCCTGCAGTGAATCATGGTGGTGGTAGAATCATGTTGTGAGGATCACCAGCAGGCACTGGTAAACTGGTCAAAGTTGACGGCAAGATGGTTGGAGCTAAATACGGGAAAATATGATAGAAGAATTGCAGCTGTAATTGTAGCCAAATCCAAAGGGGTGAATACTTACGCAACCAACAAATGTCTGCTGTTTTCTTTAATTAACCTTTGTGTCACAATAATAAAACAAAATGTACCTTTAAATGTTAGGCATATTGTGTAAATGAAATGGTAGAAATCCCATTTAAGTCCTTTTCACTTCCAGATTGTAATGCCACAAAATATGGGAAAGTTCAAAGGAGGTGAATACTTCTACAAGGCACTTAATATGTCAAAATGTTAACTTTGTTGACATGTTGCACTGTCTATTTTTGTGCGTTTTATGAATATGTGTTCAGGATTGGTCTTTACTTTGGGTGAATCCTAGCCATGAGTCATCCTCCATGGTAAACACCATCCCTATAATTCCCCTCAGAAGGTTAACATTTGCTCCTCTACCTCTATCAAGAAGACAGATTGTCTCCACCATCCTCCCGGACTGATTTAAGAATTAAACAATGAAGCATAGGTTATTTATAGGGCAGCTGATCAAAATTTTAAGCACTGCTGCAGGCACAAGAATGGTCTGATAAAGCCCAAGCTCTTCTGTTCTCTTTTATTCCATCTTCAGCATAGGTCTCAATGGAGAAATGTGGAGAAGCATTACATGGGCAGACATGGTGCTCACAGGTGCACCTGCATAGTTTATGAGCCTGAGAGGAGATGAGGCGAGATTGTGTTGTCGTCTCACCGTGACAGCACCAGCTCTGTCCTGCTATGCCCATTCATGTCCAAGTGATGCTACTTAATGAGTGGTTTAGCTAGTACAGCTTATAATAAGACTAAATTACACAGGGGGCTTTTTAAATGGGAGTAATTTTTAGGCTGATACTAGACCCTTTCGTTGTCTGCGACAATGTTTAAGTAAGGCGCTGCATTGTTCTTCTTCTGCATTGTACTGTATTGCTGGTGCTTTTCTACTGTTCCCTCCATATAAAGGAATCTTAAGAAGGCAAATGCTATTAATAGGCAGTGGGGCTCACGCACTGGGTTCCAAAATGACTTTCCTAAGTGCTTTGTACTGTATGAGCCTCCCTCAATGCCATGTTTTTGTGTTAATTACTACTCCGGATGAATAGAACAAAAGCATGGTCTTTTCCCCACGCTGTTCAGCGTGGTGGTGAGGAGGGTGACACAGTTCAGAGGGAAGGTCCTTGTGCTGAATAACGTCCTTGTAGGGCTCAGTAAAGTGAAGATCAGGGAGAGCAGGGAGAATGAAGACACGCTTTGTCAGCAGCCTTGTGTGCTCTGTCTGTCTATTGTGATCTGGTCACATGAGTGTCCCTGGACTTATATACAGTACAGAATCCATACAGTGTGTGGGTGGAAATTCCTCCATTAGCTTTAACTTGGAACAGGAACAGATAGTCTGAAAGGCAAAAGAAAACATGCCTCAGAGACCTGGATTAGCTGTAATAACCGAATGGCTGTGAGTGAGACACAAAATTTAACCCTTTATAGTGCACGGAGTACAATTAATTAAATAATTAATGAACGTGGATCAAGTAGATCACTTGGCGAATAAAAAAAAATGACGCAATCTTTTGAAAAAGTGACAGAATGAGCAGAAAGCAGACAGAAGGGCGGGGGTGAGAACATTCGGACTTCTCTTCCTAATGGGAATTGTATTCAGCTTCTGCAGCCAGGAGCTTATCATGCTAAAAAAAAATTCATCTCATTCCACCTCCCTCTTTGTTTCGCTCATTCTCATTTCTGACAGGTTCTAATCATGAGAGCCTTAGCTGATGACATAATCCGTGCTCCTCCCCTGGGAGCATGGCAGTCTCCCTTTAAGGCAAGTGCACAGGCACGTAGCATTAGTGCTTTAGCCGGACACTTGTGCATACTTAGTTAGGACACCACAGTGTGCTTCGCACAGTATGAGCAAAGGACATCTAGCGAAGCTGTTACAAGACGGTGTTTTTTTGAGCTGGTAGGTACTTTTCTCTTTGACACTAATCTTTTCCAGACCTTCTTAAACCACCAGCTGTTTTGCTTTGGGCTAAAGTTTACATTTGGAAAGGAGGGAAGAGTAATCTACTGAATTTTGAAAATATATCCTGCCACCATTGGGGTTGGTTAAGAAAGTTTTCTGCTTACTCATTTGATTCTTCTAAGACGTATCTATTCAAGTTGGTTATCTTTCTAATACCATCACATGGAACTGAAAATGTAACAGCATGCATGCTGCAAGAAAATGTAAAGTCTGTAATAATATTATATTTGCTTTGAACAATTTGTATCTTGGGACAGTCCAGCAATAAACCCCTAAATAATGATTCTGGTTTGGTTTCCATTAAAATGCCCTTACAAGGAGAAAAGTTTGTGAGGTTCTGTATTCCCAGGACAGTGCAATGAAAACTTGGCTCCATGTAGTGGAAGAAGTGCCTGGGTTTTTTTTTCTTTTCTGTTTGACAGTGATTGTAATGCAAGTGGTTAGTGCTGCATGAGTTGTTTATTGTTGATTTATGGGTTTTCTGCTTCATAAATTATCTTTAGATTATGCAGAATATATGGTATGAATTAGACTGACTGACTGTTACAGATGAGTGGAATTAATTATGCATTGACAGTAAAACACTAAGCATATTAAAGAGCACTGGTCATATTCTGTCACCTGCTAGCTTTATTGCCTGTTATTACTAATGGAGTTTAGTTAAGGTCAAAGATTGCTGTAAGCACAAACATCTGTGCATTAAGATTCAGATTTTAATCTAAAATTTAAAATGCCACTGTCTGATTGTAATCCTCTTTTAGACCTTGCTGTTCAGTTATTAATGGTGCATGCATTGTCATTTCATTTGGAAACAGACAGTGCCGTGCATAAGTATTCAACCACTTTGGACATTCTCAGTTTTCTGGAATGAACATTTAATTGGAAATGTATGTCACAGATCTACACAGTATAGTCCATATTGTCAAACGGGACAAAAGCTGTAAAATTAGCTATCAGCTGTTTTAATAAGTCACATAATTAGTTTAATGGAGTCTGGCTGTGTAAAATTAAAGAGTCACATGACCTCAAAATAAAAATAAAAACATTATATCCATTACTGAAAAATGAAAAGAATACAGAGGCTATTTAACAAAACCCCATGATCAGGTAAGGAAGTAATGGTCAGAAAAGCAACCAGGAGGCCAAGAGTACCTCTGAAGAAGCTGGACAGATCAATAGCAGAAATGGGGGAAACTGCTTTATGGAACAGTGCCAAGAAGAAAGATCAAGATCAAATCCCAGTTTGCCAAAGGGCATGTGAGAGGCAAAATGGCCCCAAAATGGTCTCTGGTCTGGTCTGGTGTGATGAGAACTTTTTGGACTTAACTGATTTAACTCTCAGCAGGAAAAACCCAAAGCCAATTGAGAATATGTGACAATACTTGAAAATCCCTGGGGAGAATTCTGGGCAAAAATGACAGAGAACAAAGGGCAAAATTTGCAGGACTGAGATCTCAAAGGAGTCACAGATGTAACTGCAGAAAAAAAGTTGTTCTACCAAATATTGTCTCAAGAGGGTGAGTGTAGTCAAAAATTATATGTGCAGTCAAAAATTTTCAGTTTCTTACTTACATGTTTTTTGGTGGCACAGTGGCATAGAGTAGCATTGCCATCTAAGAGGGTTCCCAATTCAATCCTGAGCTTGGATTACTGTCTATGTGGAGTTTTATATGTTCTTGCCATGTCCATGTCTCCTCTGTGTTCTCCAGTTGTTCTCCCACCCCCAAACCATACTAGTAGGTTGGCTATTCGAGGTTGCCCCTGGGTGTAAATAAGTGTGTGAAAGTATGTGCATGATGCCCTGTGATGGACGGGCAAACATCCAAAGTGTATTCCCGCCTCATGCACAGTGTTCCCAAGAGGGTCGCTACAAATGAACAAATTAAAGAATATAGGTTGGGTTTTTTTGTTGTTAAGATTGACATTTTGGACTATTTTGTGTGGGTCAGTGGCCTAAAATCCCAAAGAAATCCATTTGAACAATATGAAATGTGGAAAGTTGATCCATATGTGACAGACATCTACAAAAGCACAGTTCCTGCCCTAGTGTTAATTATGGGGAATTTTATTAACCCTGAATTATTCCTAAGTATGGAAATTAATCTCAGTTTGTATTTTTTTGCTGCAGGGTTATCAGATCAGAATTAATTCCATGCCACAGCCAGCAAGTATGCGTGAGTGTGTGTTATGAGAGATGGGCTATTAATTTGTTGCTTCAATGACCTGTATAGACACTCTGCTCTGTAATTAGATATAGACATACCTTTCCAAAAATCTGTGCTTGTCTTCATCCTTTCCCTGCCTTTTAATCAGGGAATCAGCAAGAGATTCCTTGTAATCTTTGGTATGATTTTTGAAGGTGAGCTCTTATTCCTTGAGTTCCTTTTGTTGCAGGAGAGAATAGATGATGATTAAAAAGCACAGCAGACTAGAGAGTATCTGTCTCTACGTCTGTGTGATAACTCGGTCCTCTCATTGAGGTGTGACTTTTAATCTTCAACTCTTGTTCAAGAGGACAGCACAGTACAGCTCTCTCTCTCTGTCTCTCTCTCTCTCTCTCTCTCTCTCTCTCTGTCTGTCTCTTTCCTTCGTAAGTTATTGAGGAACCAGGATGGAAATGCAGCAGTTGTCTAAGTAAAAAATTCATTGTCTTATATTATATATGAGACACTGGAGTCAATAATCATGCCAAGATGGAAAGGAAATGAAACACCCTCAAAAGTTGCTACATAAACAGAAAGTTTACTTCTAGCTGCCTGTAGCCGTAGTTGAAATACTTCTGTCTTGTCCAAATATAGTATGAGGAAGTTATTCAGCATTCAGTGTCTAATTTCCTTTGCATATTCCTCAGCATTATTAAGCTGGTGTTTGTCACCTGGCACACCTGGTAACATACAGCTGTGTGGGAGCATAGCAGTGGAAGTTAATACCATCATTATGAATAATTATACATAAATGTGGCTTATACAATGAAAAAAGCAGTGGCCCAAGAACACCAAACATGGAAATCTTGTGGAACAAGATTTAAAAAAAAAAAAAAAAAAAAAAAAAAAAAACACATTTCCTTAATTTCAACAAAATGTTCCAGTCTTTCTAGAAGAATATTAAGATCTATAGTATCAAAAGCTCCACTGAGATTGACACAAGCAAGGAGACACAATGCTGATCAGAGGCCAGTAGTAGGTCATTTACTACTTTAACCAATGCTGTTCCAGTACTGCGATGAGGCCTATAACCTGACTTAAAGATTTAATGGACGTCATTCCTTTGCTAGTATTAGATTACTGTAGCTGCTGAGCTACCACCTGTTCTAGGATCTTGAAGATATAGGGAATGTTTGATATTGGCCTATAGGGTTAAGGTCAGTTTTTAATAATTGATCTGATACTTGCTAGTTTATGATTTAGGTTCATAGCCTATACTAAGGGAGGAGTTAGTATTTCTGGTAGTATTTGTTTAAGAAGGTGCTTAGTTATAGGGTCTAGTACACAAACTGATGCTTTTGAGAATGAAATTAGGGAAATGAATATCAATCTCAGACCTATTCTTGAAGCAGCCAAAGTTATGCTGGGGAGTGGGCACATACACTAAGTCTGTAGTGCCCTAAATGATATAATGGCTAGATACACTAAACCGTGTCTGCCTAAAACCGTTTTTTTAATAATAATTATTATTTTATTATTTATTTTTATCTCTAAAATTTACTTGTGCGTTAAATTTGCCAAATATATCATGTACCGCTGATATGAGGGAATGAGTCGATGGGGCATGCCACTTGATAATAATCCGCCGTAAAAATACTACACCTCTTGCGCTTCTTAATAAGAACTCTCTTTACTTATTTATTCCTCGAAACGGACTCTTTCTATTAGCAAATATTTTTACCATTATTATCTCTCTCTCTCTCTCTCTCTCTCTCTCTCTCTCTCTCTCTCTCTATATATATATATATATATATATATATATATATATATATATATATATATATATATATATATACCTGTTGGTAGTTATCTTAGTGTTGAAGCTGTGATCTAAAAAACACCAATCTCTCTGCCGTCGCAGAGGCGAAGTTCCTGGAAGTTCTTATAAGAAATCTCTCCATGTAATACTTCTCTCAATGTAATACATGCATTTCTTATATCATTGACTCCCTTCCATACAGACAGCAATACACAATGACTTCATAAAATTCTAATTCTAATTCTAAATTCTTGATGATTCCTACCAGTCAGAGGTAAGGCTGCATCGGTCTTTCGCTCTGCACAAGTTTCAAGGTGAAACTTTTCCACGAACGTCCTCCGGTTTGCTTGTTGTCCAGAAAACCTGAAAGACTCGCGCAGCCCAGCCAGGAGAAGCCAAATTGTCGTGGAAATTAGACAACACTCGCAGACTCGTCCTCTGAAGGTAAAAAGGTTTATTACAGAAAGATGGTTAATACAGGTTAGAATAAAGCAGGATAGAATAATGAGAGCGCTCTGAAGCCCTTGTACTAAACCACTACTATATATATGAAACGCAGAGCATGACATAATTCTGTGTACCGATAAGAAGCAGTTTGAGGCAGTTCAAACAGGCTTTGTTTTAGGATCTTGGACAGACAAACCATGAACAGAAGAACATGTTTGTTTCTCTGTAAGCAGATAAACATTCTGTACTGATCTCAGTGAAATGACATGGCCTTCTTAGGCATTATCCTCTGATGAGAATGAAATAGAACAAGAACAAAACTATTACAAAGTAAAAATGAATAATTTCCCTCACATTTCCCCCGTTTTATCGTTACAAAATATGATAACTAAAATTGACAGAGAAATTACTATTCTGTGAGTACATCAGAACTTCAGAAACCTTTCACGGTTCAACTGAATTCATTATAAAACAGACATAATGAAGGCGCTAAGGCTGTTTTTGCGGATATAAAGTATCCTGTCGTCAAGCAAGCTTATTTTACAGTGAAATGAGAATCGTCATGGTCAAAGGAATATTCACAAGAGGTGTGAAATGGATGTCAATGGGTCGTCATCGTCAGTGTCGCTGGGAGGATCTGATACCCAGTCAGGTTTAGGATACAAGTCAGGTTGGTCATCATAGGGATCGTACTCAGTCTTTGTCAACATCAGCGTTTGGTCATTAGTGATTTCAACGAGCATGAGAGACTGCTCCAAACGAGAGAAACGATACAAGGCAAAATGAGCAAGACAAGAAGAATTATTGCACCTATTGGTAGACAGACAGTTAATATCCACGAGCCCCATCCCCCGAGTTCAGCCAATCAAACCCCATCTCGCTAGTCTGTGGAGGGTTGCGTATCACAGACCTCATGTGTTCAATGATAGAATAACCATTATGTGTCTGCATGACGAGGGGAAGTGTGACGTTGTGTGGGCGTGTATATGCAGCGCGTCACTCGTGAGCGTTGGTCCTCCTAGAGGCCTCTTGATAGAGAATCACTTATTAGTCCTCCTGTTGAAGTCCCGTCTTCTCCAGCTTAATGCTTGGCTCTGGCACCCTCCTGCAGTGGCTTGCACGCATCCATGTGACTCTCTGGTTGACTTTCACTGCTGAATGAGTAACAAGGAGAACCGGGAATGGCCCAGACCACCGTGGATTGTTCCACCTGGTCCTGCGGAAGTCCTTGATCATGATCCACTCTCCGGGCTTCAGATCATACAGCTGGAGCTGAAAGTGCTGCCTTTACCTGCTTGTGGATAGAGTGCAGAGCAGAGGACAGGGTTGCACAGTAATTTAACATTGCATCATCACATGCTGCAGCATCAGGAAGGTCTCCCACTCACAATCCCAAGGTGTGTGGAGGTCTCCCAAACAGTATCCCAAAGGGGCTAAGCCCATCCTAACCTGTTTCAGAACAGAATTTGCTCAGTCTGTTTTTTAGTGTCCCATTTTCTCACTCTACCACCCCACCACTAGCTGGATGATATGCACAGTGCTGCTTTAATTCAATACCCAAATATTCACCCACCTACTTAAGGGCATGGCTCACAAAAGGTGTGCCATTATCACTGGAGATTATCATTATCACTACCGCGTCTGAGTCCTGTTTGAACGTAGGGACATGGCCTTCTCTACCTTCAAACCTCAACCCTTGTTATGAGTTGCACAAACAGCGTAAACAATTTTTATTTTAATTTTTTTTAGAGTAATTAGAGAAACTAATGCTTTATCGCAGCTATCATTCCCCCTTTTGACGCATGGTCCCTGCCTGTGAAGACAAGGACAGCCCTGGGGGCATCGCCAAACTCCGTCAACAACCATGCAGCCTGCTTTGCACCACACAGCCTTTTCCTCGTCCGTGTAGCCCATGCTTGGAGGTCTGAAAGATGTAAAGAAGGAGTGATTATTTTCTTTTGTGCTTTGGGACCATAGACGCAGCTGCTTGCTTTGCTGCACTGCCCACTCAAGCTTTCCTAGGAAAACAGGGTCTAATTTGTTAGTGTGTGCATCACATTTGCATACTGCAATAGTTTTGGGGAGTAGGACTGCGTCCAGCAGCTCAGAGACTAGTTTGTGGTGGGCTATATGTGTTCCTGAACTCGTCAGGAAGTTCCTGTGTTTCCAAATTGTCCCCAAATTATGTACTACCTCAAAGGCATATCTACAGTCTGTGTAGATATTTACTGACTGTCCCTCATCATACTTCATCATACTTCTATGAGGGCATACAGTTCAGCCGCTTGTGCTGAAAGGTTTGAGGGGAGACTTCCTGACAGACCGTCTCGTGTGCTACTACTGCATAGCCCACACGATTTTTACCTGTCTCTGGGTCACGTGTCGCTGACCCGTCCACGAAGAGGATCAGATCTGAGTTTTCCAATAGAACATCTTTCAGGTCGACTCTAGGAGAGCAGAGTTCGTTAGTCAGTACAACACAGTCATGTGGTTCGCCGTCTCCCTCTGTTGGAAGAAGAGTAGCAGGGTTAAGGAAAGTACATCATTTTATAGTGACATTCTGCATGTATGGTGTTATGGTGCAGCCACCAGTGGGTGGACAGGTGTGAGGTTTTCTGTTCAAGTAGGAGTGACAACACCTCATGTGAAACCAAGAGGTTCAATTCTGTGTAACCTACCAGGTCGCTGGATGCCATCACAGCTTTCTCAGCTGCTGCTACTGCACGTACCCACAGGGGAAACTCTGCAGAAACTGGATCCAACTCTCTGAGCGGTGCTTTTAGAATGGTATAGTTTAGAATGAAAGTTCTGCGATACGAACGCATACCTAGGATAGATAGAACCCGTTTCTTAGTCCAAGGCTTGGGAATCTTCTGGACTGCAGATACTCTTTCAGCTGAGAGTTTCTTTCCCTTTGCAGAAATGTCATGCCTTAGAAATCTCACTTCTTGTTGTACATACTGTAATTTGGAGAGACTGGCTGTGTTGTGTCCTTCTTTGGCAAGATGCTGCAACAATTTAATGGTGTCAGTTTCACACTTTGTCCTGGAGAAAGTGGTAGAGGTGCTAAGCTGTCCTTTAGCATTTGGTTGTATATCGTTAGTGACTCTCAATTCCCTTAACACAAGCAAGTGAAAGTGTAAGGACGTCCGTCAAATATGAATGCAAACCGAAACTGTCTGTCTTTATCAAGACATATACTGAAAAAACACATTAGCTAAATCTACGACTGAAAACCATTGGCTATCTGCTGGAACCTGGCTTAATATAGTGTAAGAATTTGGCAGGTCTGGAGCTCTCTGTTTGACTGCTGCATTAACCACTTGCAAATCTTGTACAAATCTCCATTCATCAGCTTGTAGGGTTTTTCTTGCTTTCTTTACCGGAAATATTGGAGTGCGCACTGACAAATCAGGGCAGGGAACAATGACCCCTGGTCATTGCCCTCAATAGCTTCTGATTTAAGAGGGTACTGAGATTGTCTGGGCCTAAAGTCAGATTTGGGCGTGATCACGACTGGTGGTGCACTTTTAATCAAGCCTACGTCATGTTTCCCTTGGACCCACAGCCCGAGCAGCACCTTCTTTAATTGTGGGTGTATCTCTAGGGATGTGGGGCTTGTCCCAAGGTTCAGAAACATTCCCTTTTCATGACAAATAACATCCCGGTTAACCTTGCACATTTCCAGAAATAATTTTTTATAAATTCCCACCGTCAGGCTGTACCACATGTTGGAGGTGGGTTTCTGTTCCCAGTCTGTAATTTTCCCACTCTCACATAATCTGACCCACAGTCCCACATCTTTCGGGTTTGTTCTTTATTTTGGCTGATGAGATGTGGGGCGCTGATTCTGGGACGAAAAATGCATGCTACTGCATGTCACTCAATTTGACTGAACATGCACAAAATTTGTCAGACACAGCTCTTTGCTTTCTGGGATATCCATAAACCATTCTTTCTCAAAATTAAAGTCTCTTCCTTCATGCACTTGCGCTGTGCAATGAAGGGCAGAGGGCGGCATAAAATCAGCATAGTTGTCCTTCATCTTATCATGTGCCAACGTCAACAAACGAGCACAGGCTCTAGGCTCGTTATGCATGGACCATTGATAAACACAGAGTTCTGTTTCTTTAACAAACAGAGTTACAATGATGAGTAAAACACACATTAAGTCCTTGCCCAGTAGATTGACTGGACATGAAGACGAAATTAGGTCTAATACTGAATGTACTGTTACACCCATGGAGAGCAGTGACCGTGAACTCATCTTTGGGGATTCTTTTAATTCGAAGTGTTTTATTACTGAATACGTTGCTCCTGAATCTTACCAAAAATGTGACACTTTGTCCGTTAACTACAGGAGATATACATGGTAACTGTGTAAAAGGAGAGGCATTATACTTTAAAAGGTTAATGGTCATGACTGGTTCAGACATTTGTGAATTGTCAGTCTGACTAATGTTGGATGTGGGTGTGTGCATATATTCCTGTTGTTTGTGAGCTAACTGATAGTTTGGGTGTCTGATGTCACCTCTTCTGTTCCCAGGTGCCTCACCCTTCCCTTAGTTCCGCCCGTCAGTTCGCTTCTGCTCTGGACCGTCTCCTGCAAAATGTCCAACTTTTCCGCAGTTGTAACAGTTTAATCCTGGTCCATAGCCCTGACGGCCGGGTCTTCCTCGTCTGCGTGCTTTTGGTCTTCCTCTCCTTTCCATCTTTCTTTCCTTTGCCTCTTGTAGGAGCTTCTCAATGTGGATTACATACCTCTCCACTTGTGTGAGGTTTCCGGTGTCCCAGGTGATACATTGTTGTTTGATTATAGCGGCAGTTTCTGGTTTAATGCCGTTCATAAAGCTGTTTCTGAGATGTGCCTCCCATGCTGTGACGGCTACCTGCCCATCTGCCAGAGCGTCGGGTTTCTCCAAGCCTGAGTTTGCGTCATGGATCTCAGTGAGCCTGGACAGGTACTGTGATACAGTCTCTGAGTCTTGTTGTTTACCCAAAAACTATTTTTGTCATGTCCATTCGCACAGGAAAGGTGTTCGTCAGCTTCTGCTGGAGCGCCACGATTTGTGCTCTGTACCTTGTGTTGACTTCATCATCCCACATTGTTCTCTGGGAACTCACGTGAAACCTTGATCCAGTCCGTACCAAGTTTTGCCATGAGCAGTCGTCGTAGTTCATGAGTGGTGGGTCTGAATTCTCTGCAGAATATCTGAAGTTCATCCCCAAACTTTCGTCCTCCTACTTCGTGGAGCGCGGGCAGATGCGTCATGCTGCTCCTGATGTCTTCCAATGTCCAGGGTCTGTGAACTAGCACAGAGCATCCTTCTCTGGACACTTCTAGCATTGGGGCATTTACCACGGCATGCACTGTCCCTTCTCTGTCCAGTTTTGTTGGTCTGAAGCCCTCAGGCAGCAATGTTGTTGGTCCCTTCACTTGGGATCTCGTGTGTAACGCCACCGGTGAAGAGAGGACAGCTGGAGCATAGTTCGGTGGGGATTGGTGGCTCAGTTCTGACAGGTTCGGATGGAGTGGCGTAGGCTGGGCCTCTTCATCGTGAGGAGGTGCCTCTGAAACTGCAGGTTCCTCCCTCCTTACTGGCTGTGGGCATCGCGGTGGGGCGGAGTCCAGGTCGGGATCGGCTTTCTGCAATTTAGCACACTGAGAAACAGATGAGGGCCCTGCCTGACATTTTTTCTCTCTTTTATGTGCCTCGCTC
The DNA here is from genome assembly GCF_023375685.1 of Ictalurus furcatus. Taxonomy (NCBI): domain Eukaryota; kingdom Metazoa; phylum Chordata; class Actinopteri; order Siluriformes; family Ictaluridae; genus Ictalurus; species Ictalurus furcatus. Next base: position 8,421,275 of record NC_071267.1, read on the forward strand.
TGCCATTCAGCAAATGCCTTCCAGTCTGCTAAAAACTGCACTTTGCTCTTTGTTTTAGGGGTCTCTCTCTCTCTCTCTCCCTTGTCTCCAAATTAAATTTCAGTTGTTCTAACTGTCTGAGGCTAAAACTACCTTTTTCTGGGAAAGCAGATTCTTTAACCCATACATTATATTGATTCAAACATCCTTCCCCATAATTCACACGCATAAACATGATATTAGGATCAACATATGAGCACCCTGTCACAGGATGTGCTTTGCTATATGTTTTCCCCATATTTTATTTTATTTTATTTTTATTTTTACAGCTTCTATAACTTTCAAAGTTTTAATCAACTTAACGTGCTATGAAAATCAAGTGAATATGCATTCTCGTGCACAGACAGAAAAGGTTCAAAATGTGTGCCAAACCTCTAGACATTCAATTAATCATATAACCTATGGGTTCAATAGAGCAAACCTTAAGAATGTAAAAGAGTTTAACCGTGAGGGCGAGTCCACATACAGCAATTTGGTAGGATTTACAGTTCTCTCTTCCCTTCTTTTTTTTTTTAAAGGAATTATTATTATTTTATTTAAAAAAAATTTTTATCTCAGTAAAATTTACTTGTGTGTTAAATTTGCCAAATATATCATGTACCGCTGATATGAGGGAATGAGTCGATGGGGCATGCCACTTGATAATAATCCGCCGTAAAAATACTACACCTCTTGCGCTTCTTAATAAGTACTCTCTTTACTTATTTATTCCTCGAAATGGACTCTTTCTATTAGCAAATATTTTTACCGTTATTATCTCTCTCTATATATATATACCTGTTGGTATATATCTTAGTTTTGAAGCTGTGATCTAAGAAACACCAATCTCTCTGCCGTCGCAGAGGCGAAGTTCCTGGAACTTCTTATAAGAAATTGCTCCATATCATAATTCTCTCAATGTAATACATGCATTTCTTATATCATTGACTCCCTTCCATACAGACAGCAATACACAATGACTTTATAAAATTCTAATTCTAAATTCTTGACTCCCTTCCATACAGACAGCAATACACAATGACTTCATAAAATTCTAAATCTAATTCTAAATTCTCGATGATTCCTACCAGTCAGAGGTAAGGCTGCATCGATCTTTCGCTCTGCTCAATAAAGGACAAACTGCCTTCACGTCAACACAGGCTTCCGGGTGAAACCTTTCCACAAGTGTCCTCTGGTTTGGTTTGCTTGTTGTCCAGAAAACCTGAAAGACTCGCGCAGCCCAGCCAGGAGAAGCCAAATAGTCGTGGAAATTAGACAACACTTGCAGACTCGTCCTCTGAAGGTAAAAAGATTTAATACAGAAAGGTGGTTAATACAGGTTAGAATAAAGCAGGATAGAATAATGAGAGCGCTCTGAAGCCCTTGTACTAAACCACTACTATATATATGAAACGCAGAGCATGACATAATTCTGTGTACCGATAAGAAGCAGTTTGAGGCAGTTCAAACAGGCTTTGTTTTAGGATCTTGGACAGATGAACCTTGATCAGAAGAACGTGTTTGCTTCTCTGTAAGTAGATAAACATTCTGTACTGATCTCAGTGACGTGACATGGCCTTCTTAGGCGTTATCCTCTGATGAGAATGAAATAGAACAAGAACAAAACTATTACAAAGTAAAAATGAATAATTTCCCTCACAACCGAGAACATTCAACCCTTTTGCATGTGGAGTTTGACATTCAAAAATAAGAAGTGAATTCACAAGAAAGCGTACAGTCAAGGGAACTGAGGCTGTGAATCCCAGGCTAATAGCACAGCAGGTGAATTAGCCCGACCACTGATTAAGCTGCTTGTGTGCCTTAGCCAGAGACACCAAACACTTGTGTTCACCACTTGTCCAACCTCTCATGTCACAACCCTAACCCCAGCCTCAAATTCAACCCATCTAATCTACTGGTGCCATTACTTCTATTTCTTGATCTGTGAGCCCCTGTCCCTGCTAGCTTACTTCCTGTCTCTACTCATACTCCTGGTTCAGGCTTAGCTTCTTTCTCTACTAGCTCAGTCGCTCCATCTTGTCCATTCTGATTATGGCTGTGACTGCCTACAAATGCTCTTCCCTTTCTTTTGTAGGTCTGAAAGCAACAGCCAATCACAATGCACTTCAACCTAATTAAAAAACTATTAAGTGAAATAAATGTCAAATTGTCTGATGTGTATATGTGTTTAGCGACCTTTTGCTGTGTTTTGCTAAAAACAGACTTTTGTTTAAAACAGACTAGTGAATTACATTTTCACATATATTTTCTCACCATTGGAATTTACGACCACTAAATGCAATGATTAATATGATTTCTACTCGAACTTGACCTCCGGTAATAATACTGCAGTGAATGTTGTAAACTTGTTTACTGCATTCTTGCAAGAGCGGTGCTCATTTTCTCTTCAAAGTCCCCTGTGTAGGCTTTAATTGTTTTATTTGGACTGCCTGTCTCTGCCTGTGTTCCTAGTTTAGCTTCTGTATGTGCTCATTCTCTTCACTCAGCAACTGTTTTGTTAATCTTTTGTTCTGTTTCCAAAATCAGTCTGATTCTGTTCCTTCTGTCAGCTCAGTTTCTGTTTCTATGCCTCACTCAGTCCCTGCCTCTGATCATGCTCATGTTCTTGAGTTTGTGCATACTCCAATGATCTGTTCTGTCCCTGCTGTCTATTCTTGCACTTGGGTCTGTCTTGAACTCTTGTGTTCGCTCATCTTGGACACTTTCTAGTTCTCTGGTGCCAGCCTAGCAAATGTTCCATAGCTAGCATCAGGCTTGTCTCCTATCTTTGATCCTCTATTCATCTCAGCTCTTGTCTAAGTATACCAATTAGCGTATCTTCTGTTTCTGAGCTTTCACTATCACTGTCACTATTAGTCACTGAGAATTTCTCACTGTCCAGCTCAGCTCTGTCAATATCGCTGATATTGAGCCCCCTGAGCCTCACCCTGACTTAGTTATGGAAAATATAGTCTCAGCTTCAGATGCACCACCCAAGGGTCATTCAGTGTTTTGTTTTGTACACTTTTCTTGTCAGGACCTTCAGAATTTTAAAGAATCCAATCTGACTGGTTCTGCACTTCTGTGTGTATGCATTTCCATGTGCTGGTTGAACTGAGTGAACAATGAAAAATGTGATGTAAGCTCATACTTAGTGCCATATAGGATATATTCAGACCCCAGCTGGGTGTTGGATTGTTTACCGCCTATTGTTCTAAAGCAGAAGCCTCCACAAAGAGAGTCCTCAAGCTCACAGAGACCTCTTTGTATTTTTTAAGAAGCTCTGTCTCTATATCCCTCTCTCTGTCTTTCCCTCTCTCAGGAAATAAGTCCCAGGACAGTGGTATTGCAGAGATGGAGGAGCTCCCTGTTCCTCAGCACATTAAAATCAGCAACATCACTTGTGACTCCTTCAAGATCTGCTGGGACATGGATTCCAGGGCCAAAGAGCGCATCACACACTACTTTATTGACCTTAACAAGAAAGAGAACAAGAATGCCAACAAGTTCAAGCACAAGGTATACATAATTAGTGCCATTTTAATGTACAGTACACTCCACTAATATTGGCACCCTTGGTAAATATGAGCAAAGAAGGCTGTGAAAAATTGTCTTTATTGTTTAACCTTTTGATATTTTGGTCAAAACATTCACAAAATACTCTGCTCTCATTGAGATCAAACAATTGCAAACAAAACACGAGTTTATTTTTTAAAAAAACTTTGTTAAATATATGTGTGCCACAGTTATTGGCACCCTTTTATTCAATACTTGCCAAGATAACAGCTCTGAGTCTTCTCCTATTATGCCTGATGAGGTTGTAGAATACATGGAAAGGGATCTGAGACTGTTCCTCCATACAGAATATCTCCAAATCCTTCACATTTCGAGGTCCACACTGGTGGACTCTCCTCTTCAGTTCACCCCACAGGTTACCAGGTCAGTGAACTGGTATGGCCATGGCAGGACCTTGATTTTGTGGCCAGTAAACCATTTTGTGTTGATTTTGATGTATGTTTTGGATCATTGTCCCGCTGGAAGATCCAACCACGGCCCATTTTATGCTTTCTGGCAGAGGCAGTCAGGTTTTCATTTAATATCTGTTGATATTTGATAGAGTCCACGATGTCTTGATGTATCCTCACAAAATGCCCGGGTCCTCTGGCAGAAAAACAGCCCCAAAACAACAGAGACACCACCATATTTAACCGTGGGCATGAGGTACATTTCCATATGGCTACCTCTCTGTGTGCGCCAAAACCACCTCTGGTGTTTATTGCCAAAAAGCTCTATGTAGTTCTCATCTGACCATAGAACCCGATCCCATTTGAAGTTCCAATAGTGTCTGGAAAACTGAAGACACTTGAGTTTGTTTTCTTGAAACCCTTCCAAACAACTTGTGGTGATGTAGGTGACTTCTGCAATTCTCCAGCTGTGATCCTTGGAGATTCTTTGGCCACTAGAACCATCCTCTTCACAGTGCGTTGAGACAATATAGACACGCGTCCAATTCCAGGTTGATTCATAACATTTCCAGTTGACTGGAACTTCTTAATTATTGCCCCGATGGTGGAAATGGGCATTTTTAATGGTTGCGCTATTTTCTTATAGCCACTTCCCATTTTGTGAAGCTCAACAACCTTTTGCCGCACATCACAGCTATATTCCTCGGTCTTACCCATTGTTATGAATGACTAAGGGAATTTGGCCTATGTGTTACCTAATATTTATACCCCTGTGAAACAGGAAGTCATAGTTGAACAATTTCCTGTTCCTAGTCACCCAGCTGTAATAAAAAAAAATAAAAAAAATTAAAAAAACATGTAAAATATCAATGGGAATATACTTCAAATATATTTTTCTCATATGAATTCACAGGGGTGCCAACAATTGTTGCACACCTAAATTTAACAAAGATTTTTTTGATAAATCTGTGTTTTGTTTGCAATTGTTTAATATCCATGAGAGCAGAGTATTTTTGTGAATGTTTTGAACAAAATATCAAAAGGTTAAACAATAAAGACACTTTTTCACAGACTTCTTTTCTCATATTTACCAAGGGTGCCAATATTAGTGTACGGCACTGTATGTGAAGGCTTGCCATCTTAGCTCATTAAAGATCAACTATTAAAAAAGGCAAATGCTGATTAATGTAATTTTATTTGGACTTGTTAAAAAATGAAGTATGCATGCACAGTGGCATAATCACTGTCCGATCTGTACAAATGCAATGGCACATTTGTTATTTAATAATTTAAGGCATGAACTACCATCAGCCAATCCAGTCATATTAATAATTTTGACATAAAATACAACAGTTCCACTGAAAATGATGAATTAAAACACCATTCTAGTAATAGGGGAAAACTACATTTTACCTTATAAAACAAGACCATTTGATGTTTGGGGAAAATATGATAATGAGTCTTTATTGGTCACATATACAGTAGAGATCAGTGAAATTGTTTTCATTGCATACCCCAGCCTGTCAGGAAGCTGGGGTCAGAGCGCAGGGTCAGCCATGATACGGCGCCCCTGGAGCAGAGAGGGTTAAGGGCCATGCTCAAGGGCCCAACAGTGGCAGCTTGGCAGTGCTGGGACTTGAACCCCCGACCTTCTGATCAGTAACCCAGTAACCCTTAACCGCCAAGCCACCACTGCCCCCTGATATTACATATTGTTGGTTACATATGGAATCACAACAATGAATTTGCTGACAATTTATGAACATCATAAAATAACTGTGCAGAACGATGTTATTTGATTCGTAAAAAATGAGCTGAGCTGTATGTTTCTTAGGTTAACCAATCGCAAATTAGCATTTGGAAGTGTCATAAGGTATTTCAGGAGCTCAATCTGAACTCAAAACCAGCTCAGATGAGGTTGAGATGGGTTAATTGCTTTGAATATTTAATGAATATCCTGCTCTGCCCTCTGCGTGCCCCAGGATGTACCCACTAAGCTGGTAGCAAAGGCAGTGCCTCTGCCCATGACAGTGAGAGGCCACTGGTTTCTGAGCCCACGCACAGAGTACACTGTAGCCGTCCAGACAGCATCCAAACAGAGTGACAGAGACTACGCCGTCTCCGAGTGGAGTGAGGTCGTGGAGTTCTGCACAGCCGGTGAGAGCAAAACACACATACTCACCTAAACACATTCTCTCCCTTCATTATATTACTAGTATTACTAGATATTATTTCCCTTGATAATTGGATAACTGTAGCTTGCTGAATCCTTTCCTTTTATTGGCTCTCTGTCGCAACACCTGCATAAATTAGGGTGTGTTTCATGTAAATAAGATGTAGGATACCAGTCAAAAGTTTGAACACACCTATATGCTTCCTTGTTTATTTTCTACTATTTTGAAATATTAAAGAGGACATTAAGACTAGCAAATAACACATATGGAATTAAGCAGTCACCAAGAATAGTGTTAACTGATTTTTTATTTAAAATGTTTTGGCGGGTTGCCGGTGAAGCTTTAAACACTCTTTGGCATGTTTTGAATCGACTTCATGAGGAAGCTAAAACTTTTAAAATTCCCAGATTGGCTGAGCACTTGTTGGCTGCTTGTACTTGTTTGGGGAAACTAATTAAATTGGACTCATTTTTGTACAATGAGTCGTTCTGTCACCTGAATATAATCTCTGTAATATCTTTAATAAATGTGTGGTTTTTTATAATTAATAATACAGTGCCGTCCACTAATATTGGCACCCTTGGTAAATATGAGCAAATAAGGCTGTGAAAATTTGTCTTTATTGTTTAAACTTTTGATCTTTTGTCACCCCTATGAATTCTATGAGAAAAAAAATATTTGAAGTATATTCCCATTGATATTGTACTGGGAACAGGAAATTGTTCAACCATAAATTCCTGTTTCACAGGGGTATAAATATGAGGAAACACATAGGCCAAATTCCCTTAGTCATTCATAACAATGGGTAAGACCGAGGAATAAAGCTGTGATGTGGGGCAAAAGGTTGTTGAAAGCATTGAAATGCCCATTTCCACCATCAGGGCAATAGTTAAGAAGTTCCAGTCAACTGGAAATGTTATGAATCAACCTGGAATTGGACGAGTGTCTAGATTGTCTCAACGCACTGTGAAGAGGACGGTTCGAGTGGCCAAAGAATCTCCATGGATCACAGCTGGAGAATTGCAGAAGTTAGTTACATCTTGGGGTCAGAAAGTCTCCAAATCTACAACCTGTGGTTGTGGCTCTTTAATGTTTTGAGGCTGTTTTTCTACCAGAGGCCCTGGACATTTTATTAGGATACATGGCATGATGGACTCAATCAAATATCAACAGATATTAAATGAAAACCTGACTGCCTCTTTGGCTCTTTGGATCTTCCAGCAGGACAATGATCCAAAACATACATCAAAATCAACACAAAAATGGTTTACTGACCACAAAATCAAGATCCTGCCATGGCCATCCCAGTCCCCTGACTTGAAACCCATAGAAAACCTGTGGGGTGAACTCAAAATTTCAAGGATCTGGAGAGATTCTGTATGGAGGAATGTTCTCAGATCCCTTGCCATATATTCTCCAACCTCATCAGGCATCATAGGAGAAGACTCAGAGCTGCTTTCTTGGCAAAGGGAGGTCGTGCAAAGTATTAATTAAAAGAATGCCAATAATTGTTGCACACCTATGTTTAACAAAGCTTTATATATATATTTTTATGTTTGATATCCATGAGAGCAGAGTATTTTTGTGATTTTTTTAAAAACAAAAAATCAAAAGGTTAAACGATAAAAACAAATTTTCACAGCCTTCTTTGTTCGTATTTACCATGGGTGCCAATATTAGTGGAGGGCACTGTACATGTCTATTCAAGGACTTATAATTTGTAATATTTGTTCACTTTTAGTAAAAGTTTAAAAGGTGATATTTTTTCCTGAGAAGAATTTAACCATAAAATGACCTTAAATGACAGCAATTTATAAATCCACTTATCTTTTAGTTATAAAAGAATAATTTAGCAGTGTTTATCTGCGAATTCTGTTGCTATGGTTTCATCTGACTACCTGAAACTCATTCTGGCTTCTTTCCTCATTTTCTTCCTTTTTCTTACACCCAGATTACTCCACGGTCCATCTTACACAGCTGCTGGAGAAAGCGGAGGCCATCGCAGGCAGAATGTTGCCATTCTCTGTGTTCTATCGCAACCAGAACAAGGAGTACTTTGACCATGCAAGGCATGTAGATCTGCTGGTTTGACCAAAACAAAACATTTTATTTACTACTAACACTTTTATTGATATATTCAAGATACTGGTACTGATACAACAGACAGTTTTTTTAGAAAGGGAAATAGAAAGGTAAAGAAAAATACATCATTAGACTTCTGCAATTTATTACCGCTTTAGGCTTCTTTTTCATACAACATTTATAATACATTAGGGGTGTTATGCAATGTCACAATCTGCATCTGTATGTGTGTCTGTATCTCTTTAGTGCTCCAAATATTCATATCTGTATCCGATTAGTATATAAACCTGTATTGGGTGATTTTTTTAATCCCACTCATGCAGTTTCTCTAAAAGCCCACTTTTCGCAGTATCATAGATATTATGTGGAAACATATGCAGGGCAGCTTGAAAGTGAACGAGTTTTGATTTGTCGATGCATCCTCATTCTTTTATGCTTGCGAAGACTGTAAAAAGATCAAAGGAGTGAGACGATTGGTTCTGCAGCCGAAGTTAATGGAGCCAACAAAAGAGCCATATTAAATCTGCCAAAAGAGAAAAACAGAGATGAAGTGAGATGTGAGAAGCACCTTGGAATCTAATTAGCTCCATTTACCTTCCACAAAAGAGTCCCACAGGGCCCTGTTAGTGGCATTTGCCTCTGACAGACTTTATGGAGAGATTTTAGGTGTTTACATAAGCTGCTTTTCCAATCTATTTTCCTCTATTTCTCAGCATCTCTTTTATACTGTATCGCTTAATCATACATTTAAGCCTTGCTCTCTGTTCACTCTTTGCTGTATCAAACAGTTGTTTCAGTGCTGCTTGTAGCTCAGCATTCATGTACGTGATCCTGTTTAAACAAATTGCTTTTTCCATCTTTTTACCATCGGTTATGTTTCGTCCTCACACAAGTAGATGTTTGAGTTGTAATTGACAGATTTCTGCTGAGGTTTAGTTGAGAACTCGCTGATTATTGACGAGTGCAGCTGTTTCTCGAGTCTTTGTTTTCTTTAATTAATGAGTAAAGTCTAATATGTTAATATGCAACATGATGAATTGCTATGATTAGATATTTACATATAAATGCACCCTCGTTACAGGGATGCGCAGAAAAACAAGATGCTGCCATCAGTGAAGGACAACAGCGGCAGCCACGGCTCACCCATCAGTGGCAAGCTGGAAGGCATCTTCTTCAGCTGTAACACCGAGTTCAATACTGGCGCTCCGCCACAGGACTCACCGTACGGCCGATACCGCTTCCAGGTGCCAGCCAAGGCTCTCTTCAACCACGACACCAACCTGTACTTTGCTGATTTCTACTGCATGTACACGGCATACCACTATGTGATCGTAGTGCTGGCACCACGTGGCTCGCCAGGCGATGAATTCTGCAAGCAAAGGCTCCCCTTGCTGGATATCGCCAACAACCGGTTTCTGACGTGTTCTGAGGATGAAGAGGGGCACCTTTCTTTCCACCATGCGCAGGACATCATCCTTGAGGTGATTTATACAGACCCGGTGGACTTGAGCCTGGGCACGGTGGCTGAGATCAGTGGGCACCAGCTCATGAGCTTGTCTACTATCAACGCCAAGAAGGACCCCAGCTGCAAGACCTGTAACATCAGCGTTGGCCGCTAAATCCATGTTCAAGCGCCCCCTGTTGTTCTGTTCTGTTCTCCTGTTTTCTTTCCTTGAGGTCTTTTCTTTAACTCTCCTTTAATAACCCTTTAGGAGTCTCAAGGCTCCTCAGCAGCATGTGTCTCTCAGCCTTTAACCAAACACTCATCTCTTACTGAGTTCGACTATACTGTAGCCCTATTTTTCTATCTATGTCCGGAGGCGTCATTCGGACTACCCTTGTGTCTGTCAAAAAAGTGGCATTTTCTCCTTTAATCCTTATTGGCTGTGAAACTTTAAACCGTGTTTTAGAGTTACAATGTCATATTTTGCCAAAGGTGACAACATAAAGTAGCATACTGGTCGAGCTGATAATGTAGCTGGATATACTGTATAACATGGCTTTATATATATAAGTGTGTATTAATATTACACAGTGTTGAGATCATTCTAACGAGCACAGTAGACATCACTGCAGCATGATTCTGAAATTGAAAAAACGATGACATCAGCACTTCTTTGACAGCTGTTCTGCAGTGTTTCATGTTATTTATTCAAATCGAAAAACCTATTATACCGTGTTTGACACATAATAAACATGCCAAGTAGTAGAAATAGAAAAATATTTATTTTTCAACCAGTGTTTAGAAAACGGGACGGAACCAGAAGTGCACAATACTGAGGACTTTGTGACCAGAAATGGAGGCACACTCTAGCGCAGAAAGAGTTTCTCGAAATCAAATTTGCACAAATCTACTGCAAAAACCAATGCAAAATTAACATGCACTAAAAGCGTTCATTCAAACAGCAAAATATAGTCATCGTGTCTGTGTACGTCAATTTCAGTCTGGAACACAGCAAACACAGCATGACACCAAACAAACCACAATTGATTGTAGAAGATCTCAACAATTCGAAGTCGGCTGGCATGCAAAACACAAAACATGATTGGAATAAGTCGTTGCGGTTAAAACGGCAAAACAAGGTTGGTAACATCTGTATTGATTGTTGAACAGAAATTCAAGGCTTTTTTCTTTTCTTTTTTTTCCTTTTGAGTGTGTTACACTTTCAGACTTTCATTAAAAAGGACCATTGTGCTTCATGGTAGAGCATAGATCAGTTTCTTATATATCTTTTAAAAAAAATAAATAAATCTTTGTCATTGTCATTCTGCCAGTCCTTCAGGAGGCTTCTTAATGTGTCACAGTCGTTCAGTTCATTTCATTTTTGTGAAAAAACTAAGTGTAATAGAGGGACACATTCACAATAGGTCACAATAGTTCACGCTGTATATCAGTTGCCACTAACACAAGCATTTGTGTGCTTCAGCAGCTGGTGAGTTTGCATATGATTATAAATCTAAGTGCTCTGGGTTTTAGCATAAAAATTCGGCGTTCGCTCATGACAAAGTCCCCGTCTTGAACCCTGAGCATCATGGTCCGATCGTCTGAGAGCACACTGTCATTTTGTTTCAAATTACATCAGAATGACAAAAAACTCAGAACAAGAAACCAAGAAAATTGCATATTGATTCAGGCTTTGGTTAACAAACAAACAAACAAAAAACATCTGTTCAAAAAACAATATAAAGTGCCATATTTCATAATTTTTTGTAATTTCATTTCCTCTTTAAGACACACATGATTTGTCAGTCTCCGCTGAGTTTGGAATGAAGAATGAGCACAAAACAGAGGCCTGTATTTACATGTTACTGTACGTCATGCAGTAGCCATGTAAGGCTTTTTTTTTTTTCTTCTTAGTGATAGATCAAACCCTGTGTCTGGGACGTTCGGGCAGCTCAACGTAGAATCAGTGTTAAAGTGCATTGTAGTGTTATTATGGCACAAGCATGTAATATGTAAGTAAAAACATGGTTTGGTCCAAATGTCTAGATCTGTACTGAAAGGCAAACCAGGAAATATATATATATATATATATATATATATATATATATATATATATATATATATATATATATATATATACACATACACATACACAGTGCCCTCCACTAATATTGGCACCCTTGGTAGATATGAGCAAAGAAGCCTGTGAGAAATTGTCTTTATTGTTTAATATTTTGACATTTTTTAAAAACCTTCATAAAAAATACTCTGCTCTCATGGATATCAAACAATTGCAAACACAACACAGGTTTATCCAAAAAAAAATATCTTTGTTAAATATACGTGTGCAACAATTATTGGCACCCTTTTAGGCAATACATTTTACTACCTCCCTTTTCTTGAATCCCTTCCAAACAACTTGTTGTGATGTAGGTGACTTCAGGTTGTAGTTTTGGAGACTTTCTGACCCCAAGACGGACGCAACTAGCTGTGATCCTTGGAGATTTTTTGGCCACTCGAACCATCCTCTTCCAGGTTGATTCATAACATTTCCAGTTGACTGGAACGTCTTAATTATTGCCCTGATGGTGGAAATGGGCATTTTCAATGCTTGTGCTATTTTCTTATAGCCACTTCCCATTTTGTGAAGCTCAACAACCTTTTGCCACACATCACAGCTATCTTCCTCGGTCTTACCCATTGTTATGAATGACTAAGGGAATTTGGCCTATGTGTTACCTAATATTTATACCCCTGTGAAACAGGAAGTCATGGTTGAACAATTTCCTGTTCCTAGTCACCCAGGTGTACTATAAAATATATATTTTTTTTTAATATACTTCAAATATATGTTTCTCATATGAATTCATGGGTTACCAATAATTGCTGCACACCTATATTTAAGAAAGTTTTGTTCTTTGAACAAAGGATCAAAAGATTAAACAATAAAGACAATTTTTCACAGTCTTCTTTGCTCATATTTACCAAGGGTGTCAATATTAGTGGCAGGCACTGTACATACACATATACATACATATATATACACATGTATGTATGTACGAATAGTCTATGTGGTTTCCTGTTTGTTAAGCAGAACCTCCAGCAAGCGCAGTTTGGCTTTCAGGCTTTTGTACTCTTGGTATTCTTCTGTCATTGGAATCCGGTCATCCTTCTGTGCAGTCCTTGTGTGATTTGAGAGCAGAAAAAGACAAAAAAGGAGAGGAGGAAACATTACTAGAGACCTTGTGAGCCCATTTACACAGTGAGAATAACCCTTGTGTTGCCTTCTTGGAATAGTTTTGTGTCAGTGGATATCAGCTAAAAGAAAATGGATTTTATTTGAAATTTTATTTGACATTTGAAACACTGTGTGTGTGTGTGTGTGTGTGTGTGTGTGTGTGTGTGTGTGTGTGTGTGTGTGTGTGTGTACAGAATCATTGTGGTTTTGATGCATTGAGTTTTCCCGTCTCTGCCAATTTATTTTTCTCAATTGTATTGATGTGCATTACACTAACTAAACTGAAATGCCTCGTGGATGTGTGTATCTTTTTCTTTCTCCTGCTGTTCATGTGTTGCGAGCACCAAATGTAACATACGTATTCATTAAAACATGTTAACGCCACTGCAGTGTGTCCCTCGAGTGTTACCTGCCCATCTGTCTGAAGAACTGCTCCTCGAACTCCCTGATGGCTTTCCGTCTCCTCTTCTTCTCCGCACGGGTCTCGCGCAGAAACCGCAGCAGCTCAGATCTGCAAATCATTAAGCATTTCATTTACACCATGGTGTTCAGCAAACCTTAATCCTTTATTAATCGTGCTCAGATTATAAACTGCACTCATTCGTGAGCTTTAAAATGTTTGAGTTCATATTATAGGTTAAACTGTTATAGATTAAATCTTGAAGAAAAAAAAAATTGAGAATCACTTGCACTCTTAGGGAGATTACTCGGATGATTGTACAGTAAGGCTGTTCTAGGGTCTTAAGATCATTGTAAAGCTGAGAATCAGCTGATAGAGTTTCCCATTATAGTTCAAGTTCAATGATTATAGAGATAATCATTAGTTTATATTTGTAAGATTTTGTTCGATTTTTAAGTCACATTATCAAATATATTATGTAAATATCAGCGTTCCTGGTGTGACATGGTTCAGCTATTATGTTAGCTAATATTTGCAGACTGCTAAGCGCTACTAGCTTGTTAGCTTATTAAAATGAATATTTATTAGCAGGTTTATATAGTTAGTTTGTGAAACATTTTTTTCCCATAAATACTATAATGTGCACACTGCTGCTATAAAACAGGGTGTCCTGAAACCATATTAATAAGCAGGTCCTCCATGATGAGTCGTCTAGTAAGATGTGGCACCAACCCCCAGCCCAAAAGTTTTTCTTGGGCATGAGAGAAATCAGAGAAGGTGGATGCTACCAGGAAGCGAATCTCTTTCACATTTCCTTCAAATGAATGTGCTCTTTTTGTGGCTTACGGGTACGAAACATCTTAACTAGAGATGCACCGATACTAAATTTCTCGGCCGATACCGATAACCGATTATTCAGAGTGATATCGCCCGATACCGATAACCAATACCGATAGTTCTGCCTTTTATACCTTCTTTTAAATGAATAATAATTAATTCCACAATTCTGAAAGAAATGTAAATAAAAACTTTATTCTCTCCATTCCAACAAGTTGTTTCACAGTGACTGGTCTCATAAACAGAAAACACATTACTCTAATGAACATGAACACATGAACTCAATTCTGAAGATTAAAGTAAAATTTCTTAACTCATTGAATGTTATTAATTCATATTAACATTGACTGAATTGTAAAAAAAAAAAAACCTCCTGTTAGTCTCACATTCACTCACCACTAACAAAAGCATTTCTACTTCATCACTGAACATCGAACTGGTAATATATAATATCAACTTTTATATATTAACATTAACTGGATATGAAATATACTACTCTACAGATATATTTTTCTGTGCAATATATACTTTTTGTCAACTCATCTTCATTGAAATCTTTCAACTGTGTACTGGTGCTTTAATTCAGCTCGAGCAGTGCGGGGAAAAAATAAATAAATAAAAATTAGACTCGTGTGGACTGCTGTAGCGTCCACAAATTTTAGCAGTGCAGAGATTACAGAGATTACAAACTGCAGTTTTGTCATCATTCCACACAAGAGACATCTTCTTTACACACAGCACGAAATCGGTGTGTTTTCCCGCCCTCTTTTGATTGCCAGGATATAATCGGCCCTGATCAACCGATACCCGATAGCGGAAAAAATTGCCTTTATCGGCCAATATCGATCATCGGCCGATACATCGGTGCATCTCAAATTTTAACGGATTTAAACATAATCTTCTCAACATATTGAGACTGTCATAAGATGATAATCACTTTGACCATTGTAAAGACATTAGCTCTGTGAAGTTCCTGAGATTGCTATTTTCATAGTCTTAGTCATATACAGAGCTTGGGTAACACTTTCCTTAAGAGCAGTATTGATAGAGCTACATGACAACTAACATAAAACTACATAAGCATTTATAAAGGCTTATAACAGACAACAGTCACAAGGACTGCTTTTTTCAATTTGGATGTCTACAATGGCTTAAACGTACCTTCACACATACAGCGATTCGCAGCGACAAAGCCACCGGAGATCATTCATTTTCATTGAATGCTGGCAACTTCCGGCTACATGAGCGACAGCGACCTTTGGCGACTAGATGTGGGCGTGTCCAGTGACACGGTAAAGTTGAGAAAAGTTTCACTTTATGCAAATTTGGAGCGAATTGGTGCAGCGACTACTAATGGGAGTGAAGACAGTAGAGCGCGCGTGATCTGTGATCCGCCATGTTGCCTGAGAGTCCGAATTGTTTTGTGGACCCAAACAGGCCGGCACTTGGGCTTTCTCCGCAGATAAATGGCCAAAGTGTCAAACATTGCTTCTCCTTCATCTCGTAGGATATGATACATAAATACACTGGTGAATTTTATACACGCACACTTTCCGTCCAGAATGTTTCATTTTAGCGGCAAGACAAACTGGTTTGTTCTCAATGCTAAGTGGAATGCTAGTTGCGAGGCCCTCTGATCAATGTCACTATGGCAACCAGTAGTAGGAACGTCTACTGGCTTACGTGATAATACAGTGACTGGCGACTTGCAACGATAAAATCACTGCATGTGTGAATGTGGCTTAACTCCTGAGTCAAGTGAGTGATTTTTCTTGAAGGTTTTGGTGTTATGAGACGTAAATGTTAAGTGAGATTTATTTTTTATGAACACTTATACCAATGCCATGACACTATAATGACAGTGTTACTGTACGTGTGTTTTTTCGGACCCTGAATTATATGGAGGTTGATTTTATTTTGACATGTCACATTATTACCCTTATGTGACAGAATTACACTGAGCTATAAATTCGTTGTCATAACGTTCTAATCTAAGCCTGGAAAATAGCATAACACCACCATATGTCAACAAAAATATATGTCATTTGACTCAAAAATGTAAAAATTGACTAAAGCTGTCTTAATGACAGATACCGCCCTTTAAATCTTTAGAAATATTCACGTCAGTTGTCAGGAAGAGCTACATCCTATAGTCTTATGAACAGTGGCATAACTGAAGTGTTCCTACCACCATGTTAATGAAACTGAAGTGTGTCCCACCTTGAAGCAGCGTGGAGGTTGGACATGTTGAGCACAGGCTGTCGAACCGCTTTCACCTCATCCAGAGGAGAGACAAATGCTGTGTCGCTGTCCCCTTCTTCATCTTCCTCCATTGATTCTGGGGTTGCTTGCCGCGGGGGCTGACTTTGCTGCACGTACTCTTCATCAGACCCTTCCTCTTCCTCCTTAAGCCCAAGAATGAAAAACAGTGAGTCTGCTGATTTCAGCTGTGCTACGTAGTGTTACATGTGAGGAACAAGGAACAAGTTACATGTGAGGAACTTAAAAAAGAGTGCAAATCGATGTAAGATCTGAGAGGATTTTCATTAAAAATGGGTGCTGCTTCAATTATGGTATAACATATTGTATTTTGGTTTAGCATTCAATTATCCATCCATTTTCCATACCGTTTATCCTACACAGGGTCGCGGGGAGCCTGGAGCCTATCCCAGGGAACTCGGGGCACAAGGCGGAGGACACCCTGGACAAGGTGCCAACCCATTGCAGGACACAATCACACACATACACACATTCACACACTATGGACAATTTGGAAATGTCAATCAGCCTACAATACATGTCTTTTGACTGGAGGAGGAAACCGGAGTACCCGGAGGAAACCCCTGAAGCACAGGGATAACGTGCACATTCAATCATGAACAATGAAATTTTAGAAGCTGATGCTTGAACAGGCTTAAAGAAATACCAAAACAGAATCAACTCTGACTTACTTGTTAAGAACAAGTCACCTTAATCATTAAAAGGTGATTTATTAACTACTTGCAAGTCATAATACTACTTCGCAGTCATAATAATCTTTTTTCTCCATCTCTCCTTTCGCCGAGCCCCACATGAATTTATGGAGATACTAGAGATCCAGATCCTTTCTGCCTCTGGATGGAGCTCAAATCTTCTCTAATTCCAGACTGCTGGGACTACGGCTGCTCCTAAGGCCATACAGACTTCATATAAATCCATAATGAACTTTTTCACACTATCTTTTGTTACCCAGATGAGGATGGGTTCCCTTCTGAGTCGGGTTCCTCTCAAGGTTTCTTCCTCTTAAAACATCTTAGGGAGTTTTTCCTCGCCACCGTCGCCACTCAGTGGCTTGCTCAGTTGGGATAAATTCGCACCTTTAATATCTGTATACCGTGTTGATATTTCTGTAAAGCTGCTTTGAGACGATGTCTATTGTAAAAAGCGCTATACAAATAAAATTGAATTGAATTGAATTGAATTATTTATTTATTTATGAATGAAAATGGTAATCTTTAAAGAAAATAGGACTAACAAACATAATTAATTTCCTTCATCTCCTGGTCTTTAGTTTGATGTCATTTCAAATCCTGAAATTTCCTTCCATTTCAGAAACCAGTGCAATATATATTTTGGTATTATGTGCGTTCTTCTGAGAGCATAGTGAAGCTGCACGTACGATGGTGGTTATGGTGGGAGTGGTACACAGCAGGTGCTTGACCATCTGGTATCTGTCATAGAGTGGCTTCACAAGGTTTCTCTCCTGCTTGGTGTCCTGAAAAAAACAACAACAAGAGATTAGCACAAAGCTTAGCAAAATGTGCCTTTAGCGTTCTCTGACCATGCTAATAATGAATCGGTCATGTCGGTGGTGGAAAGGGTCTTACAGGGCGCCCGTGTAGACTTTCGAAATACAGCAGGCATTTCTGCAGTGTGAGTTTCTCCAGCGCCATCTGCCTCTGGGTCATCTCCTGAGAACACGAGTAGGTACGATTAAGCATGGGTCAGAAAGAGCCGTTTCAAATTTTTTATTAAAGTTATTTTTCCCAATTTACTATATGAAATGTGTTAACCTGTGTTTCCACACATATTATTATTGTAAATAAATCCCCAACGTCTTCATTCTTATGAACATTGTGGACATGAATATGAAGACGATAAGATCTAAATAATATTATTTAAAAACAATTTCAAGTTATGGTTCTATAATGTGACATCAGTGTGACCACCAGAATATTTATTTCTAAACAGTGAGTGTAACATAAAGGTTAATCGTCTTCTGCTCTTCTGCCCTGAGAACTCGCCTACTGTGTAAATAGAATGTAGCCACAGATGGCCTTACCTTCATGTTGTCTGGGAGGCCAAGGGCCTGGCGTTTCTCCCTCAGTCGCTTCAGCAGCATGTCCACCGTCTCCTCCAGAGAGGGCTTGTGCTGCTGCTGCTGTTGCTCGGGCGCCTCATGCTGGCCGTTTGAGTATCTACACGTGCCTGTGGGCTGGTCGTTCTCTTGGCCTCGTGATTCCTCCACTGACTGCCTCAGCTTCAGATCTGAAGAACAGATGAAAACAGAAAAAGAAGCGATAAAAAACAGTCAAGAGACTCTTATTTCAGACAGATTACATTTATTACAGTCAGCTAGGTGTATTTAAAAAGGTCCGGGTAGGGCAATGGGTATATAATCACTTCAACTTGGGTTTGATTATTAATGCTTATGTTCTGATCACTATGTAGTAACCCTAAGTAGAGCATAAATATTATTGGACACAACAAAGGCTCTATGTGACTATTCTATAAGAATTTGACACTGTAATTCAGACATACTTACAGCTGTAAAACTTACAGTTCAACTTACAGTTGTGTGCAAAAGTTTGGGCACCCCTGGCCAAGTTACATATTTTATTGTTTTTTAAAGTGAACACAACTGCTATAGCAAATTACTAAAAAATAATTAATATATAAAATGTTAATGCAAGGTTATTTTATATTTGATGAACTTAAAAATGTGGTGGGGGGGAGGTGGGATAATTGTGGCATGTCCAAAAATTTGGACACCCTACTAAGTTAGTACTTAATAACATCCTCTTTGGCAGATATCACAGCATGCAGACACTTTTTGTAGCCAGCTAGGAGTCTTTCTATGCATGTTTACTGAATTTTCACCCACTTTTCCTTGCAGAACATTCAGGGATCATCTAAAGCTGTCTGTCATGCACATCATGTTTAAGACCTACACATTTTTTATGATGTTCAAGACAGGGTACTGTGAGGATATGTATTCGTTTTTTATAGTTAGAACTGTATAATTCCGAGGTCAGGCTTTTCAATTATAGAAGCACTAAAGGTGTTTGTTTGTTTGTTTGTTTGTTTGTTTGTTTGTTTATTCGTTCATTTTTGTTCATTCATTTGTCATTTTGTAGCTCATAGTTTTACTCTTGAGTTAAAATGACCTGAACATCATCTTTGTAACATAAATCTGTAAATCATAAAGTATAACTAAATCATTTTTAATATAGGTTGTGTTGGCCTGAGCTTTAACTGTCAAATGGTAGAAAATATTCTTTTAAGACGATTGCTATGATAAAATAAAGATTACCCACCTTTGAGCTGCTTGCGAGACTTGGCCAGTTCACTCATGAGCTGGAATATCTCTGGATTAGCAGTCTTGTCATTATGGGAGGGCTAGAGTTAAAAAAGAAAAAGAAAAAGAAAGAAATAATCAGGTACACCCTTACATACACCATTATATTACATTCCTTATTTAAGGCTGGCCTATTAATTACTAATAGAGTAATATGAGCAAAGAGTGTGGACTTATGAGGTCTCTGTCTCAAAACGCAACTTTGTATTTCACCAAGGTGCAGTAACTCTGTTTACCACAAGAGGGGATCAGTACGAGAAAAATGTGTGAATGGCTGACCAATATACTGGTATACTGGGTTTCATGACCTTTCCAACACTTTTTTATTATATGTGTGACATCACACTTTCCTTATCTTTCAGTGCTGTCAAGGTCTGGCTAAGCAATTTGCACTCAGTATCCGAACAAAAAGTTCAGATGTTACCTTGTCATCTGCTTTAACCTGTGTATTGTTTTAGAAAGTTATTTACACATTTGTTAAATCCCAGGTCACTGCTTCAGTCATGTTAAAAATGTATCAGTTTCTAACAATATGTAAATTTAAATTATATAGGGTAGAGCTGGATCACATAACATTTTTTGGTTTGAGTTAAAGTATTGGACACATGAGGAATGGGTTAAGATTCCTCAGGAACACTGCCAGAAGCTATGCATCTCGTTTGCAGCAGGTCATAACAGCAAAATGGTGCTCTACTAAGTACTCAAGATGATTGCCATGAAGGGGTTGAATAACTTTGAAACTGGAGAAGTCATTATAAGTTGCATTTTCAGTTGAATTTGGGGAATCCACTTGAAGCATTCATTGTGTTGAACTATTTCAACCGCTTTTGTTTGATTTGTTCAATACAAACAGCTGAAAGTCTGTAAAAGTGACAATGGGGGTTGAATAATTTTGAGTACAACTTTATCTATTTATTAAAATCATTCAATATTTACATATCTGTGAGTGGTAAAAGTATGTGAACCTTTGCTTTTAGTGTCTTGTGCAGCAATAACCGTACCTAAACGTTGGCGGTAACTGTTGATCAGTCCTGCACGTCGGCTTAGAGTAATTTTAGCCCGTTCCTCAGTACAGAACAGCTTCAACTCTGGGATGTTGGTGTGTTTCCTCACATGAACTGCTTGCTTCAGGTCCTTCCACAAGATTTCTATTGGATTAAGGTCAGGACTTTGACTTGGCCATTCCAAAACATTAACTTTATTCTTCTTTAACCGTTCTTTGATAGAATGACTTGTGTATTAGGGTCATTGTCTTGCTGCATGACCCACTTTCTCTTGAGATTCAGTTCATTGACAGATGTCCTGACATTTTCATTTCACTGGTATGATTCAGAATTCATGGATCCATCAATATTGGCAAGCGGTCCTGGCCCACCATGTTTCACAGATGGGATAAGGTTCTTATGCTGGAATGCAGTGTTTAACTTTCTCCAAATATAACTCTTCTCAGTTAAACCAAAAATTTCTATTTTGGTCTCCTCTATCCACAAAACATTTTTCTACTAGCCTTGTCCACATGATCTTTAACAAACGTGCAGACGGGAAGCAATGTTCTATTTATAGAGTGGTGGCTTTCTCCTTGGAACCTTGACATGCACGCCATTGTTGTTCAGTGTTCCCCTGATGGTGGACTCATGAACATTAACATTAGACAATGTGAGAGAGGCCTTTAGTTGTTTAAAAGATTCCCTGGGTTCCTTTGTGACCTCGCAGACTATTAGACGTCTTGCTCTTGGAGTGATCTTTGTTGGTCTCCACTCCTGGGGAGGGTAACAATGCTCTTGAATTTCCTTTAGATATGGTTTTGTCACCTTTTTCAGCCTGATCACATACTTTTGCCACTCAAAGATAAGCAATATTGGATCATTTTCCTCAATAAATAAGTGACCAAGAATAATATTTTTGTCGTATTTGTTTAATTAGGTTCTCTTTGTCTACTTTGAGGAAATCTGATGAAGTTTTGGGTCGTATTTATGCAGAAATATAGAAAATTCTATATTTCACAAACTTTCAAGAACCACTGTATATACATATATTTCTCCCTCCATATTGACTTACTTGGCACAAACTGTTTGTTGTTGTTGTTGTTACAAATAGCTCTAGCAAAAGTGTACAAACCTGACTTTTTTTCCAAACAGACATGGAGAAGTGATGCCCTATATGCACATAAATGGGTCACATTCATTCATCCATCCATCCATCCATCCATTTTCTGTACCGCTTATCCTACACAGGGTCGCGGTGGAGCCTGGAACCTATCCTAGGGAACTCAGAGGACACCCTGGACAGGGTGCCAATCTATCGCAGGGCACAATTGCACACAAATTCACACACTACAGACAATTTAGAGATGCCAATCAGCCTGCATTGCATGTCTTTGGACTGGGGGAAGAAACTGGAGTACCCAGAGGAAGCCCCCGAAGCACGAGGATAACATGCACACAGGGCGGAGGTGGGAATTGAAGCTTCAAATTTTACGGTACGAGGCAAACGTACTAACCAGTAACTGTGCCCCCTGGGTCACAGTCGTATGCATGAATTTAAAGTAAACAAACGTGTTACAATCGTATCAGCTCTCTAGGAATCTGTTTCCATGCTAGTTAGTGACCTGTTCTCTTGCATATTAAGGACCTTAAGGGCCAGATCTCCAGTATAATTAACACAATAATGTGTCATTAGATAGGATCTGAGCAGGCTGGGTAGACGAACTTGGTATAGAAATATCTGAAGTGCTTAAAAGACAGTGACTTCCTGTGCTCATCTTAGCCTAATACAGTTTAAGGTTCTTCATCAAACTTACTACAGGAAAGCAATACTGTCTAAGATATATTCTAACTTAGAGGAACTATGTAACCGATGTCACTTTTCAAAAGAAGAATTCACCCACATGGTCGGTCCTGTTTTAAGCTAAAATGGCTTCTGCTCATCTATATTCAAAATCTTGAATGAAGCATTTGAATTAGATGTACAACCAAGTGCTGAAATAGGCATGTATATACAGAGTATTGGCAGATAATACAACAATAACAAGAATACTGCTTGAATGGAAATAACCTAAAACCACCAAAAACATCAGCATTTGATATTAATGTAATTTGGAGACTGTTTGTAATTATACTCTAGAGTCTAGACGGTTGCTTCAATCTGGCAACCTCGTACCTTGTAGTTCATTTCTTGTTCGAAGCGTTCTTCAAACTTGCGTATCCTTCTCTTCAGCGTCTGGATGTGTTTAGTGAGTAATGGAATAGATTGTGTGTCTTTATCATCATCAGACGTCTCCGGTCTGACCATCCAACGAGGCCTGAGAGAGAGAATGAGACAGTCGTGGTTTAATTCTTCATCTGTTGAGGCATAAACAGGTGGTGTTGTTCTACATTGTATAATATAGAAGCAAACACTGTGTGATTGTGTGTGTGTGTGTGTGTGTGTGTGTGTGTGTGTGTGTGTGTGTGTGTGTGTGAAATCATACAGGATGAGATGCTGTGAGCAGGGAGGTGATGGTGCACTTGCACTCTTAGGGTCTGTAGGTGGGGGGGGGGGGGGGGTGAAATCATACAGGATGAGATGTTGTGTGCAGGGAGGTGATGGTGCACTCTCAGGGTCTGTACATGTGTGTGTGTGTGTGTGTGTGTGAAATCGTACAGGATGAGATGCTGTGTGCGGGGAGGTGATGGTGCACTCTCAGGGTCTGTACATGTGTGTGTGTGTGTGTGTGTGTGTGTGAAATCGTACAGGATGAGATGCTGTGTGCGGGGAGGTGATGGTGCACTCTCAGGGTCTGTACATGTGTGTGTGTGTGTGTGTGTGTGAAATCGTACAGGATGAGATGCTGTGTGCGGGGAGGTGATGGTGCACTCTCAGGGTCTGTACATGTGTGTGTGTGTGTGTGTGTGTGTGTGTGTGAAATCGTACAGGATGAGATGTTGTGTGCAGGGAGGTGATGGTGCACTCTCAGGGTCTGTACGTGTGTGTGTGTGTGTGAAATCATACAGGATGAGATGCTGTGTGCAGGGAGGTGATGGTGCACTCTCAGGGTCGGTGTTGAAGCGCTGGCTGAGGCTGAGGCTGGCGCAGCGTGGTGAGAGTAAAGGGCTGTTCCCATCTGTAATGTAAGAGATGAGCCGACTGGGACCAGGGTTCTGCTGGAGTTCACTGCTGTAGTCACTTTCAGACTGCCTACGATCTACACACACACACACACACACACACACACAGAGCAACTGTTTCTAAAGATTTATATGAGGTGCCATTTAGGCCTTTACATTAATGTGTAAGGTGTCACGAATCCCCTGCACCATCTGCATATCCTATGCTTTTATTGTGACATTATTTCTTTTTGGCTTCCTGGTCCTGTCTCCGCCCCTTGTTATGTCATAGGCACGTCATCCTGATTGTATCCACCTGTTACCGGTTTAGTTCCTGATTAGTTTGTCTGTACATATCCTCATCATTGTTTGTCTTTGTGAAGTTTTACCCCATGTTAATGTGCATCTCTGAGTCTTCTTCTCCTGTGTTACTTAAGGTTTTTTATTTGTTTCCTAGTTCTTTAGATCTAGTTGGGATTTCCTAGTTTTGTCCCTTGTTTTTCTATTTGTGTTTGTTCTCTTTTTGATGCTTCCTTCTATATTTCCTAGGAAAATAATCAACAATGGGGCGGTTGGTTATTTTTCAATAACAGCCCATCCTGACGTGTTTTATTCCTCTTATACCACAGCAATGATACATATTACTGACATAATAACAACTATACAGTAGAGTTTCCCAACTTTCTTGTACTTATGAGAAAAATACTGCTCCATAATCCGTTCTCAAAAACCTCCTTTCTTAGTCTTAGCGCTGACACCTGAGACTCCTTCCATAAATGTTAAACCTCTCCTCACAGAAAGCTTAACCATATCAGCAATTATATGTTTTTTTTTTCTTTGTTATATAACGGCACGTTTTTAATCCATTTATCATTAGACTTTGACTATGTAGACCTCATATTATTTGGGCTGCGTGAACATTAAAGATGCCCACAGTACCTACCTACCGCTCAACATTTCCGCGCTAGTCCAGTAATGTCTAAAATTCACACCACCCATAGCATAGTGACCGCCTACATTCCCATACACAACACTGTACAGCCTGTGTGGGCTCGCATCACATCTCACTGAGCTAAAATGCTGGTTAAAATCAACGCCTATCTGCTGAGTTTAATGCATGTCAGACCCATGTCTAAAATAAGATTCAGAAATGCATCAGGTGCTGGCCTTTAGTGCGATAAAATCTCTGACGCCAAATCTCAAAATGTATCACAGAGTGTAGAGAACTATGAATATGCTGAAAACAGAAAAGTTGAGGGAATGCAAAAACAAGAAAGACTATGAACTTGTACTATATGTTCATGGCCTGTGTGAGTTCTTCTCACATTGTTATTAATTATAGATATATAATTAGTATTGAAAATTGTTATCTATTTTCAATTTGGAAAACTGATACGCAAAAAAAACATTCATCAGTTTAATAAATGTTACATGTAATAGTTTCTGTTAGCCCTTCTTTTTCCTAGATTTGTCCTAAGGGTGTGTCTCATCAGCTCCCTAGCTCCCTACATCGTGAATCAGTATATCGTGTACACGAGTTCGGGCACTGGTAAAGACCTTGGGTCACTATACATCGGGACACTGATGACTCAATTTCCGGCGACATGACCACGTACTCACATTGTAAAACGTCACCCCTGGCAATTATCAACAACATTCAGGACCGATATCTTTCTGACGTTATATGACATAAATTTGTTAGCGTAATCACACACTGTTCTGTCATGGTACTTCAAGCAGGATCGTTGGCTAGCTAGTGTATTTTTTCAAAACATTAAACATTTAAAAGTCATTAAGACTCAAACAAATCGTACATAGAATGTCAAATAAAGTTAAAAATCGCTAAAGTAAGTAACCATTTGAGAGCAACAACAACGATAACAAGCTACTTACATTTGTAGTTTGTCCGCTTTTTTTTTTTTTTCCGAACTGAGAGGCTTCAGAAAATATGATGTCATTTCCTGTAAGGGAACATAGTGAGCATCGATGCTCTCAGGTTTTTGGGATTTTTTTTAGTGCGCTGGATGGATTTTGCGATTGAGACAGCCCTTAAAATGGCCGACTCCATGATCAGTGCCCTGACTACTGAACTATGGAGCTGATTGAGATGCACTCATAGCTTATTTTCAGAGATGGTTATTGGTGCTACTCAGCCTTACATCATGGCCCATCAAGGGCTCACAAAAGTACTGATGTGGCCCAGGCAGAATTTGAGTTTGACACCCCTGATGGAACAGCAGCCAGTCTATTGTCCATGAGTACAAGTCTATAAGAATGAGCTGTTACTATAAAAATGAAACTTATCAAAACAAATGCATTACGTTAAACCTGTGATTTGTGGTGGAGCCAGCACTATTGGTGTTATAGAAAAGTAGTCACTATCTTCGGACCAATTTGAATTGAGAATTCAGCAGTGCTGTAGTATGTTTAATCTCAAATAAACTCCCTAATGCGCATGGTGCCTTAGTGGTTAGTACGTTTGCCTTGCACCTCCAGGGTTGGGGGTTCAAATCCTGCCTCTGTGTGTGCAGAGTTTGGTCGCTCTCCAGACTCTGGTTTCCTCCCCAGTTCAAAGACATGTGTTGTAGATTGATTGGCATTTGTCTGTAGTGTGTGAATGTGTGTGCAATTGTGCCCTGTAATGGATTGGCAACAGGCAACCTGTCCAAGGTGTCCCCCGCCTTGTTCCCCGAGTTCCCGGGGATAGGCTCCAGGCTCCTTGGCGACCCTGTGCAGGATAAGCAGTACGGAAAATGGATGGAAGCACCCTAACTTTGTTGTCTCACCTGCCCACGGCAGGTTTGTTAGTTGTATTAATTGTAAAATAGACTTGCACTTCTTTTTCCCTCCAACATGCAAATGTTTGAATCTATAGAAAGAATGAATGTGACTCTTTTCAAATAAATATCTGAGGTAAAAGTATTACATATGGGAGGTAGCCTGGTGAATGTGAGAGTAATTTGTATGAATCCATCCATCTATCCATCTTCTATACCGCTTATCCTTTTCAGGGTCACAGGGAACCTGGAGCCTATCCCAGGGAGCATCGGGCACAAGGCGGGGTACACCCTGGACAGGGTGCCAATCCATCGCAGGGCACAATCACATAATTTGTATGAATATGTTATGTAAACTTTGTATAATGGCCTAAACAGCACCTCATATCATTAGATCTCAAGGCAACACATCAAGTCTTTGCAAGCGTCATAGTCACTATTCACAAATCCAGAACTCGGTGCATGTGTGAAAAGCTGGCGAGTTTCATCACACCTCCGAAAATACATCATCACCTCACGTTATTCTCTGGAACTGCCTTTGTGATGTGGATTGATTCTAGCTAAACACCAGACACATATTTCCTTCAAATACAAAAGCAGAGATTAACCCCAATCATTTAGTCCAGTCACTGAAATTACATCTAGAAAGTTCCACACTTCGATATGTGACGACACCGCAACGAAAATGAAAAATAAAAACGGATTTGTCATTCTCAAGACAAGAAGCAGTGCAAGGTTTAAAATACAGGGAAAATATGATCATGTTTATCCTGGTATTTTCTGCATCAGCAACAAATGCACAGTTGTAATTACCTAGTGTTGCCAGATTGACAGATTACCTCCCATATCAGGTTATTTTTATCTAACTGGGCCAGAAAAAATGGCCTTTAGTGGGTGGATATGATTTGGATTCATTTCAGGCTGGTTTATAGAGATTTCGGAAAGGCTTTTTTACTGTGATGTGTCTTGGGAAAAAGTCACTTTAAATCCTGTATGCACTTTCTTCTCTTACTGCTGGTGCTTTTGAAAAGAGACTGTTGTTTTCTCAGCAGGTTACAGGTTCGTAAGAGGTGTTTACAAACGTGAGTACTGAAACCTTACTCACTTTATGCTTTCAATCACATCAATCACATGTGAACATTCAAAATGAAACCAGACTGTAAGCATAGATTTGAGTGTAAATCAAATTAGAGAAGAGGATGAATGTTAAACAGCAGGTAGAATTAGTGTCCATGGATGCATCCATACATGCATATGTATTTACTAACACACATGCAGGAATAACAACCTGTGAGTCATCAGACCTTTCCCGGCTGATGGCAAAAATATAAGCAAAACCTCTGGGCGATCCCTGACCCTGTTTTATGATCTATAAATAGACGAGACAAGACAAGAGAGAATAAATAAATTTAAAAAACTAATCAACAACGGTTGCTTAAGAAAGATAGCAGGAAGTAAAGAGAGAGGTGTGCAGAAATACATGTAAAGAAGGTGAAAATAATGACAGTAGAATGCTGAAATGTACTGAAGGTGTCAGCTTAAAGGGGTGTGTTAGTGAAAGAAAGAGAGAAAGCCATGCTGTGAGGAGGTGCGGCCACGCTGCATATCTCTCCAACTCGCCGCATTATTAATAGACACCTGCGTGAAATGGCACCACGAGCCAAAAACAAAAGCAGGTGGCAACCACATCCCCACAAATCCCATTCTCAATCGTTCATTCTCCTCCAGTCAATCTCTCAGAAATGAATCAATGGGAGATGAACCTGTCAGCGCAAAGCCGTGCATTTATCCATATCATGGCGTATCACACAGGATCCAGTGCCTCCAGGAAGCGTGACATATAGAAATATACTACGTCACATCTTCCACCTGCATCAGGATGCTAGCAGATGCACAGCTGCATGACTGAGATGGTGTGCCGGATCAGCATGGTGAAGGTGTATTACCTTGAGGGTTGTTCTCATCCCGCAGGCTGCCGCGTGAGGGGAGTGGTGTCTCGTCCCTGCCACCCATGCCGGTTGGGCTTTCATCGGGAGAAGAATCCGGCGGCGAGCTGGCATCCTCCTCCAAAGCCTGGAGCTTCAACAGAGAGCTCTGCAGGCAGAAGCAAAACATGCCAACGAGGTATAGGCAGAAAGGCTGGGATGGAGGAAGAGGAGCCTGAGCAATCCGGCGGGTATCAGACGAAGAGATGGAGAGCTGGAATGCCTCTGCAGTCTCGCTCTCACATACACACACGGCACTCAGCCCTGCCTCTGCTGCTGCTCACATGCGTGTTCAAGAGGGAGGCAAGTGAATGTGCTCCGATCATATGAATGCTGCAGCGGCAGTTCCTACCTTTGCCTGGATTATTCATGCAGTGGTGGGAAAGAGTGAGAGAGAGAAAAAGAAGGGGTGTGTGTGGGGTGGTGGGGGGGTCTGCTAGCGTCAGCAAGCCCCAAGGCAGGCCGGATGAGACCGGCTGAAACGATAGGAGAACTGGCTGGAGTGAGGGAGTAGGAGTGAGGAGTGGATGCGTGTGGTAAGAAGGCAAGGCGGGGGTTTCTCAGGCGTGGCATGGAGGTTTTTCCCGCATCTGAGGGACGGACAATGTCCTCACACGTGATATAATTTGTGATACAAGTGCATAGCTCCTCCCCTTATCCATTCATAAAAAAAGAGGAGGAGGAGGAGAAAATACAGCTTCCAACAGCAGGCCAAGGAGAGAGCAGTCCATACATGCAGAAACGCACGGACTAACGGCAAGAAATTATGTCTTTCTCTTTGATGTTGCTGCATCCCCCACTCGCTGTCTGACAGCCATATGAAGAGGAGACTGAGCTGTGCAAGCTTCACTGAGACCGAGGATGAGTCATCCAGCCCCTTCCCTCCTTATCCTCTCTCTCTCTCTCTCTCTCTCTCTCTCTCTCTCTCTCTCTCTCTCTCTCTCTCTCTCTCTCTCTCTCTCTCTTACTCCTTAGGGAAAAAAGCTGTGTGGTTGTGCGCACGGGTGACACACATCACGTCAGCATTTAGTGTCTTTGTGCATGGATGTGAAGTCAGCTGCAGCCCTGCCTGAAAATGAGCATAAATATATTATATATATATATATATATATATACACAACAAACACACACGTAGTAATATCAATGATATTCTGAGCTTAACCACATGGTTACAATGGGGGGTTCTGCACAAATAATATTCTGCTTTTAAAATGATCTGCATGCTTGCAATTAATATTTCCTGATGCCTTCCCTGGGAAGTACTTAAAGGACTGAAATCATAATGCAATTCATTTTCATTTGAACCACAATATAGTTCTAAAACATCAAAGATCCACTAGTATGTTTTATTTGAATTTGAATTTTATGTTTTCAGGAGAGAAAAAAAAGCTACAGTCATGTGAAAAAAATAAGTACACCCCATGGAAATTGTTGGCTTTTTTTTTTTTATTTATTTGGACAAGAAAACATTTGATCATCTTTGAAACAGTGCCTGTTAATAAAGTTGATATACTTGAACAAAACCCCAAAGAAAATTTGCATTTTCAATCATTTATTCAACAGAAATGTTCTTCTGTGGAAGAAGTAAGTACACCCTTGGCCTCAGAAGCTAGTATTGCCCCCTTTAGCAGAAATAACTTCTTGTAAGCATTTTGCATAATTGTTCACCGGTCTCTGACATCGACTTGCTGCAATTTCTGACCACTCTTCCATTCAATATTCTTTCATTTACAAGATGTTTGAGGGTTTTCTTGCATGTACTGTCCGTTTCAAATCCCCACACAACATTTCAATGGGATTCAAATCCAGACTTTGACTAGGCTATTCCACAACCCTCTATTTCTTCTTTCTGAGCCATTCCTTGGTGGATTTGCTAGTGTGCTTAGCATCACTATCCTGTTGAAAGGCCCACTTTCAGTTCAACCTCAACTTTTGAACAGATGGCCTCACATTATCTTCAAGCACTCTTTGATATGATGCAGAATTCATAGTTGAATGCAAGCTGTCCAGTCCCTGAGGCAGTGAAGCAACCTCAAACCATAACATTTCCACCACAGTGCTTCACAGTTGGTATGAGGTGCTTCTTCTGAAAAGCTGTCTTTGGTCTGCACCAAACATGTCTGCTGTTACTGTGGCCAAACAGCTCTATCTTTGATTTGTCTGTCCAGAGCACATTATTCCAAAAGTCCTGGTCTTTGTCTATATGCTCATTGGCAAACTGTAGTCTTGCAAAGGCTTGTTTCTGGCACGCCTCCCATGCAGGTCAAATTTGTGCAATCTCTTTCTGATTGTAGAAGCATGCACTTTCACACCAACAGTTGGAAGACTTACTATTTTTTTTATTTTTTAACTTTTTTTAATATAAAAATTTTTTATTAATATTTTTTTTTAATTCCATGGGGTGTACTTATTTTTTCACATGAATGTATATGCATGAGAGCAATTCCTCTTCAATTTGCAGTCTTTTCTTTTGGTTCAGTGGAACATTAGTGTGCAATATGTAATGTATATCATTATACAGGGTGTCCCAAAAGTCTCATACATAGGGCATTATGTTTGCCAGCACCACATCAGTTGTGCCTTCATCAGTGGATGTTCGTGGGTGTCCACTTCTCATTTGGTCTGCAACACTTCCAGTCTTTTTGAATTTGTTACTAAGTTTGGCTACAGTGTCGTGTGTGATGTACTCGCCGTGTTTCCTGTTAAAGTTCAGTGCAACCTTGTGACAGCTTCCCAGTCCAGCCATGAGAATGATTTCAATACTATTGTCAAAGGCATTCTTAAAGGATATCTGAAAAAATATATATAATATAAACCAAGTATGAAAAATTTAGGAAATTTTGCTAAAAAGTGTTAATTTTCCCTATGTACGGAGACCTTTTGGGACACACTGTAAAATTAAAAAAATATCATTTCGGCCCATTTTTAAAACCATGCCAATAATTTTGGAGATGACGAAACTCTCTAGACAAAAGGGAAATGCAAGTCTGTTTTACAGTCAATACAACTAATAAATTAATGTCATGGGTAGACCATTTTCATTCACACTAAATATATATAATTCCTCTCTTTTTAACAGCACAACAAAGCAACACATCCTGCTGGTCTTGTGTTACATAATAACTAAAAATCAGTTTCTCACTGGATACTGTGATATTTTCCGTTCGGTTTTATTTTTGGTTTGTGGTTTCACTGACATGAGCGCGGGTATTGCTATTTGTAACACAAACCCATAGGGATATCATGGTTAGTTATGAAGTCTGGGCATTTTTTCAGTGAAGGCTATGAGAGTGATGTTTAGTGAGTGCATGGAAATGGAGGAATTGTCCAAAAAAAATTCAGATCATCGCTTCTGTAAACATCTGCATCTCTGACTGTCTGAAACACAAAGGATGAATCTAGACACAACAATGAAAAGTCACAATTAATAATAACCTATGTTGATACTTCCTGATTCTGATGGTGTCTCAGAGAGTTCAGCTGTTTTCTGGTTTTGACCTCAGTCTGTCTGTTTGGATCATGAGTATGAAATCTCCAGCATTAACCCGCAGGTTAATGCTGCCTCCTGATACTTTGACCTAAGCTACTGTGCCTTATATAACTATTCACCTTCCTTTGAACATTTCCACATTTTGAGTGTTTTAACCTGAAACTAAAATGAACTTTACTGGGATTAGATGTCATGAATCTGCACAAAAAAAAGTGGGGGTGAGGGGGGAATCACTATAGCCTGTAAAATTAATTACAATTTTTTTTTTATATAAAGTTGTAATAGCATAAGTATTCAACCCTTCTGCATGGAAGCCCTATTAAATTAGTTCTGGTGCAACCAGTTGGCATCGGAAGTCACATGATTATTTGAATGAGGTCTACACGTGTTCAATTGAAGTGTCCCCTTATCTCAGTGTAAATACAGTTTGTTAGAGAACAAACCTAAACACACAGCATCCGGATGAACAAGGTGCTATCAAAGTCCATGACAAAGTTCTGGGAATGTATCATATAGAATAAGCTGGGCTTTATGGAGGAGTGGTGAGAAGAAAGCCATTATTGAAAAACGAAGCCATAGGAAATCAAATTTGGAGTTTACCAAAAGGTATGATGAAGACTCAGCAAGATTCTCAAGTCTGATGAGACCAAAATGAAACTTTTTTTGCATGCCAGGAAGCGCTATAGTTGGCAGAAAACCCAACACTGCTTATTATTCTGAGAATACCATCCACACAATGAAGCATAATGGTTGTAGCATCTTCTTGTGAGGATGTTTTTCATCAGTAGGTCTGGGAAACTGTTCAGGGTTGAGGGCTTGAGAGAAATACTGGGTAATCCTAGAAGAAAGCCTGTTCCAGTCATGAATATAAGACATGAATATTGCTGTCTAAGTCCAGTCTGACAGAAGCAATTTTGCCAAGAAGAACAGAAGATCCACATGTGCAAAGCTGAAAGAGACGTATCCCAGAAGACTTGCAGCCATAAGTCAAAAGTGGTTCTATCAAGTATTCATCTGAGGGGCAATTACTTCTGCAACCAACAAATATCTTTGTGTCACAATACAAAATATTGAGCACCATCAAATATTCCGTTAGAATCATAATTAAGTCCATAATACAAAATGTGGAAACATTCAAGAGGGTAAATATTGATGCAAGACAGTGTATGAACTTTGAGCAACACATCTGGAAAGATCTGCATAAATAAAACCAACCATTTAGGTAGCTAGATAGCTACCTGTGTAGCTAAAAATTAAGTAAGTAAAACTTTATTTATATAGCACTTTTCTAAGCAGAAACCAAATCTACAACAAGGGGGCATGGTGGCTTAGTAGTTAGCACATTTGCCTCGAACCTCCAGGGTCGGGGGCTTGATTCCTGCCTCTGCCCTATGTGTGTGGAGTTTGCATGTTCTCCCCATGCTTCGGGTTTCCTCCGGGTACTCTGGTTTCCTCCACCAGTCCAAAGACATGCATTGTAGGCTGATGTGTTGTAGGCATTTCCAAATTGTACTTAGTGCGTGAATATGTGCGCAGTTGTGCCCTGCGATGGGTTGGCACCCCATCCAGGGTGTCCCCCACCTCATGCCCTGAGTCCCCTGGGATAGGCACCCCTGTGACCCTGTGTAGCGGTACAGAAAATGGATGGATGGATGAATCTAAAAAGAAAAGACTAATATAAAATAACAAGACAGATGGAAGCAATAAAACACCAAGAAAAATATATGACAAAACACACAAGCACACTACCTTTGATCGCAATTGATAAAAGTTAAAGCATAAAAATGGGTTTTGAGCTATCTCTTAAAAGAGGCCGTAGAATCAAAGTGTCTAATATCAATTGTAAGACTGTTCCAAAGTTTGTGCAGCAAAAGCACAGTCCTTCACTTCAATTTTCAGTAGCTGACATGCTACAGTAGCCAGCAAGTTAAATGATTAACAATATGTACCATGGTGCAATAATTCCATAATTCAAATAAATAAATAAATAAAGATGCAATAATTCATCAGCTTGTGTTAAATTTTTTTAATCTACACTTAGAGAAATGAGCATTCATGCCAAAAAAGGTCCAGATGTAAAATAAAAGTAAACGCTACACTGATTAAAGAAGTATACGCAGTACATATAGTCAGACAACTCTATACTAATGTCTGCTGTATGTCATCATTAGCCTTTATCAAATCACTTAACAGGTGCCTTTCAGATAAGCATTAATTAAAAGAACAATTTAATTATTTAATTATTATTGCTGCTCTGTTGCTTAGTTAATCTGGTATCTATAGGATTCATACAATACTGGGAAAACATTGTAAATTCTCACGTTAGCTTGCTGTAGTGTTTTAATCTATTCCCAATACATACAATCATTCATCTTGTGATATTCATTGCAGACTTGAAGAATGTTATATTTCACCTGCTGTGTCATGTTAATTATTTGCATGAAACTTTGTGGGAATTTCATTATCACCTTCAGCAGCTTTTTACTGGTCCAGCTTTGCACGATGACTGAGCACAGGTGTTAAACCATCAGTGGAAAGCTTGCTAATGTGCCATTTGGCAATCCTGTGTTATTTGATGTGAGCTGTGTGTATAAAAGAGTCGCATGGATGTGAGAGAGCAGGACAGCCTGAGTCACTCCAGCAAAGTAGATCTTGAAGCTTTCATGGCCTGACTCATCTCCACACATGGACACTGGCAGAGATGACACACTGGAGACGTCCAATTATGGCACTGATCTCCATTTCAAACAGACAGACCAAAGCGAATCACTGTAATAAAGTTCAAGCTGTCCCTTCCTACTTCCTCTTTCAGGCCTGGGTGCTTCAAAAAGCTGAAATGCTTTGAAAAAAAAAAAAAAAAAGTTCCAGTCCTTGCCAATATCAAGTCTGATGGTATACACGACTTGGCAGAAACTCAATTAGAGCAGATTAAAACTCAATAAACAGCATTCACTCTATTGTCAGGAGATCATGAATGCAAATCCTAAAATATGCCACAGACATCCATGGCTGGGAGTCATGTGAGCCTACTTTTGCTGTGCTCTCTTGCTGGGAGAGATGGCATACTCTCTCCCCTTGTCAGTCACAATGACACTAGCCAATCGTGGGCATCTGTGACCTCATGTATGCGGAAGAGGGTAGAACAACTTGTAATTCACTGTCTACAACCAGTAAAAACCACCCGAAACACCCCCGCAACTTAAAATTTCAGACCATTAACCAAGGCTGCTCATAGTGTGATCAGTGTGAAGTCCCCTTCTTTACTTTTAAACTAATTTATAGCAGTATTGTCTTTAGATCAGTTAACATACAGACACAGTACTTGGTTAAATCTATAACATTGACTATACTAATAGCTACTTTGAGAAGGTCATCTATAACATTAGAGTTAGCACTATTATTAATTGCTTAGCTGGTTGCTTTAATTCCCAGGAGTTGAAACTCCCAACATTTTAGATGAACACTGTATAAAACAACAGAAGGTAACAAAGCACATAAGAACACAATTTAAATTGAAGTATATAACATTGTGAACTAGCAAAGGAAAATAAATAAATAAATAGCCTTGCACCACATGGCGTTGCATCATACCATCGTAGACATTACACGCGATATAACTCTCTTAATATGATACTTTATTGCCATAAGCTAAGAAAACATACATCCAGAAGTGGTATTTAACCAAAATATTGTCATGAACTATTACACTTACCACTGGATGGTGTGAAATCTACCAAGCAAATCTAAGAGCGGACTTCTCTCCCACACTTCTCACAGAACATTGCGTAGTGTGTGTGCGC
The DNA here is from genome assembly GCF_023375685.1 of Ictalurus furcatus. Classification (NCBI taxonomy): domain Eukaryota; kingdom Metazoa; phylum Chordata; class Actinopteri; order Siluriformes; family Ictaluridae; genus Ictalurus; species Ictalurus furcatus. The sequence goes on from NC_071267.1 coordinate 8,457,187, forward strand.
GTGCCTAGCCTCTTCACTTGTACCTAACATCGCTACTTACAGACACCTCTAAGACAACTTAGGCAATAACAGCTTTTCTAACTTAGGCAATAATCAGACCATTTACCACTTGGTTACACTCTCCCCAATAGGTCAGAGTCCTCGATGACTAAATCATTCAACTTTAAGCACTCATGGCGCTCTGTAATGCCTTTTCGAAAAAGGCAACACCAATAGTGGTTAACACCTGGGACACCATATCTGTGCTCATACTCACTGCATTACAAGTGGATCTGGTTACATGAAAAGGACTTGTGTGAACACCAGCAGTTGTCCACATACTTGTCCTCACAGCTGGAGATGGCACATCTCTCCTGCCTGTTTTACCCAAGACACGCATCTCAAATTCCCATAACTGAACCTGCTCATCTTCAACCCCTGCATTCAGGGCAACACCTTCCGATTCCACAGAGTCTCTGCCAGTATCAACAGGTACTTGTACCTGGCTACCTTCCAAGTTGTCATCGTCGACCTCTAAAGTACCCTGAGAAGTCTCACACCATTCCACAGGGACAGGTGGTCTACCTAAGGGTGGCTTTATCTTACTACTTGGCCTAGGAATGGGCACGGCACCCGGACGCAACTCTGTCCTGTGGACCCGTTTAACTGCCCCGCCCTCCAAAGGTTCCACCATGTAAGTAGTTCCTAACACATCTACAACCCTGTACACAAGCGGACCCCAGAGATCTTGAATCTTATTCCAGCCTGCAGGCCGATGGCGCAAGTACACTAACTCTCCTACACCAACATGGGGACAAAAAGTTTTTTCATTCTGTTGGGTCACCCTCTCCTGAGCTTTTTGCTCTGAGTACTCCCTAGGCTTTTCATGGGCTTACTTTAGTCTCTCTTGATGAACAGACAACCAGTGCCACTTCCCCTCCAAGATCTCCTCCCTACCCAACAACGCATCTATGGGCAGATGTGGCTGAACCCCAAAGAGTAAATAATAAGGGGAAAACCCTGTAGTGGCATGCAGAGTCACATTATAGGCGTGGACTACTTCGGGCAAGTACTCCGGCCAATGGCGTTTCTTTTCTGGAGACAACGTGTGTAACAGGTTGTGCAGGGTTCGGTTGTACTGTTCACATTGGGCATTTCCCTGAGGCCTATAAGGAGTCATGCAAGTCTTTTTCACCCCATAGAGTCTGCACAGTTCAGCAATAATCTTGCTTTCAAAGTTTCTGCCTTGATCAGAGTGCAGCCATTCTGGGACTCCATACTTCATAAACCACTCTTTCAACAAAATTTTTGCTGTAGTGTCTGCCTTCTGATCTTTTTTGGGGAATGCCTGTGTGAATTTTGTAAACACATCAGTAACAACGAGAACATTTTCACGGCCGTCAGAAGCAGGCTCTAGGACTGTGAAATCCACTGCAATCACCTCTAGAGGCCTGGAAGCTAGAAATGCTCTCACAGGGGCACGTACTTTGGGTTGAGGCATTTTTGTAAGGATGCAACGCTGGCACTTCTTTACCCATTTCTCCACATCTTCATAAAGGCCAACCCAGAAACACCTCTGCTTCAGCAAACTCACGGTGCATTCAATGCCCTGATGCCCCACACCATCATGCACACTACTCAACACTTGTTCTTTCAAGCACTCTGGTAGCAACAGCTGCCAGCAGCCCCCCTCAGAAGACCCCTCCCTTTCTCTTATGAGGTCCCATTGCTTCAAAAGACGCTTCACTGGCCCAGCTAAGGTCTTCCTTACCGGAAGAACTGGTCTTTTCTTAATATACCAAAACCTGCTGAATTCTCTGATAACTGGGTAATTTTTCTGAAACTCAGCCAGTTATTCTTTGGTTCCGGGAAGCGTGGGAGTGTTACCTTGAACGTTAGTGATCGCTACTTCACCAGCCTCAAATGCACGCACATGCCTCAACCAACAACACTCAACACCTTTCAAGGCAAGTTCAGGTTCCAAGATTGTCCCTCTACTAACCACACTACAAATCGCTACACACTCATCCCAGTCAGCATCGGGATCAGGTTCAGGCTCCCCTGCAAACTCCTGCCTAGACAAAGCATCAGCGGCCGCGTTACTCCGGCCCGGCCTGTATTTCACCTCAAAATTAAAAACAGACAGCTGTGCTGCCCATCTCTGTTCGATGGCTCCTAGTTTAGCAGTCTGCAAGTGACAGAGAGGATTATTATCCGTGATCACTTCGAACCTAGACCCAAGTAAGTAGCCCCAAAATTTCTTGACTACGGCCCACTTAAGGGCCAGTAGCTCCAATTTCATGCTACTGTAGTTGCGGTCATTTCTCTCAGCATTGCATAACCTCCTGCTTGCATATGCAATGACCCTCTTCTCATCACCTTGCAGTTGGTACAGGATGGCTCCTAAACCATTCTGGCTTGCATCCGTTTCAAGGATGAAAGGACAGGTGAAGTCAGCAAACCCTAGTACAGGGGCTGTTGTAAGCTTCTCCTTCAACTGGTTGAATGCACTGTGACATTCAGACGACCAACGGCGGTTACCTTTCATACACCTGCCTTCACGCAAGTAAGCATTCACCAGGTCATGCAAAGGTCCAGCTATCTTTGAGAAGCCCTTGATAAACTTCCTATAGTAGCTACAAAACCCTAAAAACGACCTCAACTCTTTGACGGTATCCGGAGTCTTCCACTCACTGACAGCAGCGACCTTGATCGGATCAGGTGCAATCCCCTCTGCTGACACCTGATGACCAAGAAATCTTACTGCCCCCTGGAGAAAATGACATTTCCCCAGCTTGACCTTTAAACCGGTCTCAGCCAACCGTTTCAGCACCATCTCCAATCTTCCAAGTGTTTCCTCAAACATCTGTGAACACCAGAATATCGTCCACTATCAACACTTGAACACTATCAACACTTGAAAGATCAAATCACTCATGATGGCCTGCATGAGCCGCTGAAAAGTCGACGGCCCGTTACATACCCCAAATGGCATCCTCTGATACTCAAATAAACCAAAAGGCGTAGTAAAAGCTGTCTTGGCCCTTTCTCTCTCACTCACCGCAATCTGATGGTATCCGGACGCCAAGTCAATGGTTGAAAAGAACTTAGCTTCCCTGAGGACATCAAAACTCTCATCAATTCTGGGTAAAGGAAATGCATCACGCCTCGTTTTGGCATTGAGATTCCTGTAATCCACACATAACCTTAGTGCGCCATCAGCTTTGCGTGCTAGCACCATTGGAGAGGCATAAGCATTGGCACTCTCCTGAATAACACCCTTCTTCAACAACCTAGCAATGTGCTTTCTAACCTCCTGATAGTGGTTAGGGGGAATTCTCCTGTTTGGCTGGTTCACGGGTATGTCATCAGTCAGATGCATCTCGTGTCGAACCTTGTCGGTATAATCCAAATCCTCGTCCTCCAACGCAAACACGATTGAGTACTTATTCAGCACTGCTTTCAACTGGACCTGCTGTTCAGGCTTGCCTCCCATACTAACCCGAAGACTCACAACCATGATTTGCACCTATCGTGACCTGCTCTGTGTCTGCAGAAAACCTCTGAAACCTCACTTCCCAGGATGCATCCGCACTGAACCTGTCTACCGCAAACAACACTCCCAGGTGAGCCCTAGGCTGAAGCCAAAGGTCTTCCTGTGACAGGTTAAGCACCCTTACTGGGCACACAGGTAACTCAGACATGACTAATGTAGGCACTACAACCAAACCTTCTGGTAAAGGCATATTCGCTGATTCTAATAACCATATAGAACCATTCCGCTTTCCTACTTCCACACTCTTAACCATAATTGTAGCTGCAGACCAAGCAGGCACATGCTCCGCAGTCTTACCTGCAACTCGAGCAAAGGACACCCGTTTGACTAACTCAACTGGCTGTGCCTGCTGGAAAGCTGTCCTCCAGTTTGAATCAAGTCGACCGTTTAAAGTGGTATCAAATTCAGCGTATACTATCTGTCGGCATTTACTAATAATGTTCATGCCGATGAGCACTGATACAGGTGACGGATTTGGAGTTTCTTTAACAATTAAGAAACTACAATCAGGTAAAGCCATCCCTAGAACTTCCACATCCAATTCCAGGTAACCTAAGTAGGGAATATCTAAACCGTTGGCTGCAGTGATCTTTAACCAACCAGATGTAGACAACACATCACTTTCATCCACAAATAAATGCTCTCGGAAGAAACCCTCAGTAATAGTACTGACCTGACTACCAGTGTCTAGTAAGCATGACACAGGCACACCCTTGATCTTCAGATCCACCATCGGCATGTTCCAACAGCCCGTTCAAGGAACCTGTCTCGACTAGTTCCTTCTGGTGGTAAGCCAGAAACGGCCCCTTGGGCTGCCTGGCTCAGAGCAATTGAGGAACCTTGTTTTTCTTGCTTTTCTGTAGTTTTGGCAACACTGTTGGGTTGCCCGCCTTGCCTCACGGTGCAACGTCTAGCTATATGCCCAACCCCGTTGCACCTGAAACAGATAGGTTCTCCCTCCTCCGTAAACCTTGGAGGGGCCTTAGACAAAGGTGCACAAGCCTGAGGAACTGACAGCGACTGTTGTAAAGTCAACTCCTTAACTGCTTTAGTGAGCTCTGAGACATTCTGTTTGTTCCTGCTCACTTATTCGCTTGTCCTGCCGATAAATCACCTGTAAAATATCATCTAACACAGTAGACGTTTTGTTCTCAGCCCCAACAAAGGAACACCCAATTTCACCAAGCACTTCTGAATGGACTGGTCTGCTACTCACAGCCCTTGCAGGCCTGGTCTCCTCCATGGACCAAAGAATGGCCTCATTACGAATCTCTAGCAGGGTGAAGTTGGGCTTTTCTCTGATGATCTTGCGCAGTTCCCGCCTTAACGAAGTGTCCCGCACCCCCTCCTCAAACTGATCAGGCAATATCACCTGCTCATTAGCCAAGCCTCCTACGGATTGCAACATAGCTTAAAATGCGAGAAAGTGCGTGAGAGTAATTACAAAGGCTTTCACCCTCTAATTGTTTGCAATTGTAAAAGGTTTGTAACAATTGAGTCCTACTTCGCCGTTCCCCAAATGCCTCACACAAGAAAGTGAAGAGATCACCAGCCTGCATGGACTGATTTCCCACACACAAACGCACCTCTTCTAGTGCAGAGCCCCTCAAGTGTGAGACAATGAAGTCCAACTGTTATTTCCCGAGTTTGATCTCTAGCTCTTAGAACCCTTTCTACCGCCTCAATAAACTCCTCTACGGACCTCCCATCTAAAAAGGTTGAACCTGACGTTCTCGAGGAACATAAATATAAGAGCGGGTCGGATTGCCCCACCGGTAGCCCTATTTGCCAGGGTATCATTCCTCCAATCCCTTAACTCCTGAATTTGACCTCTCATTTTCTCTAGTACATCATTACCCACAGCCCCCTCAACAGGAGCCTGCACACCCCCTACCGGCATTTCTTCCGAGTCTGACATTTTACAAGAGTAGGTCGGATAGGAATTTCTCGAGATTAAATCGATTTAGTTCAGAGTTAATGTCCTTGGTGTAAAACTCATTAAGTCCTCTCAGTCCCTTAAGTACCTCGGGCACACCTGCACACTGGCACACTGCCCCGGGATGCACCCGGGAAATCCTGGGAGCTAAACCTTTGGCTGTAGGAACTATTCCATGCAGAACCAGGCTGTGTAGTAACTGCAGTAGCTCCGGTACACTGGAAAACCTCTGACAGTCCCACGTTGATCACAGCCTCCAAAACCTGCTCCTACAAATTGTAGCTATGTGGCTCTTATTTTCGTTTTGTACCAACTACGCCACCCCGAAGAAACGGGGAAAATAAAAACTACGCCACATATAGCAATGTGGCTTGCTCGTTTCGTTTTCTACCAACTACACCACCCTGAGAAAACGGGGAAATAACCCAAATAAAGACACGCAAGAACGTTCCACTTAGAACAGGCCAGAGGCATGGGTTTCCATATAAAAATACATTTTATTTTAAAGTTAAAAAGACTGGCCAAGAATTATTTTAAAAGAAACATCCAATGCAGTCAGGCATTGGTCAAATAAAACAGTCAGAGGTTAACAATAATCATAGGAGGGCTGAAGCTTCCTGTATGACGGGCAGGAGAAAACAAAAACACAAAGTCAATTACAATATGCTCAAAGCAGACAAACAAAATAATAAAATAAAACAAAAACAAACTTACTGTCACAAAAACACAGACATAACCCCGAGCTCAAACTGATTACAGGTAGCAAGTTTACCAAAGCTGACCAAAACCACTATTACCACATAGCAGTATCAGCATAACTGATAAAGACTGTTACCACACAGTTGAATTAAAGAAAGCTGATCACAGTGACAGTAACCAACACAAAGTTAAACAACAGAACAAAATAAAACCAAATCGGAGCATGAAGCAGCAACAAAGCAGCATCAAGCACCAACCAAACAGCAAAACCAAACAGCAACGTGGCTCCGTGAGTGAGGGGGAGGCGCTATACCGATATGACCACATCTCACTCAGCCCGCCTTAACACCTGCAAAATCGAGGACCCTAAGAACAAACAGCTGTTACAACCTCAATTTGGAAAGCATGCAAAATAGTTTAGCTCAAATGACAGAACTAAACGATTTACCTACCGTGATCCGATGACATGATACTCTCGATGGTACATACAAAAGTCATGATAGCGTCTTTAATAGTTGTGACGACGACAGCTGGTGCTCCGACCGGAGCTACGTTACCATGCTACACAGTTGGGAGCCTTGACGGCACACCTCACTGAGATTGGGCAGCACATCACACCTGAACACAGTCTCGGTAGCCCAACATCACACTAAACAAGTAAATCGCATGGTAAATGAACAACGCTAGCATCACACAGCTAAGCAACAAAGCTAAAAACACATACCTCTGTAGTCCGTAGCAACAAAAGGAAGGGGCGGGTTTTCGACCATGACGCCTTCTGAGAGGCCTTAACGACCATTTATATAGTGTGGTAGGGGGAGAGCCCATTGGCCACGTAGTTAATAAGGGTGACGTTTTAACCACGACACACACCCCACTACAAAATCTTCACCACTGCAGTATTGTCTAGCTTAGCTATGCTATTTGTTGCACATTGGTCAAATTGAATAAACAACCCCACTCCTGGTACCAAAAATGTGTGAACGTGGATTTAGATTTACCACCAGGAATACATTTAAAGGGTTCTTTAGATTTACATTTATTCAGTAATTGATCTGACTATAGTGCTGCTAACAAGTTTTACCTCTGACAATACGGCAGTGGGGCTAATTTTATAAAAGAAAAAGAAAACAAATTAATATATTCTTTATCTTGCCCACTTACATCGTTTGAAACAAATAAAAATGAAATAACAATCACAAAATTATGAGTTCCTGCACCGCACAATACCTTCAATTCCCAGGAGTTGAAACGCCCAACATTTTAGATGAACACTGTATAAAACAACAGAAAGTAACAAATCACATAAGAACACAATTGAAGTATATAACATCTCTGTGTTACCAGGAATGACCAATTAGCAAGAATTGGTCATTCTCAGAATTACAAATGGAATTCTGCTCACATGAAGAAAAGTTGCAGGAGAAACAGGCTATGGTGTGTATCTCTGGGGGAACTCCAACACCTACCTCAGAGGTGAGATATCCAGTTCAGTTCAGTTCACTTTTATTTGTATAGCACTTTTAACAATGGACATTGCCACAAAGCAGTTTTACAGAAATACAGATATAAATTTATAATTTAAAGGAGACCGTGGCAAGGAAACCTCACCTGATCATGTCACATGACTGTCTGCACCTGATTCACGTTTGGGGTTAATGATCACTAGTACATAAGCCACGTTTTGCACTTCACTCATTGTCTTTTGTTTGTTTGCTGTTGCTTCTGTTGCTGCGGTCTGGCCAATTCTCTGTGTTTATGTTTCCTAGTCGTTATGTTTTTGCTACAAGTTCTTTAGTCCCGGTTTTGTTTTGAGTCATAAAATTAATTCAGCTTCTTCCTCAAGTCTTTTCAGGGTGTTTTTCCTTGCCACTGTTGCCTGTGCTTGACTCATTAGAGATCAAAATATACATCTATGTACAGATTTCGCTATAAAAGCACTATAAAATAAAATAAAGATAACAAGAAATTAATGCGCAGAGAAAGCCTCCTTAACGTGTGAGTACCGAATTGAGCTCTCTTTAGCAACTTATTACACTTGGATGGTCAAATAAATACACACAACATGTCAGAATGCAGGTCTGGTCGAGTATTCATGTAAACACAGCCGGTTATGTCTTAAGTGAATGTAAACAGTTGGAAAAAAAAATGGAGGTGTGTCAGTACAGTATACTGGATCTGTGAATCAGGTCTTAAAGTGACAGCAGTCTAATAAACCTGCTTCTGCCTGTGTGATTAATGTTCATCAAACAACAAAAGACACAGAGAAAATCACTCACTCACTCACTCATTTGACTTCAATAAATTTCATAAGAATCACTATGTCATGCAGTGAAGTCTATTTTATTTTACATTTAATTGCTTTATTCAATTTCCGTAGTATTTCTTACTTCAATACTACTGGTAGACCTTCCTGAGAAAACGTATCGTTATCATGAAATAAGATCGTAGTCATATCACCCACCCTTAAACATTAGCGTTTAGTGATTCCAGTCTTGAATTTCATGTGAAATGTACTTCTTAATGAAGTAAATATCATAAACCCTGCTGATAATGATTTTAATAAATTAAAATGAAAAAGGTTACAAGAACAGAGCTGTGTTCAGAAATGAGTTTGTTTTGATTCATAGACAGATTAAAAGCAGTAATAAAGCATGAAGCTTGTTGTTATGACCTGCTGCTAAATGTAACTCTACTCTATACTCTCTCTCTCTCTCTCTCTCTCTCTCTCTCTCAGACTATATAACTGTGGGGGAGGCGCAGCAAATCACTGAAATGTCAACTCGAACTGGAGGACACAGTGTAATGTGATACAATAACAAAACAGCTTCATTTGTATTCTCATACACTTGTAATATAATAAAAGTTCTACATATACCTCTATATTCTTTTTTTCTTTGAAACCATTTTTCACATTTGCAATTTCAAATCTTTTTTGAATTTAATTACTTTCTGGACTCGGCTGTACCTGACCTGGACTCAACCATTAAGGACTCAGACATGAGTCCAACTCGGCCCATTTTGGACTCAGACTTGGACTCGATTGGTTAAGGACTTGGTCTTGAATCAAACTCGACAAAGGTGGACTTGGACCCAACACTAGTCTTCTCCCTGTGCTTCAGGGGTTTCCTCTAGGCACTCTGGTTTCCACCCGAGTACAAAGACGTGTGTTGTAGGCTGATTGGCATCTCTAAATTGTCTGTAATGTGTGAATGGGTGTGTGATGGGTTTCATCCTGTCCAGGGTGTCAGTTGTGTGTATATATATATATATATATAATGAAACAATTCCAGAAAACCATGCTTTTGTCTATAATATTCATTAACTATGTAAACCACTTTCTATAAACAGAACGATAAGCTCTACTGTAACTATAGAAATTATTTGTTCTCATTGTATGGTACTAAAAATGCCTTATATCAGTTAACTGTAGTTTCTTTACTGGGCCACAAATGATGTAATGATATAATAAACTGGTCTACTGTAATCTTATATGGCCTGTTGTATAATCTCAGTGAACCATTTTTGATAAGCAAGGCTCTACACATGAAGACATGACATTAGAAATGTATTTCTTCAGGATTATTGACACCCTTCATTTAAAAAAAGAGCCGACCCATGTATCAAAAATGACACATAAACACATACAATGCATGTGCACTGAAGTGTTGGTACAACCTGATCCAATTTGGGATTACAAAGCCTTCCCAAGACTAAATTAACTAAAGCCTTTAAATTAACTAAACAAATTAACCCCACAAGATCAATTAAATTGAGTGGAGCCTCGCTTAGCTGGACACACAAGGATATTCAACTCCAAAAAATGAGCTGAGTGGTAGAAATGAATTAGCTACAAATTATGAAAAGAAATAGACTCATTAAATGATCTGTAGATGAAGAAGAAGAAAAAAAAAGACTATAAATCGCATTATAAAATATAATTATAAACATACTGATTAAGGGGAAAAGGCAGGCAGGGATTAATGTTAAAGAGCTTAGTGTACTTCTAGCCTGTAATCTATCCTCCTCCTTCTGTGTTGCATGTTACACAGGGCTCTTTCACTGCAGGTTTAGATTTGAAAGCAGTGGGTCAGGATCACTTTAGGGCACTATTTTTATCTAATGTCAGTTGCTAAGACCGAGTCCTTAATCTGTGTATGTTTGTGTGTTCATAGTGTATGGGTGTGTGCATGAGCAGAGAGGAAAGCTCAGGCCTTGCTGTGCTATTTATACCCTGATCAAACAGTGCAATCTACACGGCACGTCACAGAAGCACTACGTCTCCTGCCTTTGCCCTGTTACCATGGTCACCCAAGTGGCCATTGATTTCTTTACAATAATATTATCTCACACATGTGCAACATACAGCCAAAATAGTTCAAGAATTGACATGCAGAAGCTTTTCTCAATACCACTGCATTGTCTTTTTTTTTTTTTTTTTTTTAGCACAATCAGTTTGCATTGACATATCGTTAAGCTTTGCTCAAAACAAATGAATGTGTTCCAAGCAATGAAAATTTTGTGTATGCACTGAAAATGATTTTAATGGAACAACATGGTAAAGTTAAATAGCGCCCTCTGGTGTTAAGAGTAGGTTGCACCATGCTCTTCGAACATTTTATTAGATAACTACATATTCTTAAGTACATGAAACGATAAGTATTAAGAATGATTAGGTCAGCACAATACAAGTTAGTGAGCTGCTTACATTCATGAATACTAGGCTGCCCTTTTCCTCCTCGGATCTTTATTCTATTTGCATTTATTCATTTGGCATACATTGTTATCTAACAACAGCATACATGTAGGTACCATCCTGGAATAAAGGTCTTATAGCCTGCAGGGATACCATTAATACACAATTGTATTGTTCATTATACTCTCATAAAGCTCTCAGACTTTCCCACACGACAGTCATTCATTCCAGCATAAAGCTATGAGAATATAATACATTTTTATTTTGTTGCTGCCTCAGGAGGGTGAAACAGAACATGGTCCTGCGGTAGATGTAGTTCTCTTGTCTTAAACCACGCAAGCCAAACTTCCCGTGTAGACAAGACTATCATGAACTAAAATGCACTAATACCTGTGTATAATTTCAAAGCTGATTATGTACAGAAAGTATAGGACTGTCATAAGATAGGATGTCATAAATCTAAACAAAATTGCCCATAATAATAAATTGGGTAGGAAAAAATAATCAGCCATAACAGTAAAACCACTGACAGTGAAGTGAATAATGTTGATTATCTCGTTATAGTGGCACCTGTAAAGGGGTGGGATATATTAGGCAGCAAGTGAACATTCATTTCTTGAAGTCGATGTGTTGGAAACAGGAAAAATGGGCAAGTGTAAGGATCTGAGCGACATTAACTAGAGCCAGACTCTGATGGCTAGATGAAAGGCAGGTCTTGTGAGGTGTTCGTGGTATCCAGTGGTTAGTACTTAAAAAAAGCGGTCCAAGGAAGGATAACCAGTGAACCGGCGACAGGCTCATGGGCACTCAAGGCTCTCTGATGTGCATGGGGAGCGAAGGCTAGCCCGTCTGGTCCAATCCCACAGAAGAGCTATTGTAGCACAAACTGCTGAAAAAGTTCATGCTGGCTATGACCAGTCAGAGTGACCATGCTGACCCCTGTCCACCACCAAAAGCGCCTACAATGGGCATGTGAGCATCAGAACTGGACCATGGAACAATGGAAGATGGTGGCCTGTTCTGATGATTCACGTTTTCTTTTACATCATGTGGACGGCCGAGAGTGTGCATCTCTTACCTGTGGAAGTGATGGCACCAGGATGCACTATGGGAAGAAGGCAAGCTGCTGGAGAAAATGTGATGCTCTGGGCAATGTTCTGCTGGGAAACCTTGAGCATTCATGTGGATGTTACTTTGACACATTCTACCTACCGAAACATTGTTGCAGACCAAGTACATCCATTCATGGAAACAGTATTCCCTAATGGCAGTGGCCTCTTTCAGCAGGATGATGTGACCTGCCACACTGTAAAAATTGTTCAGGAATGGTTTGAGGAACATGAGTTCAAGGTGTTGACTTGGCCTCCAAATTCCCCAGATCTCAATCCGATCTAGCATCTGTGGGACAAACACGTCCATGTAGGCCTTACCTTGTAACTTACAGGACTTACATTAAGATTCTTTATTATGATTTATATTGGCAATATGACACTTTGTCCATTAAATGGCTGGATGATATCAGGAAGTTTGAAAGGAAATATGATAATGTCATCTTGATTTATGTATTAAGAAGTAGTAGTGAAAGGAAAGTGTAACCAAACGAGAGTCGAACGAGGCACACCCAGGGGAAAGGGCTTTGGAAAGTTTCAAGGAAAAATAAACATCACACACTCACGGGTTTCTTTGCACAACCTTTTTTTTCTCCTTAGGAGGACAGGTATCTGTTTACCAGTAACCCAGAACTCCACTTAAGAACTACAGAGATCAACACACCCTGATGGGAGCCTCTGTTTATGAAATGGTGTGGTGTCTGTATTGTGTGCTCTTGCTTGTAACAGCATGATTACAGGCGCACTGTAAAAACACTCTGCTAACCTAAAACCAATGGCAGCATTAAGCACTCCTGGAGGTTAAATATGTGATCATTTTATCGTGCAAATATCTGACTCCAATTATGACGTTTATATAACTGACTCCAAACAATGACCTTTAGTTAAAGTGTATTCTGTCTCATAGCATTTGGTTTCCAATATGTTCCCAGCTTTATAGAAATCTCTTGATCTGTAAGGCAAAGCTTTTCACTTAAATTTGACTCAACGGATCTCAGAGGATCTGATTTACAGTGGTGCTTGAAAGTTTGTGAACCCTTTAGAATTTTCTACATTTCTGCATAAATATGACCTAAAGCAGCATCAGATTTTCACACGTCCTAAAAGTAGATAAAGACAACCCAATTAAACAAATAATACAAAAATATTATTATTTGTTATTTATTTATTGAGTAAAATGATTCAGTAGGACATATCTGTGAGTGGAAAAGTATGTGAACCTTTTCTTTAGTATCTGCTGTGACTCCCTTGTGTAGCAGTAACTGCAGCGAAACATTTCCAGTATCTGTTGATAAGTCCTGTATGTCAGCTTGGAGGAATTTTAACCCGTTCCTCAGTACAGAACAGCTTCAACTCTGGGGTGTTGATGAGTTTCCTCACATGAACTGCTTGCTTCAGGTCCTTCCACAAGATTTCTACTGGATTAAGGTCAGGACATTGACTTGGCCATTCCACAACATTAACTTTATTCTTCTTTAATCATTCTTTGGTAGAACGACTTGTGTGCTTAGGGTAATTGTCTTGCTGCATGACTCAATTTCTCTTCAGATTCAGTTCACGGACAGATGTCCTGACATTTTCCTTTAGAAATCTCTGGTATAATTCAGAATTCATTGTTCCATCAATGATGGCGAGCCGTCCCAGCCCAGACGCAGCAAAACAGGCCCAAACCATGATGCTACCCCCAACATGTTTCACAGATGTTATAAGGTTCTTATGCTGGAATGCAGTGTTTTCCTTTCTCCAAACATAACCCTTCTCATTTAAACCAAAAAGATCTATTTTTCTATTTTGACCAAGTTATTATTAGGTTGTCTTTGTCTACGTTTAGAACTTGTATGAAAATATGTTGATGTTTTGGTCATATTTATGCAGATATATAGAAAATTACTACATTTTAAAGCACCACTGTATTTTTAAGCATGTACTGTGTAATCCAGTTTCAGAATGTTTTCATCATGAAAGCACTAGCCATTTTGGTTGCTTGTCAGAGGTTCATTTAAATGTTCAGCAGAACACTAGTCAACTCTGTCCGGGCGTTTATTTAAGTCAGTGTTTCCTTAAAAGTGATTGGGGGAGAAATCATTTATAAAAGTATATCATGCAATATAAAGAACAAAGCAAGCAATAAGTTGATGAATGTGGTAAAACATACAAGACCAATGGCATGAATGAAGCACAGGATGCAGGTCAAATGACATGAGACAGACAGAAACAGTGTCTCAACCAAGATCCAAAGCTAGACTTTCTCCAACACTGTCTGCAGGAAATAAATGGAAGTCTGTCTGCAATCTTTTTATACATATGATTATACTTTTATAGAACCTATATCACCATTGACCAGGATAAGCTCACTAGGGTCAGGTACTATCCAGGTTTTACAACTGCATATAATAAAACAATACTTGGAGTTCACCCAGGAGTTGAACAGGAGTTTGAACAGGACTATAAAAGGTATCACCTTCTGCAGGAAATTTAAAGAACTCCCAGAGGGTGAGATATGCAAGGAATAAAACATAAGGCATGCTTTCGTAGGAAAATCACCAACAAAGGGGTTAATATGAATGATTTTTTTTTTATACCACAGCAATTTCCCAGTGATTAACACGTTTTTAATTTAATTTCAGAAAAAAATATATAAATAAGTAAATCAATTTATAGTTATATTTAATATTGTGGAACGTATGTGAATAATACTTCCTATTATTACTTACACATTATAGCAACCATAAACAGTCATCTCCTTTACCAGCCTCTTTTTTCCCCTCACTTGAAGCTACTAAGAGAGAAAATGCAGCTTGTCTCGCTACTGAGAAACTATAAAGTACAAAGTCCTCTGTCATGAAGACTGTCATTACTGAGAACTTGTTGCTGACCTCAGAGACTGCTTAAATAAATGTTTATTTAACATATCCTTACGGAAACTTCACTTTAATATTAACGACTATACATTTCTCTTTGATAAATGACGGGAGAAATCCGTTCAATATTAGGCATAAATGATCTGGAGCGGCTGCTGTTCATGTGAATAAGTTGTTCTTATAGAAATGATAACGTATTAGAAAGAGTGCATTAATATAAACCTGTGATTTGCCTTGCAGCCAACGCTACGGTCAGAGCTGCTGTTCTAAAAAATTAATCAATCAACACCTTCTGAACTTGTAGGTTATGATTGCAATCGCCACAGTGTTCACCATCATGTGTTAAAAAGTACTGCTAAATTATATTCAATAGATGCTGACAACTGCTTTAATCAAGCTTAGTTTATTTCTAATTTTAAAAATCATATTTAAAGTAAAAAACAAAACAAAAACAACATACATAAATATCACAGGTGGCATCATGTGCGAAGACAGTGTATGGGTCTTTCACACCTGGTATGACTCTAACCAAAGATCATCATTTGTCAAGGTTTTTTTTTGTTTGTTTTTTGTTTTTTTTTACATAATAATAATAATAATAATAATAATAATAATAATATCATGCAGCAGCAGTTCAAGTAAAATAACTCTTCATATAAGAAAGACACAAACGATACAGAAAATCAACACTGCGCAACCTACTTCAGTGCATGTAAAAAAATACAACAGTCTAGAAATGTTAGTGCAAACAAATAGAAATAGACACAAAAAATATCTACATATTGCTTGAAATATATTGACTTGCTTGAAATGAAATGAAATCCAAGTGGACTGACACACATCGAACACTTGAATAGTTTTTGAGTCCGGTTAGTCACCTTGTTGAAACACACTGTGCTCCTGATGATCACAGGCCAACACTCGATGGAAAAGACGACTTCAGCAGCACAAAAACAGACTGGGTTTAAAATTTGTGGCATGAGATTGTCGATTTAACCCTATGTCCAATACAATAAAAAACATTTTTTTTTAACTTTGGTACAACATTAACACAAACAACTAACAATCAAATTGAAGATGTCATTAATAAGGGACCAGAACGTAGTATAGTGGTCCATCTTCAATACAACCATGTTGGACATTTGCATCATGTCCTGAATGAGTGTCATGGTATAATGATCTCGGTTACTACAATATAAAAGAAACACAATGCATGGACATGCGTTTCAAGAAAAACAGACGGCATCAATAATGAAGAATTAGCCTCTTTTTTTTTTTTTTTTTTAATTTGACACCATACCCTGTAGCCTCATAAAACAAGGCTAGGTAAAGACAACTGAAAACAGGATGAGTTTGAGTCCATTGGTGTTTTCAAAACACCGACTGAAGCATCAAATGACAAAAATTCAAACATCAACTAACAATAAGGCATAAAAGTAAAATCAACCAAAAACATCTTCAGATTCAGCCATGGTTTTGAGCAGACAAATCACTGGCAAAGAAAAGATTGTCCATCCTTTAGGCTACGGCAGCCACACGGTCACAGTTATGAGTGCACTCTGCTTCAGGCTTGGCAGATGAGTCGTGGGTTTTGTCCCAGCAGGACAGGGCAGAGATTAGAAGTTGCACTCCACCCAGCAGCACACAACTCCCACTGAAGTAGAAAGCCAGGTCATAGGACTGCAGCCAATCATAGAACCAGCCTGCAAGCAACAAGAGGAACTCGTCAGCGTAATCATTTGGCAGCAAGCAGGATACACGGGCCAAGATAGTGGTATTGGGTTAAACAGCAACGGCTATGCTTACCTACGACTGGAGGTCCCAGCATGATCCCAAATCCACCAAAGAACATCAAGATCCCGTAGGCCTCTGTGAGCCGCTCTATGCCAACCACCTTGGTGGTCATGTAGGGTGTGATGGACCAGTTCCCTGAGAAGAAACCCAGCACTGCTGAGATCACCTGGAGCCCTACATAACTCGTAGTGAAAGGGATCAGCAGCAGTGCCATGCCACTGCCTACGAGCGTGACTCCGTACAGAAAAAAGCTGTTCATCCAGCGGATGTCCATCACCATTCCCAGGAGAAGCTTCCCAATGCCCCCTGCAATAGCAAATATTGAGACCAGAGGGACAACGCTGATGCCTTCAATCAAACCCCCACTTTGGGCTACGTCCTCCAGAAAGAGCAGTGGAGGAAATGCCCCAACGGTGTAGAAGAACAGTGCCAAGCACATGGCTACAAATACCCGATCCTTCATTCTTTCAGCAATGGAGTTCAAGTACTCGATGTAGGCCTTTTGCTTCTTCTTGAGCAGTCTGACCAAGGCTGAGC
This sequence comes from Ictalurus furcatus, assembly GCF_023375685.1. NCBI lineage: Eukaryota > Metazoa > Chordata > Actinopteri > Siluriformes > Ictaluridae > Ictalurus > Ictalurus furcatus. The sequence continues at coordinate 8,474,354 of NC_071267.1, forward strand.
AGATCAGCAGTTCCTTTTCAGAAGCCAAGGTGTCTTTGGTCTCCACTGGGATCAGCAGATCAGTGACAGGCAGGTCCTTTTTGATGGAGTGGTCCAGGGCCAGGGGCCTTTCATTGAGCTTCTCTTCAGCCTTCTCCACCAGGGCAGCTCTCTGCTTGAGGTAGTAAGCGGGCAAGTGTAACGGTCTCATCAGTCCACCACAGGCAACGATGTTCAGTGAAAACGATCCAATGAGCAGCAGGCAGCCATCAAGACCGAAAAGCTCAATGAACTCGTTCTGTGCAGTGGCATAAAGGAATCCTCCAATACTTGTACCTGAAAAGTGATGATGAATGTAGTATTACAACATTTTATGCTAATGGTTATTAACACAGCATTAACTATGTTTAATGGATTTACCTGTAGTAACGATGCCAAGAGCAAGGCCACGCTTCTTATCAAAGTACTGGCATGTGATGGTCACAGTAGCAGCATACGCGAGTCCACAGCCGACTCCTGTTTAAAAGAAAGCACGAGGCTATTAGAGGGCAATTACACAAATCCACTAGCAAACTATAGTTATCTGCTTAAATGTGATTATAAAGGAATGCATGGGGTTTTTTTTATATAGCTTTTCTGTAGCTTTCCACCCTTTTCCCATTCCAAACAACTAACAAATGTTGTATTGTATTATAATCTCTTTAAATAAACGTTTTTTTTTTTCATTTATTTAAAGGATATCATTCAAATTTCCATTTCAGCATTAATGCATTAAAAAAAGGTCCAATGTACCATAGGACTGTGTTTAAATGTTTCAAACGTTCCTCCTCAGATGATCATAGAAACATACAGCAGTTCAACCCTAAATCCTGCTGCCATTGTTAGTCCACTGACCTAATTTTACAACCAACAGTCGAGGGATTTCCTCTGCAAACATAAAACACAGGACGTACCGACGACTACGCCATAGGAAAACATGAGGAAGTGGACATTGGGAGCGAAGGCACTAAGCATTAGGCCTCCAGAAATCATGACTCCGCTGAAAATGGTCACAGGCCTGGCTCCGAAGTTTACCACACAGGCACTGCATATGGGACCTGCGCAAAAAAAACGAGAATGTCATCCTGTTAAAAAACAACACCGTGGATATGATCATAAAAAAAATCATTTTTTAAAAAAAGCAGTGGATTATAATCAAGCCAGTATACAGTAAACTGAACATGCACTCCGAGGATTCTTGCAGCAACATATTTGGCTAACAACAATAAGGACAAAAAACAATTTGACTTGCCAATAGTGTGATGGAACATGTATTATCACACTGCACTTTATTTCACATATTTAATAGCTTGTTTCAGAAGAAGAAATGCTGACGAGGCCAGGTCAGGACTTATCAGTTCAATGGGGTTGAGAACATTGTAACACCCATGTTGGCGTTTCATCATTTTTCATTGCCAAAATAAAAGAGTCCATAGTTTAAAAAGTGACTCATCAGCACTAGTTACTGAGTCTATGGATAGGATTACTGCTTGCTTTTGTACTGTATATGATTTCTAAGGCAGTGGTTCTGAAAGCTTCTTTTTTTTTCTTTTACAAAAAGTAGTACAGATTTATTTTATGAACATAAGCCAATGATTCAAATATTAGCCACGTTACTCAAATGTGTACGATAGTATTCTGTCCATTTATTAGAGCCATGAAACTTCTTTATTCCTGAACTTTCCAGCAGAAGAAGGACCCCACTCTGATAACCACAGCTCTTCATTGTATCCAACATTTGGTGCTAAGAGTAACCACCTAATTTGAAAGGTACTCAGTGGGTAGAGTTCAGTGCAAGTGCTTAACCTGGATTACTCTTAAGTATTAGGCTATTATATGAAACGATCCCCCATAGAGCACATGCCTACTCAGTAAAGAATTTACGGCGGAGGCTTCAAAGAGTAGTTTGCGGGAATATACGCACTTTCCCTGCAGTTTTAGCCTTCTTATGACTGACTGACCGTCCTACGGATCTGTCCGTACTGTGACCTGGGTAAACTTTTACCGCAGTTACATTTTAATGTAACACCCTGTCCAACTTACTGGCAATGAGGCCGACCCCGGAGACGAGAGAACCCACCCACGCGGTCATCCCCTTGCTCTCTTGGAAGGCATCGAGCCACTCGGGGTAGAGCACTCCAACAGACTGGGGGGAGCCGTAGGCGAGGAGCTGGGCTATGAACGAGGCCACTACAATGACCCAGCCCCAGCCCCCATCCATGGCTTTCTTAGAGCTCTGTAGACTCATTCTTAGAGGCTAGGTTCTTCAAAGAGATCCTGTGCAGAACGAGAAGAAAAGTACATTATATAAACACACCAATACTTTTTTTTGCTGTTGTCGTCGTACGTGAAGTTTTACCCCACTTATTCGTTAACGAGAACGCCACTTACTGTACACTACATCAACTTGAACACCATGCATGGCCATGCTCTAAAGAGACAGGAGTTGGATTATAAAATGGGTCCCTATAGTGCATTATAACATATGGTGTGAAATAATGGTTTCTAAACCCTATCTAGTGCACTTGTATGGGGTATATGGAGTCGTTTGGAAGGGAATTAGCCATCTTGTTTCTAATGTTGTTGTGCTCACTATGACGCCAATGTTGCAGTGCTTTTTTCTTTTTTTTTTTAAAATCTCCATTTAAACCGGATGTCAAAAATGTAAACAAGCCAACAGCCTATGCATCTGCATAAAAATATAAATAAATAAATAAATAAATAATAAACAAGGAAACGAAAGTAACAACCGTGCAAAATAAAAAAATATGGATAATTCTGGTTTAGCTCTGACAACAACAACTAACAGAATTCAAACGAAATGATTAGAAAGTTTTTTTAAAAATGATAATAATAATAAAATAAACACGACTTACCCAGGAATGTGCAGCCAGTCGCTGAAATGAAAAGAGCGCAGTTAAGATGCTGAACTGCGTCTTTGGACCGCTACACGACCGGACCGTAATATCATGACGTTTTGGATAAATGACAAGAAAACACGAATTTTGGTTACACTCTTATGCAACTGAATCATACCAGCTGTCCACTGCGTGTGAGAGTGTGTGTATGTGTTTCTCTGTCTGAGTTCAGGCAGTGTGCTGGAGCCGCTTTTGTTGCGGCGGTGCAGAAACCGGTTTGAAGCTGTTCCTGCTGGTCTGCTCACATTTCGATGCTCTTATAACTTCCCAGCCAGACAAAGGCACCACAGAAAAGCCCAATTACAGCATGTCTGATAGCTACTGAATAAGTGTTCGTTTAGTCTGGAAGGGAAATGCCAGGCGAATTGGACAAATTTGTGAAAAACGAGACAGGAAAAGCCAGACATCATCAACACTTTGTTAGCATTCATGCTAAACATGTTGCGCGTGTGTATTATTATGATTATTATTAGCAGTTAGCAGCAAGTGTATCTGTTCCGGTCCAAACCGGTTACTAAAGACAACATAACTGCCACCAGTGTCTACAGCCGAAACGTGCCACGTTCTAACCATCATACTACCGTACTAAATAATATACCACTATACTTTTATGCCTGTACTGGTGTGCACTTGGCTGTTTAGTACGCTAGTATGCAGTCTGAGAGGACGCTAGCACCGCTGCGGTCACCAATGGCAACCAGGAAACCAAATGGTGGCAAGGGAAAGGATGTCAAATAAACAAGAGTTGGAAGAAATGCTTACTCTTGAAGAGTTAAAGCTGTCTCTTTGGTGGACGTTTCTAATAGGTGGTTGTAGTGAAAAATGGAAAATAAAATTCCACCCCCCCACACACACACAATAGAAACCGTCCGCTACAAATACCATTACAAACCATCAACTAACCATTAAAACCATTACCGGTACTAAATGGTATCCGCTAGACATAACATGCCACCGATAGAAGACTCACAGGGACCTTTACAGTTTCCATTAAAAGCAATACAATTCCCATTATAGCCATTAGAAAATAATATGAGGGTTTCTATTGGGTTTTTTTTCCAGCAGGGCAGAGTGGTGTCATACGTAGCCTGGAGATAAATTAAGGGATGTAAATAATTAAGGGAAGTAGAATTGTCCAATACAGCACAAATATATCAACAACAACAAAATTCATTCATTCATTCATTCATTCATTCATCTGTAGTAACTGCTTTATCCTGGTCAGGGTTGAGGACGATCCTAAGGCAATCCCGGGAACACTATGAGATGGGAACGTCAGTCCATTTCGATGCATCTTGCACAAACGCACACGTTCACATCCTCATTCACACACTGGGAAATTTAGTGTCACCTACACCGTTTTAAAAAAAAAAATAAAAATTGGAGATAGGAGGAAACCAGAGAACCCAGAGGAAACCCACTTGGATACAAGGAGAACGTGCATGGAAAGTCTACACTGAAAGGAATCCGAGCTTAGGATCGAACTAAGGACCGGAGATCTGAGATGGCAAAAAGGGGCAACTGTATGATCAAAAAGTAAAACCATAATTTCAAGATCCAGTTTTGCACGTCATACAGGTTTTAAAGGGCTTGAGATCTTTACTTGAAGGTACAAAGAATGTAACCCTCAGTGAGAAGAATTTGCACTACATTAAGTCAGAGGGATTTAAACTTTTTAACAGGATGATCGGTGTAAAATTTTATTTCATTTAGTACTACATAATAAGCTATTTAAGTTTCCCCAGATGACAAAATACTAATTTACACAGATCATCCTGCTCAAATGTTGGTGCTGAAGTCCAGAAGCATGCACGCGTACACCATGCACACAAATCACATGTGAACACTACTCGTGTGCGTTACAGCAAACCCGATCAACCCAGCGCCGGTTTCAGTGACGGGCACCTGGATTTAAACATTTAAAGCCACTCTACGTTTGCCTAACCTGAGATCCTGTTTACACAAGCAGATAAAATCATGAATCCGAGTGCACACATGCCAGCATAGAGGACTTTCCTACTGATACTCCGAGTGCAAGGTGAAGAGCTCACTTTCCACAGCAGCTTCTGACAGAAGAGCAAACGCTCATCCCGTGCCTTTACAGTGAGAACTGTTTGAATTGGAAAAGTTAACCAGATTACATTTGAAAAATGCTTTTAGTCAATCGGCAGAAGCTTTTATCCAGGACAGAGTGCAACTTCGTACAATGCGGGTTCTTACCTCATCCTAGCCTGTAGTGAACACTTCTCTGAAACTCAGTACACGAGTCTTTACAGTAATAACAAACCTGTTATTACTTTGAAACGATTCAAGATCAGGCAAATGAAACCACATTCTTAAGGCTTTAATTATCTGATGTGGGGAAAAGCTAGATAATGCTTACATTTAGCAATACCACAGTGAGTTAAGGCTCAAAGGTGTTCCATCCATTGAAGATAGCAGTAAAACATGAGCAAACGTTACATTCATTTGTCAACAGTCTTAAAAAGAAAATGACAAGGGCAAACAATCTTGAAAACACAAACTTGAAATGTACTTGCAACCATGGTAAAACAAGTCTTTCCTTTACACAATGAAACGAATATTTACATTGAAATGATAAAAAGGGAAACAAATGGGGGGCCCTGTATGTTTCCAGGGCCTCTTAAGGGATTTTTTTTATAAGGGGGGGGGGGGGGGGGGCGATGAGAGACAGATACACCTACGAACTTCAAACAGGTTTTGTATTGAGGCAGTTCCTCCAAAGCAGCAGTGGTGGAGCAGGTGGTGTCGTTACACTGCAGAGGCCTGATGCCACAAACAGTGTTCTCACTACACATCTGTGCCTTAACCACGACAGAGCTGCTCAGTACCGGTAATTCTATCACCGAGCTGATTTTCATTTTGATCTGTTGTCAATAAATTAGCGTTCTTCACAATAGACAGTAAGTGCTTTATGTTTTCTTGTTCTGCCTTGTTTTGTTTTTTTTTAATTACATTTTTTTAGCTGCACTAACTGAATGCTATTTGGTAACGTGGAACAGGCTGTATAAATGAATACGAACCAGCGTCACCCATAGACGAGAAGGTCGAAGACGAGATCACAGATGCATACTAATCACAGGGAGACATTTCGAATGCTTCACCAAAAAAAAAAAAAAAAAAAAAAAAAAGGTTGAAATTCTCTGTCCCAGCATATATTGCAAAAAGGGCATATGTCTATTTACACTTTCTCTCTGTGACAGACTTGTACCTTGAGGGTCTATACAGCACAATTCTCTCCCCCCCCACCCCTTCTTTTTTTTCCTCTTCAAAGAACAATTCACACATCTATATTTGAGAACACGTTACGGGGGTGTGAAAGGGGCAGGGCGGAGTCACAGTGGTACCATTTACAGACACTGTTAAGGGTAGGATGTGGGTGGAGGTGAACTGGGTACGAGAACAACGTACACACCTCTGTCCTTCTGCCTAATCCAAGGCATTTCAACACATTAAGAAAGAATAAACTGGTGTATCAGTACATGTTGACAGTTAGGCAGAGTCAAACTGCAATACACCACCAGCAGCATATAAGTAAAGCATTCTTTCTCCCTTTGCGCCGTTAAGAATGCTTTCACGCTTTTAGCCAAAAAAAAACAACAAGTTTTTATATCTATACATCTCTATATATAGATATATAAATGAACCATGTGTATAGAAAGCCAATCATCTCCCTAGCAAGGCCAGGCTGCATTTCATGCATGCTCTAATCAGTCTATCAAAATCGGACAAACGCTTACTGCCACGTGAGCATATTTTGCTATTAAGCACGAACTGAACAGGCTCCGCAGAATCTGCGCTTCTGGCTAATTGGTCATTTGACCATGTGTGCATGGTTGCTCTTCCGCTTCCCTTAAAAGCCATTAGCTGCACTTTCCCACAACCCATCTGGTGCCTATAAAAGCAACTCTCGGCAGCACCTGAGCGGCTGCACGTGCCTAGTGTGCTACTGTTTAGAAGACTCGTTTATATGTAAAAATGGCATAACTTGCTAGCCATTTAATTTATCGCATATTTTTCCATCTCCCTTTTCTGCAAGCAAAGCGGATGAGAGTTCTCTTGCGGTAATTTTTGCGTTACAGGCGTGCTAAAATCTCCATCAATCCAAAAGCTGAGGCTGAACAAGAAATCGATTACCTTCACTCTCTAACGCTCTCTGCTATACGCATTTCTGCATTTCTTTCAGAGGAGGACTTCTAGTGGAAGAAATGAAAAAGGAAAAAAAAAACAAAAAATACAAGCAGGTTTAGTGTTGCAATCAATTCCACAAGACCACTGAACTGCCGTCGAAACCAAAAATAACGAAAAAAAACCAAAAAAACAACACAGATTAACAGTGAAGCCTATTTGATTCTCAGTGCAAGAGGAAGATGCTGATTCCATGTACATAGGATAGATAAGCCTTTGGCTTGGCGGGAATACAGTAGCTCTGGTCCGAGTCCACTCTGAACTCATGCATTACGGCTGTGCGGGCTGCTGCTGCTGCTGCGCTGGTGCTGCAGGGGGCGGAGGAGGAGGAGGAGGAGGGGGTCCAGGCTGAGCTCCAGCTTGCGTATTCGGGGAAGGAGGTGGCGTCGGGCGCTTGAACTTGTCTGGACTGTTACTTCTTCTTGGGGATGGCCTCTGTCAGAGAATGAAATGAAGCATGTAAAACAGGCTTGGGATCATGGAGTGCATTTCAGAGATTATGTGAAATCTGTTCAAATGGGGAAAAAGATTATGTTTCTATAGTTAGGAATAGAGGCTGACCAATTGATCGGTTTTGGCGATTAATTGGCATCGATAACTGACTGCTGGAACGATCAGTTATCGGCAAAAATCCACACTGATTTCCGGGGTTTTCCCGGTTGTTTCCGTTGCATAGTACAGATTATACAGTACGAGAGCGGCCTCTAGAGGCGAAATAAAAACGATCACTGACAAATTTTGTTGTTATTTGAAGTGTTTTTTTAAAATTAATTTTGGATGTCTATTTTTATTTGGAGTGTTACTTTTACGTTCAGTTTGGATATACATCTTATTTACTTTTATATGTATTAATAGTTAATATATATGAATATTTCATTAAAATAAAGCACAGTACATTTTCATGGTGCAGTCAGTACTGTTTTTGTTTGTAATAAAGTTCAGAAATATTTTACTTTGAGCGTTACGCCTTCATTCAGTATCAATTTTAAAAACTATCGGTTGATTAATCGGTTATCGGCAGGTACTGCACAACTTAGTTATCGGTAAAGTTCACTATCAGTTGACCTCTAGTTAGGAAAGCATTGTTTAATGTCTCAGAAACCAAACATGTTCAGGAAAGGTTGTGCAGAATGTGATTAAGGCCCTTGTCACACGGATCACAACGAGCACGACAGGAGAAGGACAAAATAAGTAAGAGCGGCCTCGCTGTACAGAAGAAGAAGAATTCGAGAGAACCAAGCATGCCCTGTTTGTTGATTAGAGTTTTCCTGGAAACGCCATAAAACGACCACCATATGGATGTTAAAAATGCCTAAAAATAAAAGTGCTGTGAAGTCAGCACTCTATAGGATCAAAAGCATTTCTGTTGTTTGTGTTGCACTTTGAGAAATTCAACTAAGCCATTTGTACATCTATTTTGTTTTTGAAGGTACAGTTGCAAAATGATTCGACCCCCCAGTGCAAATCCGGTTTATTGTCAAAATGTACAGACTTTCAGCTGTTTGCAATGAACAAATCAAATAAAAGCGATTAAAATAGTTCAACACAACGAATACTTCAAGTGGTTTCCGCAAATTCATCTGAAAATGCAACTTGTAATGACTTCTCCAGGTCTCAAAATTATTCAACCCCTTCATGGCAATCATCTTTAGTACTTAGTAGAGCACCCTTTTGCTGTTATGACCTTCTACAAACGAGATGCAGAGCCAGACACCAGCTTCTGACAGCATTCCTGAGGAATCTTATCCTGTTCTTCATGAGCAATGGCCTCCAGTTCAGCAATATTCTTGGGTTTGCGTGCTGCAACCGCCTTCTTCAAATCCCACCAGAGATTTTCTACAGGGTTGAAGTCAGGTGACTGTGATGGCCCTGTAGAATCTTCCAGGACTTCTCCTGCAACCAAGCCTTGGTGGAATTTGAGGTACGCTTGGGATCATTGTCCTGTTGGAAGGGCCAATGATGCTTCCTCACAGACGGCATGTTTTCTCCTGGATTTCCTGATACTTCAATGAATCCATCTTGCCTTCTACATGCTGCAGGTTTCCAGTGCCAGAGGATGCAAAGCAGCCCCAGAGCATCACCGAGCCACCACCATGCTCGACTGTGGACAGAGTGTTCTTTCTTCATTCTTCTTTCTCCAGATATACCGCTGATCCATCGTACCAAAAAGTTCCAGTGTTGTTTCATCGCTCCACACAACAGAATCCCAAAACTCCTGCGTCTTATTTATATGATTTTGAGCGACTTTTCGTATGCTTTTGGTCAGTAGTGCTGTATGTCTTGGAGTTCTGGCATGGAAGCCTTCTGTGTTTAGTACGCGCCTTACTGTGCTCACTGAAACCTCAGTGCCTGTTGCCACCAAGTCTTGCTGCAGGTCTTTTGAAGACACTGGAGGTTTTTTTACAACCTGCCTTCTCAGAAATCTGGCTGCAGGCGTTGATAGCTTCCTTTTTCTGCCCTGTCCAGGTATTTCATGTGTTCCAGCTGAAGCACACCTGTTGCAACTAATGAAGCCCTTGATTATTTGCATCAGGTGTGCTTGAGACCTGTTTTGCAAATTTGTGCTGTTGTGAGGGATTCTATTCATGGGGTTGAATAATTTTGAAACTGGAGAAGTCATTATAAATTGCATTTTCAGTTGAATTTGGGGAAACCACTTGAAGCGTTCATTGCATTGAACCATTTCAATTGCTTTTGTCTGAATTGTTCATTGCAAACAGCAGAAAGTCTGTAAATTTTGTCAATGAACCTGATTTGCAATGGGGGTTGAATAATTTTTATTACAACTACTGAAGATTACTGTTCCAATAGAAAAGGCAGAGACCTGTAGGTCCCAGCTTGAGTACTCGAGTACAACATGGCTCGCTTGGACACTGTGACAACGAGTGTAATTTTTAATTTGCCAAGCCAAGCACTACCAAGCACTATTTTTGTCCCAAGGATTTATATGGATGCTGCAGTTCTCTCTCATATGCTTCAGATTCAGCTTTCACACACAAACAATAACTGAAGCAGCCACTGAAGTCCTCCTTCCATCCACACAAACACAATCCAATGATGTTTTTCTAGATTCAACATCCTCCGAGATTGCTGGTAATCGTACAGACTTTCAGGGCACTGTGCAATGATATGAAGTGCAGGGTTTGCAGGTGATGTTTAGAGGAAATGAAACACACATTCTGGTAGTGACTCACCGCAATGCCATGTGAGGCTCCCACGTGCACGTGTAAGCCTGGCGTGTTGTAGTAAGACATGCCTGCACGGGTCAGTGTGGCTGGAGGGGTAAAGCCCACCGTGTGACTGGCATATGACAGCCCTGCCAGAGGAACACAGCATATTGTTTATGACACATCACAGACACAGGCTATAGAACCTTGGTAGACTCTAAAATGGAGCACATTGCTTCGTTGAATGGAATTTCTATAAAGGTGGTATTTTACACGGACAGATCGAGGAAAAGAGAAAATACCTGCACAAATCATCTGTTTCTTAAAGCACGGCTAAACTACAGTATTTGTTTGTCATGAATACTCTTGATCCATGATCAAAAGAATGAGAAAGAATTCTTTCTAAGTGTGAGCCAGGCCTGTAATGTGTTGGGCTTCTGTCTTGAATATGGAGGTGTGAGAAAACACTGGCAGAAAACATCCATTAACTGTGTAGTTAACTTCAAACTCTAGTTACACTCTTCACCTAAAGTTATAGTAGTAACCAAAAACTCTATGAAAGCTGGGAACATGCTAGAGGTCGACCGATAGTGGATTTTACCGATAACCAAGATGTGCAGTACCTGCCGATAACCGATTAATCACCCGATAGTTTTTTTAAATTGATACTGAATGAAAACATAACACTCAAAGTAGAATAATTCTGAGCTTTATTACAAACAGTATTGACTGTCTCGTAAAAATGTACTGTACTTTTTTTTATGAAATAAATACCAACTATTAATAAATATTAAACTAAATAAAAAAAAGATATACATCCAAACTGAACCAAGCAATAAAACCCCAAATAAAGAGACAATCCAAAATGAATAATAATAATTAAAAAATAAATAAATAAATAAATAACACAACAAAATTGGTCAGTGATGGTTTTTATTTCGCCTCTAGAGGCCGTTCTTGTACTATATAATAAAAGCAGACCCCTGGTGTGGATTTTTGCCTATAACCGATAGTTTCAAGCATTCGCTCGGTATCTCACTATGGGAAACGCCTGGGGCATGACTGATCCCAGTAGCACCAATTACACCACGTCTGTCAGTTGACAGACCAATCGCGACAGTGACGTGGGAGTCCCACCTCCCTCATATATATCGCTGCAAGCGGTCCCTGCTTCATTCTCGTTCTCTTTCCCTTGAGATCGTTATAGGGAAGCTATCCTCAGCAGATCCTCGCAGGGAGTGGCTGCTAAACAGTTCGTTCGACGAGCTGGTGTTTTTAGGTACGTCTCCGAACGCAGCTATTTTTCCCTTATTCTTCCGAGGGAATTTTTTCTTCTGTTGTCGTTTTCTGGTGGGAACTAGTGTGTCGAGGAGAGTTCTCAATCTTCACGAGCCGTCACAGCTCATTTTTCCTTTATCCTCCCACATTGAGTGGTGTACGGAGTTTATATCTTATTGTTCGCATCTCTTAAGGCGACCGCTACCCATCAGCACAGCAAAGTAAAGATCCCTCTTGCCCGTGTGTTAGTGGGTCGATGATTTCATCCAAAGACGCTCATCCTCTATGCACTGCGTGTCTGGGATTTAGACAAACACAGGCCGTGCTCGCTAATCCCGAGTGCTGCCCACACTGCTCTCTTTACCCGTTAAGGATATCAGAGCGCAGAACGCGAGTCGCGGCCGTGAATAAGGAGGATCCAAGTTTTTCTGCACCACCCACAGAGAAAGACGGGGCTGCTCAGCAAACCCAGTATAGCTGGAGAGAGTTAATGGATGATATCTCTCCCAATACCCCCGCCCACCCCCAACCTTTAATCAGACCCCTTGGCAGGGTATAAAGAGGATGAGGAAGATGAGACGATTGCTCATCTCTTGGAAGATGATGTGGAGGAAGATGAAGCAATCCTAATCTCTCTTCCAGACCTAGCAGTGCGACAGGTGAGTCTCCCTCCCCCATACAGGGGGTCTTGGACCTTATTGAAATGTGTAGAAGAACAGCTGCTAAACTTTCTATCGACTGGCCATCACAACAGGAAGGCCAGGGCACAGACAGGGATTTATATGATGGGCAGAGACTGCCGTCACGCACTCCCCCAGCCAAACAGCTGATTTCAGCCATCCCAGCTTGCTTTGCAGAGATGCACTGTTTTGGGGACAAACTTTTCTCTCATGGTGCCTGTTAAAGGTTTCTCTAGGCTGGATGTACTTAATATGGAGGAGCTGGGGATGTCGTCGTCGTCCCCCCCCCGCCCACCCGCCCTGTGGATGTGAGCATCAGGCCTATCGGAAAGGGACAAGGCAGAGTTCCTTGATGCTCCAGTGGAGCTGAAAGCCCTTTTCGGAGGTGCTGTGACAAATATGCGGCAGCAGCGTGACCTTCGCAAGAAAGTTGGAGAGGCTTTTGAAACTTGCCTCCCCAGGAAGCTCACTGCTCGACACCCAATCCCAATTCAAGTTCAGAGGAAAACAGTTCTCAGGTTGGAGTGTTGGCACCAGTTCACCCAGTGCTCCCCATGTTGTTTCTCCCCTCTCCACCCGCAGGGTTATGCAAGACAGAGGAGGAGGTTAACAGTGTGTGAAACAAATACAAATATTCCTTGTGCATCCAGGCAGTGGGCCAAGGGCACAGACGTGTGTGAAAATAAAAACAATAACGTCCAATTCAGAGCTGCAACCCCCAGCTCCGCCACCGCGCCATCAGTGAGCAAGAGCTGCAACAGACCGCCTGCTGCTCACGCGGAGAGTCGGTGCACCTGCGTAGTACACCCTTGGGTTTTATCCACAATAAATAATGTCAGCAGCAGAAGAGGAGTCAGCTCAGATTTTAGAGGAAGAAATAACCTCTTTCATTCGGGTTGTACAGCCATCATGGCTTTTACTCCCGGTATTTTGTCATTTCAAAAAGGGGGGGGTCTCCGTCCCATTCTGGACTTATGGAACCTCAACAAACACCTCATAAAATACAAGTACAAAAATGTTGACGTTAAAGATGCTATCACAATTTATTCGCCCCAAAGACTGGCTTACGTCAGTCTGAAGGATGCATATTTTCACATAAGCATCTACCCGGCACACAGAACAACCCTCAGGGTTGCCTATCAGGGCACAGCCTACGAATTTTTGGCACTTCCTTTCGAGCTCTCTTTAGCCCCGAGGGTGTTCAGCAAGTGTGTCGAAGCAGCGCTCACACCAGTGAGAATAATGAGTCTCAGAGTGTCAGCTTATTTGGACAATCTGCTGGTGTGCGCTCCGTCATGGCAGAAGGCAGAGAGAGAGAGAGAGAGAGAGAGAGAGCGCAAAATGCTAGTGTCTCATTTAAAGAACTTAGGGTTCAAATATGTTCAATGAGATGAAGAGCTGATGGGTGCCAAAACGAGATAATCTATCTGGGTCTCAGACTGAACTCAGGCCTGTATCAAGAGTTTCTGTCGGAGGAGCGCGTCAGGTCAATTCGTGGCTATTTATCCCTTTTCCAGAAAGAGAAGAAGATCCCGTATCTTTACGTCTGCTAGGACTGATGGCCTCAACTGTCTCGGTTATTCCACAGGGACTGTTGCGAATGAGAGAGTTTCAGCACTGGACTGCAGCACAGCGTTTGTGTCCAAAACGCCACCTCAACCGCAGAGTGATCGTATCACTCTGCATGTTTCTCGAGTCAGGGACACTGCTGGGGGCAGTTTCTCTGTGAAAGGTGGTTACAACAGATGGGTCACTCACAGGTTGGGGTGCAGTGTGCGAGGGCAGGATAGCGAAAGGGAGATGGCCCTTCTCACTACAGAACTTCCTAGAACAGTTAGCAGTGTTTCTGGCATTGAAACATTTTGTGCAGTTCCTAAGGAACCACCACATTTTGATCAGATCAGACAACAACGGTGGTGGCGTACATAAATCAACAGGGAGGCACACAATCTCTTCAGCTTCACAGTCTGGCACGAAAGTCGAGTGTGTGGGGTATGAAGCATTTTCATTCATTACGGGCAACGCATGTCCTGGGAGTAATGAATGTGGGGGCAGATCTCCTGTCCAGTAGGAACCCTCTGTACGGAGAGTGGACTCTCCACCCTTAGGTAGTGAGCCAGTTGTGGGAGAGGTTCAGGCAAGCTGCTGTAGATCTCTTCACCTCACTGCCCTCTATTCTTCTCTCCGGTGAGAGACGGTGCGCCTACGCGCCTGCGGATGCTCTGGTGCACCCATGGCCAAACGCACTACTGTACACGTTTACTCCACTGAGCCTGACTGTACCAACACTAAAAAGAGTAAGTAATTGCGGTCACCCAGTCATACGAATTGCCCCGAACTGGACAGGGAAATGGCTGACTGAGGTAATTCAACTCCTACGCAACCAGCCCTGGCCTCTCCCGCTGCGCAGGGAACTCCTCTCTCAAGTGTACTGGGAGATTTTTCACCCGGCCACAGGAAAGTGGCTCCTGGGCCTGGCCCATGAGGTTAAACTTGAGTGTTACGGGTTTGCCTGTGAGGGTGATTGGCAATATTCAGAATGCGAGAGCGGCTTCAACGCGCTCTGCGTGTGATCGGAAATGGAGTGTGTTTAACCGATGGTGCGCACACAGACACATCGTCCCTTTTCTCTGTTCTGTTGCGGATGCGTCATGTTTTCTGCAGGAACTTTTGGATAAGGGCAGAGCCTTAGAGGTGCATGGTGTTTGCACAGGCTTTCAAAGCCACTGATTCCACCGTGGGAGCTGTCTGTGGTCCCTAGTGCACGCTCTCAACCCCCTTTTGAGCCTATAGATTGTATTGATTTAAAGCTCCTTTCGCTAAAGGCTATTTTATTATTGGCTCTTTCGACCGCAAAGCAGATTAGCGAACTTCACACTTTGTCGGTTCATAACTCCTGTATGCGGTTCGCTATGGATTACTCTAGAATAACTCTCAAAACTAATCCAGCGTTTGTGCCTAAAGTGAGCGAGTCAGCTCTCGCCTTTACAGGCTACAGGTGGATTTACAGGCTTTCCATCCACAGCCTTTTTCCTCATCAGAGGATGAGCGGCTTCATTGCTTGTGCCCTGTCCGTGCACCGCGTCACTATGTGGACAGGATGAAAGCACTAAGGAAGAGTAATCAGTTATGTATTTCATGGGCTGATTCCCATAAGGGTAAATCTATTTCAAGTCAGGGCCTGTCCCACTGGGGAGTGGAAGCGATTATATTAGGTTATAATAGCATGGGACTCGGTCCTCCGGAAGGGTTGAGGGCTACCTCATGGGAACCATTTATGGGCGTACGGAGTATAGCTATGCTGAGAATGAAGTGGGGACCGCTTGCAGTGATATACATGAGGGAGGCGGGACTCCTGCATCACTGTCGTGATTTGTCCGTCAACTGACAGATGTGGTGTAATTGGTGCTTCTGGGATCGGTCACGCCCCAGGCGTTTCCCATAGTGAGATACCTCACTCGTGTTATCAGAGAACCAGCTATTAATCGGCAAAACCGATCAATCAGTCGACCTCTAGAACATGCTACTGCACTGAAATACTATTCTTTTAATTTTATTGGTGAGCATTAACAAGAAGTGTGTGTACCTGGTGATATGGGTCTGCTAGAGCTTGGGGAGGGTGTGTAAGGGATCGGGCTGGACACAGTGCGAGGACGAAGGCCTTGGGCCGACAGTTCATTAAAGTACCTATAGAAAAACAGAAGAGACATTTGATCAGAGTATTATACGTTTTTATGTATTGTGTTTACAGCTGTCAATTCTTCCAAGACTATAGGATGCTTACAATTTTATAGTAAAAGCACATAGAATTTGTATCCCCCAACCAAACCCCCCCAAAAAAATATATATATGAGAAGGACTTTATTCAGAACTTCTCAGATTTTCTTTCTTTTACTGTTCCGACCTCTGATAATCTTTTAATTATCGGGGATTTTAATTTTCATGTGTTGCCGGTATAATCCTTTGGGAAAGCAGTTATTTGACCTTGTCGACTCTTAACACAGTCAGTCTGTGATGCTACTCGACCTGGTTTTATCCATGGGTTTGTCTATTAGTAATGTGACTACAGCGGATAGTTACCGTATATATCTGCTTTATATCTGAAAGCCGACCTGCTGATTTGTCATGTTCAACCGGTAAATGAGGTGACAGCAAATCGTTTTGCTGAGGCGTATGCAGCAAGCCCAGTTTCTTCTATTATTGAGGTTTCTGAGCCCTCAAGTTCTTGTATATTTGATGGGTTTGATCTGGTCTCTCTTCTAGTTCCTAGCAGGCAAAGTTACGCACATGAAATAGTCATCTACTCCACTGGATCCGATTCCTCCTCGATTTTTAAAAGCTCTGTTTGAAACCATGGGCCCTAGTATACTACCTACTGTGAATAGTTTAGTTAATGGTGTTGTTCCACCCGATCTTAAGCAAGCAGTGGTTTCTCCCTTAATTAAAAAACAAGGCCTTGATTTTACACAGCTGAAATGTTCGGCCAATTTCTAACCTACCATTTTTAACAAAAACTTTTAGAGAAGGTTGTTCTTTCCTAAATAACCACTTTTTTTTAATCAGAGAATGATATTCTGGCTTTAGAGCTGGTCACAGTACAGAGGCCGCTCTGGTAAAAGTTGTGAACGATTTACTGATGGCGGTTGATTCTGGGACGGCGTTTGTCTTAATTATATTGGAGCATTCGATTCTCTTAGAACGTCTGGGGTGTGAGGAAGGCGTATGTGGGACAGCTCTAAAATGGTTTTATTCATATCTACAGAACATTCTCTGCTAATTTTGCAAACACGTCATCCTGTATGGTTCCCCTTAAAATCTGGTGTTCCTCAGGGATCTATTCTGGGGCCTACGTTGTTTTCATTGTATGCACCTGCTGGGATCCATCTGTCCTCGCTAGGACATGTCTTATCATATATATGCAGATGACACGCAGTTGAAGTCCCTATTGGTCTGTCTTAATGAGGTCTAATAATTTTCTTCAGCTTAATGAAAGAAAACCTGAGATGATGATATTTGGTCCACAAAAAGTTAGAGAGAGGATTACCAGCACTATTGCGTCCCTAGAAACAACGGTTAAACGGGTTGTCATAATCGACTCGTCCCTCAGCTTTGAAAAACAGATAAAAATCTGAAAAAAGTAGTTTTCATCAACTTGGACTGATTTCTAGGCTAAAACCGTTTCTTACTTTTAAAGATCTGGAGATTGTTGTTCATGTTTTTATTACCTCTAGACTAGATTACTGCAACTCCCTCTATGCAGGGATCAGTCAGCGTCAGTTATCTCGTATGCAGCTTGCACAGAACGCCATAGACCGCAACAAAAAGGGGGGGGTTACCACATTACTCAAGTGTTATCCTATCTCCATTGGCTGCCAGTTCAGTATAGGATTGATTTTAAGATTTTATTATGGGTTTTTAAAGCTGTTCACAACATGTCTCCGATTTATAATCGTCTAGGACTTTAAGATCGACAGATAAAATGTTCTAAGTTGTCGTCAAACGGAGCTTTTACAGTAGAAATTGTCTTCCACTCTGTATTTGGCAGGCTCCATCTAGAGGTTTTTAGATCTCAGCTGAAAACGTACCTTTTTAACCTAGCTTTTGAAGGGAGGGGATCGTGAATAATTGTCTCTGTGTGTGTGTGTAGGCACGATAATGCTATTGGCTATTTGCTTGTAGTCATGTTGTAGGCATAAAATATCATTTGAACCCCTGTGGCAAACACACTTCATGCTGCTAATGTTTCCTTTTGTCTCTCTTAATGCTGCATTAATGCACAAGCTCATGAGTAAAGCTGAAGGTAAGGAAAAATAAAATTTATTTATTTCTTTATTTATTTAAATCGCTGTCTCTGTACCTCTCGTCATCCATCTCCAGGCTGGACTCGCTTTCAGAAAGCTGCCTGCACAAAGCCTCGCGCCGCTCCACCTCCCGCTGCAGCTTCCTCTGGAGCCGAATGTTCTCCTCCCGCATGAGCCGCTCCTCCTCGATGTACTGAGCTCGATTCTCTGTGTCTGAGAAGTCATACACAACATCAGAGATGTTTAGATAACGTTGCAATGACAGCAGAGACGTGTATATGTATATGTGCGACAGGGATGCACCGGACCGAATCAGGACTGGATTTGACTTGTACCCAATGAGATTTTTAATACAGGTCATTAGATTAAGTGACAATGTCATTACTGTCTTTCAGATCATGAGAACGTGGGGAAAAAAAACAAGGGCAAGACTGCATATCCCATGCATGGTATTAGACTTCAATAAAAGTAATTTGAAAGTAAAAGAAAGCCTTAATCAGGACTACACTAAATGCTTTGCAGTTTGGAACCTTTGGTCTGGACAAACTCAGAAGGAGAGGAAAATAAGGACATCCAAGCTCTTTTTCCCTGGTGGGACTTGACCTTGCAATCTCCTGATAATAGGACAAAATCGTAGACAGTTACACCACTTATTATTATTTTTTTTTAAATAGATTAAAAATAATATTAGAGAGCAAGTCTACATGATCTTACTCAAGCCTTGCATTTCTTACTCAATGGGATGGTGACAGTTGTCAGGGACGTAAATAAATGTTTGCCTCTGGCATAATGTCCATTCCCCAAGAGACCCAGTTGCAACATGTGAGGAAACCAAGCTGAGGATTTCATCAGCGTGGTGTTCTGGAAAGGATTTATTTCGCTATATGCAGCGGTGCCATCTAGTGGACACTGACCGAAACGTCTCCGTCATCAGCCCGTAGCTCTCAATCATCTCACGGGAAAGAAAAAAGCCTTCTTAAAAGTGTCATATTTCATCATGTGTCAACCAGAGAGCTGAAACAAAACCACATACAGCACCTCCTGCTACGTCGTATCCTACACAAGAAGCCTTGCTGAAAGGCAGAAGTGAGAACGTGGACCTTAGTGGGTTTTTAGCACTCACGCTGCAGTTCAGCAGTGCGCAGGTTCTTCTTCAGCTTCTCCACCTCGCTCTTCAGGTAACGGATGTGTCTCATCATGTTCTCCGGAGAGTCGATCTCCATGGAGATGTCCCTGGGGGATGGAGGAGCGGAGACCGGCTGGTCCAGCTTCTCCTGGAGAATCCTGTACGGACGGGACACGGCAGGACCGGGATGTTACGAATACACTACCGCCAGCATGACACATGGCTACGTGCTAAAGTGTCTAAGATTCGAGCAATGGGCCAGCAATTCTAACAAGAGTCTCTATTCCACTATGAAGAACGGATCACCACAAACCTTTTCTCAGCTTCCAGTTTGTCCATCCGCTTCCACAGTCGGTTGACCAGCGCCTCCTGCTCCTGCTCCAGTGTGTTCTCCAAGTCAATCTTCTCTCGTCTGAGCTGGAACAAAAAAAAAAAAAAAAAAACAATCCCAAAAAACAATGTAGAAAAACCAAGTAGAACGCAAACTCATTTGTCCTTACATGCCTCATCACACACGAGTATATTAATGGCTCTGATAAAGGCGTGTGACAAGGCAGGAAATATTACTTGAAGATTGGTGGTGGGTGATTTTTTTTTTTTTTAAGAATAAAACAAAACAGGGCTTGCTGTTATAGGAAACGAATCCATTTTTGGTTTATCCTTACATTAATGTGTCCCTGTGAATAAGTTGCTAATACGGTGATCTCAGTTACACAGTCCGCACTACTCAGCACTGCTGTTACAGAAAATAAAAATAAATAAATAAATAAAAACACACCTGACCAATCAGATTTGAGAATTCAGCATAACTGGCTACCGGGGATGGGCGATATCTTATCGTTTGCGATATACCGGTAGAAATTCTCCCCATTATAAGAATGAGTCTTCCCGTGATAATAACGATAAAGCCTAGTCGATGATGTATGTGTGTATGAGCTGTGTGCGATCCGTTCGCAGCTCACGTGCAGAGCGAAGACGAGTACGGCGGAAGGCGGACGTGAAGCTGAAGAGGAGTTCATCGCTAAACGAGGAGCTACTGTACCTCGACAATCTGGAACTGGTTTGCTTCCAGAAAATCACTTTTACTTTTAGATCAATGTTTGTGTTTCTGAGGCTCTCAAGACTGCACGCAGCCGTCACTTGTAGCAAAAGACAGCAGTGCACGGTACTATATTCATATCATCACTGATATCGTTATCGCAATAAATACCGGGACATATCGTGATATAGTTTCAAGTCCATATCGCACATCCGTACTGGCTACGTTCACATGCAACCAAATAATCCGATAGTAATCCGATTGACTGCTCAATCGGACTGAAAAGCCTTCATGTAAACCCCTTTATCGACGCGATTGAAATTTCGATGGATTGGAAGGGGCGGGTTTATTCCTTTTCTAATTCAATTGAGATGGGGGAAAAAAAATGACCACGTAAACATTTGAATCCTATTATTTTCTCAATCAGATTCAAAAATTCCTCGTGCACATGCGCGGTGCGATGGTGTGTAGGTTCACGTCTTAAATATGGCGTCCGGTGGAAACAACTGGTCGATGGAGGAGACAAAATATTTGCTGAACATACTAAAAGACGAAAAAGATTGTCGGGAGACTGGACGGAAGAAATGTTCGTAATAACGATCTCTTCAAAAGAAGTGTTTGAGGAAATGCAGTTTGGAGGATTCAGTCGGGCAGTAGAACAAATTAAAGTGAGTAAGATTTGGCGGGAAAACAAAAACCCCACGTTGCTGACATGTTTTTATATTTGTCAACAAAGCAAAAAAAAAAAAAAATCCAATAATTAGGTAATTTGGGGTCACGTCCATGGCTTTCTTTCTCCGCGATTATATGGTTGGCATGACGACAGACGCTGTACGCTTGCGCAGAAGCTTCGTTCGGAATACATACAATGCACATATAAACGATGAGCACATGTTAAAAATCCATCTGAGCCAAACTACAACTACAACGACACCACATGTACTTGCTGTAAAATGTTGCTATGTGCAAAACCCATGCACATATGGCTGTGGTTTTGTGGACACAGCAGGTGTCAGACGTTCACAAGTCGCTATGTGCAAGTCAGAGTCAAGTCTCAAGTCAACACACATAAATACAGCCATTATATCGTACGCAGGGCAACTGGCCATAGAGCCAACGTCGGATTAGGAAATCCGAACAAAAAGGGATGAGCACCACACTAGTAAGGAACTTGACAGACAGGTAGATGATAATAGATGGAAATCCATTTTAACCGGCATTTTGAAAATAATAATAAATAAATAAATTGTTACCGGTGAGGTAACCATCGGGGCATACACCGTGACATAATATAATTCTACTTGTTTTGTTAGCTTTCTCGGTCAGATCGGAGTGCTTACAGGTATTTGAATACCTGGTTGACCATTTGTAGCACCAGTATTCAAATAAAAATCACTACGTGGATATTTGTTATGTCCTACATGAAATCAGTCATAAATATGAAAAAGAAAAACCTCGCCTGGTTTTCCGTATTTTCTCCCTCATTTGCCAATTCCTACTTGCCAGACATCATACGACAGCTACCAACCAAGGAGGGTGATGGCTAACACGTGCTTCCGCTGAAACACATGAAGCCAGCTCTATCTGCCCAGTATATCCTTCTTACAATATACCTACGACCCTAGTGTTGCTGTGATTGACAGCGGAGACGGAGTAATGCCGTCCTGTCCACCCAGAGAGCACGGCCAATTTTATTCCCTTGGCTCCCGGGTTACGGATGGCCGTAACGTCGTCGGCATTCGAACTTGTGATGTCCTGACGGCAGTGAACGCTGCATTTGGCGGCTTTGGGTTTGTCTCAGGAGCGGACGTTTTCACTCTGATGGAAACACTGGAAAAACGTAGCCTGGTCTGAGGAACCTCAATTTCTGCTGAGGAACACAGAAGTCAGGGGAAGAATTTGACGTCAACAGCATGAATCCATGGACCCAGCCCGCCTCGTGTCAATAGTCCAGGCTGGTGGAGGTGGTGTAATGGTGTGGGGAATGTTTTCTTGGCACACTTCGGGCCCGTTAATACCAAATCAACCATCGCTTGAACGTCACAATCTATTTGAGTAACGTTGCTGATCATGTGCATCCCTTCAAGCCAACAATTTACCATCTTCTAATGGCTACTTCCAGCATGATAACGCAGCATGTCACAAAGCAAAAAATCGAATAATACATGAAAGATGTTTTACAATTTCCCCCCCATCCTAAACGGAATACCCATTTATTACCTCTTACAGACATTGACATGCTGGAATTAGGCAGATGGCACATTGCAGGTTCAGACACAGATAGGATTAAAAAGGTTTTTCTATATTTTACATCCTGCTGAAAATGCTGCTCTGCTATCGGCCATGCACAGACTTGCTTGTAAAGAGTCCTCCAAAAGTGCAGAGTCCTGACAGCATGAACTACAACTGGTTTGGCAAATCACATTCAAAACCCTGCTGGTGAATTTCTCTCACAATTACATGAAACGTGCTTCAGAAGGCTGCAATCACTGGGCAGGACTTTTCTAAACGGGAACCTTCAAGTGTACCTGCTCCAAGGTGAGCTGTTTGGAGATGGTGTCATTCTCCAACTTCTTGATCTTCTTCATCAGTTTGTTGACCTGGAACTCTTGCTCTTGTTCCAAGTGCTGCTCAAGCTCAGCTTTCTCATGTTGAAGCTAAGAGACAAGAGAAGAAAGAAAGGAGAAACAAGCTTTTAGAGAGGTTCTATGAAATATTCATGCTGACAGTTGCATATCAATGAGGAGGAGGAAGAATCCACTCGGTTCCATGCAAACGACTTTATGTAAAAATAAATAAATAAATAAATAAAAAACCCACACACATCTGAAAGCCTTGAATGTGACCTTGGGAAACAGCTCAACAAAATCCACTCTCTTAAAACGTTCCCTGAAAGCATATGACTCACTGCTTAATTGCTTGGCAAG
Source organism: Ictalurus furcatus (assembly GCF_023375685.1). NCBI lineage: Eukaryota > Metazoa > Chordata > Actinopteri > Siluriformes > Ictaluridae > Ictalurus > Ictalurus furcatus. The sequence goes on from NC_071267.1 coordinate 8,497,517, forward strand.
ACTTTCCCCCAAAACTTCAGCATTATTATGCTTCTTTTAAGCAAATTACAAACGGATAGCGCTTTTCCACCTTCCCTATTTAATACAGATGCAAGAGACGGGTCAGCAGAAGGTGGCCAACAGGCCAGGTGCTACTTTTCTGCCTCATCACTGTCTGATACACCGTATGCAAATGAGCAAAATAATCATCGTGAAGCTACCAGGCATTCCTACACTGTCCTCAGGTGATAAAGGCAAGTCCATAATGTTAACTCAACTCTATATGAAGAAGAAGAAGAAGAAGAAGAAGGTGAAGCAGCAGCAGCAGAAGAAGAAGAAACTGAAGAAAAAGAAGGTGAAGGAGAAGAAAGTGAAGAAGAAGAAGGTGAAGAAGATGAAGAAGGTGAAGAAGAAAAAGAAGGTGAAGAAGGTGAAGAAGAAGAAGGTGAAGAAAAGAAGGTGAAGAAGAAAAAGAAGGTGAAGAAGAATAAGAAGGGAAGAAAAAGAAGGTGAAGAAGAAGAAGAAGAAGAAGGTGAAGGAAAAGGTGAAGAAGAAGAAGGAGGTGAAGAAGAAGGTGGAGAAAAAGAAGGTCTTGGTAGTAAACACTATCAGTCAAAGTTCCAGGACAAAAGGAGCTGTGGTGAGCAAAATGTCCCAAACATTAAATCTAACTACAAACTTTTAAAAATGTCACTCATTAATAATCTAAACATTGTAATTGTGGGCAAATCGCTGTGGTTTAAGCAGAACAACACACTGTGGGGGTTAGTGGCACTGAAATCTGAAATCCTGTACAGACGGGTTATTCCTTACTTGTCACGTGTTCGGCAATAATGAAAACAAAAGCCGTTCAGCTCCCCTGCTTTTTTTGGCCAGCAAAACCACTGCTGTGGATTTCACGTCTCAACAAATCTGATAAATAATTTAAAATAATTTTTTTTTTTTAAAAAACAGTGACAACCATCCATCACTTCATAGTCAAATATAAACCCTGTTTAAATGACTTCAGTGTGTGTCTCCGTACCTTTTGTACATTTTCAGTACATTTGAACAATCCAGTGATAACTCCGATCACCGTGATATTTTTTGGTCACGATAATTGTGATATGAAATTTTCCTACTGAAGTCAGATTACAGCAGAAATAAAAGTTCTTCTGATTCGTATCATGTAACGTCCCACCTAGTTTCCTCCTTCGAAACAGGAACCGATAGTCTGCATTTTACCAACGAATTTTACATCAAGTTAGCACAATAATCAAACTGTTCACAGTACTCTTTCTGTCCTGTACATGTACACATACTAAAACTGTTTTAAAAAAATAAATAAAAAAAGAAAAGACCAAGAGGTCCTGATCACACGTCTTCAATGCAGATGTGATAAGGAGGAACAGTTGTGTTTGTTTAGCTTGATTTTAGCACTCCAGGTTCTAAAAATAGAGCCGGTCAGGATAGTTCATGTCTCGGCGTTGTTGCCAATTCACAATCCACAGCGCATGTCATTATTAAGTTAAAGCAGACGAAAGCATTGCTTCACAGCTGCATAATGAATCCATTACAACCGCAGCTTCTAGAAGCCTCTTTCATCTCGCGTGACCTAGTTAAAGCACAACACCAGCTAGGTCAAAACTAGGGATGGGTGATGTGACAAAAATATCACATCAGGATATCAGAAATAAAAAGGTCCAATTCAACTTTCATTTAAAGATCTACAACAATAAATTGTTTATGTATAAATAGTCTGTTTAGAATTTTAAATCAACTGTTAAAATCAGAGTTTGTATTCATTATAAAATATTGACATTGTGTGTACGTTCATTTGAACGTATTCATTTCTTTGTGTTATACACCAAAGACATTTGGGTTTGAGATCAAAAGATATATACGAGATGAGAGTTTAGGATTTCAGCTTTTATTTCCTAATATTTACTTCTGGATGTCTTAAACAACATAAAACCCATTTTTTCCACCCAATTTTTTCGGCAAAAGTGTAGGACCAGATAAATCTTGAAGTAAATTAAAGTAAATAACACTTAATATTTGGTTGAATGTCGCTTGCTTCCAATAACTGCAATAAGCCTGTGACTCCTTGACCACCAAATTGTTCAGTTCTTCTTTTGGGATGCCACCACAGCCTCTTTCATTTGTTGTTCGTTTCGGGGGATGATTGACTTGGTCGGTCTAAAACCTTCCACTTTTTCCCCCCCTGATGAAGTCCTTTATTGAGTTGGCAGTGTGTTTTGGATCATTGTCTTGCTGCATGATAAAGTTCTTCCTGATTAATTCGGATGCAATTCTCTGTAAACTGGAAGATAAAATGTTCCTGTAAACTTCTGAAGTCATTCTGCTGCTACCATCATTAGGTACACCATCAGTAAAGATAAGTGAGCCTGTACCAGAAGGAGCCATGACACTACCTCCACCATGTTTCACAGATGAGCTTGTTTGTTTTGGATCATGAGCAGATCCTTTCGTCCTCCACACTTTGGCCTTTCCATCACTTTGGTAGAGCTTAATCTTGGTTCCAGAACTTTTGTGGCTCATCTCTGTATTTCTTTGTGAATTCCAATCTGGCTTTCTTGGTGGTATGACCTCTATATCTATGCTCTCTAGGTCTTCTTTGAACGGTGGATTGTGCTACCTTCACCCCTGCCCTATGGAGGTTGTTGTTTTTGGGTTTTTCTTCACAGCTCTCAATGTTTCGGTCATCAGCTGCTGTTGTTTTCCTTGGCCGACCCGTTCCATGTCTTTTGCTCAGTACATCAGTGGTTTCTTTCTTTTTCAGGACATTCCAAGTCATTGAATTGCCTATGCCTAATGTTTCTGCAATGTCTCGGATTGATTTTCCCCTCTTTTCTCAGTTTCAAAATGGCTTGCTTTTCTCCCATAGACAGCTCTCTGATCATCATGTTGGTTTATCCTTTTTAACAACAAATTCAATCTTCACAGGTGAAACTGAAGGCTAAAATCAATAGTAGATGTTCAGAGCTATTTATTGTTTAAACAATCAATCTAACAGGAAACACCTGGGTAACAAGGAACAGTCACGTGCGCCAATGTGTTTGCTCGCCTACAAATTGGGTGGTCTGATGCAAAATGTTCTACATAATGTTCTGTCTTTTAACATCTACATATAAATACTAAGAAATAAAAGCTGAAATCTAAACCCTCTTCTCATATTCTTCTTTTGATCTCAAACCCAAATGTCTTCATTTAAATTTTTTTTTTTTTTAAATCGAACTGGCCTTGCCAATCCAATAGTTTCGGAGGGGACGGTTATATATATCGTCATGTTACCCAGCAGCATTCAGAACATAAAAGGCAGGTCTCAGTACAGTCTCGATTCCATAGGCCTACATGTCTTGCGGGCAAACTTAAAGCTAGCCCGGTCTCTGCTGAGCCTCGGCACTTACTTGCATAAGTTTGCGAGAGAGTTCATTGGTGAGGAATTCTTCTTCCTTCTCATAATTGACAGCAAGAGTTTCTTTCTCCTTCTGCAAAGCCTGGATCTTCTTGAACAGCGTGTTGCTGATGAACTCCTCTTCTTGTTCTGCTCGGGCTTGCTGCGGATCAGAAAGCGTGACATTTTAAAAAAATAAAGCATTTACAAGTCCACAAGTGTGCACTTCAAGTAAGAGTTGAGGGCTATTTGACAAATCACGAAGTCTCTAACGTGAGCTGTCAAAAGCACCAAAACCCATAGAAAATATGTAAATGTGCAATTAAGGACTCAAGGACATTCATTCCAAGCAAATGCTTTCCATGATGAAAAGTTGACTCGTTATCAATTATTTATGAGCTATTTGGCAAGCAAGGACACACAGTCTAAAAAAGCTGGAGTGGTGAATATAAACAAGGAAGCTGAATTCATATTACATTCATGACTATACATTATGACTTTTCTGGATGGCGGTCTGATGTGATTCGAGGTTACATTTCACACACTGAGCAATAACAATCTGGGTCACAGACTGTTTTTTGTGCAAAAAGTATAACAATATACTGGTGCGTTTAACTAAATGTTAGTGCTTTTTTCATATTGCTACAATTTGCCGCCTAAAAAGTCACCAAAGCTGGCACCACCGAGTTTCCGTGTTGATGAAAGCTTGTATAAATAACGTCTTCGCGATAGTTTCACTTCTCTTTTATACCATCGCATAATAAATTTTATTGCAAAACACAAAACGGTCCATCTGCAATATAATCCTGAGGGAACAAAAAGAGAAATGCATGAGTTGCACAAGGTCACTGCATGCGTTGCACGAGTTCACTGCATGCATACTATTCATGACTATTAAAGCCGATCAAGCATGCAAATCTGGATCAATATAAAATTCTTTTGGGGAAGCCCTGGTTCAGTATGGTCGAATATTTTGTAATATGATCCAGTTAGTGACTGTGTGGATTGAATGGACTGTTTTGCCCATTACCCAACCAAATTCAGACATGGTAATGGTAAATTCATAATTGATCACAGAGATGAGCGTCTGCACGATGTACACATGGTTGTCACATATAAAGTTCCATGTGCATCACATACACCTCATAATAATACAAACTGATTGCTGTGACCTTTATTATTAACACCTGTAGGGTTGTGGCTGCTCAGGTTGCGCTTCATCAACGGTAGGTCACATGAAAAATGTTGCTTCTCTGACAACCACATCTATATGTTATTGTTCAGCATTTTAAACCCTGACAATATTTGGTATATTTTGTTTTAAGGCAGGAAGTGATAGAAAAGATATTCCTGGGGCGTCTTTATAGGGAGGAACAGGACATTACGGAATCTTTTACAGTCTGGACACATGGTGCGTTCAAGTCCTGTTGGAAAGATCGTATTTAGGATTTGAGCGCACATAAACGGCACCACAAAGTCGTAATTACGAGTGGGAAACTCTGGATTTTCCGAGGTGAGGTCAGTAAGAAAACAAGGTGGAATCGATGGATGCAACGTTTGAAGTTGACGGTAAATTTGTTGAAATTGAACGTTTATGCGTCTCAGAAGCCGATTCCAGTTATTACGTGTTTGGTATATGCAGCAAGTATTTGTCAAGCTGTTTTTTTTTTTTTTAATTTACAATAAAACAAGCTAATTGCCTGAACAAAATACGATAGCGTTGTACAATTACAATATCATATGTAACGATAAAGTTTACGGCGGCTTCATAAATTGATTAAAAACATTTTTTAAAAGTGTAAAACGTGTCTGAAGCACATTCGTTCTTCATTTTCTAGAAGTAGAGGTTTTTGTTTTCAAGCAACTTTTTTTTGAAAACTATTTTTTGTAGTTGATTAAAGCTGGGTACACACTGTGCGATTTTTAATAGTCGTTTGCGACTGTTGCTTGTCAGACTGTACGAACACGATCCCCGCTGTAAGCCATGCCACACCGTAGGATCTCAGTTGTCATTAACGTCAGACTGCACGACAGTCAAGACGCGAAAAACGGACAACACAAGAAGACTCGTACGGAAAATTTGATCGCGACAGCCATTAATCGGCTGTCGGGGAACATGTCAAACTACGAATCGAAGACTACAGATTTTGGCCTAGGATTATAGGAATCTTTTACGATTCTCAAAATTTGTCTCAGACGAGCAGATCGTGGCCGAAACCGTACAGTGTGAACCCGGCTTAAGAGAAGGTACACCGGCATCTTACTCTGACCAAAGTGATGTCGTGAGTACGGCTTCCCAACTCGTAAACACAGACTTCCAAGGAGGACTTGAACGCACAGATGGTTTGTGTGATATGAGGTTATTTCTACAAGTCATTTCAAATACTTTAAAATGCTGCATAATGTTCTAGCATGTTTCAAACAATAAATAAAATGAACATGCATTTAAAAATAAATAAATAAAATTACTAACGTGAATAAAATCCCAGAGACACCCTTAATAACATAATTACACTCCCCCACCTCCTGAAGTAAAACTCATCCCGTCTAAATAGGGCTTTAATTTAACAGTTTAACAGCAGTGACAGCTGTCTGGATATATAATGTTTTATTTCCAAACAATTAGTACTCCTAGCAGTTATCTGACCTCCAGCCTGGCTAGGGCCTAACAAACCTCTAAGCTAACAAGCTCAACGCTCAAACTACACAATTACTATATTCAGGTAATGATAAAACTGTTTTTTGTTTGTTTGTTTGTTTGTTTTTAAAGACGGAATTTAGTATTTAAAACTGTCAGTAGTGCTTTAGTGTGTTATTTTCTAACGGGGTTGTTTAGCTTTTACAGCTAAATGAAGAGAATGTTATGTTATTCAGAACGTGAGATTAGCATTGCAGCTAATATTTTCAACACGGTGAGTTAGTAGTAGTAGAAATGCACGTGCGAAAACAAATGTTTGCGTCACAAGTGACAGCAATGTCAAGCAGCCTTCAAGCTAACCTGGCGACAGGGAAGGTTAACATGAGCTAGCTACGGCGCGTTCTACCTAGCAAAACACCACTCAAAACAAATAGTTAGCTAGACGCAGTCCAAGCTCGACACGCCTCGCACAACGCTGAAGCGCAGGCACGGATGAACGCTGCTCGGTCCTGCACTTACAATCGTGACGCTGGCTTTGCGCAGGTCTCTGTTCTCCTCCTGCAGTGCTTTACACTTCAGTTTGAACGTCTCCAGCTCGATCTTCAGCACTTTGTTCTCCTGCTGCAGGGACGCCAGGCGATTTGTCAGCTCCTCCAGACGGAACGGGGAAATCACGAACCCCTGCTGTTTGCTGGAAGAGGAAGAAGTGGAGCACTGGGGAGTAGCCGAGCTGCTCCCCGCTCCATCAGTGTCACTCTCACTCGCGCTGTCCGCCATGATCACTGCGAGCATCTGAGACAAGCGGCAGCAATGTGTAGCTCAGCAGCGTCATTCTCTTCACTTCTCAGCTCTTCCTCTCTCCTCATCCCACCCGCATTCGATAACAAACCCCGCCTCTCCAAGCGTCTTGTGCTGTGAGTGGCTGGGAATCTCAGGCGACTCTCTATGATAGGTGGACTGCTTGTCGGTATGAGCTTGCCGGCCATTCACAGCGCAGGAGGCGGGAATTGACGAAAAGCGAGTTTGGAAAAATAACGACGGAGTGGAGGAGGACAAAATAAAATAATAATAATTGGGGGGTGGTAGGGTGGATTGAGTGACCTCCTCAGAAATACTTATAAATAACGAAACAGTAGGTCAAAACCGCGTGGAGACTCAAAACGAAACCGTTTTCTGAGCTCAGGAGTGGTCAGCAGTCAATAAAGCTGCCATTTGTGTATAATTTGTTTAAGTGCACCTACTATGGTTTTTCATTTATTACCTTTCATGTAGTGTGTTATAGAGCAGTTTGTGAATGTAAAAACGTCTGCAAAGTTTCAAAAATCAAAGCGCACGACAATGCACAGGGCAGAGGTCGAAATCGAATCCCCAACCCTGGAGGGGCGAGGCAACAGTGCTAGCCATTAAGCCACCCCATTTCCTTGTTATTTGTTCAAATTGTTCACAATTTGTTTTGTTTTCTGTCTTAGTAGGGATAATTCAGAAACCATTTCCTTTCTGGAATGGTCTACCAGCTTGACCTGTGTTTTGTTGTCATTTTGTAACAGGGACTCTATACTATAAACTCTATAAACTACACTACAGAGTGTCCCAAAAGTCCCCTACGTATGGAGTATCACGTCAGTGGATGTTCGTAGACGTCCACTTCTTGTTTGGACCGCAACACTTCCAGTCTTTTTGAATTAATAAACTTATTGTTAATAAGTTTGGCAACAGTCCTGTGTGTGATGTGCTTGCCATGTTTTCTGTTAAAGTCCATCGCAACCTTGCGACAGCTTCCCGATCCAGCCATGAGAACGATTTCCTTTTGTCAAAGGCATTCTTAAAGTATGAACAATTCTGGAAGACATTTTGCTAAAAAGTGTTAATTTCCCGTATGTATGGATACTTTTGGGACACCCTGTATATAGCCTATATGTGCTTTTTGAAAATCACATTACACTTTACACTTCCTATCTTTTGTGAAGGCTTTCCACTAGATTTTAGATCGTGGCTGTGAGGATTTGTGATCATTCAGCCTTAAGAGCATTAGTAAGGTCAGGCACTGATGTTGGGTGAGCAGGGCTGGGGTTCATTTGGCAATCCATTTCATCCCAAGGGTGTTCAGTGGGGTTGACCTCGCTTTGTCCACAGGGGTATTGTTATGCTGGAACAGGTTTGGGCCTCTTAGTGAAGGGAAATTTTAATGCTACAGCATACAAAGACATTGTAAACAAGTGTGTGACTCACACTTTGAGGCAACAGTTTGGGGAAGGCCCACATATGTGTGACAGGCACCAGCTATGTGCTCATTGCCTCAGCATAAATCATCCTAAGGATGTAGTGTCTGGCTTGGACTGCTTCTGCACTGAATGCTGGCAGTGTCATTACCAACTTGGTGCATTTGTATGGCAGATTTACACCCTAACTCAGAGAGTCAAATCTGACCAAAACCCCACAACTTAAACAAGTCACTTGATATAAACATCCACATCTGGCAACTGAGATATAACCAGAAGCCCACAGAGCAGTCTGAGTTACTCTCTACACAGATTAATTTATTAATGACTAGTAAGAGATATGGCTCCGCTGAAATCAATGATTCAGGAACTCAGCCCACACAAGTTGGATGTTAATGTCCTTCAACTGAGCCCACCGACTACTCATTTTCCATATTCGTCATTGGAGGACTCTACGGCTGTGTCTGAGAACTCCCGGTGAGATCTTTACTAGGGAACATTCAATACGGAAGTTTTTCTAACTACACAAGCTTCCCTTATTAATTGGGGAGCAGTGTGGTGCCACAGGGGCACAGGGACTGTGTTGCTCACTGGTGCGAGATCAGAACGCAGTTAGATTTGAGGTTGGTCCACCTGGGCCTCAAGTTTTTCTTACTGGTTCTGAGAAATTGCACTATCTAGGTCTGCTCAGCCAATGTTGTGAAGGTCGGGTATATACACCATCAGACCCGAGGTTGAACAACACTCTCTACCTCCTCAGGTGGGCTCATCCACAGTTACGTACATCTCACTGAAAGCAATTTATCTACTGGGGTTGTACAAAGGTGCAGTAAACATGCTGTCAAGTCTGGCCAGGAGAGTGGCATCAGCACGCATAACTGGTAAGCTAGATCTGGGGAAAAGTTTTGCATGTCCAATTGAACCTCTTCGCTGATGTCAAGTCAACGCATTCTTGGCTGTCTTTTTATCTTTGGTGAAGTTGGGCAGCCTGCTGGAACAGGATATACTGGCCCATTATTGGGCACACCATATACTACAGAGACCTTAGTTTCCACTGGTGCTTTCATTAGTTCAGAACACCCTGGTGGCTTCCTTCCTAAGCAGATCTGGTGTCCCACATGGATGGACACACCCCCAGCCAGGTCACCAGCGCCTGTGGGTTTGAGTACTCGCAATGAATTGCCAACTGAAAACTGTGACCAAGCATTCCAGGAAACAGTCCTGTGTGGCCTTGAATGTCCTTAGGTGAAACTGCTCTGAAAATGGCATGCAACTCATTAACTAGATTTGGTGCATTGCCTGAATGCTAAAATATTCATTATTCTTGAGAGACTGCTTGGCAATGCCAAGTCCCCAACTAAACTAAAATTGTATGTGGTGGCTTTTGCACCATACCGCATCTCCATGGACTCTCTAGCAGCTCTTTGTAAGGTGCTTCTGAAAGGTGCGAGGCACCTCCATCTGCCAGAGTTGTTTATTTGCTGTTTGTTTCTTAGCATAGTTCATTTGCAATGCTAATACATCCATCCATCCATCCATCTTCTACCGCTTACTCCTTTTCAGGGTCACGAGGAACCTGGAGCCTATCCCAGGGAGCATTGGGAACAAGGCGGGGTACACCCTGGACAGGGTGCCAGTCCATCTCTGGGCACAATCACATACACATTCACACACCCATTCATACACTACAGACACTTTAGACACGCCAATCAGCCTACCATGCATGTCTTTGGACTGGGGGAGGAAACCGGAGTACCTGGAGGAAACCCCCGCAATGCTAATACATCCAAACGTAAACACTTAGATTTATTGGTGTGACTTCAATTTTTGTCTAAAGATATATTTTATTAACAATTTATTATAGAAACTATGGCTAGCTAGACACAGTTAGATTTTAGCCCTAAGCAAATGTGTTTTTTCCTCGTATACCTTATCTTACATATACATACCTTAAGATACCTGTAACAAAATCAAAATGCTAATATAGTTTGTTTTGTAATGATCTAGCTATATTCAGAATAGTCTTGGAAAAACTTGATCTGCTACCTATTATGCATTTAGACTGAGTTTCATTTACTGATTTAATTTAACTGTAAGTGTAGTATCTATGTTTGTAGTATCAGTATCTATATTTGAACTTATTCACAGCATTCAAGATATTTTAAACCAATTATTAACAAAAATGAGGACCGTGAGTAGGCATTTTGTCCCTCCAAATCCCACTTCATCGTCAGCTCTTTATGCGAGTACTTTCTGGCTTTATTTCTGGACATTTGCTATGATGAAATAGTATTTATCGCATCGTCTTCCATTTTCATTGTACCTCTTAACACACTTGCAGTCCTACTTTTACGTCTTAAAAAATATTAACACCTAAAAAATTATCCGGGATTGCTAAAGATGACGCTTGCTTAGATGAATAACAACTATATAGATTCATAGCTTCACAATTTTAATGTGAGCTGATGACGTCTGTGATGTGCTGAGAAACAGTGATCCTGGTCTTCATCATCATTTAAAAGGTCAAAAGAGTCACTGCTCATTTCACTGGGCTACAAGCACAATTTGTGGTTTGCCATCAATACAAGCAAGTATTTCGAATAACTTTGTCTCAGAAACATGAGAAATGCGGTTGTTTGTGGTTGGTCCTAACAGTTTTATGAGACTTTTTACTGAACAAAGTAATTCGCCACTTACATTTACGAAAAAATATTTGCTTTCACACTGAGCCAACGGCAGCTGGCTAAAATAAGACCAGGAACAGACTGATGCAGAATCACAATATATGTGCAGAATAGACATTATTATATTCATAATTCTTCTGTGCAGGCCTTGCAGTTCATAATCTCTTAAAGGAGACTGGATTCAAATCCCATTCCTTTGGTGCAAGTAAGCCAAATCGATTTCTGCTACCGCCTTGTTAGTGTAGAAGTGTAGTGTATGAAGGAAGCTAAGCTCAAAAGGGCTTGAAATGTACAGTGCATAGGACCTGCAGGTTGGTATACTGGTTAGATGTCTTTCAAGGGTTAGTGAGAGCAAGTCTTACAAATCTGACACACGATGCATTACACAACCCATATGTGTGACATGTGACATCTTAGCATGTGATACTGTATCCATTAGTTGTCCTTCTGAGAATAGAAGGGGAAATGGGAAGTTTAAGGATTCTTTGTCAACTTCACCACAGTGAACTCAGCAACTAACAAGCTGTTATCAAATGATATTCCTCTAAGCTTAGTGTTTTAAAATTTTTACACTGAGGAATTTCACATGTGGTGTAAAACATATATATATGTGTGTGTGTGTGTGTGTGTATATGTGTATGTATGTATGTATATGCACTTGTGTGTATGTCAGGTTTACTGTCCAAATTTTCAGACTTTCAGCTATTTGCAATGAACGGATCAAACAAAAGCTACTGAAATAGTTCAACACAACAAATACTTCTTTTTTTTTTTTTCCCCCATCCAGGTATTTAATATATTTTGTACCCCTAGCCAGTTCAGGTATTTCATCTGTTCCAGCTCAAGCACAGCTGGTGCAACTAATGAAGTCCTTGATTAGTTGCATCAGGTGTGTTTGAGAAAACACCTGTTTTGCATATTTGTGCTGTTGTGAGGGATTCTATTCAGGGGGTTGAATCATTTTGAGACTGGAGAAATCATTATATGTTGCATTTTCAGTTGAATTTGGGGAAACCACTTGAAGCGTTCGTTGTGTTGTTTAAACTCTTTCAATTGCTTTTGTTTGATTTGTTCATCGCAAACAGCTGAAAGTCTCTAAGTCTATATATATAGTCTTAGAGAACAGTTATCTATCTGTCTTTGACACAAAAGAGCCACATATACCTCTTTCAACATCATACACATAAAAGTTCAAATCACAGCTTTTCAGAGTTTGAACACAATTTATTTTATGCTTAAATAATTAATTCAATCATCCAGTGTATGGTTTCTCATACATGTTTGTTACCAGATCATTCAATGAATACCTGAAGGTGATCTCTCTCTCTCTCTCTCTTTTTTTTTTTGAGTATATTCAACATAAGGAAATATTTCACCAAACCCAAATAAAAAAATGCCCCGTATGACCACAGCAGCCTTGGAACCTAGTAATACACTGTTAGAATGGTTACAAATGGTTGGCTTACAGAAAGACTTCTCAGTGCCGATTCACATGAGACCGGTTAAAAGTTAACGGTGTGCCAGTTGACGTGACGCGCTCTCTCGCACTCCAAGCTTGTCCGTGACTGCATAGCATAGGAAACCTTTAGCTGCAAGAATTTTACCATTCCATCAAGTCCATTCACTTCCTGTGAGTCTGTTGTGGTACAGTGGTGTCATTATAAAACAGTATTAGTGACAAATACCAAGGCTATGAGTGTGCACACAGATAGAACAATTACCACACCTCTGGTTATGTAGATAGGAAACAAATCAAAAATAAGGTGAATCACATGCATCAAAATATTAGTATTCTGAGTAAATCTTTTAACACAACTGCAGCTATGTGTGTCTTGTCATTATTGAGACTTGTGGTATGCTTAGAAAGAAATGTACTCTGTTGAAATCAAGCAAACTTGTTCTTGTGTAAAAAGGTTCTTTTTCTTTGTTTAAGTGTACAAGTACCTGTGGAGTTAACCCCCTAAACGTTTTCTTTCAAGTTGGAATTAATATCAGCATTCATTTCATTTTTCATTTCATTTCATTTCAACACACATTGTGACTCTCTCTTGCCAGTGCATTCACAATTTTGTGAGCTACTTTAGAATTTGTACAGTTCTGGTTTATGTACAGGATCTTTAAAAACAGCATTATACAGCCCGACGCTAGTCCGAGAAGGGGGGGGGGGCAGGGTGGGAGGAAGGGGGTGGGGGGGGGGGTAAGGGGAGTGTTGAAGGTGGTTTTAAAAACATGTTCTTCAATTTCTGTCAGTCCACAATGCTCTTTGTACCATCTTTGGTCATGGAAATGCTTCAGTGCCATTTTTCTAGTCATCGGCACTCCTTCGACATAAGGCGCAGAAGACGCTTCATGCCACCAACAGTCTCGAGCGAATGTGTCATTTCCTGGCACCGATCAGATGCTTTGTGTCATTGACAGAAAGTCGGAGGTTTTCCATGCTCATGCGAAATCATAAAGTCCTCTTCCCAAAAACCATGCGTTTATGTAAAGGCTGCAGACGCACAATCCCGTGTCCTGATCTCCTGCGTTGTGTTTCCAGTGATCCTTTTCCCAGGAAAACAAGTTCAGATCTCTAGCAAAGGAACACAAAAAGCATCAGAGAGCGTCTCTTAATTTTCATGTTCAATTCAATTCAGTTTTATTTGTATAGCACTGTTAACAATAAACATTGTCACAACGATTGACTGAAATCCGGATGAAATCAGCAAGCTAAGCGGCGACCGTGGCAACGGAGACAACAGAAGAAGAAACGCCTTTCATATGACTGCATTCTATCAGCTGACTGCATTCTATATGTTACTTTATTTCCTATGAAGTGCGAGATTATAAATGGTTGTTTGTAAAGTAGGTACGGAGATTTGGATACTAACTGACCAATTGTTGTTTTTTTTACTACAAACTGGTTATCTGGCTGGTTGCATGGTGAGCGCACAGAATTTCAAGGCCTTCAGAGCATTCTCTAGTGATCAGGTCACCGTGCTGTTTGCCAGGGAACAATGTGGCAGTCTGTACAGCCGTGTGACTGCATCTCAGTTGGATTTGTTTCGAAGCGTGATTCTTTTCATGGACTTGCAGCCGGAGCTTATACATTAAATGGTATCGATGACTTCTGGACATTAACATACCGGATAGCACACATGACTGTTACGATTGACCCTTTTTCCCTCTTTGTCTCCCTTCTTTCTTCTTGTCTCCCTCTCCGACCTGAAGCAGAGAAAGAAAGAGATGGTGAGACCGCTAGAATCTTCACAAATCACGTCATTCGTGGTCGTCCCATACTGTAGGTTAGGCCACAAAATCGTTCCCTGGAGTGCAAGCTGGTAAAAACCTGGAAACAATAACAACACACTCAAGCAGATAAGCACCAATCAACACTGCGAGATGGCCACTCGGTAAGGGAATGCTGTCTCTCGTTCATAAATCAGAATGCAGCATTTGTTCACAGCCTGTCCACACAAGCATCCAAGTCTTAGATGTTTCAAACACAACCAGTGAGTCACACGCAAGCGTTTTCAACTCCAGTGGAAATCAAGCCTGCACACGGCACACCTTCCCAACCTCAGAGTTTTCACTAAGGCACTCAGGGCTCATAGAGGGCACCTCTTCCTCCTCTCCCTCTTCAGCAGGACGATCTGCCCTAGCGGCCTGTCTGGAGCGCCTGCCTCTCTTCTTCTTCCCTTTCTCATCTTTTCCAGGCACACGACGCACCACTTTCCGGATGACCTGAGAGAGAGGCTAAAGTCAAGCAATACAACGCGCTTCTCACACTCACGCAGATGAAGGTGGAAGGATCTATATACAGTATCTCACAAAAGTGAGTACACCCCTCACATTTTTGTAAATGTTTGATTGTATCTTTTCATGTGACAACACTGAAGAAATGGCACTTTGCTACAATGTAAAGTAGTGAGTGTACAGCTTGTGTAACAGTGTAAATTTGCTGTCCCCTCAAAATAACTCAACACACAGCCATTAATGTCTAAACCACTGGCAACAAAAGTGAGTACACCCCTGAGTGAAAATGTCCAAATTGGGCCCAAAGTGTCAATATTTTGTGTGGCCACCATTATTTTCCAGCACTGCCTTAGCGCTCTTGGGCATGGAGTTCACCAGAGCTTCACAGGTTGCCACTGGAGTCCTCTTCCACTCCTCCATGATGACATCACGGAGCTGGTGGATGTTACAGACCTTGTGCTCCTCCACCTTCTGTTTGAGGATGCCCCACAGATGCTCAATAGGGTTTAGGTCTGGAGACATGCTTGGCCAGTCCATCACCTTCACCCTCAGCTTCTTTAGCAAGGCAGTGGTCGTCTTGGAGGTGTGTTTGGGGTCGTTATCATGCTGGAATACTGCCCTGCGGCCCATGCTCCGAAGCCAGGGGATCATGCTCTGCTTCAGTATGTCACAGTACATGTTAGCATTCATGGTTCCCTCAATGAACTGTAGCTCCCCAGTGCCGGCAGCACTCATGCAGCCCCAGACCATGACTCCCACCACCATGCTTGACTGTAGGGAAGACACACTTGTCTTTGTACTCCTCACCTGGTTGCCGCCACACACGCTTGACACCATCTGAACCAAATAAGATTATCTTGGTCTCATCAGACCACAGGACATGGTTCCAGAAATCCATGTCCTTAGTCTGCTTGTCTTCAGCAAACTGTTTGCAGCTTTCTTGTGCATCATCTTTCGAAGAGGCTTCCTTCTGGAATGACAGCCATGCAGACCAATTTGATGCAGTGTGCGGCGTATGGTCTGAGCACTGACAGGCTGACCCCTCACCCCTTCAACCTCTGCAGCAATGCTGGCAGCACTTATACGTCTATTTCCCAAAGACAACCTCTGCAGATGACGCTGAGCATGTCTTTGGTCGACTTCTTTGGTCGACCATGGCGAGGCCTGTTCTGAGTGGAACCTGTCCTGTTATGGTCTTGGCCACCGTGCTGCAGCTCAGTGTCAGGGTCTTGGCAATCTTCTTATAGCTTAGGCCATCTTTATGTAGAGCAACAATTATTTTTTTTCAGATCCTCAGAGAGTTCTTTGCCATGAGGTGCCATGTTGAACTTCCAGTGACCAGTATGAGGGAGTGTGAGAGCGATGACCCCAAATGTAACACACCTGCTCCCCATTCACACCTGAGACCTTGTACCACTAACAAGTCACATGACACCGGGGAGAGAAAATGGCTAATTGGGCCCAAGTTGGACATTTTCACAGGGGTGTACTCACTTTTGTTGCCAGCGGTTTAGACATTAATGGCTGTGTGTTGAGTTATTTTGAGAGGACAGCAAATTTACACTGTTACACAAGCTGTACACTCACTACTTTACATTGTAGCAAAGTGTCATTTCTTCAGTGTTGTCACATGAAAAGATATAATCAAATATTTACAAAAATGTGAGGGGTGTACTCACTTTTGTGACATACTGTATATATACATATATACACAGATGGATGGAAATGTAACAAATGGCTAAAGGTGCTTTGATTTGCATGGTTACTTTTCTGGTGACAATGTTTCCCTCTTCATCTGTGAACTGCTCCTCTGTGACTGACTCACCAGGAATGTTTTTGGCCTGATCACCCTATAGAGGAAGATGTATAAACAGACTCACTCATGTATTGATAAGCACAGACGTGCATACAGACACGCAGACTTGTGCAAGCCACACGCAGTTCCATAAAGCAGTATGATCTGGCATTGTCAATGGTCATTTCCACCACTGGTTGTGTGTAATGCAGTGATAGCATGACTGACATCAAGTATTCAGTTTGATTGACAGAAAATAGGCCATGGATAAAGTTGGGAAAACCAACATCTCACAACAACACTGTGTTATCGGATATGTCAATATGTATTCAAGCGTTCAACGTTGCAAAGTAAGGTCTAAAGGCCTATTCATGACTGGGCTAGCTTTACATGGGCAGGTGGGGTTATGTTAATTATTACTTGTATCTTTAGTCTCATCCAGATTGCGCCATATTTTACCTTTTAGGTAATACATATATCCTGTCCAAATTGCTATGCTAGTGAAGACTCCATTATATCCTTAAGGGGAAGACATTTAGCTTTTTCGTCACTCCAGAAAGTGTCCTGTTCCACTGTCTCAAAAGAAAAAAAGAACCCCAAATAGTATTGGCCAAGATTAAAATGTGGAACTATAAAAGAAATATTTTGGGAGTAAGGGGGGACATTACTAAACAGATATATGTACATAAAGCTTATCCTGTTTGAATAGTATTTAAAAAACTAAATGTATCCCACATTTCCATTCCATTATTTAAAACATATATAAGTGCCACTGAATCAGATGTATGGTGATGCAAATAATAGCCTTTGGAAGGATATGACAGAATAGACTTAAGAAAAGTAAGTAAAGTCAAGGAGACAAAAAGAGATGAAGAGAATAGTAAGTAACGGTATAGAGATGATAACCTATGAAGAAAATATGAGAACCTTATAATGGAAAAGCAGTGAGTGCATCACTCCATGCCTACACATATATAAATAAGCACACACACAAAGACCACTGCACACCCTGCGCTAGAAACACCAAATACCTTCAGAATCACCCTCCGCCGATACACCCTGGTGGTGACTGTGTGTTCCTCATCAGAACTGGACTCATTGTCTCTATCTGCTCCCTGCTGAAAGCAGTTCAGTATATTTTGGTTGGCCCAGAGCCGTTACTCATGTAGATTAGGTTTCGTCAAAAAATGACACCTTCATCAAGCTACTGTTGTACCCCAAACTCAGAACGGTTGGATTTTAAAGCAGTAAAATGAATTGCATTTGAAAGGACCAACAAACCTAACCACAAACTCCACAAGAATGGGACCATGTTATTTTTACAAGCATATATTACCTCTTGTGCTTTTCTGAGTCTCTAAAGTGTTCAGAGTTCTGGGTCTCTTAGTTCAATGCAAATGAATATCAACAACAGTACCTTAGCTTTAGGCTCTGCCGTCTCCTGGTCCATGGTGCTCGGCCCAACGGTGGTGTCATCTGGGGTGATCCTATCCATTATCTCAGAGTCCCTGCTACCTTTGCCCTTCATCTTTCTGGGTGGTTCTTGGGCCTCAAGCAGTGACCCGGCTTGGAGCTCTGCATGTTCCCCGTTCTGTTTCTCAGCTTGCAGCACAGGTGGAGTGGATGTTGGCTTTTGGCTAAAAAGAGATTAGAGTTAGGCCATGAGCTCGTCCACTGGGGCTTGGTCTGCTGATGTGAAGACCTCGTTAGGGAATATCAAGTAAAGATGCCATGTTTTCAATATGAAAAAAAGGGAAAGTTGACCGATCTCACCTCCTCTCTTGCTGCATCTGTGTATCCGTGTGCAGAACTGAAGAAGAGATCTCCTTGCTCACACTGGATGCCCCTTCTTGCAACCCTGCAATCGAAGACATCTCTTTGTCTGTCTTTTGCACTTGTGAGAGATTTGCCTGCACTCTTTCTCTGGATATCTCCTCATTCTCTGACCCTTCCTCCAAGTTAATGCCTTTTAAAGGAGACTTTTCCTGTGTCATCTCTTCCTCCTCGTCCTCTTCAAAACCAGACCTGCCACTTTTTCTTGCCCCACAAGCTCCATTGGGAGGAACCTCTTGCTCTCGGAGAGCGCTCTCTGCGAACACTTCCGGATGTCTAGACACCTCGTCACTGTCATGGACCTCCAGGTCATCTTCAGTCGAGCCCCCTCCTCGACTACAAGACCCTCTGCCTCCTATTGAGGAATCCTCAGCTACCACAGTAGGGGGTGCTGCGTTTGGGGAGAGTGCATCCCTGGAGGTGGTCGCCAAGGACAGTTCACTGGGTCTAATGAGGGTTCTACTGGGAGAGACTACACTACCGTCCTCACTAAAGAAATCGTCGTGGCGGAGAGGGGTCGGGGGTTCATAGGACAAATCTGAGGGACTCTGCAGCTCCAGACTGATGTCGTGGTAACCTGAGTGATACAACACAGCAGGACTGAGGTGGATGCAACACCACAACTCCAAAATGCCTCTACCACATCAACAGATTTGTTAGGTGAGCTTTTTTTTTTTTTTTATTACACACACTAAACAAAAATGGAACAGTGGTAATGATTCTGAAATGAAAGAATATTACATGGCAAAACAGTTATGATGTGTATCAGTTTCATTTACCAGTATAGATTTGCTATAGAGTGAGTGTCACATACATAATGTAGCTATACCATGTAGGAATTGTGGGTTTCAGATATAAATGGAGGGAAAAGAAGAAACAACACAGCACTGGAATATTGCAAACAGATAACACAGTTATAACAGGTAAGGAGGCAGAGAATGATGAAGGGGGAAATCGGGGAAGAAAATCAAGGACGCCATAGGGGTGTAGTTTTGAAAAGAAAAAAAGCTCTCAGAATGATAATGCAGAGTTAGTTGTGAATATCAATACAATGAAGCTAGCAATTCAGAGTTAGCTGACAGTGAGTAGGGAGCTGCAGCTAGAGTTTGCATTATTAGTGCAGTTATGAGAAAGTAGATAGCGAGAGAGGAGGCAGCAGCAGCAGCAGCTATGCCAAGAGTGCTGCTCAAACGCACAGAGGAGTCGCTGTGGAAGCGGCCAGGTGGCTTTGAAGAGTAGCGGGTCTGGTTTTGCAGAAGACTAGAAGAAGGCACTCTAGCAGGAAGGTTCAGAGACTGGGATGCTAGAGAACTATCAAGCTCTACAGGCACCAACAAAGCAGACATTCCACCATGCTATCAGAAGAGCTAGATGAGACTGCATTATAGCGGTTATTCTTATCGGAACGAGTAGAACAAAGCATGTCAAAGCATGCATGTTACATAAAAGCAATGTAGCTATCATTATGTTTTCATGTATCTAAGTATGCGCTCAATTACAGTATAACAGAACTACCACAAATTTTGCAAATAGGTTTTGTTTAGAATACGGTATATACATATAAACATAATGCTTATGTACCTTAAGCATGGACCAAATGTTAATCCCATCATATCACATCAACACCAAATCATAAAGCAGGCGTGAAACATTTCTTCCAATTCGTATTAAAAATTAAAAAACCCAATTCAAACGAACCCAATTTTAAGATCCGATTAATGATCGTTTTCATTTCTCTAAGATGGGATTAAGTTTTAATATTCATTACTGTCATGCATTATATCAATCCATACAATTAAACACAATCATATCACACTGCCCAACGCTGGTTAGTCACACCAGTTTGAGTAAGGAGCAGTATTAAAAACTGAAAAATCAAATGTAGTCATCGGGTTTAAACGTGAATCGAGTACAATTTAGATTTGGGATTCTTGATCTGAATTTAGATCAGTAAGTGTTTAGCCTTTAGGTTTTTTGGGGGTTTTTTTTTTGTTTTTTTTTTTAACTTCTGCAAAGATTCAAGAAAGAAATAAAAGGAGAAACAGAGTTCAGCTAGATGGGGCTAAACTTTACCATCAGCCTGATCCCGGAAAACTGCGTTATCATCTGCAAAACACCTTGTGCCTGAAATGTTACCATAATCAAATATTGGCCCTTCCAGCAATGTCACAATATCCATCCGATTGATCTTTGTCAGTGCTGCAGTTAAGGCATCCGCTAAAAGGATAGAAAAGAATACACTCAGTTTCAGAACTTGTTATATGAGTGAGAAGAAGAAAAAAAAAACCACAGAGTAGAATTATAACTCCTGTTCAGACAGTTACAGTCAGTTAGATTTCTGCGCAAGAATACCAGACTCTTATAAAGTAAAGCCACTCTGAATGAAGCAGCGGTATGAATTGTCTTCACGATGTTCACAAGGTTTGAGCCGTTTAGCTTTTTAGCCATAGCTTACAGTGCGTGTGCGGTATCTCTGTGACGTTTAAGGTATGATGTATGTAACAGACCCTGCTGTTTAGTGTCTAGCAAAAGAAAACGATACAGGAACTTACTTGTGGCATTTTTACCGTCCCTGCTGACCCATTTCTTTAATAGCATGAAACTCTGAGCTGTCAATGAGTTGGGGTTCTCCACACGGATGTGATTTATCTCATCAACCGAGAAATCCATTTCCCTGGCCAGCTCTGCAACACATTAAAAATAGATTACCAGTCTGTCTCTCTTCCAGACTCATGTACATAATACTGCAGTGCAGGCGGGTCAGGAGAATGCAGATGGTACTGCCTACTGATCACACCTAGGACCATTCTGGGCATACAATGCCAAACAAACAAACAAACAAATTTACTCAGTATAAATTTACTGCCACTGTTGGGCCCTTGAGCAAGGCCCTTAACTGTCTCTGCTCCAGGGGTGCTGTATCATGGCTGACCCTGCGCTCTGACCCCAACTTCCTAACATGCTAGGGTATGTGAAGAAAATAATTTCACCGTGCATTTGTATATTTGATCAATAAAGACTCATTATAAATCATTATAAAGCTGCAGGTCAGCAAACAGCATTATCAAATACTCGTTTTTGAAGTTTAACAGTTTCCAATAAATAAAAGTTAAACTGTCATATAAATGTGAGCATCACAGTTTTAATCCTCTACATCAGAGCTTCTCAACCTTTTGTAACTAAAGCCCCCCCCCAAGCCTCCCCTATCATGTGTCACGCCATATATACATGTATATAGCTAGCTATTATAATCTATAATAATAGCTTGATAGATAGATAGATACATACATACATACATACATAGATTTATTTTTTTGCTTTTGTGTTTTTGTACTTTTTTAAAAATGATTTTTCATAACTTTTATGATTTTTAAAAAAATAACTTTTATACAACTACAGTGAGGGAAAAAAGTATTTGATCCCCGGCTGATTTTGTACGTTTGCCCACTGACAAAGAAATGATCAGTCTATAATTTTAATGGTAGATTTATTTGAACAGTGAGAGACAGAATAACAACAAGAAAATCCAGAAAAACGCATGTCAAAAATGTTATATATTGATTTGCATTTTAATGAGGGAAATAATCTCAGCTTGTTACCTGTATAAAAGACACCTGTCCACAGAAGCAATCAATCAATCAGATTCCAAACTCTCCACCATGGCCAAGACCAAAGAGCTCTCCAAGGATGTCAGGGACAAGATTGTAGACCTACACAAGTCTGGAATGGGCTACAAGACCATTGCCAAGCAGCTTGGTGAGAAGGTGACAACAGTTGGTGCGATTATTCGCAAATGGAAGAAACACAAAAGAACTGTCAATCTCCCTCGGCCTGGGGCTCCGTGCAAGATCTCACCTCGTGGAGTTGCAATGATCATGAGAACAGTGAGGAATCAGCCCAGAACTACACGGGAGGATCTTGTCAATGATCTCAAGGCAGCTGGGACCATAGTCACCAAGAAAACAATTGGTAACACACTACGCCGTGAAGGACTGAAATCCTGCAGCGCCCGCAAGGTCCCCCTGCTCGAGAAAGCACATATACATGCCCGTCTGAAGTTTGCCAATGAACATCTGAATGATTCAGAGGACAACTGGGTGAAAGTGTTGTGGTCAGATGAGACCAAAATGGAGCTCTTTGGCATCGACTCAACTCGCCGTGTTTGGAGGAGGAGGAATGCTGCCTACGACCCCAAGAACACCATCCCCACCGTCAAACATGGAGGTGGAAACATTATGCTTTGGGGTTTTTTTTCTGCTAAGGGGACAGGACAACTTCACCGCATCAAAGGGACGATGGACGGGGCCATGTACCGTCAAATCTTGGGTGAGAACCTCCTTCCCTCAGCCAGGGCATTGAAATGGGTCGTGGATGGGTATTCCAGCATGACAATGACCCAAAACACACGGCCAAGGCAACAAAGGAGTGGCTCAAGAAGAAGCACATTAAGGTCCTGGAGTGGCCTAGCCAGTCTCCAGACCTTAATCCCATAGAAAATCTGTGGAGGGAGCTGAAGGTTCGAGTTGCCAAACGTCAGCCTCGAAACCTTAATGACTTGGAGAAGATCTGCAAAGAGGAGTGGGACAAAATCCCTCCTGAGATGTGTGCAAACCTGGTGGCCAACTACAAGAAACGTCTGACCTCTGTGATTGCCAACAAGGGTTTTGCCACCAAGTACTAAGTCATGTTTTGCAGAGGGGTCAAATACATATTTCCCTCATTAAAATGCAAATCAATTTATAACATTTTTGACATGCGTTTTTCTGGATTTTTTTTGTTGTCAGTCTGTCTCTCACTGTTCAAATAAATCTACCATTAAAATTATAGAATGATCATTTCTTTGTCAGTGGGCAAACGTACAAAATCAGCAGGGGATCAAATACTTTTTTCCCTCACTGTATATAACGGACAGGTCTGGAACATGAATGATGAAAAATGTTTCTGAACGCTATGACTACTTTGAACAAGAGAACTAGGCTGTAATAATGTGGACTATTTTACATGTAAAACATGTTGCATTACATTCATCTTGCGTTCTAAAAACATTCACATATGAATGATGTAAACTGGGACGAAGGGCGCGTCTCGTTATCCATGGCATTGTTAAATCTCCGGCTCTCAGACACTCACTGAACAGAGTGAGAGTGCGCTTGCACGACAGTACTGGCTACATTTGGAAAGTTGCTAAGGTTTGTCCAAAAAGCCGCTAGAAAAAAAAAAAAGCCGCTAAAGGGGTCTGAAAAGACGTTAAGTTGGCAGCGCTGGTCTGCACTGATAGCTAGATAAAAGGCAGGATAAGCTCCGCCTCTCCCCAGCAATAAGCAAATACAGAGGGAGAGGGAACGCGGAGTTTTTCATTCATACACATTCTATTTGAAAAGCATTAAAAATACACGAGTCCCCAAATGATGCCCTGTCTGTGTCTTTTCCTTGAAAACAATTTGCGCCCCCGTTCCGATCTCTCCACGCCCCCCAAGTCGAGAACCACTGCTCCAGGATTGTTAGGATTGTTTCTCTTACCAGTCCAGCTAAGGCCAAGATGATCGGCCACTATAGCCATTCGCAGGTCTGTCCTCTCACAAGGACTTTGAGGGCCTATCAGTGAAAACAAAATAGCCGTAAGTAAATAAATTCACTAACAAATCAAATTTAACATAATAAAAATGAGAAAACTGGTATAACCTTTCCCCCAGAAATTAATTAAATTTGGGATATGTTGAGGAGAAACTAGGACAAATGCAGTGTTTCAAGGCATCTGGTTAATAATTTGTCAGTGGTGTTAGAGTAAGTTAGCAAAGAACAATTTGCTACTAATCTATAATTCCTCTCACAATCAAAACAAAACAAAATAAAAATAAAACCTCACTGGATACATGATGATGTACAAGACTCACAAATGAACAATGGACAATTGTTTCAAATGCTTCTGCATAAGACCAAAAGTCAAATAATTCATACAGGCTAATGCAAACTGCATAGCACTCTGCATAGGCGACGATCTGTCCAGCGCCCCTCTCATATTAACATGCTACAGTAAAGCTGACTACATCATATAGAGTGAAATCAAAATAAGAGACACAAGTACACAAAGAGAGAAAGATGAAATAATGATAGACATCTACAGTTAAA
Organism: Ictalurus furcatus; assembly: GCF_023375685.1. Lineage (NCBI taxonomy): Eukaryota > Metazoa > Chordata > Actinopteri > Siluriformes > Ictaluridae > Ictalurus > Ictalurus furcatus. Next base: position 8,521,927 of record NC_071267.1, read on the forward strand.
TCACGCCACAAGCAATCACAATGGTTCATGCAACTAATATCATACAAGTGGAAAATTTTACAAACTAGGCTCGATTTCCACGCGGGGGGCCACTTGAGACCCAGCACCCTGACTGCCTTCACTTCCACCCGTCCTCTTACTCCTCCTCCTCCTCCTCCTGTCTCTGCCGGCCTGCTCAACCTCTGCTCTCACGTCTCTAGCAGACCTGGATGTAGTGGAGGGCTGGGATGCTTCTGACAAAGAGGTGTTCCTGGATGTGCTCCTTTCTTCATCCTTATCATCTCCCTGCATCTTTTTGTCTTCATTGGAATGGCGGTCCACAAGCTTTACTGTTTCACTAGCCTTTGAGTTAGCGATTTTGCCCACGGCCTGCACCTGCTTCTGGCTTGTCTTACTTTTTGATGTGCTTGGAGAGTCTGTCTTGGATGTACTTTTAGCTACTAATACCTGAGTTCTTCTCTTCTCTTTCACTAATGTGCTTGTCTTACATTTTCCTATCGAAGAAGAACTATTAGGATCTTTTTTAACCTTCAACGCTGGGATGCGAGATTTAGGCTTCGCCATCGGGAATGGATCTAGTCTTTTGCTGGGCACTGGTTTCATCTCTTTCTTTGATCGCTGTAAACTTATACCTGCACTGCTATAGGCTTTTGTTGGACGGGGTTCCAGTATTGGCAACCTAGACTTTAGAGGCTTTCTTTTAGCATCCTTGTATTGTGGAATTAACTTTTCTTTGTTCACAGCACTTTGTTCATGGCCTTGTGGAATTACATTTGCCTTGTTCATATCATAGCTCTCTTCTCTCACTAAATCTGAGTCTGTTTTGAGTAAATCCTCTGGAATATGCTTAAAGTAGCTGGACTCGGGATGTGAGTGCTGATGCTGTTCTATAGTGCTGTACTGCATGTGCGTATTTGCAACACTTGAGGCCTGTAGGTTATTATTATTATTGCAGTTCTGTGTCTGGATACAATTCTGCTCTGTCTTTGACCAATCTGTCCTTTGCTCGTATTGGCTTTCTGTACTTGTTTCTGGTTTGAAGCCTTCTGAAGCTAGCGTTGTTTTAAGTGTAAAACTGTCCCAGTCCTTACACACCAAATCCTTATTCTCACCAGAGGTGTCTTTGACTCCTATCTTAAAAGAGGAACACAAATTAGAACTGACTTCTGAATATGAGGGTGGCTCCATAATGTTGTCATGAGATGGAGTGTCCGAGCGATCAGCGCAAATCTGAATGACATTGTATGATATTACTGAGCTGTTATCCATCTTAACTTGTGCATGCTCTACTTGCTGTGGTTGTGATGTGACTACACTTGGATTTGTGACCCCTTCCCTATTATTCCCAGGTCTCCGTCCATATAAATGCTCACCAATCTGGAAAAACTGCAGCCTCTCTTCAACAAAATCCCGTTTGCTCATGTCAATTGCACCACTGCGGGTCATCTCAAACATCTTCCCTTCATGGAAGGGGAACGGGTTAGGTTCACTAGTTGGCGTGCTTTCATCGGTTGGAGTTCTTGCAGGAGTCGTGTCAGGCGTAGTCGCTTGAGACTTCTCATCTATCGCTAGCCCGAAAGGCTTGGGCTCATCATCTTTAATTCTAGCATCAACGACTTCATCATCTCCTCCTTTACTCGACCAAGGATCAAAGTCCAAGCCTTTTGTTGCAACAGTTTTAAATGGAGTATTAAACTCTTCCTCAAGCTTGTAGCTAAAGTACGTGTCAGACAGTCCTTCTTCATTTGATTGCTTTTTGTCCTTTTCGTTGTCTTTTCCATTTTCAGCTTTTTTAACAGAAGGATCACTCTTAGGTTTCGCCTTTTTGTACTCCTCAGTTGGTGATTCCTCTTCAATTACTTCTAGTTTACTTTGGCTGAAAGAACGGTCACTAGGCCTGAGCATGCTTTCTGACGCCCAAATGTCTTTTCTGTTGTCGCTGGAAAATCCAAATGATTTCACATCATGTTCATCGTCCTCATCTTGAAAGTCATATCCATCCAGAGAATCAATCTCTGTGGCATCTGTGTCATGAGAGAACTCGGCAGTGGTTGCTATTGAGCAGTCTGTAATGGACTGATCATTGCCATTTTGTTCATAGTCATTATCCTCCGCTTTGCCATTACCATTTATCCCAGGTTCTCTATTATTGCCATTTCTGTCGTGTTTTTTCAGTTTGGATTCCTTCTCGGGGTCCTGCTCATCAATTTTAAAGGTATATTTCTTAACAGGAATGGGCTGAAATACTGATTCATCTTCACTCGAGTCACTGTCATTAGCTCCTGGAGGCACAGGGGATGGAGGCTGGACTCTAATTATGGGCTCGGCAAGTAGATGCTTATCATGCTCCTCCTGGAGGTTGACCTCCATCATATCAGTGTCTATCTCTAGGGAAGGAGAGGACCCTTTTTTCTCTGTTTGTGATGAATCCGTGTCCAAGGGAGGGGGAGGAGGAAACTCTATGTAGGCAACTCGTTTGTCTTTACTTGTCTGTCCAGTATCCTGATTCCTGTTGGCCGGCATGGTGTCTAGGAGCTTTTCTGGGGCAGGTTCTTTAAATGTAAATGCTTTGTCTTGCTCTGAATCCTCTGATTCTTCTGAGACTTCAGCTATTGGACTAGAGCTGCCTGGTATGAATGCCATGAAACATTCAGGGTTTCGTGAGGTGAGATCGTAACTGACTTCCTCCGAGCTAGGTGTTTCTGGGGTCATGGGACTTTTCCCAGAGCTATCGAGAAAAGATATCTGTTCTAATGTGTCATCGTCTGGGCTACCCTGAGGGGACGTCGGCTGTCTCTGTTTGACCGTGTAAATCGTTCGGCTCTCTGACCCGACTATTTTCCTGAAAGATCCATTCGCCCCTCCTGCTAAATCTTTCTCACCCTGTTTTCCTACTTGTACACTCACATAAACCGGTAATGTTTTCAGTCCTTTGAAACTTTCTCTGGTGGTGACCGTGGTAACCTTTTCCACTGCACCAGTGTCACTGTAGTTACCTGAACTTGGATCTCTAGACTGTTCTGAGCGACCCTGAACTCTCGTTTTAGCTAAGGTAGGTATATGTGACGCACTCTTTTCCAATTGTTTAACAGCTGCTTTCTTTGCTTGATCGGCATCAGGGTGACCAGATGACATTCTCACAGGAATTTGTGATTCCGTGATCTTTTTTTTCAGAGTCTTCATTTGTGTATCGTCACTGTCAACGTGGTTCTTTTTTGATGTCAAATCTGACTGGGTCTCCTTTACAAGTAAATCATTTTTAAAATGTTGCCCCCTAAGGTCAACACTGATCGTGCTCTGCTTATCGATACCGCTAGCATCTTTTACGGCGTTACGGATTTGTTCCTTGCCACTTTCGCTAGTTCTGATTTTACTGGCGTCGCTAAGGTTTTCTGATGAACACGACGCAATGCCAAATTTACTAAAAGATGAACTTTGCCCGTAGGTCACTTTACTTTTATCACTCTCTGCGGCTTTGTTCAGAGGCGTTCCTTCCTCTGTGGAATCTACCTTCGAAGCCTTTGAGCCAGCAAAAAATTGATACACGGGTAACTTACTTTCTTGGAGTTTTTTCACAGGTGGTTTTGATTGTGTACTTGGCATACTTTTATCTTGATTTTGGAGCTCTGTTTCGAATTTGAGCCTAACAGAGCTCACTGTGGAAGTCTTAACTTGAACCGGGGGAGAGATATCACCTGGCTTTGACTGCCAAGCACTGTCTTCCTGTTTTGATTTGTCCTCATTTAAGCATGACTGCATACGCCTCTCTGGGCTGCTTGGCAAACTAGTGCTTTTTCTTTCATTCATGCTACCAAACAATTTCTGCTTCCCCTTATCCCATTCCTCAGAGCTCATCTCAGTTTTCTGCCTTGTTTTCTGAGGACTACTGCACACTGAGCTTGGGCCTGACCTTGTCTCTCTGAAGTCTCTCATGGGAGGCTTTTTCTCAGGGGATTGAAGCTCATCGTTTAGCTTTTCTGTTTTGTCTCTAAAAAACTGTGAAACTTCACTTAGTTTTTCTTCGGCCTCTTTAACAGTTTGGTCGACACGATCTTCATATATAAGTTTCTCTCTATTTCTGTCTTGCCTATCTTGGGTGAAGCGCATCCTGACTGTATGTTTGGGGCTGCCAGGTTCTGTTGTATAGTGCAACACGGTCAGTTTATCATACTGATCTTTATGGAAATAATTGTCAGATGTGTCCCTTGCTGACCTGAAAACCGATTCTTTTTTGGGGCCATAAAATCCTTCTGCTCCTAATTCAGGAGTGACACCGTTTCCCTGGTTAATGACCGAATCCTCTGTATCGGACTGTGACGCGTCTAATTTTTCAGAAAGAAGCATTTTCTCGGCAAATCTATACGACTCTCCCCTCAGCTCGGACAGTTCGTCGTCATGATATTCAATGGACTGCTGGCTTAGGAGTTTAAAAGCTTTATATGAGTCATCAGCAATGAGCTGAGCAGAACCGGGTCGACTCTCCTCCTCTTGAGAAACAGGTGTACTGTATCTAGAGGTTTCTAAGAAAGAGGGCACTGTTTCCTCAGCAGTAAACAGTTCGTCTTCTTGCAGAGCCCCGAAATCACCCTCTACCCTGTTCGAAAATTCCTTCAGACTACGGCCTTTGCATACATACTCAGGGTGTTTCTTTGTCTCTCTGATTATTACCTCTGTTGGGTCTGTTGTGTTGCCCTTTTCTATATGAACCTCGATTATTCTTTCAACTTTGGGTTTTGTGTCCTTGTCAAGGAATCGTGGTGTTAATTCATCTCCTTTGATCGAATCCTTACTAGCCTTGTGTTCAAATAGCCCAGCCAGTTCTTTGGAAGGGTCTCTTCCTGACTGGAAAGCTTTCATTATGTCTCGAACTGACATGGTTTCTTCGATTCTGTCAGAGCCTGCCTCTTTTAACTGGGGTTTGTGGTAGACCATTCTAGTTGTGGTGGTTATATGAGTTTCCTCTTTCAGACACATACTTTTGCTCATTACAGAATCATCTTCAGAACTGACTTTCATCTGGAAGGCCTTTACTTTGTCTTTGATAGAGCCAGCAGCTGACTCCGGTTCGATGCAGGCAGGCGTCTGCAATGCGGCAGCTTCTTCCAGTAGGGGCTCGCAGGTCTCTTCGGGATGTTCGTAGCTTCTGATGACATGAACGACCTCTGTTCTGGTTTCTGTTATGACTGGGGGAATAGGGACATCTGAAAAGAGAGGTTTGGGTCCTGTGCTCTCTGCACTTTGAGGAGCCGAAGGAGTCTTTTCACTTCGGGTTTCAAAACCACTGTCTGAGAGTGGGCTTTTATCCTGATCATGGGAAAAGTCATCAGGGGATTCCAAAATTGCATCTGTACCACTGTACGAATCGGATAATTTGCATAAATCTTTCTCTGAAGGAGAGGTGCGCATGCCTGGAGGTGGCATTTTGAGTTTATGCTCAGATTTGAATGTACGTTTCTGTTTTTCCTCCCCCTCCTTCATTTCATTGTATTTGCTCTTTTCACCAGCAATTTTCGAAAGTGAACTAGCACCAATGTCATTCATTAAGTAGTCAACCACCTTGGCTAAATTCAGGTCCTTGTCTTGCACTGACTGTGGTCTAACCGGGAGGGTGGATTCAAATGTGGGATGGGATTTCAGGACACTCTGTTGAGCCTCCTCTATTTCGTCTTTAGAGAACTCTTCCCACTCATCCTCAGATGCTTTGTCCTTAGTGCAGACTTTTGTCTCACTCAGGACATCCTTTGAGAGGATTTCACTAACTTTCACAAGATCTTCTTTAACTTTCTCGACTAAACTGAAAGGTTCCTCATCTTCCATTTTAGCCATGGTAGCCTGGGACTGATACGTCTTCGATACATTAGCGGCATCAGTTTGCAATATGGCAGTCATTTTTATAAGACCCTCTTTCATGTCTGCCACGTCCCGTAAAATATCTTGATTTGATGACATTTGCGAAGCAGTGGCTGATTTAAATGCTGCTGAAGGGATAAAGAGTTGGGGTTTTGAGGGTTTAGATCTGGGAGTAAATGATGGCGTATGAGTGGTTGTCTGAGGTGAAGTTGTGTCTGATATCTTTTTTTCTTGAGGCTCGGGAAGAACGTTCACTAGAGAGAAAACTGGAACGGTCATAGCATTAGTTGATAGTGGGGTACCAGAAGGACCAGGGGCTCTATAGGAACTATACACTGAATTTGACATATTTGATCTCAGAGGAGATGTCATGGATTTTATTGTGTCATAGCTTGATGTAGAATAGCCTATCAGAGTTTTTTCAGCCTCACAAAAAGCTGCACTAACACTGGAAGCAGCTGCTTGTGTTGTAGCTTGTATCCTCTCCTGCAAACTGCTAGATCCGTCTGAGAGCAGACGGGGTGATATAGAAGAATAAGAGGGGTATTTGACTGGTGACACAGATCCATTAAGAAGGACTGTGTCAGCAGAGACAACAGTAGGCCCAGCTGGTGAAGAAAGCGATGAGAGAACTGTCCCATTGGAGACTGTACCTCGATCTGGAGACGTTTTCATAGACGACAGACTTGTTAAGGTTTTAAACGTGGGTGTTGCTGCGGTAGATGCGGAAGTAAGAGTCGATCGGAGTGACAAAGCTGAAGTATACAAATTTGCAACTGACTTTGGAGATTCAGGGGGGGTCATTGTGGTGAATGTTCTATCAAGTATGGAACCAGATGGTGGTACCGAGTTAGGTCTTGAAGACAATGAAGCAGCAAGTCCCTTGATTGACACAGGATCTGTGCCGGTTTTAAAAGATGAAGACATGAGACCACTAGAAACTGGAGATGGGTATTGGCCTTGCTGAACAACAGTTTTTATAGGTGAAGAGAGAGATCTGTATGTTCTAATGGGTGACGCTATGTCGCTAACAGACTTTACAGGAGATGCATTGGTGGTTCCCAGGGTGGACTTGAGTGGAGAAGCTGAGGTTATTGACCAGACTGACTTTAATGGCGAAGCAGATGGCGTGTTGGAAGGTGAGCTGGAGAGGGAACCCAGTCCACATTTTGTTTGCCCAGGGATGGTAGCAGGAGCAGCCGACCATGCCTGGTAAGATCTTGTTGAAAAGACAGGTTTGTGAGGGTAACCAGCAGGCAGTGTTCTTGTTGTACTTCGCTCAACTGTTTCTTTAAACATACAAATTAAAATCCAACACAAAATCAACAAAAATGGTTGAGAAACAGAGAGACCAGAGGGGAAAAAATTGGTCAGTGGTGCTTGTATCATAGAAGAAAGAAGAACAGTACTTTCATGGTGGTATAAATGAGTTGAATGATGAAGAGCCAAAAAAAAAAAAAAGAAAAAGAAAATTCACTGTGATCCATGGTCCACAAATGGCATACATAATATAACTTAAATCCAACAAAGGAGATGACTTAGACAAAGACCCTCCCTCCCAAAAAACAACAACAACAAAATCACACTGCGACATAATGACCAAGATAATAAAACAAACTGCAAAATGGCAAGACAAATGCAGAGAACCCAGAGGAAAACGATTTCTCTTTTGACTTTAGATGTGCTACATTCCCCTGTTACTGGCTACCTTGATTTTTACTAAAGTGCCTTTTATCTGTTTGGAAAAAAAAAACTGTTTCATTCCAAATTCAGGTATTCTGACAAACCAGAAATTAATATTACTAAACCAAAAAATATCCTATCCTATTTTCTGTGCTTTAGCAAATTGTACTATTTCAAAAAGCAGGCTAAGTGAGTAGGTCTTAAGTCCATAATAACTCATCATGCAGGACTGAGTAGTCTTGGTGACAGGCAATTCAGTGCAAACTGTGAAAGCATCTGAGAGAAAGTCTGTTCGTGACTCTCCATGCATTTCTGTCAAAAAAGAAATGAAAACTCTGCACAATCACAAAGCCAAAAGGAGCAATACTAGTTGTAGGAGGGGGATGAAAAAGGAGGAGACTATGACTTTAATATGTCAAGTAAAGAAAATTATTATGGATATTAAATGGGTAATTTCATTGTTTTCTTTCCAATGAAGAAAAAAAAAAAGAAAAAAAAAAGAGAACATAGACAGTGAACAATATCTATCAAAGTGAGCAGGCACAGCACAGCAACTTAAATATCATAATAACCCATGCAAAAATAAACTGTATAGAACAAGCATGAGGATTTTGTTATGCATGGCAAGAATGTGCAGATATAACATTTGCATTTTCAATTGGTAAATAGTCTATACTGGTCACATGTTAGCTTTTATGTTAATTGTACACACTACTAAATGTTACTCTCCCAAGAATGTTAATGAAATATCACACTCACTCAATCCAGGCTCAGTCAGATAGCTGTACCGCTTACGTAAGGCTAGAGATGCAAAGGTATGACGTCGTTCTGGCTTTTCAGTCTGCAACAACAATAACAAAAATGTCCTATAAATTCCCCCCCTTATCAGCCCTGAATGTCAAGCTATGTTAGTAATTAGAGTTTACTCTCAGAATTTGTAACCTGACTTTTACTACGTTAAGTTGTCTGACTGTGCCATTATATCAAATGATATTTCTGTATTCATAACTTCAGCTAAACTGTCGTATGCACACCTAAGAATAAAACAAAGCGTTTATATTTCTATATGGGGCAGTTGGTGCTATGCTGTAAAAGACCATACACTTTCTCAATGTTTGTTCTGTGATAATAACCTTAAAAGAATTTAGAAAAATGCGAAACATGGACTATACAATTAACATTATTTTTATTCCCCGTAGACATGTTATGTCATTTACATCTAAAACTCGAGGTAACAATCTTAAAGCATTAAACTAGGCCATCGGCTATCTTTAAAGCAAAGTGACAGAGTACAAGGATGAGTAAATAAAAATGATGGTAATCTTTTGCCAGTGATATGAAATATATGTGGTCTTACAGTGTATGGAGTTAAGCCAGTGCAAATTGACTGAATCATACAATTAAAGCCCCAGGACAGGCAATAGCTGAACAATGTGTGGTTTCACAGAGCAAATATCTAAAAACTAAAGCAAATGAATCACCAGCACACCACATGGAACTGAGGGGACAGGACTATTACCTCTTCATCGGGATCTGAGTCCATATCCTTTTGGTTCCCAAGATGCATTGCAGAAACGGGGAATAACGCAATGGAGAGCAAGGGGTAAGAAACATCAGGATGTGAAAAGGGCGATTGTGAGCACACAGAAAAAGAGCCACCGCAAAGCCATAGCAAAGAAACAGAAACCAGAAATAAAAAAATGAACTAAAAAGATACAGGAAGCAACCACAAATTATACCATTGAAAAAGCATAAGCCTGTGCACCGTCAGCCAAAGCATGGTTCCAAATCAAAATTCTGATTTGGTCAGCCATAGCCACAGCAACGACCAGAGAGAAGCTCAAAACAGATAAAAGACACACTCAGGCAGTTTTGACCAAGTTTATCCCTTATCGCTGCAAACACTGATCTACCTTTCCTGAGTATGAAGATGACATGATATGACACAGATGACTTGATCATTACAACCTTACCTTTTTGAGCGTGGGCAGAGTGATGTTTAAATTACAGACAGCAGTCTGTGGAAGCCCCTTTGCATTTTTAATCTCTCTGAGGAAGGACAGCCGTCCACAAGGTTCTTGGCTGTTGTCCCTCACCTTTGGCGATTCGGTGTAGAACGAGCAGATAAGCATGAACAACACATGTAAAACATTGTTTTTTTTGTTTTTTTTTTTACAGTTTTACATAAATCATAACCATAGCCCCTCTTGAATTCCCCTCTCTTAAAGAAAAATGACCAATTGGGGTATAAGCGACTGTAGTTGTAGGGACATTTCAGAAAGTTAAATAAAGTTATATAAGATTAGCATATGTTTGGTGGTCTTGGAAAACCTGTTGAAAAACCTGTCCCAGGCCACCACACATACAGTGCAAAAGCTCAATCTCTAATGACGGATATATTCTATGTATTGTGTACAAGTTGGGGGGAAAAAAAAAGAACCAACTATATTACCTTTACACAGAATGGCAGTCTGTTCTCTTTAAATGCATAGAAGTTAAGAACCAGCTGCTGTCCAGCTTTAATCAGAGGTGTTAAATTGCCATAGCAGTCCACATAGATAGGCTTCCCTTCCAAAACCTGTAAAAATCCAAATTGTGTTAAGTAGCCATGAAGGTCCTATTATGTGCTTTGTGTGCAGTCTGAAAAGATTAAATGAATAAATGCATTTCACTTTCCTTCCACTGATGTCCAATACAGTGGTACAATGTTTGTTAAGACAGAACAAAAGTCAATTCAACCTGAATTTTTGTAGAAGTTTTGTTGTTGTTGAATGACCAACCTCAATGTCTTTGCTCCTGGCCACCTCCTCAAAGTTCTCTTGCTGCTCCAGGGTCTTGTCCACTTTGTCATCTGTCATGCAGAAGCATCGCAGATTGGATTCCACAGGGTCGTTCATCTTGGCGAACACTACAAACTTGGCCATGTAGGGTACACAGATGAGTTCCCGGTAGAGCTGAGTGGCCAAACCTACCGTCTCCGGAATCTGGTGGCAGTCTGCAAGCCAGAACCTGTTCAAAAAAGCCAAAAGCTTAGGACTGTAGTTAAATACAGGCACTATCTGTGACGCCTTATAAATGCTGCTATTGAGTCTGTTTTCGCTGATGATGCAGATGGAAATTGATATATTTGTGAGATTTTTCTGAAGCATAATGAAACCTGAGCCAAATACCTGGCAGATACGTTGGTAGTGAACGAGACGCAGTCATTCGAGAAGGTGAGAGGAGTAGTGCCAGTGATGTCTTCCCACTGTGCGGGGGAGGTACCACCTGTGGAAGAGCCCTCATAAGCATATATGTAAAAGGAAATGTGTGACACACAGAGCCATCAACTGAAAGCTGGAGATGAGGACGTCACTTTAGGAAAGCTTTTATATGATTTTAGTTAGTTACATTTACATTTATATAGCGCTTTTATAGACACTCAAAGCGCTTTACATGGTATTGGGGTGGGGGGGGTCTCCTCAAGCACCACTAGTGTGCAACATACACCTGGATTAAGCGATAGCAGCCATAGTGCGCCAGAACGCCCACCACACATTAGCTATTAGTGATGTAGCCAATTCAGAAATGGAGACTATTACGGGGCCATGATAGAGAAGGGCCAATGGGGGAATTTCACCAGGACACCGGGGTTATACCCCTACTCTTTTACGATAAGTGTCCTGGGATTTTTAATGACCACGGAGAGTCAGGACCTCGGTTTAACGTCTCATCCGAAAGACGGAGCCGCCAGTGACAAAGGCATGTAAAGAAGCAATGGTTTATGGACCAATCTTACCTGTGATGCTGCACAGAAGGCGTAAGCAAGGTGTTGTATCTCCTTTGTAGCCATTGTTCATGCCTTCCCCTGATCGAGGAGGCACAGGGATGGTCATGGTGATGGGTTTGTGGAACTTCCTTCTTCGTGGCTCCACTGTCACTATGGGGCTGAACGTGGCTCTGTTGCCTATGATCTTCTTCACTGTCTCGTCTGGGACTGGCTGGGTCTGGAAAGCGAGCAAGCGGTTAATACTTTTTTTTTTTATTATTAATTACACTTTATCAAGTAACAAAGGCAAGCAGAAACATGGCTTTCTGTTAGATTTAATGATCTTCCTTCCTATTTTATTTAGCGCTTTTTCACACAATTTGGCCATTTGACAATCCCCACCACCCACTATCTAGCTCTCTAGCTAGCTCTCGCCTATCACATGATGAAAGCTAGCACACGCTTCCTCCGAGATCCGTGAAGCCAGCCACCGCATCTTTTCAATCTTTTTCGATTATGCTCTCTTGGATTCTCCAAATCTTGAATACGAACTGTTAGACTGCTCTAAAGTAGGGGCTCTTCATTCTCCTGATAGTGTCTTGTGGGAGTTAGAAGCATCTTGCAGCAGTAAAGATACAAAAATATCTAATAATCTGTTCTCGCAATAATATCTAAAATCCTCATAACAGAACTGTATAGACTCTGAATTGGCATTTAAGGGTCTGCATACCTGAAGTCCAACTCTGATCTTCTTGGTGAGAGCTCCTTCAGGGAAAGAGGCCTGGACTTGAGGAACAGTCATGCTGGATAGAACCCCTCCCTCAGGACCCATATGGTTAGTCTCCTGCTTGATCCGAGACACCACCGCAAAATACTGTGGGAAGTCTTTAGAGATGATTCGACAGATGCGTTTCTTCTCCAGGTCTTCCACACTGTCCAGTTCTTTAGGGACAAACCATGTACAATTACCATTTTTTGTATGAGATGTATAAATGGAGAAAATATACTAGCCACTGAACCGATGGCTAGTCATTTACTAGCCTCTGAACACCTTTACCCTTGCTCATTCGTGCGATCATGCACTGTAATCTGTAGCGTTTACACAGATTGGTGTGGAAAAAAAACTTGGAAATGCCTTGTTGGTGAGAGTGGGCAGAGGATAATGGGCAGACTGGTTCAAGCTGACAAGAAGGCTATGGTAACTCAAGTAACTACTCTTTACTACCACGATAAGCAGAAAAGAATCTCTGAACGCTCCACATGCCGAACCGTGAGGTGGACCGACTACAACAGCGGAAGACTACATCAGGATCTGCTCCTGTCAGCCAAGAACAGGAGTCCGAGTCTACAGTGGGCACAGGATTATTGAAAACCGGACAGTTGAAGATTGGAAAAATATTGCCTGATCTGATACAGTAGACTATCTGTCAGCGTTATGGTAGACTTCCTGTCAGCTTGAACGAGACTTCTGTCATCAATAATATGCTTCCGCCCACAGAACTGCTGCTCACGGGAATGTGTTTTGTTTGTTTGTTTTGCTTCTCACATCATTCCGTGTAAACCCTATAGACTGTTTCGGAGATCGGCAATTTCTGAACTACTCAACCCAGTGATCTGAAATTGGGAACAAAACTGAAGCTCTTGACCTGTTAACTTCTCTTGACCTGCCACATGATTGGCTGATTGGATACTTGCATACCTATTAAAGTGGCTGGCGAGTGTAAGTGTATATTGAAATGTTTAGCCATATAGCCAGCTTGTGCATTAATGCTTTCCAAGTTCAAGGCCAAGAATTCACTGGCATACTGCAGGCATTGTTAGCAGATGCTTTGGAGTGAACCACTACACAGACAGAGCCTTCAGTAGAATGACAAGGTCAATGACTACGCAAGAATATTTCACACATATCAAAACTGCACATTCAGAGGATGGCTGGCTCTCTAGACAAGATGTGATCACACATTTACATGCATGTATTTGAGGATTAAGGGCCTTGCTCAAGGACCCAGCAGTGGCAGCTTGGCATTGCTGGGATTTCCGATCAGATCAGTAGTCCAACATCTAAACCACTGTGCTAAAACTGCCACTGGTCACACTGTTCTGAAGGACTTCAGGACCACACCTTTCTTGTTATTCCTGTCATTTATTGCTGTTATTGATACTGCTGCTCATGGAGAATTCCAACCAACAAGTGTTGGAAGCTTCCACCAAATGCTTGCTGATTTACTTTTAATCACATTAATATGAATTTAGATGCTAGAGACGGAATGGATGTTTCTTGGTGGTACAGTCAAACTATTCTAATTATAGGTTCTTAGCGTGTCCTACCTTCGTCCATGCCATTAAGCAGCTCATTGAGGGCTTCGGTCTTGCAGTCGTATTGATGCTCCTTCCAAGTCTCTCCGTTATCACTCCTAAGAATGATCAGCTCACGTTCCTTCCCTCTCATGGAGCCAAAGTGAGGGATCTCCACTATCACAGGGCTGCAAGGACAGATCATATACCACTAAAGAGCTGACTATACTTTTAAAGTGGCGTTTCAACTGATAAATGACTGGTGATTGTATGCGTGGGGCATACGTCAGCAGTGCAAAAGAGGACCACTTGGTACACCTGATAATAAGAGCATTTATATACAAGTCTTTATTTACTGTACACACGGGGATATATACTAATGTCCACCAAGCGTCAATACTTTGTGCTTTAAACCCCCAGAATTGTAAAGAGATGCAAAAAGACAAACGATTAAAAAGGCTGATTGAATGAATGCAACATTTCAAATTGGGCACTAAAAGGATTAAGAAAGAACGTTTAAAGTCTTTTTTTTATATATAGAGTTTCTCAATACTGCTACTGGAGTACCACCACCCTGCACATTTTTGGTTGTTTGTCCCTGCTCCCAAATCATCAGATTCAACTCATCAGCTAATTAACACGTCTAAACTAGGTTGAACTATGTGAGTTAGAGGAAGGAAACCACCAAGATATGCAGGACATGGGGTACTCTAGTATGAGGATTGAGAAACTGATCTAATCCATTTGCTTAATTCGTACAATATAGACAGAAATAGAAGGTTCTTTTTTTTTTTTTTTTTAACAATTCAGCATACGTTAGTAATTTAGATTAGATTGTCCAACAGTAGAAGTTAAAGCTAACATTGTCAAATAGATGCATTTGTATATAAATATAAATTGACATTTAAATACAGACAAGCAAGACAATGTCCACACTGAGTTATGAGAAAAAAAAGAAAATTACATTCAATGTATAATCCCAGAGAAGGTACCATGAAAATAATACATATAAACTGCCAGTCAGAAGTTTTTCAACACATATAGGTTCAGGGGCAGAATGTCAGTTAAATACAGAACAATATTAAATAAGTGTTCCATAAAGGATCTAAATATTTATCTCTAGAGAGTTATCTTAAATGGACTCTTAAATGTATGAGTGCTTGTTTTAATGGTAGGGGCATTAGGAGGATAATCCAGCTGAGCCTATATCAAATATAAGACAAATACATGCTATGTGCTACAAAGGCCTAGTTAAAGGCCTTTTCATTAGTTTAATTAGATTTTAAAAATAAATAAATAAAAAAATAAAAAAATTAGACCATTGCTTGTTCAAAAACTTTTGACTTTCAGTATATTTAACTATGTTACTCCTGTTCTTTTGCATTTCATGATCTTACGTGATAATAAATATTAGCTCCATTCTGTATGGTACATCAAGTAATGTATTTTATTCCTATAGTATAATTCTGTACAGCGTTGACTGTCATGCCTTTCTCTGAAACTGCAAGAAGAATGATACCTTCTCCAGAAAGAAAAGAGCAAATGAATCCATCTCCCACATGGGATGGCACAGTGGGAGTCTGAGTTTGGTCAAACATGGGCAAAAGTTTGGCAGCCATAACAGCAGCAGATAACATGCCCAACAAGCACAGTACAGCGAGCATGATCCACTTTCAGCGACCTCGCTAAGTCAGCTGAAAGCCTTAAAGAAACAGGTGACTGGAAAGTAAAACAACCCAACAAAACAAAACAAAAAAAAAACCAACAATGGCTTCAACCAAGAGCAGTGTCGTCTTTTCTCAGCGGCACACTCCTACCCAGCAAATTTTGTTCCTTGAGGCCCAAGCTGCAGGATTCGGCTAACGAAGCTCTCGCCCTCATTAAGAGAGGGGAGTTTTCGGGGAAGATGGAGTTTACTGAATAACATCCATGCAGCAATTAGAGGAACAAAAAGGAGGAACACAAAACAGTCCGTCATTGCTGCAGGAATACTAGTGTTTCATTTAGTCACTTCAACTAAGCTAGCCTTCTAAACCTCTCCACATACTATAGTCACTACTGTGCATTCGTTATGGTGGAGCTCCTTCAGAAGTCTTTACTGTTTCTAAATTACTGCTCACACGATCAAGGGAAGTTCACTCATCTGCGTGGAGGATGACATCACTGGGACATAGCAAATGAAGTGGGCTTACATTGAACTTTGCAGTATATTGCAGCATTACTGTCAAGTATCAGAGGCTGGCTTGACGCTAGTCACTGCCGAAATTCCTAGCCACCACACGCTCCAAACACAGATGGGTTTCATGGAAATGGGGAGTAAAGAAGAAACAAGAACACAGGAATGGCAGAATTGCATGACCTACCCAAGGAATTGAGCTCCAGCAGGTCCCACCTCCACCAGGCGGCTCGCCAGACCCTCTCCCTCCACCATGGGCGGTGGTGAGGCAAGTTTGTGCCGCTTGACCAGGCGGCAGGTGATGCGAGTCGGGGCTGTGCACTTGCGTGGTGGGATGATGATGCGCATCCCATTGTGGCGGCTGCCTCGCATAGAGCCGCCGCGAGCGTCCACCATGAAGCTCACCAGGAACCTGTAAGGAGCAACATGGCACAGTGATGAAAAGGGGAAGAGGGAAAGAGGCTTTGCCCTTCAGTGATCACCAGTGAGAACCGTGTCCATGCTGTGATAAAGAACTCACACAACCAAACACCAGAGAGGAAAGAAGCAAACCAGAAGAGAGGCTAGAAAGTGAGACCATGAGAGCTCAGCCCTGGCAGTTTATTCATGGAGGCATTTGGTATGGTGTGTCATGTGACAGCATTCGTATGTCTGGGAGATGCAAATCTCTAGATCCTTATTTATTGTTGATTTATAATAACAATCGAACAAGCATGGCTTATAAGTCAAAGTTTTTCGCAAACTGCCAAGGTAGATCACTCTGCAAGCAAAAGTGGTCATTTAGTGGTACTGGAAGAAAAAAAAAAAATAGTGTTACTGAAAAAAGAGCGTCTTCAAACGTGTTTCTGTGCTTTTTTAAAAATCAGGTAAGGAAATAAGAGTTTTGACCAACAATACTGGTCGCATGGCTTTCATTTCTGGTGATTTCACCAAGAATGATTTATTCAGCAACTGGAATTTTATCATGTGTATGTCAATATCGAAACGTCTCTGTTTCTCTTGATGGGTTCTTTAACGTTGGTAATCAAAATGATTTTCAACACCTTCACGATACATCTGTAAGCTCCGGTGCCTGAACTGATCAGTGCACTGAGTTTGTTTGAGAGCCTACTGAACAGATACCGTCAGAGCTATCCGTATCTAAAACATTCAAATCAACTGTCACCCATGTATCAAAAATACAATCATGGTCGTCCACTACTGCAGTTATCCCTCACACGACTTTAATCTCGTATGCTTTACTTGGTGAACAAATTGAGTTTGTGAATCTGATCACAAATCAGTGTCTTATGGAAAACTGCAAACCAGTGGTGCGGTTAACATGTGGTACTTTGCAAGGCAGCCGCCACAATGGGCAGTGGTGGTTTGGCAGTTAATGCTCTGGGTTACTGATCGGAAGGTTGGGGGTTCAAGCCCTAGCACTGCCAAGCTGCCACCGTTGGGCCTTTGAGAAAACCCTCTCTGCTCCAGGGGTGCTGTATCACGGCTGACCCTGCGCTCCAACCCCAACTTATGATATACTGGGGTATGCCAAGAAAATTATTTCACTGTGCTGTAATGTATACGTGACCAATAAAGACTTTAAGCCTGTACTGGATTCAAGGCCTTATACAATCCTTTTTGACCTTTTAAAAACAGTCATCTGTCTGAAATTAGCCTTGCAAGCCAGGCTGCTAGCGTTTGCAAAAGAATATGGTAGATTTGTGGCCAGGAACCTCCTACTTTTGATTTGACTGACATCGCAGAACCACAGAATTCCTGGAGCTCATCGGGAATCATGCGAGGACATCTTGTTTTACTGGTCGCTGACTTCTTCAAACAAGACTGAGAAATGATGATATTATGATGATATGAACTTTCTTTTTAGTCGACTGGCTAAAAAGTTCATTGTCGTTGTTTCGGAAACTTGACACGTGGATTATGCTGATGTCTTTAAGCCATCTGAATCTCATACACAGAAAGTGGTTGTGATTCTGATTACTAATCAGTGTTAGGGGCAATCCGTGTTCCTGCAGGAGTTTTACAGCTCTGCACAAGACCTGATCAGGGTGCGAGTTCGAGGGTCTTCTGAAGGATACGTTTTAAAAGCTCTTTATGTACTTTACACTATATGGCCAAAAGTATATGGACACTTGACCATCACACAAATACGAGGGCCTTCCCCAAACTGTTCCAAAGTTGGAAGCACAGAATAGTCTACAATATCTGTGTATGTTGTAGCATTAAGATCTCTCTTTATTGGAACTAAGAGGCCTGTTCCAGCATTAGAGTGCATCTTTGCACAAAGCGACGTCCATGAAGACATGCTTTTCCATGGTCGCTGTGTGACTTGATCCTGACATCAGTGCCTGGCCTCACTAACGCTCTTGTGGCTGAATGAGAACAAATCCCCACAGCCACTCTCCAAAATCTAGTGGAAAGCCTTCCCAGAAGAGTGGAGGTTATTATAACAGCAAACTAGCGGAGTGCGGTTATAGGAGATATAAGTGCTGAAATGAAAAACGCTGCTCGTCCAATCAGATTAGTGGTCATGTATTACCGATTCGTCCGGCATAGTTCAACTTAGTTTTGTTCTGTAGGTGTAGAAGAACAGAAAGAAAACAGCAGGCAGAGAAGAAGAAAGAAAGTGTAATCACAGGACACAACCGTCATCACCTGGAGTCATACTGAGGAAGCGGAGTAGAAACACTGCAACGAAACAAACAAACAAACAAAAAAAAACGGAACAGCGGAGGAAGGATGAAATCAACAAGTTTCATCAACAACACCAGAGCAATGCTATTCATTTGCAGGAACACAGAGGACAGACAGGTGATGGATCCATGAACAGCAGTAGAAGAGACAATCGAGGAGAGAGCATGAACATTATATGCATTTGGAAAAGACTGGTTATTCTACAATAGAATTTTGGCGTATGTCATTTTAGACACACACGCACGTCTTACCCTGAGTGAACTGGACTGGAGACCAAGTTGACGTTGTCCAGGGTGTCGGCTGTCCAACTGTATCGCCTCAGAGAGTCAGTGTCATACTCTTTAGCTACAGCCAGATGCTGAGGGTGAGAACACACACACACACACACACACACAGTCAATACTCTATTTGGGCGGTAAACCCCAACAACAAAAACCTCAATTTCAATGCATGGCAATAAAACAGCGCTCGAAGGGAAGTGTTGTGGAGCTGAGACGTGCTGCCTACATTGCAATTAGCATCTCAACCCCACACTTATCACCTCACTGAGCGGCTGATGGCACAAAGCGTCCAAAGAATACATGCATATTTAAAACAGGTTGTAGGGGCAGTGGAGAGTAGGAACTGAAACTTCAGAAGCAAATAATGTGAAGAATACTCTAAAGCAGTGAAAACTGGGCGACAAATCACAGAGCAGCAAATAAACAATGCTTCTCAGACAGCTGAGGGAATTCAGGCATCATATAGCTTAACGGCCGCTATGCAAATGCAGGTGTTTTGTTTGTGGGGTTTTTTTTTTTTTCTTCACATCGTATATTGCCTGCATTTGAGCTGAAGATCGGCAAAATAATATTGCATCCTTCATTGACTTGAATACCTTATTATGGGGCTCAACAACGCAGTGCATCGCTTTACAGACAGCCTGAAGCATTTAAAGAAGAAGAGAATGGTTTTTAAACACACTGTAATGAGCACTCATTGAGCTAAACACATAGTTCTCCTTAGGAATAAAAAAAACAAAAAAACAAAGTATATTCAGAGTTGATTCAGGACTGTATTCAGAGTTGATGAACACGTTTTCGTAGTGGGGAGTTAATACTGAAATTACACACAATGGTACTCGGACCGCAAACATTTGTGTGAGAGTTGCATGCATGTGGTGGAGTTTGCCTAAAACAGAGGTGTATCTCGGTTACATGCAAATCTAGTCTTGTGTGGTATCAGAGCACGTGGGGAGCAGTCGATTGTCTGATAATTTTGATGTCATCACAATATTTCACACTGAAATGTATGGTTTGGGCTGTAAACCGTCTCAAAAGAACAAACAAACAAAACAACAACAACAATGGAATGCCATTCGAAGCCAATATTGGATATATCAATATGCCACAATTCATTGATATGAATTGAAAGGCAGTAACTTAAAGTAAGCCTGGTTTGTTTTGTTTTTTTGGTTTTTATTATTTTTTTTTACAGGAGAGTATGTCGAATTAGCATTATTTTGTCATTTTAAAAATAGTGATTTAAAACTGAGATAAAATAGCCTACATCCTGCACACACAGTGCAAGTTCATGACCTCGATTTAGTATCTCATGGCTCCATTGAGTTGTGCACACAATAAACTGTATAAAAAGTTAAATTCAAGCAGATTTGCAGTGAGTAATGTGATTAGGATGTTTACGTCAAAGCTTGCCATCGTCTTATTCATACAGTATTTCGGTCGTTTTTTTTTGTTTGTTTTTTTCATTTTTTAATTGTAAAAACTTTTTAAAGACATAACATTCCATTTGGGGCGCACGGTGGCTTAGTTCGCCTTGGTTAGCACGTTCGCCTCACACCTCCAGGGTCAGGGGTTCGATTCCCACCGTGGCCCTGTGTGTGTGGAGTTTGCATGTTATCCCCGTGCTGCGGGGGTTTCCTCTGGTTTCCTCCCCCAGTCCAAAGACATGCATGGTAGGCTGATTGGCATGTCCAAAGTGTCCGTAGTGTATGAATGGGTGTGCGAGTGTGTATGTGGTTGTGCCCTGCGATGGATTGGCACCCTGTCCAGGGTGTACCCCGCCTTGTGCCCGATGCTCCCTGGCATAGGCTCCAGGTTCCCCGTGACCCTGAAAAGGATAAGCGGTATAGAAGGTGGATGGATGGATGGAACATTCCATTTGACAGCAAAGAAGAAAACACCAGTTCCTTCTTCACTCCACATCTCCTCATTTTTTTTTGTGGCGGCTTAAAGGCAAGAGATTCTGTTTCAAAACAGTAGTCTAGACACTACTGAAGACACAAATGCTTCTACTGAAGCCAAATCCGGCAACCTCGGATCCCGAACTATATGCAGGTGATTTGAATCATTTGAATGGGCCGTCCCACAATTTACCAACAATCTGAGCTGCATAACCCGACTCTGAACACGAGTAACTTTCCTCACGTAGATACTGATGTAACTTTTAATCTTACTGTAAGTTGCCAACTCTGAATACAGCCCTAAGAAGGCAAACGAGAGAAACTAGAATGTCCAGTGGTTTAGAGGCGCTCTTTGTTGAAGAGATTGTTGTGCAGATAATAAGGCACTCTTCTGAATAATCAGAAAGGCTTTAATACAGATGCCTATTGTATGCCTATGAATACAATACCATTTATCTAGCATATTTGGGTATGTCTACATAGGCCTTACAAAGGGGCAACCAAGAGAAACATGTTGTACAAGTAGAATATAAGAATATAAGTAAATACACAGAAGAAATATAGATTTAATATAGAGTCAGATTTGAGGGTTT
Organism: Ictalurus furcatus; assembly: GCF_023375685.1. Classification (NCBI taxonomy): domain Eukaryota; kingdom Metazoa; phylum Chordata; class Actinopteri; order Siluriformes; family Ictaluridae; genus Ictalurus; species Ictalurus furcatus. The sequence goes on from NC_071267.1 coordinate 8,543,148, forward strand.
AGAAACGAGAACGTGAAAACCCGTATACAGTATTTTATCCTATTCTAATTTTTGAGCCTTTTATGGCCCACTAGCGGTTCATCACGATCAAGCAATCATGATTGGTTGAAGTTACTCCTTTCCCTAACATAATTAATGGATACATTTAAGAAGAAAATATCTTGCTACAGTTTGTACCATGATGGAGGCATGTAGACATTTTGTATTGTTTTTAAACTATGTAGACCACACCCTGCTGTATTTTAGACATTTCTGGATGAAAATTGTCCAACAGTAGTACAGGGTGTTTGTAGTAAAGAGTGCCTTGGGATTGGGTTTCTGTTTTTTAAAAAAAAATTATTATTGTTTGTTTATTTGTTTTGTTAGGTTGGAAGAACATTTAGAATTTTTTTTTCTGTACCGAGGAATTCTCACCTTGTCAGGAGCACATCCCCCCCGAATGAAGTATAACAAACAGACACAAGCCTAGATGGAATTGCTGCCTGGTGGGGTTTACTCGGACCTCTCGGAGTCCACCTTAGCACAGCCTCTTGTTTCAAATCACAAGAATCTGGGGTATGGCTTGCTAATGGATTTAGCACATACTAGGCCTTTCTCAGAGTAAAGACTAAGGGTGACGTATAAGAAGTAAAACACAATGGGGAGTGCTGTTATAGGAAAATAATCAACACTGGGGGGTCTGCAGAGTGGTGCAACAGAAGAGCGTTCGCCCTTTTGGCCGGAGCCTGCGAGTTTGAATCCCGATGTAAGAACGCCAAAACTGGCCGTGCTCTCTTGGTGGAAAGGGTGGCATACTCTCTATCCACTATCAATCACAGAGACACTAACCAATCACGGGCATCTGTGAGCTCATGTATACAGAAGGGGGCGGATAGCGCTTTTGTCTGAGTGTGTTACTCCACCCCATGATGCAGCAGGAGCAGCAGTTTGAAAAGATGCAGTTGGTTGGCTTCATGTGTCTCAGAGGAAGCACATGACAGCCCTCTCCCTCCTGGGTTGGTAGCTGTTGTATGATAGGGGAGACCTAACTGGTGGGATTTGGTGGGAATTGACCAAGACTAAAATTAGGCAGAATATTGGGGGGGGGGGAGGGTTAACATTGGGTGGTGTGATGCATCACCGCATGAAGTTGGGTATTTTCTAATAGCAGCATGAATAGCACAAGTGTTTTGTTCTTATACTAGGGCAATCTGTCAACGAACAAAACAACACGTGACCTTTTTTAGCTGTTTATTGTTACGCTCGAAGACAAAAACGTGCAGCTTGTCATGTTACTGAGAAACCCCAAAGCCATCCATCCTGGAGACTTTCCCATGGTGGAAGACTACAGCTCTACGTCGGATAGTTACGGAGACTCCTTTCAGAAAACTCAACATATCGTATGAATGATTACACGCACTTTTTATACCATTTAAATGGATGTGGAGCGACCGCTGTGTAAGCCCCTGTGTAAATTGTTACTATCTAAACGACAACACCTTGCAGCTGGAACTACTTTCAGAGCTGCTGTAAGAGATCATTAATCAACACCTCGTCGTTGGAAATGATAACGGATTTGAGGATCTTGCTACTAGCTGACATTATTTAACAAGTTTACGTTTTTTAAAACCTTTCACGTTTCTGGATTATGGGAAATATCAGTGTAACCGTGCGTCAGTTCTGAACTACGTAAAATGAAATATTCCGATTAAGACCCGGTTGAGAAACAAAATCACGCCACTCCTAAACAGCAAAAGTGTTGAGTCAGCTCCTGGCAGAAGTAAAGCGAACCAGAGCATAAGAACAGGATGAAGAGGATAGGAGGCATACCGTGTCCTTGCTGGGTGCCAGGATCTCCTCGATCATCATGCTGTCCCTGGTGAAAGAGCTCCGGTTCAGTGTGTTGGACCTATCCGAACTGAAGGAGCGCAGGCTGTTGGCATTCACAGTATATCACACACAGTGCACGGGGGAGGGAGCGGGGCAATGACAATGAGATGAACACAAAACACACACACACACACACACACACACACACACACAAAATAAAACACACACCTGTTACTGCATGCAGCTTCCAGGGAAACTGGCGCACAAGTTCAAAAGAAAAACGACAGCACAAGTGGAGACAGCAAAACGATGGAGAGAATAGAGATGTACGTGTGGTGGTGAATGACTAATGAGCAGCGTGTAATCTAAATGATATGTGGAGAAAATTAGAAATGACTAACAACGTAATGCTATGACTATATGTACGACACAAGCTACGTAATTTGTATGATCCTTTTTTCGTAAACAAGTAGTAATAGAAATGTGTATCAATAAGCGGTCTGTGGATTCTCTTACAGAATCCTGACCCTGAAATAGATTGCCATTTGATGCTGCAATGAAGGCGGGGCCTTTCTTAAAAATAAGCCTCCCTGAGCTAGTACCTTCCTACGAGACTGACCTTCGTGCTCCCAGCACACATCTGTAGTACGTACTAATCAGTATGACAAGGCAAAATCAGCACTGTAAACTGAAGCCGCGCTTGCCGCACATAAATTTCCAACGGTGAATTTATTGCTAATAAAATATCGGTCTGAAAATATGGAAAAGATCAGAACAGGAAGTTAAGTGTCTGTGAGCTCCATGCAACCCTGGAAGCCACATGAGGGGGGAAAAATGGATTCACATCAAAACTGAAAGGAAAAAAACAAAAACGAGTCTCGCAAGCGCAACGGCTGAAGAGCTCAGAGCAGGCAGAGTTGCTTAAAATGACATCAGGCTGAAATCTGAACTTAGGTCGAGAGACACAAAGTTCAAAACGTTCCCCAGAATCAAAAAGCAAACGCTTTTCTTTTTTTTTTTTTTGCTTGTCAGCACATTCTGTTTGTAATTTCTTATAAAAACGAACAGCGAACAGATGAAGGACATCGAAAGGCGGACGTTTCCATGACGTGATGATTTGGGAGGGGGGTGCGGGGTGCGGGGTGCGGGGTGGGGGTGGGGTTGTGCAGGAGGCGGGCGGGGGGGGACATCAAAATCCACAGTCATGCCCTCTTACCTGACTCTAGGACTATGAGAAGGAATCGGTATGGTGGAGGAAGGACAGAGGAGGAACAGAGGAGATCGAAAGCAATGAATCAGACAGCGAGCAAAATGCAGTGGTTGTATGACAGCAGCTTGTAATGTTCTGCAGTTGCATCGCAACACACTCTTAGACCCACTCCCGAGCCCCTCTTCTCGAACTACATGTGGTTTCATTCAGCGTGGAATATCCCCAAAAAAACATGACGTAAAAAGAATCCGGATTACGGTGTTTCGTTACGAGTATGTTTCTGTCAACAAATCTTACTCTCTTGGGGGATTGTGTTCAAACCGAGAGGAGATCTGCAGTGCTGTCTAAGAGCATGCATAGCAAGCAGATATTTGGCAGATGCTGCTAAAAGGAGGACTGAAAGGAAACAGAGGTCCTCCAGCGTCAAACAGGAAGGACCGAATTATAACCGAGCCCGCACTGACCTAGATAAACCTTTATTCAGTTTTAGTATGATATCATCAAACGTCGCGGTGAATGCGTGGGCCGATAAATGAACACGGTTCTAACTCCATTCAGTATACCAGTTTGATTTACTGGCCTGTGTGAAACTTCTTTACTCCCAGCTCCGCGTAGGTTAAACATTAGCCACGTGACTCTGACATTTGGCTAGTGTGTAGTATGGAGGCAGCAGGCATGTAATAGTGTAAACATTGGCCAGGCTGCCAAGAAGCCAGCAATCAGGAAGAGAAAAAAAAATAGAAGAGATAACAGGATAAACCCTATTCATTCAGCTCAAGGTCTGTGCGAGGCATAGGTCTGAATGCTGTGCTGTTTCCATACATGCCATGAACATGATAACGTCCTGTCTGAAAGAAGCTGGCAGATTAGAAATGATGAATCATGTCCAGATAATGATCTACAGTAAGGTTCCTTTCATTCGTCTCAATGAACAAAGCAGGTACTTCAGCATTAATACATCCTAGGTAACATTAACAAAGTAGAACACTTGGATTAAGTTGATGTTTGATACACGATACCGTAACCAGAGTTATCAAAATGTAGTAACGTTGTAATGTAACCCTGCCTCGCAGTACTCTGGATATTTGAGGGGCAGTGGTGGCTTGACAGTTAAGACTCTGGGTTACTGACCGAAAGGGCAGGGGTTCAAGCCCCAGTACTGCCAAGCTGCCACTGTTGGGCCCGTGAGCAAGGCCCTTAACCCTCTCTGCTCCAGGGGTGCCGTATCATGGCTGACCCTGTGCTCTGACCCCAACTTCCTGACATGCTGGGGTATGCGAAGAAAAGAATTTCACTGTGCTCTAATGTATATGTGACCAATAAAGACTCATTATTATCATTATATTTTGAATCAGTATAAACAAATGATTTATTTATGATCGCTGCAAGTCTGTTATAAGGTTAGCGAGGACACTGTTGGGTTTCTGTGTGTAGAGTATCATGACTGTATTTAGCTTTAGTAAAACATTAGGTGTATTTAGTTAACATTTAAACAATTCATGTCAACGTTGTTATTTTGTTAATATTATTTATTGTGTATTGATGCTGAAGATAGTTCGGTTCTAATGTTGGCAGCCACTGTCATGTCGGGACTTTTTATAGTCTGAGCTTAACCTTTAGACATTTAGCTCAATGTTACGTAATACTGTTACAAACAACACACGTCATAGTTAAATAGAACTCAGATTTATGTAGAATGCATTTCGGCGGGATGTGGGTTGGTGTATGTGTATATATATATACGTTACCTTCCAGATCGGGCTCCGATGCTAAAACCCACATAGCCTTCTTGAGGCAAAGAGTCGTCCCCTAGCTCGCGCAGATCCTGGGGGCCCAGGTACTTATCCGTGTCCCCCATCATCACGTCCTCACCTAAAACCCAGACAGAGTTAGCATAAAAACCTTGCCCAGGAATGACCGTCCTCTCGTATACCCCAGTATACACTCTCAGCTCTGTAAAATCGGCGGTCAATACTCACTAAATGAGACATGGAACTGTTATTTTCTCTTCATTTATTTGACTCTATCAACACATGAAAAGTGGACAGATATTTACAGTGTCTTTTTTTGTTTTTTTTTTTTTACTTTGAGTATCCAGAGGAAAGTAAGAATGACCCAGACGGCAGTTAGTGAGTTTGATCGAGAGACAGTAAACTCTGGCATTCATACACATAAAGTTCACAACCAGTAAAGAGACTCGCTGGGTTAAAAGACAAAGATTTAGCGCAAGTGCATACTAGAGAGAAAGAAAGAGAGAGAGAAAGGGGGGGGGAGGCGGGAGGCGGGAGGCGCGGGGGGTGCAGCATTCCAGCAGTGACAAAGCGGATCCTGCTCCCCTGCTGCTCATCGCCACAGCAACCCCTCCCCATGAAACCTCTTCTGCTGTACCATTACTGACACACACACACACACACATTTTATCCCCTGTACAGTGTTTACTTAACATAAAAGAATTTTCCTCCTACACCCACACACTCTGTCATGGAAAAGAGAAGAAAAAACAAAACAAAAAACCACGTACCATTGACTAGCCCTCCGAGCTGCCTGGCTTTCAACCACAAGCTTAACCGTCAGCAAAACCTTTCTGAGCAGCTCTCTCTGAGCACACACACACACACACACACACACACACAGATCAGCTTTCTCTCGCCTGAGCTGCCATGCGTGTGCTGCAGTGCTAAATCTATCGTACACTACCAGCCCAGATTGCCGTAAACAAACCCGGGCAGCAGCTGCAGCACCTCTCAGAGTAACTCTTACACAGCTGAGTGGTCATGACCCTCCTTCAGCGTCGCTCCACCGTTTCAAAGGCCACTTCCTCCCTGTTCAGTCCATACGTCCAGTTGAAATCCACACGCTCAAATCAGAACAAATCCAGAGGAACGCACAGTACGGACGCATCCGCATTAGCCCGCTCCCTTCCCCCTGACTGCCCGAAAAACGACAGTCCCTCCGGTTAGCTCTGCACACACACTCTCACACACACACACACACACACACACACACACACAAACTCTCTGCATATACACCCCTCATCTGCTGACGAGAGTTTGAACTGCGCGGGAGCTCAGCAATTCCGAGGTCACGGCAGGGGTGGTATAGAACTCAACGAAACGCTCTGCACTCTGTGATTGGATACTCGATGTCCCATAGCCCCTCTACTAAAGGACAATGGAGAATGAGTGTGTAGGGGGGGTTTTCTGGGGGACTAGGTGTACTCAGTAATCTGACTCAAAGGAACAGTATAAAGAACAAAAGAACCCCTTTACAGGCAGGAGAACACACAGCCGGGTGGGAGGGAGGGATGGATGGATGGACCGCCAGCCACCTGCCCCAGGCCCCTTTATTACACAGGAAAGACACATGGTTCCAGCGTTCAAACTCCGGCTCAACTCCAAATCACACCAATTTGTGCTGGGCTATCGCTAATTAACGTGAAAATTCCATCCGTCCAACCATTTTCCTCACTACTTATCCTACACGGGGTCACAAGGAGCCTGGAGTCTTTTCCAGGGAACTCCGGGCACAAGGCGGGGGGACACCCTGGACGGGGTGCCAACTCATCACAGCACACAATCACACACACGTTCACACACTACGGACAATTTAGAAATGCCAATCAGCCTACAATGCATGTCTTTGGACTGGGGGAGGAAACCGGAGTACCCAGAGAACACCCTCAAAGCACAGGGAGAACATAGAAGGGCGGAGGTGGGATTCGAACCCTCAACCTCGGAGGTGCAATTCAACAGTAATAAAATCATTCCTAAAATGATTTTAACATCTGTCACTCTGATTCCCTACAGACGCTATAGAAATGATTTCCTGGGGACTTTAATAGAACTGAAACGAAAGCTTCCGACTTCTGTCACTTTTTGGTTTATGCACACCTTTAAAGTGCACCTATTATGGTTTTTCAGATATGACCTTTCATGTAGTGCGTTATGGAGCTGTTTGTGAATGTAAAAACGTCTGCAAAGTTTCAAAAATCAAAGCGCTCGACAAACGGAGTTATTGACTCCCAAAAGAAGGAACCGATTCTGAACAGCTGAAACGATTCATTAGTGATTCCAGACTTACTTCCTGTACTAACCTACGTAGGTTTGTAACAAAAAACCCGCCTCTGGTCTTCATCGGCTGCTCGCTGACAGCGGTAGACCAATCACAACAGACTGGGACATCTGACCAATCAGAGCAGAGTATGCTCTGAAAGGCGGAGTTTAGAATGAATCCTTTAGAACGGATCATTGAATGAGTCGTTTGTGACACTGGAGGGGATTATGAGCACGTTAAAGTGTTTTTTGAGCTCGGATGCATGCAAATCTATTATATAAGACCTTTAAAACAAAAGTTTCAAAACCATAATAGGTGCGCTTTAAAATGTTACATTTCCTCTCACAGATTTTGCTTCCATTTTTGGAATTCCTCACCGTATTCATATCCTGGGCCTTCTTTATACACATTTCCAATGGGTACATTATTTCAGATAAAAAAACCGTTGACTTGGTCATTTATTCATTCATCTTCTGTAAACTCTTTTTCTGATCAGGGTCGCAGTGGATCTGGAGCCTATCCTGGGCGGAAATACACTCTGGATAAGATGCCAGTCCATCGATCCCAAAGCACCACAAATTCACACCTAGGGTCAATTTCGTGCAGCCAATCCACCTACTGGGAGGTTTGAGGAACCCCAGCAAACACGGTGAGAATTCCACATGGACAGGAACCCGAGCTCAGGCTTGAACCTGGGATCGTGGAGGTGTGAGGCGACCACCCAATTTGCCACCATGCAACACAGGTCAAATGTTTGTGTGTTCAAAATCCCTAATTAATACATCTACGTTTGCATGGATTTACAGATCAGCAGAGGCCATTATGAGACAGCTGGCGGATGAAGTAGCTGGCAGTTTGGCTGGCCTTACCCTGGCACTCCCTCAGCTGGAGAGCATTCCAACACATACAGAGTGAAAGGGAGAAGAAGAAGATCAGGTATGGCGGTATACGCCGCACTCAGCCGCAGCCTTTTGCATTCGTCTCCCAGGTAGCTTTGTAAACTGCATAAACGTAAAATGCTGTTCATTTCCCCTTGATCAAATACCACAGAAAAGAATACTGACCTTACACCAGGCGTTCGCATTTAGAGAATCCGTCAACGCATGTTCACTAATGAATCCAAACACACCGGCCAAAATAACAGGGTTTATTTCAGGCGCTGGCTATACGTGTAAATGAGAAGCCACCGGAGTTATGTCAGTGGAATCATGGGAGCTTGCACGAGTGTCAGTTAACAGTAACTGGACCCCACAGTAGTCTCTACACACACACACACACACACACACACACACACACACACACACACACACATGCACAGTCTGTAAAACTAGGTAAACATTCACTATATCTGGACTAAGTAATGCAACTTATACAACTAATTTATTTCTTAAAAAAAAAAAAAAAAAAAAGATCAGAGGACCCTGTAATGTAAAAGGCATTTTTACGCTACAGAATTTGTGTACTGCCTCTAAAGCAGTACTTCAGAGACCCCTATTGGTGTAGCCTAGTTTATACTTTTCTTTAAAAAAGAAACATTTTTAAGCTCTAATTGCGTCCTTACAGAGAAGTTATTGTACAGTAATTTAATGCATAAATAAATAAAAAAAACAGTCATGTAGTCCTGTAGTACTGCTTACTATCACTAGAATGGCTACGAGTGGTTATATTCCATGTTATGTTATGGCCAAGCATGTAACTGTTGGAGTAGCATGGCGTTCTCAAAAGCACGAAGAAACTGATAATCCGCAAATACAGTATATTGTGTGACAGTATATTGTATATACAGTATACAGTATTGTGCATGAATAAGGACTGGAGATTTCAGGATATTAAACACAATATTTTAGGGTAGTGTACGGTAGATACAGCACTTCACTGGCTATGTGCACTCTTTAAAGCTTTAAAGACACTGTAACTATAAAAAAAAAAAAAAAATGTGTCTTCTTTTCTATGACATGTAGCAGGGGAGGACAAATAATACATTTATTAGCTAGCCCGGACATGAAATCCCCATGGCACAGCTACTGCTTCGTCTGCCCATGTATAAACACCATTATTTATTCAATCAGAACGCTGTGGAAACGTTACACTATTCAGAAACAGCAAAGGAAGTGCGACTGTCCCGTTGTTAAATAACGGGAGCAGGGCTGCTATTTAACTTTCCTTAAAAGCCTAGCTTTATATACCGCTACAAAACACTCAAGCCTACTGAGTCAGAGTTCACAGAATAGCTATGTCATAAATAGGGTTGCAACTAATGATTCTTTTCATAATCCTTTCATATAGTTGGCCAATAATTTTTTCGATTAATCGGAATGGGGGGGGGGCAAACTTTTAGTACCATTTGTATCGTTTATTTAAAATAAAATCCACAAACTGAGTGTTACAACTATAGACTTCAGACTAAAACTTTACAAACTGTTTGTCCAATTAATATAAGACTGAAAAGAACCCAATACACACACACACACACACACACACACACACACACACAGTTTATATTATGTAATAGTATTTATGCATTACTTTTTATAAAAGGTAACGCTGACATAAACAGTAAACTGAAGAAAGTCACTGTCAGTGACGCCGGGTATCTGCTAAAGCTAGCGGCGTGACATTACGTCATGCGCCATCGACTAGGAAACGGCTTACACTTTAGTAAAAAACCGCTAGTGTTATATTTGAGATGATATTACCTTCCTAAAATTCATACACTAGACCAGGGGTGGGCAATCTTATCCGGAAAGGGCCGGTGTGGGTGCAGGTTTTCATTCCAACCAAGCAGAAGCCACACCTGAATCTATTGAAAGCCAAGATCAACTGATTTAAACAGGTGGAATCAGGTGTGCCTCCTGATTGGTTGGAAAGAAAACCTGCACCCACACCGGCCCTTTCCGGATAAGATTGCCCACCCCTGCACTAGACGGTAGAGTACATAGAGCATAGTGTAAGTGTATAGTATGTCATTTGGGACACAACTTTAGTATTTACTCTCCAAAGCGTGTTTTTGGAACAGAAGTAGTAGAAGAGTGAGTAATGTAGTGTGTGTAGTGAGTAAATCTCCCCCGTACCGCACGTAGACCGACTAATCCATAATGAGATTCGTTGGCAACGATTTTCCTAATCGGTTATTATCCATTTTATCGGTTAGTTGTTGCAGCTCTAGTGTGAAATCTTCCCCAATCCAGCAGAGAAATGAAATGTATGCAGCAGAGAAGCGATACTTGCGTAAACAAGCATGTAATATTAAGCACCCGGCGCTTTGTTCGCTGTACAGCGATGCAGGATGATAAACGTAGTTAGTTCAGAGTGAGAAAATGAAGTTTAGAGTGAGACTCAGAAAAGCTAGAGCAATAAAAAAAAGCAATAAAAACAGAAAACACACACACACACACACACACGCACACGCACACACATGAAATACCTTCTTCGACATCTGAAATATAGTCCTCATTGAGCGTTTCGGGTACATTGGCTCTACGAACTGCGTGATTTAAGCATGAAGTGTTAGGATGAATATCCATGTGAGTGGATGAACAAAAAATTAGAAATATCTGAGGTAAAAGTGGCGTAGAAATAATGGCGTTAAAGCGATTCATGAAAACCAATTAATAAAGCATATAACGAGTCATTATTGGACTCAAAGCTTACCTTCATCATCAGACATGTCCAGAACCTCGTTCATTGTTTCTGGAACGTTTATCTTGTGTTTCTCGGTCACCGTCTGCAAAAAAAAGAGCAGTGTTAAAAAGACCTGCATGGCCTGTTTTCAGTTCCTGCGTATCGGTATTGCTTTGAATAAGCCTTGAAGCTCATGTACAAGACCTTGTCTGGAACAGCACCCCTCTCCCTCAACACGCCTGGTAGTGCCTCATCAGTGAGGCATGATTGAGGCACCATCAATCCGGACTGCAGAATCCGTCACTATCTTCAAAAAATGGCTAAAGACCCAGCTCTTCCGTGAACACTTAACTAATCCCTAACTTGTCCGCACTCTCAAAAAAAAAAACAAACAAACCCCAAAACACAAAAATCTGCACTTACACCGGCTTTTACACCTCTACTCTGTGCAGTTTGCTCTTCTAGAACTCAATTAAAAAAAGAAATAAATCTTGTATGGTAGCACTAGTTACATGCTAGTTCTCTGCTTGATATATCGCTTTGCTAGGATTTCCTCGCTTGTAAGTGTACTTTGGATGTAAACCAATGTAAAGAATTTTTCTTCTGCCTTACGATCCTGCTCATTTTCCCTCCGCTAATAATTTCATCTGAAATCGATCTCATTCGATTTCGATTCGACAATCGATCACTGCCGTTTGGAATGAGAAGCGCTCTGTACAGTACGTGTAGGGCATGCAGACTCACCATGGTGGTCAGGGTCTCCTCTGTCACCACCTTGAGGGTGTCCACTACCGAGATGTAACCCAGACGTCTGGCGATGGACAGAGCTGTGTTTCCATTCTGTACACCAGTGAAAACCAAACATGATGTCATATCAGATCAAACCCAGTTACGTATAGCGTACAGCACAGGTCTGGAAGGAGCCATCATTACACTGGAATTAGTGTTTAGGAGGATACAGGTGGTCTGGATACAGATTTAGCGTGAGGTGAGGCAACGGGTTGTTTTTTTTGTGACTTATGCTTGGTTTTGCTGCTTTTTAAATTTTTATTGTGACAACTTTTTTTGCGGAAAACTACTTGAATTGGTGAAACTGCAGTCTTTCGCAGTGATGAAATGAGACCTTTTAGCTGTACGCATGTTCAATGCATGTGACTTGAAGAGGGCTTTGGCTGAACGCGCGTTGCGATGACGTCACAAGACACGTCTTGGACCAAATCTGCGGTGATTTCGGAAAATCGCAAGCTAATGTGTTATCGTTTCTATAGGAACAACCGATTAACATGGATCTATATGGTGAAGGCGCCACATAATGGAAGACTAAATAATAAACGGATTAAAAATGTGTTGCTATTTTGACAAAAGAAAATGTATAAAAGTTTATAAATGAGTTCCACAAGTCTTTATTTAACATGTAGGGAAGGAGTCTCCAGTGTCAGTGCTATGCAACAGTCTGGACGTTTTCAGCCATGGGAAAGTCTTTGCACTTTCTGGTTTCTTAATTATATGACGAGATGAATTTTTTTTTTTATCTGGCTGGTGAGGAAATGACCACAAACGTTAATCCACAACGTTAAACGTAACATACCGTCAACATTGGTCAATATTGTTGTAGTGGAAGAGTAATACACCTCTACGGGGAATGCTTGTATAGGGAAATAACCCACTTTGGAACATGGACGATATGTCATACATGCAGTAATGTACAGCCGAGGTCATAAGTTTACATACGCCTTGAAGAATCTGCAAAATGTTAATCATTTAAAAAAAAAAGAAAAGAAAAGAATGATCAAAAAAGATTGCATTTTGGTTTTTTTTCCTAAGTACCTCCCTGAATAAGCTATTTCACACAATAACCGAATTTTACACCATTCATCCTGTTCGAAAGTTTACACCCCCCTGTCTCTTAATGTATCGTGTCGCCTTCTTGAGCGTCGGTGAGTGTTTGCACCTTATGTAATAGTCGTGTACGAGTCCCTCAGTCGTCCTCAGTGTGAAAAAACGGATCTCGACATCATATAGTCGCTGTTTGAAAGGGGTCTTTTCTGAAGAACAGTGGGCTGGTTTAACTGCTCGGGACAAACAATGGACTCATGAAGAACTCTCACGAAACATAAACACAGTCGTTGATCATCCAGGTAACGACACACAGGATTAATAATCAAGCGTAGTGTAAACTGTTAAACTGGTTCATTTGTGTAAATTCAGTTATTATCGTGTCTTGTGGACTATACTGTATGTAAACATCTGTTATGTGAAATAATTTATTAAAAAATGATGAACATTTTGCAGATTCCGCAAGGCGTATGCAACTGTAGAAAATGTGATGACTCATCCGGTAAAGGACTAAACAGAAATGATCAAGTTCATGTACAAATTGCTAGGAAAATGTAGAAAGGTCGGGTTTTAATAGATTGTGAATACACGCTACCATATAGTGCTTGTTGTATAGTACAGCTTTTGTTAAAATAAAAATAAAAAAAAATTTTTAAATGTAATGTTTGGTTGTGGTTCCTTTCCTGTGCTGTTCTACTGATAAAAAAAGAAAAAAAACACCACCTAAATTTCCATTTTTCCCCCCATTAATGCTAGTACATGAATGCAGCATTCACTGCAGATCCATATCCACTCACCACTGTGAGCTCGTTGGGCGAGGCTCCGTGCTGCAGGAGAAGGTTAATGATGTGTGTGTGGCCTTGCTGCGCAGCCTGGTGCAGAGGAGTGTATCCGTTCTGCACAAACACAGCCAGAACAGCACATTTTATATCATAGATGTAATTAATATACATATATACAAATATAATATCACAGTTTGAACCTGTCATCATTTGTAATTACCTTAGTTTTAGCGTTGACCTTAGCCTGGTTCTTCAGGAGGAAGTGCACCATCTTTATGTTGCCATAGTGACAGGCGACATGCAGTGGAGTATACCCCATCTGCAGACAGAGGGAGAGCGAGCGAGAGGAAAAGAGAAACGGAGAGATGAAAGATCGCACCGTTCGCTTAGTGATCCAGTTATTTCTGGATGCACTTTGTATCAATGTTTCCTCCCGTGTCCCTCTTCTACATTACAGCACTGCTTTTCATGTTTCATTCAAGCGCATGTTAGCGTTTATTATAAATAAATGCGCTTCTGAACTCAGCGTTTGCTGACTGCGATGTGTTAGTTACCAGGTACCAGATCTTTATTAGGCCGTTTATTACGTATGTTTGGCTTGTAATTACACTTCTTGGGTCTATTATATATTTTTTGGTTTCATTTACTGACTGTAGTCAAACCCCTGTAGCTTGTATACTGAGGGAAAGGGGGCAGCACAGGACCACTCACTTACTTGGATAGTGAACCATTTCCAGAGCGGCACTGGGATTGACATGGTGGTGCCGTGATAGTGTGTGTTGCCATAGCCTTCGTTACTATTACACCAACATTAAGAACAGAATGAAATTTGTGTACTTAAAACACACAGCGGTGCAGGTGGTTAAAAAAAAAAAAAAAAAAAACCCTCATTTTTAGGTTCTTTCCAATCTCATTGTGTGCGTTTTTAGGTATTTTCTGAGGCCCATTATGTTTGCTTTTCTTATTTTCGATTCCCTTATTTCCAACTGGTTTTGGTTCCCTTCAGCTCCCTAGGTCATTATTAATCTGACTGTTAACAAGTGAGGACCTCAACCATCTCTTAATCTTCCTTTGCTTTGTACTATGGGTACGTGTATAAACTCTGTTTATTTCTTTTAACCATCTTTATTTCATCTAACTAGTGTGTATACATATCTTCCGTGTGTATGTGTGTGTGTGTTACAAAGTAAGTGAGTGTTAGTAACTTATGATACGATTCCCTGTACCTATTCTGTGTACTTTATAAATTTGTCAAGACAGCAGATTGACCTATGTTACACCTGAAACTTATGGCTGGGAGTGAAAGATTAAATCCTATCTCTCTGTTGTTATCTTCCTACAGCTGGGCAACTTCCCTTTAGTCCTTTCTCATTCCATGGCACGGGCCTGGACCTGAATACACGCTACCAACTTTAGCGTGTGGGAAAACCCTTGTTTTCCCACAGTTGTCTCCCTTGTGTTTTATTTCTGTCATAATTTTCATCCAACAGCAGCTTCAGGGTTTCCAGTTCGATCCTGAGCTCGGGTTACCGTCTGTGCATGCTCTCCTGTGTCTGCACGGGTTTCCGCGGGGTTCTCCGGTTTCCTCTCACCTCCCAAAAAAACGAACGAGGTACAAATGTGTGTGTTTGTGTTCGTTCCAGCGTGTTTTCCTGCCTTGCGCTCGGTGTTCCCAGGATTCCGGATCCACCGGAATCCATGAATGAGTATACATTGAGAAACACATACGTACCTCTGCTAAGCACAAGATACTGTAAATCTGCTTAGTCGTATTATGCCTCTCGTTAAATAAATTCACATAAAAGACTAAATGAATATACGTTCCCGTTGACGTGATTAAGTTTAATGGATAATTTAAACGTGAAGTACATGTAAGGGCAAGGTTTTAGACCGAAATATATTTTTTTTGTGTACAAAGGTAATACAGGTGTACCTAATAAACTGGCAATTCAGTCTGCATTTGAATCAGAGGAGGTCATGAGGCGTGCATTTTCTCATGCCATAGCTTTTTTAGCCAGAAGATATGCAGCATCCCTTTGTGTACACGGACGAGCAGTGGACACTCGCCTGATCGATACGCTGAAGATAAGGAGATAGTCATGATCATAGTCACTGGCGCATGTTTGAAGCTGGGATTTAACCCTAGTACATACAGTAATGTGCACTTCTGATTAGTAGGCAGCATTTCCATCACTCCTAGGCTACTCTAATCTCTTTCTATATACCTTCTGTTACCTTCAGTGCTGTGTGAGGGAGGTTTCCTTTTCTTCCTCACTTCTGATTGTGCTTCTGTAAGGCTGTGTAGAGTGTTTAGAGTCAGTGTGTACTCGGTGCCGTGTGGAGTATTGATCAGCATACAAGCTGCCAGACTCGCTTCCTCCCTGCACCCAATGACCTTCAGCCACTTCTCGTTAATACGCCCTGCAGTAAGGCGTGATAGCACTGGCCAGACTGCGTGTGTGTGTGTGTGTGTGTGTGTGTGTTGCTATGAGGCATGTAGTGTATTTCACATTAGCTCTACAGTCTAGAGGTCAGAGAGCTGCACTTGCTATGTCAGTGGAAAAGTGCTGCAGTGTACCTTGGTCTCGGGGTCCACACTGGCACCCTGGTTAACCAACACTTCAGCTACGTTCACTTTGTCCTCCTGGGCCACCAGGTGAAGAGGAGTCAGCCCACTCTTAAACACACAAGCACAACAAATGTAGATGAGTGTTTATTAATAACAACAACAATAATAATAATAATAATAATAATAATAATAATACAAAGAAGAAAAAGATAAAGGAATAGAAGAACAAGAGGAACAAGACAAAAGAGGGAGAGGAGAAGAAGAAGAACAAGAACAAGACAAAAATAGGAAAAGGAGGAGAAGGAAAAGACCAAGAAGAAGAAGAAGAACAAGAAGAAGAACAAGAAGAACAAGAGGAACAAGACAAAGGAGGGAGAGGAGAAGAAGAAGAAGAAGAAGAAGAAGAAGAACAAGGCAAAAAATAGGAAAAGGAGGAGAAGGAGAAGACCAAGAAGAAGAAGAAGGAAAAGACCAAGAAGAAGAAGAAGAAGAAGAAGAGGAACAAGACAAAGGAGGGAGAGGAGAAGAAGAAGAAGAAGAAGAAGAACAAGGCAAAAAATAGGAAAAGGAGGAGAAGGAGAAGACCAAGAAGAAGAAGAAGGAAAAGAACAAGAAGAACAAGAGGAACAAGACAAAGGAGGGAGAGGAGAAGATGAAGAAGAAGAACAAGACAAAAAATAGGAAAAGGAGGAGAAGGAGAAAAAGAAGAAGAAGAAGAAGAAGAAGAAGAAGAAGAAAAACAACAATGTGAACAATAACAATGCGAACAAGGAGAACACGGAGAAAAAAACAGTACAAGGAGAAAAAGCAGAAGAACCAGGAGAAAAGAAGACGAACCAAGAACAAGGAGGAAAAAAAATGAAGAACAAGAACAAGGAGGAAAAAAAATGAAGAACAAGAACAAGGAGGAAAAAAATGAAGAACAAGGAGAAAAAGAAGAACGAGAGGAAAACAAGCAGGAGGCATAGGAGAAGAATACAAAGAACACAGAGAGGAAGCAGAAGAACAAGAAGCAGAAGAAGAGGGTAAATTGTGAGAAGAAGGGGGTGAAGAAAAAGAAGGAGGAAGAGAAGAAGAGGGGACAAATGAGGAAGATAAAGAATAATGGGGAAAGGAGAAGTCAAATCAGATGAAGAAGAATAGAAACGAGCCTTCTATATATTTATAATAGACAGTGAAATAGAAAACATTTACAGCTATGACAGGGTGTAAAGAGTTCAGATCATCGATGCATAACAAAAGAAATACATCTGTCATCTTTTTTTTTTTTTTTTTTTTTGCATTTCATCTTCGGATGATCAGTAAATTCGAAATCAGTAAATGAATCCTCAAATCAATAAAACAAAAAAAATCCTGGTACACAGTTCAGTTATAATTCTGCTCTTTTATCCGCACCTGTCTCCTCAGTTCTGCTTTATGCTGCTGTATACAGTGAGCCAGTTCCCTTCTATTCACCCCGTCTTATCTGCTGTCCTGCACATCTGGAGGCACATCTGCTTTGTACGCATCGTGTTTACTAGTCGCTCTCAGCTAGCTTTCAGAAAGCACTCTTCGCCCTGAACTTGAGGTCTTCGTGTATCTGCGTGTGAGGACATGTGCTTTGTTCTGCGGCTTGGGTGTTCCCGGACGTGTCACGTTGGCTGGAGGGAGTGTGCGCTGTGTACTCAGGGTGGTACACGGTGCATCGATTGGTATAAACGCTGCCTGTCTCTCGGTCTCGAATTCTGTCTGTCAAATTCCTCTGTACTGTTAAACTTCAATTATTTTCAACTTGAAACAGCTGGAAGGTCGAGCTGGTAAATAAGCCAGTGGAATGAAGATAGACTTTCACCTTTCTGTGCACGGACACAAGAATTTCTCCTTGGGAAAAAGAGAAACGCAACCTTGACGAAAGTACAAGTAGTGCGTGTACTCTTTTCCGTTGTGCCACTGACGGCATCTTATTTTGGCGTATTGACCATGGGCTCGGTTAAACGCACATAGTGAGGGACTAATAGTGAGAACTCTGCGGTATTTGGCTGCAGCTTGGACGTTTGTTTTATATTTTAGTTGCATTCATTTCAGCAATTTAATTCATTCAGTTTAACGTGTTTTCTCGAGACGTTAGTTTAAATGAGCCTTAATGTCGATACAATTTATTCACACAAAATTTGTTTCATATCAAGCACATCGTGCGCACTGATTACACTGTAGCACTCATTTCATGACCTTGATTTAGTATCACATGGCCACGTTCAACATGAGTGTGTGCACAATTTGGTGTGTGTGTGTGTGAGAGGCGGGAGTGGGGGAGGGGTCGCACAAAATATTTCTTTCAGGTCTCATGACCTGAAAGAAACCCATACTGTTAAATTAAGACAAATGTGTACAGTAGTTATTGCAAATTGGCATAATTATCCTGATCAGTGTTATTCCTGACAATTAAGTTTAACATGTTTACCTTATATAATGAGTCTTTATTGGTCACATATACAAATGCACAGTGAAATTCTTTTCCTCGCATACCCCAGCATGACAGGAAGCTGGGGTCAGAGTGCAGGGTCAGCCATGATACAGTGCCCCTGGAGCAGAGAGGGTTAAGGGCCTTGCTCAAGGGCCCAACAGTGGCAGCTTGGCAGTGCTGGGTCTTGAACCCCCGACCTTCCGATCAGTCACCCAGAGTCTTAACCGCCAAGCCACCATTGCCCCCCAACTGCCTCACCATTGCCCCCCAACTGCCTCACCATTGCCCCACCATTGCCCCACCATTGCCCCCGTTACGTAATATATGTTCCCATATATCAGACTTATTAATAGTATTAGTCAAAACTCATTGTTTTGTTGCTTGCTGTTAAGTTACATGGCACTGCAAGTTTGCTTCATCAGTAAAGATTTAAGATTTATTTTCCATTAGATTAGTTTTGTCCATAATCATTCGGCCATGTGAAAGGTAATAATCTAAATGCGTTGCCAGACGTTCATCTCAAGCACCTGCGTAGAACATAACTGAATACCAAAAGCGTTGCCTGTGTAAATACTGATGAATAATAATCTTCTGAACCTGTATATTTGTTGCTACTAAACATTCGTACCTTGTTGACCATATTGATGGAGGCATCACGTGCAAGCAGCAGGGTGACCATGTCCACGTTGCCCTCCTGGGCCGCCAGGTGGAGTGGACTAATGCCCTGTCGAGTGACGGCATTGGTATCGGCGCCATATTCCAGCAGTGTGGTGGCGATCTCCATCTGATTCTTCTTGGCAGCTATGTGTAGAGGAGTGTAGCCGTTCTGCGAGGGGACAAGGAGTCAGAGAGAGCGAATAATAAGAACCAGGCCAAATTCAGGAACGTTTGGAAAGTTAAGCACGTAATGATGATGAAAGTTTTAAAGAAAGGAACTGATATCATTTAGGTATGTAGAGCTTAAAGACGATGGAGACTCCGAGATATTTGAAGGAATGTTGTTGATATTTTCTCTACATCAACTGCAAGAGTATGCATTTCCTGTTTTGTCCCACAGTACGACTGTAAAACCACAAGCAGGGAAACTGTCGCCGCTGTCGCCCTCAGATTTATGGGGTTTCCAAAACTATAAGCCAGTCCTGCTTCTGGCTGAGAGAGAGGCGGGAAAAAAATGACTAGGTTTGGAAGGAGAGCAGTTCCTTAAATGTCACTGAATGATGGGATTGCCAGCAGCAGTGGTGATGTCATGGTAGGAGTTGGTGGCCAGGACTAAAACAGCCTTCTCCACACTACAGCTGAAAGCTGGGAGAACAGCAGATTGAACCGAGTCACCCTTTTCTATCGGCGACACCACTGTGCCAAAGCAGAGAAGAGTCTGAAAAGAAAAGTCTTTTCAAATGAGTAGTTTTAGGGCACTTTCCAGTAGCGGCTTGTTCATAGGGACAGTTCAGGCAGAGCTCCACCGTTTAAATCAGCCAGTCAACCAATTTTGTCGAAATACTAATGACCTCTTTAGAGTTACTGATCGTTTTAAAAATAAAATGGACAGATATTGTCTAGATCACGTGGCAACGTGATTATTTTTGCACCTAGTGGTCAAAAATGGGAAGTGCAACAAGTGCTAATAGACAGCCATATGAGCGAACTTTTTTCTGCCCCATGCTCACTCTATGAAAGTTTTCCGTGGAGGAGGAGTAGCGACCGTGACAGTTAATGAATTATCCGGGTTGCCAGATTGGTTGCTATTTTAAAACAATACGATGCTCCCAATATCTTCTTTCATTGCAAATAATCTGAATTCAATGCAATAAATTTCCAGACAGTCCAGACAGTGTTTCTGATGTATGATGTACAGAACCATTTCTAATGTAAGATATATTGCAAAGATTGGGAGAAGGGAATGTGTTTGGAATTATGGAGTGAATAATGTCCGTACATCAGAAATATATTCGAAATACTTTCCAGTTTCCCAGTTAAACGCTGAGAAAAGTATAAACGTGTTCATTTTCTGATCCTCAGATTGTTCGGTTTAGTTTCAGGTCTTTTGTGTGGTTTTTAAGACGCTGTTTTTTGTTTTTTTTTTGGAGGGGGGGTTTAGATGTATTTGGGCTGAAGATTTTGCTGGATCCTGTCAACCTTGATTAATCATGTTATTTCAAACACATTTTTGAAGAAGGTACGTCTAAAACTACTCCAAATGAGCTAATAGAGTGTATGTTGGATGACTGTCAACTCTCAATTGCCTATGACATGGTTATTTTGTAAAAAAAAATAAATAAAAATTAGGTCTCTAGATAGCCTATAGCATAAGTCAAGTGTGATAGCCACTCAACTTTTTGTTTTTGTTTGAGGCTATGTTGTTATTAATATCGGCCTGCCCCACCAAAAGCTACGGTCACAAGCTGCTTCTGGCACTTTCACACCTATTAGTCAGTTTGAGTCTGAATCAGTGTGAAATTGATACTTTGGTCCAAATGGCACATAATTCAACACACCAAAAACCAAAAAAAAAAGTTGACTGAGGGGCATGTACAGCTACAAACACACTCATAAAACTATTTCACTCACTGGTCAGAAATACAGCGAAGGAAAGAATGTAAACAAACAAACCTTTACCAAGTGTGAGTAGAAACTACAAAATCCCCTGAGCACTGAGAACATGTTACCGAGTGGCGTGCCATAAATTAGTAGAAAATTATATTAGTTATACTAGTTTTATAATAAGATTTTGTGCATCGCATCCGGTGTTTGTTTACTCTTTTTTTGTTCTTCGGTCCTGCCAGATTTCAGCTCTGTCCGTTGGCTCAGTTTGTGCTTTGTGGCCCAGTTTATCAGCCAGCCTTATGTGTCGGGATAAAAAAAAAACAAAAAAAACAATACGATGTCCCATTTCAAATAATGCATCAATACAAAAAAAAAAAAAAAAGGCCAGACATAAATACCTAGTCAGAGACGGGCAGGTCCGGAGCTTGTAACTCAGTGAGGCTTGGGTCTGATGGTGACCGTATTTAATTACGACTACAGATTGTGTGCAAAACTCATAATACTCAATGCGTATTATTTTCCAGTTGAATCAAGTGAGGTTGAATTAAAAGATCCAGGACCTGAGTGACGATGCTCCTACCAAGCACCTCTAATTGGTTCAGCATGCTACTTTCCCAACAGGCTGTGACCGGTTCTTTGAAAGCTTTCTGAAGGCCAGCTTGTTTGTTACTGGGATCACGAGGCAACAAAGATAATGATCAGGAGCTATGCAAAGATCCTGGAGCTCATCCACAACACGCCAGCACACAGAGCATGTCCGCGAGGGGTGTTAATGAGGACGCATACTTTAGAGGAGGACGTTTGGACTGTAAGTTACATGATGGAAAAAGAAAGGAATGTGGTATTAGGCTGTGGAGGATTTATAGGGAGTGGAGCTTATTATATAGTGTATGCGCTAATGTGTGTGTGTGTGTGTGTGTGTAGGCTAGTACCTTGGCAGCTGCATGGGGAGAGGCCCCCTGGTCCAGGAGAAGAAGTGCCACTTTCTGGTTATCGTAGTGCGCGGCTACATGCAGTGGAGTTAGTCCGCTCTACACACACACACACACACACACACACACACACACATAAATATACACGCACAGTGAGATAATGAGATAAAAGTACACCACCAGCAGGCTATAAGATTTGCAAAACTGTGCTATAGCTCAGAGTCTTCAAAGCCATACATGCATATTCTACACATGTGTATAGGCTTGTATGGGAATTATTCCACAGGGTTGTTGTTGCTCTACTAAAAGCTTTTGGCTTGCAGAGATCGGTAATGTTTTTCCTCCATTACACCAGTAATGGATAGTAACCTATAAAAACATTAGGCTTAATGGGCTGTATTCAGAGTTGGACACTTAAGTTGAAAAGTTCCATCAGTATTTACGCCGGGAAAGTTACACATATTCAGAGCTGGGTTATGCACGTGCTTAAAATGCTTCAATAATTCAAATCATTAGAATTACATGAGGTTGGAGGATTGTTCTTGTGTAAAGGGTTATTCAGAAGCATCTCGACCACTGCTTCTAAAGTCAAGCACTTGCTTTTAAACCCAAAAATGGGGGAAAGATATGATATGACACGATTGGAAAAAAAAAAAAAAAAAAGCCTAATACGTTCAATTATCTGAGCGAGAAGATGACAAGCATTGAAATAAAACTCTAATCGGACCTCTATGGTATATTGCCAGTATACTGCAGCATGGATAGTTCTAGTAACTCTCACATTAATCACGGCACATTTGGTTGCGCCAGTCAGCCGTAATGTCCGCCTGTCTGTATATGCAAAAACCAAGTCAGAATAGCATAGCACCATAGACGTGCACTAGCATGATGAGCAAGTCTACAAGTGCTTATGTGTGAAACTATGTTCCAAAGCCAAAGTATCTGAGACTCAGTCTCAGTGGAGTGCACAGGGAGCGGTAACAAACCTTCTCCACTCATTTAACGGTGCAAAGTAGACTGATCTGAAATGCGTTTTCCCTTCTCTGAACTAGAAGTTCTTAGAAAACAGGCCATAGTTTGGCAAAATAACAACAACAAAAAAAAAAGAGAAAGAAATAGGGAGAAGAAAAGCTCAAGGATGACTTGTGTCTCAAGGCATGCATTTTCTTTTTTTCTCTTTGACTCTGGTTACATGTTTCTGTCCTAGCAGCAGTGACACAATCCCCTTAGAGAGAATCTACTCACCATGATACTTTTGGACATTACCTTTCCTGATGCATCTGGAGGAGCTCTCTTCTGCAGCAGGAGGTTGGTGACCTCTATTTTCCCATACTTAGCTGCCACATGTAGCGGTGTGAATCCCTTCTGAAAAAAATCATAATAATAAAAAAAGGCACTTTAATAGCATGTACAACTGCATGCAACTAAGTCAAACTGCACGTGTGTGCTAAGACAGAATCGGTCCTCTTTTTGTAAACGGACACCTTGGAAAGTGGCGGTTAAACGATTGCAACAGTACGCTTTTCTTTTTTTTTTTTTATTCTAGAGGAATAGTGTAATCCTTGTTGCGCAATTTCCTGTTGGGTAATCAGGGCGATTTGTTTCCGATGACAATCATGAAGAAATAGTGTAACAGATCAGCTTTCACTATGAACAAACCTTTCGAACCCCTTTTGTAGAAACTAAGCAAACATCGAGGTATGTGTTCTAATATTTCCGGTGACAAGCCAGTGGGATCGGCGAAGGTCATCCTCAACAATGGCGCACGGACGGATATGACACGCAACCCAACGTTCGTGTTTGTTGCTGTGTGTTTGATCGGTGGTGAAAAAGAAACTGCGCTCGATCCATGTACAGTGGTGCTTGAAAGTTTGTGAGCCCTTTCGAATTTTCTGTACGTCTGCATGAACGTGACGTAAAACATCGTCAGATTGTCAAGTCCTACAGGTAGATAAAGAGAACCCGAATAAACCAATGAGACACAAATATTATACTTGGTCATTTTATTTATTGAGGAAAATGATCCGGTGTTACATATTTTGGCAAAAGTATGTGAACGTCTACGATTCGCAGTTGAATTTGAAGGTGAAATTAGAGCCAGGTGTTTTCAATCAATGGGATGACAATCAGGTGTGAGTGAGTGAGTGAGTGAGCGCCCTGTTTGATTTAAAGAACAGGGATCCATCAGTGTCTGATCTTCCTAACACGTGTTTGTGGAAGTGTATCATGGGACGAACAAAGGAGATTTCTGAGGACCGCTGAAAAAGAGTTGTTGAAGCTCATCAGGCTGGAAAAGGTTACAAAACCATCTCTAAAAGAGTTTGGACTCCACCAATCTACAGTCAGACTGAAATTTAAGACCACTGTTGCTCTCTCCAGGAGTGGTGGACCAACAAAGATCACTCCAAGAGCAAGACGTCTAACAGTCAGAGTAACTTATATATAACAACCGAGATATTTTTGCCACTCACACATATGTAATATTGGATAATTGTCCTCGATAAATAAATGACCATGTATATTTTTGTCTCATTGGTTTAATTGGGTTCTCTTTGTCTACTTTTAGAACTGAATTAGGTCCTGTTTAAACAGACATACAGAAAATTCACAAACTTTCAAGCACCACTGTAGCACAGTGCAAACACAACAGATTCTCAATGGAGACCAAATAGTGTTGTGTACGGTCACACATCTCCGACAGCATTACTGTACTGTACTACTGTACATTTTTTTGACATTTTCTCCTTCATAACAGTTTATAACTCACCGTTTTGGATTGGACTTGATCCTCATACAGAGTCGTTCAGTGAGAGTTACTGGTGTAACTCGAGGTCATAGTCCTGGCAAATATGATCAATCAAGCCTTTCCCTCTCAGCAGATTCCCACGCTGTAATACTTGGCAGCTTTTCAGCCATGTTGGCCTAGGATCGTTCATCTGTCGCGGTCATGTAGATGAACCAGGCAAAAAAGAGTTCTTTCGACATTTCGAGAGGGACTTTCACATTTTCAATTGACGTTCACATTTTTGCCAGATCCTAATTTCTAATAGTGACTGGGTTCGGGTAGTGGCAAAAAATAATCCAAAACTGATTACAAATGACAGTGTATGACCGAGATGTACACTTCCAGATGATTTCAAAAGCGTAATCAAACCTGATTACTTTTGGACGATGCTAGTTCTTTTTCCCTCTGGCTTCGTTAGTTTCAACGTGTAAGGAATAAAACATGACAAGTCACCCTGTTATAGGAAAATGATCTGTGACGTTTTATTACCTTGGAAGTTTTCCAATAAAAACACATGAAACTGTTTTACACCTCGATTTTTGCCAAAGCTAACATTTTTTTCAATGAACTATAGAAGGAAACGATGCTCGTACTTTTTGATCTGTTTATACTTCTGACCAGTATTGCGGAACATCCACAATATCAGACCGTTTCTGTTATAAGTGATATACAGTAGCAGGTAGAGTATAAACAGTCGTTCCCTAGGCTCTACGTCTGACTCCAAGGCGCTGTGCTATAACATTATTTGCTGGTAAACATGTAAACAAGTGATTCATCAGAAAGAACCAGCGGTCTGATGAAACATATCTCAACAGGATGTAGCGCGCTCGTGAGTGATGCAACAGAAACGTCTTCTCACTAGCGTCCGGAGATCGATCAGGAGAGTTCAAATCCAGACGATGCAACAGCCGTCCTTGGGAGGGATCTCATACTATCTGTCTGCTGTCGATCAGAGCGATGCTAGACAATAGTAGGCGTCTGTGAGCTCAGATACTGTATGGGGAAGCTCAGAAAAGATGCAGGGGCTTCACGTGTCTCAGACGAATCACGTGCTTGCCTGTATTCTCCAGGGTTGGTAGCCGTCGTGGGTGGGATTAAGCAAATCCTATTCTGTAACTCGCATTACAGAAGCAACTCCAGAAATTATCCGGCATTTTAACTCCTACCATTTTTCACTTATAGTGTGGAATTTTAACCACTCGTCATATAGAATCTATCAAAAAAGTGTGTTGTGTTGTGTTGTGTTGCTTAACCAGCCCAAGAGAGGATATGCACAACTATGTGACAGATGTTTCAAGCTGTGCGGATGAGCGTGTCATCAGTTTGCTGAGGGTCACCTTTTCGCACAAACACAATGCAAATAAAAACGCTGAGCGGAACAACACGTGCACGATTAGAAAAACACACCCGACGCCAATCCGCCTCCTCGAAGCCAAATCCATCAGAGAACCTTAGGCACCTTCAGTTCTGCTGTGCTCAACAACGTGAGAAGAACGACACCTCATATTGAACGCAGCGGGGGCTCGAACATGGAGTACGTACGCGCCTCGGTTTGTTAGCCGCTGAGTAAGACGTTTAATATTTACATTTACGTGGTTGTCTTTCCCAGCGAGACGACCCAGCGAGCGCTAGTCAGCAAAAAATGGCCGACGCAGTCGATTTGTTAATGAAATGGGAACGTTTCTGCATGCCCACACACTACGCGCCGACAAAAATTGATATAAATATTTTTGCGTTTTGCATATTGTTGGCATGACGACAGAGAAACCTGTTTGGTCAGGAACGGATAACAAAGGAGGTCCCGCTATCCGTGGATGGAGCCAGACCTGCTGAAAGCTCGGTGGAAACTTTACTCAGGAACTGCGCGTGTATTCGCCTCCCACACAGCGCAGCTGCTTCGGACCAGTCACAGCGCAGAACAGTGCCAACCACCTCCAGAGACCTGTAGCAGCCCATGACTCACGAACACACACGGTCCTGGACTGCAGAGGCCAAGCAAACTGCAGAACACACTACGCTAACTAAGCCAACACATACTATACATGTATATAGGTTGATGTCATATCAGTTGAACGATAACCATTAATGCTGATTGATTTCTGATTATTAAGCAGATAAATAACCTGCGTTCTTAACTGCAACCAGCAGCTGTGATGTCATCTAGAGAGCTGCAGCTATATCGAGTGCAGGACAGTTGTATGCTGATATGAAGCTAAGCTATAGTGGTGATGCGTAAGGTGTCAGCGTGGACTGAACCAGATCACGTGCGAATAGTTTTGCTAAAAGCCACGTAGACGTGATAAGCAACGTGACACTAGAATCCATGAGTGAGAAGCACCGACTTTACTACGAAACAGCAGGAATTCTGTTGAACCCCGTTATTGGACCGTCAACTATTCCTCCCACTTCTTTGCACTGTCTTTGTACATCATGTGAAAAGGTTTTTTTTTTGTGTGTGTGTGAGACGGACCTTGGTGGTGATGCTCAGTGAAGCGCCCTGGTCTAGCAGTATAGAGGCCACGTCTTTGTGGCCCTCGCGGGCTGCCAGGTGCAGTGGTGTGTATCCAGATGTGGTCGTGGAGTCGGGTGAGGCTCCGTGCTGCAACAGCAGCTGCACGATATCGGGCTTCCCCAGACGACTGGAGATATGCAGCGGAGTCTGGTCATCCTACACACCACACACACACACACACATTGTGATACACGTGTCGCTTTAACAAAGAGACCAAAGTTATTTAAGTACAGGATTCATACCTTGGACTTGGCATCGACGTGAGTTCCGTTCTGCACCAGGTATTTCACTACGCCCGTCTGTCCAGCCCTGGCGGCCATGTGGAGCGCCGTCTCTCCTCTCTACAACACACACACACACACACACAAGGACACCACCAACTCAACACGTAAGCTTCTGGGAAAAGGAACCACTGCACCAGGACACTAAGCCTTTGTCTGTGTGTGTGTGTGTGTGTGTATATGCCCATGTGCTCGTCTGTGTAGCCTGTTAGCTAAAGCCAGCCCCCTTTTTTCTTTCCATCCAGTCTGCTTTCTTTATTACGACTGCTGCTACACACACACGACCCAAATCATACTTCTGTCTGAGGGGGGAGGGAGGAGGGGGGGCGGGGGGGTGGACAGTTGCACATGATTACAGTCTGCCCGCTGGCCTGGAACTATAATTACAAAAGCGTTAGAAGACCAGACCTGTTCTCTCAGACCCCTGTTTAGGCACGAAAACCGAGACTGTTATTACCGTAAAAAAGGCCTTATAGCATCAGGACATCAGAAAAGCAGGGCAATGATAGGATTCAGACAGGAGCTGCACGCCTCTCACACACCAGAATTCTTTCCGTTGTTTTGCTTTAACATTATCAGGCTTTTTTTATTTATTTAAGCGATTAGATGTGTGCATTACACGCATGTGAGACACAAAATGGGGTTGGGGAGGAGGGGGGAGGGGGGGGGGAAGGGGGCTCATGTTCCAGTACTCACCACGTTGGTTGTGTTTGGCGATGCACCATGACTCATCAACTGAGTCACAATGTTTTCGTGCCCCATAAAGGCGGCCACATGAATCGGCGTGAGTCCAGACTGGCAGATAAAAACAGAGGGAGAGAGGATTAGAAACTCGCACCTTTGAAGTTCTGGGAATTGATATGACCTCACTGCTCAGTGAAAACACTCGCGTAAAGAAAGCAGTCGGTTTGCTACAAAAGAGAAGAAGAACAAGAAGAAGGAAAACAACAACAAAAAAAAGCACGCAATTGAACAAGTTTATTTGACAGCAGGCGTTCTCAAACGTTTTACAGTCAGGGAGATCTTACTGCGCAAAAACAATTCCACAAACCCCCCCCTCCACTCCCCACTTCCCCCCGGCCTCCACCCCCTCCACCCCCCTTACAATCTTAACACAGATTCCACAAAAGTATGCCTATGATATCATCCAGTTTGTTTTTTAAAGCGACCAGCCAGATTCAACTTATAACTATAATAACTAAATAATTATATAAAACAGCTCGAACTAATGTAATCTAATGACAAACCGATTTAAAAAAAAAAAAAAAAACATTTATTTTCCAAAAAAAACCCAAAAAAAAACTATTGTCGATATGGTGATGTTTTCTGTAAGGAGATGTTTATTTAACATTTATGGAAGGAGTCTCCAGTGTAACGGTCAGAGCTAAAGCCGTAACTTGAAGTATTTTTGCTTCGGGAACGTCTTCAGTCCGGAGAACTTGTGCGTTGTGGTTTCTCAGGAAGAAAAATCTGCATTTTTTTGCCTTATTAACTTCAAGTGAAGAGGAAATGACCGTTTATAGCTGTTATAGCATAAGTGATTACAGGAAATAGCATGTTTGCTTTTGGTTCTTTTTTTGGACATTCCACAACATTACATATATAAAC
Organism: Ictalurus furcatus; assembly: GCF_023375685.1. Taxonomy (NCBI): domain Eukaryota; kingdom Metazoa; phylum Chordata; class Actinopteri; order Siluriformes; family Ictaluridae; genus Ictalurus; species Ictalurus furcatus. Next base: position 8,572,133 of record NC_071267.1, read on the forward strand.
AATTGCTCAACTGCTGTGGTTTAAGAGGAATAAAGCATTCTGGGATGTGCCCCATTGGTGTTTTATGTCTTATATACTGTAACAGCTATAAAATAAAATAAAAAACCTTGACCATAGTTGACAGACAGCTTTACTGTATATCCTCTCATAACAGGAAAACATTACAGAATAACTACATATATGTCACAACCCCGACTTTGACAACCATGAATTACAGGACCAAAGCAGAGATCATTACACGTTGCATGTCTAATAGATATAAAGCAGTCAATAAAATCTAGCTGACCACACACACACACACACACACACACACACATATTCTCTCTCTCTCTCTCTCTCTCTCTCTCTCTCTCTCTCTCTCACCTCCGTCACTGCCTGTATGGACGCTCCGTGTTTCAGCAGCAACTCCATCACTTTGATCCTGTTCTTCTTGCAGGCGATGTGAAGTGGCGTGAAACCATTCTAAAAAAGCAAAACCGACAGTCAGGGCAACGTCTCCAGCAGCACAGAGTAGGAAAGACACGGCGGTTCCCTCTATCGTCCACGCCGCATAAATGCGGGCTGAATGGAAAAGCTGCGCCTCTGCTGCTACAAGGTCTGCCAAACTCTTATTTCTACACTTTCCTTTCAGTTGGTTCCCCTTGCCCCCCCCCTATACAGTGAGCTTCAGCGGCACGCCCATTCTTTTTCAATTACTTAAGAGTATGACAGCATGCTCCCAGCCCTCAGCCAAGTGTGTGTGTGTGTGTGTGTGTGTGTGTGTGTGTGTGTGTCTGTGTATGTTTTACAGATTTCCATGGTGCTGATCAGAAGTAAATCATGCTCAGCGTATCATGTTTGTCCTTACAAAAACTTGGAGTTCTGTTACATTGCAGCGATAAGCTTCAGAGATGAAGTGTACGCTTCACAATTCACTATACTAAGACGAAGAAGAAGAAGAAGAAGAAAAAAACAGTATGGAATTTAAAATGATAAAATTGTAAACTAATAACACTTCGACGTCTTTCGCCTGCAGATTTATTTCCTTAGGTTTAACACCTTTCTAACCACTTGTTCGGTAACTATAAACTACTCAGAGTTACACACACAGGGGGAGGATTTCATATCAGAACTGAGCCCAGTGGTATTCAGACCACAAATGTAACTACAGACTTAATGTCTATTTGTAAAACCCCAATTGGGACAGTATGGAAAATGCAAAAAGACAAAACCTGTACTATATTGAAAACACATTATTAACACATGATTTGATGTTTTTTTTTCTCTTAATTATGTATTATTTACCTCATTTTGAAAATATACACTCATTTCAAATCTGATGACTGCGACACAGTCCAAAAAAAGTTTACGACTGTTTAACAGTGTGTAACACTGTGACCTTTTCTTCTAATAACACTTAATAAGTGTTTAGGCACTGAAGACACCAGTTGGTTAAGTTTAGCAAGCGGAATTTTCCCCCATTCGTCCATTATGCTACTGTACGGGGCTTTCGTGGCCTTATTTTGCGCTTCATAATGCGCCACAGGTCAGGACTGCAGGCAGGCCATGCTAGCACCCGCACTCTCTGCTTACGCAACCATGCGCTTGTAATCTGGGCAGAATGTGGTTTGGCGTTGTCCTGCTCTGGATGGCAGCATATGCTGCTCCAAAATGTGTGCATTAATGATGCCCTCACAGATGTGCAAGTTACCCATGCTATGGGCACTGACACACCCCCATACCATGACAGACGCTGGCTTTTGGACCTGACGCTGATAACAGCTTGGATCGTCCTTTTCCTCTTTGGCCCGGTGAACACAACGGCAGTTTTGTCCAAAAACTATTTGAAATGTTCACTCATCAGACCACAAAAACACGTTTCCACTGTGCTACTGTTCATCTCAGATGAGACCGAGCCCAGAGAAGTGGGCGGAGCTTCTGGACAGTGTTGATGTATGGCTTCTGCTTTGCATAGTGAAGCCTTAACTTGCATCTGTGGATGCAGCGGCGAATGGTGTTGACTGACAAAAGTTTACCAAAGTATTCCCGAGCCAATGTCAGGATCTCCATTACAGACTCATGACGGTTTTTAAGACAGTGACGTCTGAGGGATCGGAGATCACGCACATTCAGAAGTGATTTTCGGCCTTCCCCTTTACGCACCGAGATTTGACCGGATTCCTTAAATCTTTTAATTATATTGTGCACTGTAGAAGATGAAATGCCCAACATCCTACCCATTTTGTCTTTGGGGAACGTTGTTCTCAAAGTGTTGGATTATTCACTGACGCATCTGTTGGCAGATTAGCGAGCCTCGACCCATCCTTGCTCTTGAAGGACTAGACCTTTTTTGGAGGTTCCTTATATGCCATGATTAGACGATTCCCTCACCTGTTTCACATCACCTTCTTATTTCAACTTGTCACTACGCTATTAGTCCTAAATTACCCCTGTCCCAACTTTGTAGGAACGTGTCGCATGCATCAATTTCAAAATAAATGTTTATCTTCAAAAATCTATGTAGTTGATTAGGTAAAACATCAAATACCTCGTCATTATATGTTTTTCATTTAAATACAAGCCAAAGTACATTTACAAATCACTCCTCTTTGTTTTTATTAGCCATTTTCCATACTGTCCCAACTTTTTCAGAATTGGGGGTTGTAGCAATTGAGGGAGAGTTACACACATGGGGTAGAGTTTGAGTAAAACAGATATGTTTTTCCCCCCGTATGTGCGTGCGATTCTGAACTTAAGCCTAAGGACATATTTCTTGCACTATATTGGCTCCAGCAATATTAAGCCCAGGATCACTGTCTGATAGTTTGATTTACTTTACGTCATCAATATGTCCTGCTGCAATTCATCTTTTTGGCTGTACATACACACACAAAAAAAAACACATGGAATACCATTTGAGACCAGTATTAAATAAATAAACGCGACACACATAATCAATTAAACGTAGCGTCCCTTTTTTGCACAGGAGTCAGACATCTTAATTGGAAATAAGCAATATTTTATGGATAATATTATGAACTTCACTTAAAGTCAGCTGTAAGCATAGTAAAGGAATGGCTGGTATGGCAGGTACATCGAAGTAACAAAATCATTGGTTATCTTTTATTAATACGGCAAAACAAAAATAGTGAATTAAAAGTGTAATTAAAAAAAAAAAAGCCTACATCCTCTGCATAAATTATGATTTCATGACCTCGATTTATTATATTGTGTCTTAACTGAGTGCTTGCAATTATATGTTGGTGCACAATATATATATATATATATACAGTATCTCACAAAAGTGAGTACACCCCTCACATTTTTGTAAATATTTGATTATATCTTTTCATGTGATAACACTGAAGAAATGACACTTTGCTACAATGTAAAGTAGTGAGTGTACAGCTTGTGTAACAGTGTAAATTTGCTGCCCCCTCAAAATAACTCAACACACAGCCATTAATGTCTAAACCGCTGGCAACAAAAGTGAGTACACCCCTAAGTGAAAATGTCCAAATTGGGCCCAAAGTGTCAATATTTTGTGTGGCCACCATTATTTTCCAGCACTGCCATAACCCTCTTGGGCATGGAGTTCACCAGAGCTTCACAGGTTGCCACTGGAGTCCTCTTCCACTCCTCCATGATGACATCACGGAGCTGGTGGATGTTAGTAACCTTGTGCTTCTCCACCTTATGTTTGAGGATGCCCCACAGATGCTCAATAGGGTTTAGTCCATCACTTTCACCCACAACTTCTTTAGCAAGGCAGAGGTCATCTTGGAGGTGTGTTTTTTGGTCATTATCATGCTGGAATACTGCCCTGCGGCCCAGTCTCCGAAGCGAGGGGATCATGCTCTGCTTCAGTATGTCACAGTACATGTTGGCATTCATGGTTCCCTCAATGAATAGCCGTATGAGTGCTGCCAGCATTGCTGCAGAGGTTGAAGGGGTGGGGGGTCAGCCTGTCAGTGCTCAGACCATACGCCGCACACTGCATCAAATTGGTCTGCATGGCTGTCGTCCCAGAAGGAAGCCTCTTCTAAAGATGATGCACAAGAAAGCCTGCAAACAGTTTGCGGGATTACTGGAACCATGTCCTGTGGTCTGATGAGACCAAGATAAACTTATTTGGTTCAGATGGTGTCAAGCGTGTGTGGCGGCAACCAGGTGAGGAGTACAAAGACAAGTGTGTCTTGCCTACAGTCAAGCATGGTGGTGGGAGTGTCATGGTCTGGGGCTGCACGAGTGCTGCCGGCACTGGGGAGCTACAGTTCATTGAGAGAACCTTGAATGCCAACATGTACTGTGACATACTGAAGCAGAGCATGATCAGTATGCAGTATTCCAGCATGATAACGACCCCAAACACACCTCCAAGACGACCACTGCCTTGCTAAAGAAGCTGAGGGTGAAGGTGATGGACTGGCCAAGCATGTCTCCAGGCCTAAACCCTATTGAGCATCTGTGCGGCATCCTCAAACAGAAGGTGGAGGAGCACAAGGTCTCTAACATCCACCAGCTCCGTGATGTCGTCATGGAGGAGTGGAAGAGGACTCCAGTGGCAACCTGTGAAGCTCTGGTGAACTCCATGCCCAAGAGCGCTAAGGCAGTGCTGGAAAATAATGGTGTCCACACAAAATATTGACACTTTGGGCCCAATTTGGACATTTTCACTTAGGGGTGTACTCACTTTTGTTGCCAGCGGTTTAGACATTAATGGCTGTGTGTTGAGTTATTTTGAGGGGACAGCAAATTTACACTGTTACACAAGCTGTACACTCACTACTTTACATCGTAGCAAAGTGTCATTTCTTCAGTGTTGTTACATGAAAAGATATAATCAAACATTTACAAAAATGTGAGGGGTGTACTCACTTTTGTGAGATACTGTATATATATATATATATATATAAAATTAAAGCAAAATAATAGGACATACTGGATCAAGTGCTATTTTATAAGCTGCTGGTTGCCATGTTGTTAAATTAAACCAGATTAGCAGTGATTAATTTGACAGTTATTATTAATCCTAGGACTATTCATGCCGCAATATTGTATCTTCACAATATACCAGACTCATATTAGATGTTTATTTCAATGCTCACTGTCTTCTCATTCATATAGCATTGTATTCGTCGGGTCCTTTATATTAGTGAATTATAACTGGTCTTACTTTGATTTTACATTGTACTGCATATGACAGCAACTTTAAGAAAATGTCTGCATTTTCTATCTCTTAAAGGAGGTTTTTGAAGGAAAGTGCTTGTTTTTAATGGCATTGGTCTAAGAAGGTTTTGAAAAACCCCATCTCTGTTCTTCTACTGAAGAAAAATCTGGCAACCTTAGGAGCGTAAACCACATGCAGGTTATTTGAATCTAACTGACTTAGGTTTGAGTGTAACCGAACTCTAAATACATGCAAATGTCTAAACATATATACTGACCTAACGTTTTGGACCTAATTAGCTAACTCTGAATCAAACGACAGTCAGGAGTGTTAGTCTGGGCCACCCAGATCCTGGTAGCTTAAGAAGTCAAATGTTATACTGTTAAGTGTCCACCCACCAGTGCTTTGGCATTAGGGTTGGCCTTCTTGTCCACGATGACCTTTGCCACTTTGTAGTGTCCACAGTGGGCTGCCACATGCAGGGCCGTCAGGTAATCGTTGGTGACGTCATCTACGGGTACGTCATGATGCAGCAGAAGCTGCACACAATTCAGGTGATCTCCCTGCGTGGCCATGTGCAGTGGAGACAGCCCGTTCTGTAGAGCGTACACACAGTGAACACAGCTTTTAAACATTTCTGCTGTGAAAGATAACTCAGCCAACATGTAACTTATGAAACCCTTTGTTTTATAAATAAAGCATGCTGCCGCATTGTCACATTTAACAGTGGCAAAGGGATAGGGAGCTCAGTGAAGCAATGGAAATCTACGTAACATAATGACTGTACTTTTTCATGTTAATACTACATCAGTGTGTAATTAAAGCGGACGAATCATTACTTTAGTCTTGGACAGAATGGGAGCTCCGCGGTCCAGCAACATCTCCACAACTTGCTCATGGCCACTTCTGGCTCCACAGTGGAGCGGAGTGAGACCGTCCTGCACGTTTGACACAAAGCATGTTTAGAATCAAAGTGGAACAATTGACTCCTTCAAAAACCCCAGCCACATCTCTCAACATTTTCTTTTGGCCCCTCTTCTGCACAAAGCTCTCAGCTCTCTGAAGTATTCTGGAAAAATAGATGAATACAACAGCTGCTCGTAATTTCTAAGCGACAGTAATGTCAAACACATGCTGCCCTTAAGTAATGCGACTGCTGTCGTTCTTCAGAGTCAAGCAGAGTGTGCTGTGGGATCACCACAACCATTACACGCTATAGAATACCTCAGTATTGAATTATACATACACAGTCAGGTCCATAAGTATTTGGACAACGAGACAATTTTCATAATTTCGCCTCTGTACGCCACCACAGTGGATTTCATATGAAGCAATCAAGATGGGATTGAAGTGTAGACTTTCAGCTTTAATTCAAGCGACTTATCAAAAATATTGCATTAACTGTTTAGGAATTACAGCCATTTTCACAGGCTCAAAAGTAATTACAACTGATTGATTACGCAGTTTCCTCGTTATTTCATGAAAATTAAGAAGATCAAAGTTCTGGAGTTCATTTCAAGTGCTGGATTTGCATGTGGTAGCTATTCATGGGAACTCTCAATATGCGCTCCAAAGAGGTGTCGATGCAAGTGAAGGAGGCCACCATTAGGCTGAAAAAACAGAGAGATAGCAGAAACTTTGGGAGTGGCCACATCAATAATTTAGTATATCAGCAACACCAAAAGGCCTGGAAGATCACGGAAGACACCTAAAGTGGATGATTGCAGAATGCTTTCCTTGCTGAAGAAAAACCCCTTCGCAACATCTAGCCAAGTCAAGAACACTCCGGAGGAGGTAGGCGTGTCATTGTCAAAGTCTACAATCAAGAAACGCCTTCATGAATGTAAATACAGACAGTTTATAGACAGACACCCAAATTTCTCCATCTGGAGATTAATAAAGTATTATCTTATCTTTACCTCAAGATGCAAACCACTGGTAACATTCAAGAACAGAAAGGCCAGATTAAACTTGCTAAAAAAAAGTCTAATCAGAGCCTGACCAGCTCTGATGCAAGATTACCTTGTACCAGAATGATGGGAAGAGAGGAGTATGGAGAAGGAAAGGAAGGGTTCATGATCCAAAGCATACCACATCATCTGTCAAACATGGTGGAGGAAGTGTTACGGCATGGGCATGTATGGCTGCCGATGGAACTGGACCACTGGTGTTTATTGATGATGTGATTGCTAATAGAAGTAGCAGGATTAATAGAGTACAGTGTATAGAGCTATACTTTCTGCTCAGAGTCAGTCAAATACTGCAAAACTGTGCTTCACAGTACAGATGGATAATGACCCAAAACATACCGTGAAAGCAACCCAAGAGCCAAGAAATGAAATGTTCTTACCCAACTGAGCATGCTTTTCACTTACTGAAGACAAAACGACCCACAAACAAAGCAGCAACTGAAAGCAGCTGCAGTAAAGGCCTGGGAAAGCATCTCAAGAGAGGAAACTCAGCATTTGGAGATGTCCATGGGTTCCAGATTTCAGACAGTCATTGGCCGCAAAGGATTTGCATCCAAGTATTAAACATAATCCTAATATTTATGATTGTTATTTTGTCCAATTATTTTTGAGCCTGTGGGAAAAAATGGCCGTAATTCCTAAACGGTTTATGCAATATTTTTGTTAAACCCCCTTGAATTAGAACACTTCAATCACATCCCGAGTGCTTCATTTCAAATCCATGGTGGTGTAAAATTACGAAAATTGTGTCCAAACACTTATGGACCTGACTAGTCACATGCCAACATTCCATTCCTTTATATATATATATATATATATATATATATATATATATATATATATATATATATATATATATGTAGTAGAGGATGTACACCTACTAATTTTTAATAGGTTACCAGTTGTTTTTTTCCATAGTTAAAGCAAAAAATATTTAAGCACATCGCTATTTTTAGGTCTTATTTGGCAGCAACGAGCACATCAAACTGCACATCAAAGAACAGGCTACAAATAAAATTTCCAGCTTCCAGCATTAAAAAAGTCAGTGCAACAAACGCACTAAAAAAAAAAAAGAAGCAAAACAATCGATCTTTATATCATATTACACAGAGCTAGGTAACAACGGAGTTCACAATGCCACAGTGCAAGGATTTTACTTCAAGTTGATTTAGACTTAAAAGGACAACAAAAATTAAAAAAAAAACTCACCCAACCCTCTCTACGTCATGGGAAGTGAAATCAAAATGTGTTAAAATTAAAGCCATTAAAGCAAAAGCATAGTCTTGTGCTCTGGACTGTCGAATTGGCTTCGTCAAAATTACAAAAATTGTGTCACTGTCCAAAAACTTATGGACCTGACTGTAGTCACATGAAATATGGAATGTTTTCAGACCAACAAATTCTGCTTCTTTGCATCTCCTTACAGTCTGTTTTCACCACCGTCCCGACTAGCCGACACCTTGTAGCGCAGCATTTGTGCTACTGAGATACAATCTGTTTCATTTTGAAGGCAGCATATGGAAATGGACAGCTGTCTTCTGCCATTTCATATATTGGAAAATATTCCATAGTTCTGTTCACTCACTGAGAGATTCATGAATATTTGAGAAACCTGGCCCAACTACGGAAAATATATATATATATATATATATATATATATAAAACAACAGAAAAACAATACTTTTAACAATATATTTATACTGGCACATGGCTATACCCAGCCTATTTGATCCGTTCGCCTGCGCATGCTGTTTAAAAGCATGACTTCACTTCCCACGAGTTAAATAGAAAGACGAAGTGAGTTTGGTGTTACCACAGGTGGCTCTAACCTTGGTTTTGGCATCGATGCGTGCTCCTCGTTCCAGCAACAGCTTGACCATGTTGCTGTTTCCTCTCTTCGACGCCACATGGAGAGGTGTGATGTCATTCTGTAATGGTTTTGGGGAACAACAAATGATATGACTTGAGATTGTTTACTTCAGTCTATAAGAAGACGACGCTATTTATTTTTTTCTACAAATCTTTCTGGTTTCTGTATAGTTTTGAACTTTCCAGAGTAACAACGTCTGCTACTGCACTATACACCACGATACAGTGAGAGTTTACACTGATGTCCAATGCCACTGTAGGATATACGCTAATCTACAGAAAGATATATACACTGGGTTTCACTACGCTTTGTCGACCAGTGATGGTGACTGTTTCTGAAACGTGCATACCAAAGGAAACTACTGTTATGGTACCAGTAACTGTTGTAACACCACCCTCTAGTGACAGCCATACATTGTAATACCACACACAGTTGCATACATTCCCAAACTCTGCAGACTCTAGCTCTCAACACAGCAGTCACAACACAACACACATGCTGTGACATCCACTGATGCCATGTTCTGTATAATTATGGCAACATTTAATCAGTGTTGCCGTAGTAAATCTGACATGAATGCTCACATGACATTCCTCAGTATGTGTGAATGAGGATTTCACATCTACGTTCTGTTTTTCACATCTCCTACATAATGCCAGCATCTCTTTGAACTGAGAATGGCACACAGTCACTTGTAATCTGATCTTTTCAGCCTCTATTCTGGTCCGCATGTTCATTTCAGTAAGTGGCCACATGCTATGTTTACTCCTTCCTACAGACTAAACATGACCTTGTGTACTCTACACTTCAAGCTTTTGATTCCACTCAAACCTATGAGGTCATATTTCCTGTATGCAGCTGTGTGAGTGTGCCTGGGTGTATATAAATATATATATATATATATATATATATATATATATATATATATATACACACTAAGATTTACCTTTTAGGTCGCCCTGTAAGCAGTGCTATTGTCTTACTGATACCTGCATCATCGAGTACCAACACACAAATTTAAATGTAGCATACACATGGTGTACACACTGCACCTGTGCTATACGTGTGTAATGCGCACACTGTACGTGATCATTATACATATACTGTATGCAGGGTATGTCTGAGTCCTACCCAGTTTTCTCATTTGAAGATAAACACCACCAGACAAGGGTATATTAGGTTGAGATGGGACAAAGACAAAGGCATAATTTCTTTCTAGGCTTTGATGCCCACCTTAGTCTCTGGGTACAAAGGTAGGTAGATAGGTAAGTTGGTTGCTTGGGTGGGTGGGTTGGTTGGTTAGATAGGTACATTGGTTGGTAGGTGGGTGGGTTGGTTGGGTTGTTTGTGTGGGTAGATGGGTAAATAGATAGATAGGTGATTAGGTAGGTTGGTTGGTTGGGTAAGTACACTGTATGGCACAAAAGTACATATGGAGACCTCACTATCACACCCACATGTGCTTGTTGAACATCTCAGTCCAAAACCGATCCCTTCTTTGCTGCTATAACAGCCTCCATCATTTTAGGAAGGATTTCCACTAGATTTTGAAATGCGACTGTGGGGATTTATGGCCACTCGGCCACAAAAGCGTTACTGAGGTCGAGAGCTGATGTTTGGCGAGAAGGTCATGGTGAACATTCGGTGATACAGTTCATCCCAAAGGTGTTCAGTGGGGTTGAGGGCAGGGCTCTGTGCAGGAACACTCAAGTTCTTCCACTCCAACCTTGGCAAACTCTGTCTTTATAGCGCTCACTTTGCGTACAGGGGCACTGTCATGCTGAAACAGGCCTGGGCCCCTTAGTTCCAGTTAAGGGAAATCCAAAAGCTCCAGCATACAAAGACATTCTCGAATTCTACAATTTTGTGCTTTCATCTTTGTGGCAATAGTTTAGGGGAAGGCCCACATATGGGTGTGATGGTCAGTTGTCCACACGATTTTGGCCATTGAGTGTATATACAGAGGTACTGTAAGTGGTAGGTAAGTTGGTTTGGTGTAAGTATATATGTGGGTAGGTGGTTGGGTAGATAGTTAGGTGAGTACTGAGGTATGTAGGTAGGGTTTATAGGTGAGAAGATACTTCCTTTGCAATACCTACGCAGAGGGTCCTATGGTCCTATGTATAATGACAGTAAAGGTGGGTAGATCAATAGGTAGGTGGTTGAGTGTGTAGATATGTAAGTAGATAAAAAGTTGGGTAGATACTGTAGGTAGGTGGTTGGGTAGGATAACTGGCTGGGTAGGAATGTTCAGGTAGGTGGGTGAGTGGGTAGGTACTTCCTTTATTGGTCCTATGCCAAATGACAGTAAAGGTTGATAGATAGATTAGGTGGTTGAGTAAGTTGGTTAGGTGGTTAGATAGATAGGTGAATGGGTAGATAGGGAGGGAGGTAGGTAGACTTGATGGGTGGGTAGACATATACTTCTATTCTTTATCCTATGCAGAATGACAATAAGTTTGATGTTATGAGGTCTTACCCTGGCTCTGAAGTCCACGGCGGCACCACGGTTGAGGAGCAGTGTAGCCACGTTGATGTTGCCATAGTGTGCAGCAATGTGCAGCGGGGTGAAGCCACTCTGTAGGGGTCAGAGTGAGAGCACACGGGTCAAGACTTCACACACACACACATACCTCCCCAAATCCCCAAACAGCAGAGGACCAGACAGAGCCAGGCAAAGTTCAGCCAGCCTTTCACAGATAGACTGAGCCAGGAGAAGCTGCATGACCTTCAAACAAACCCTCCACACCACCCAAAAAGTAATAACCTACTCATTATGAATTCAGGTCTAGACAAGTGAAATGCCTGATGTCTGGCCTAATGACAATACAGTTATCAATTATTTACAGTATAAGGGGTGTGGCTTGCCAATAAAGGACATTAGCTCCTTCCAGGCTTCAGATCTTGAGAGTCACCGTACACCAGCCCTAAAGAAAATTTACTAACAGACAGACATAAAGCTGTTGGGGAATCCTAGCTCCATGCATCTGGATTGATTGTTTTGCAAGCATGCATGTGAGTCTACAATGCATGGCACATAAGTGGCGCCTAATAAATATTACTTACATGCCAAGAACACACTCATCTTATTAAATAAATCTAATGACAAATACCGAATATGTTTTTAACAGTCTCCAAGTCTATAACCCAAGATTATTGCTAAGAATTGCTCAAAATGAACAAAACAGTAAATTGTGTGGGTTTTGCGGAGCATTTCATCATAACTTATTCAATATTACATCATCTGGAGAAGAAAAAAATAAACCAGCAAGCGTTAGGATAGTGCAGTAAATCTGTGAGCTTTTTTTGATTTGGAGGATTTTTCACTGGGGTTAGTGAGCAGTAGGGAGGTCAAAGATAATGATCAGGTGAGTCAGACATGTGTGTTTGGGTAACTAAGTGCAGTATATACCATACGTTAATGAATTCATGAAATAAACGATGTTTGGGAGAAACACCACATCTGAAGCTCCACTTCCCCGTCTAAATCTCCTTCTCCACTAGTGATGATGTTTCTGCATCCACCACCTCCCCATCTCCTCTGTACTATTTAACTCCTGCCCAAGAGTCCCCTAACTCCATCCCGAGTTCTCGGAGTTCTCACACCTTTATATAGCAGCGCAATCACTCTTCATGTCACTTAGTTGAGGACCTGCCACTTAATTAGGTACGCTTATGATGTAATGATCTAGTTTGTACATAAACAATTACAGACCATAAATGTGCCAAATCCTAATCTTTGATAATCGTAGCCACATTCCCAATTCTATCAAATTCTATGCCGTGACTTGACCTCCATCAACCCCCAACCCCCCTCAGCCTCAGCTGTGGTTTTCTTCTCCGTACCACCCTGCCGTTTTTTGTCCCCCGCAGTGCTCCGAGTCTACTGTGCTGTGGGTTTACTGCAACTGGCCCGAAAAAATGAGGAAAAGCGAAGCACACAGAGTGGGAAAGGGTGATGCATTAACAGGAAGCAGCCAGGTGAGAGCAGGAGAAGCGCATAAAATCGCTGCACATATACCTCTGTGGTTCTATTCACCATCATCTACGGCAGCGCATACCCATGGGCCCGAGAAGGGGGGAGAGAATGGCACGGTTAGTGTATCACAGACTCACAATGGTACCGATGAAAGCTGCTTCATGGTGAGGGAGAGTCACAAAAACAAAACAAAAAAACAACAACAAACAGACCAGAACAAAACACAACCACACCACGCCACAAAACGCCACAAGAGCTCAACTGGATGGTGCATGAAGAATCTATGAGCTACAAACAGCACTGGAGACGCTTCCTCTAGTGCTAGTGTCTACAGCAAGGCTAAATCCCTAATGGAATAAGGACAGTGTTTTGAATTCTTCTCATCAAAACATCTAGATATTACATTACTATACATAGTCATTTATAATCATTATAAGAACTATTGGGAAATGCTAAACAGAGATGCGAAGCACCATCAAGTTCTAAGGACACATGATAAGCATTGAGTGTGTGATGGTGGCGGGCATGTGAAGGTCACCTTAGACTCTACGTCAGCATTGTGGTCGTTCTGGAGCAGCAGCGCCGCAGCTTTGGTGTCATCTTTGCGGGCGGCGATGTGGAGCGCAGGAAGACGTACTTTCCCTTTAGTGTCGTTCTCCAGGAGCAGAGAGACCACCTGATCATGACCCTGCTGCAGTGCTACGGCCAACGGAGTGAAGCCATCCTACACACAAACACACACCATGACACACGTAAGCAGAACAACATTCGCAGCACTTTAGGCTAATACTTAAATCTTGCATAATAAGAATCATGCATAATATTTTGGGTTATTAAAAAGAACTCTAAACTAAATCTACAATTACTATTACTGTTGTTATTATTATTACATTATTAATATTTTCATCACCTGAACCCTTGGTTCAACGATCATGACTTTAATCCAGGAGGTTTCTCCCCCCCCCCCCCCCCCAGATAACAAGGCGCTACATAATCAACTCCTAATTCGACTTCTAATTGAAAAAAAAAAAAATCAGAATGCAAACTTTTTTTTTTGTTCACTTCTTGAATCTATTTTTGCTCAGTCTGAATGATTAATTCCTGTGAAGTACTTCAAACACTTCAAGCAACTCATCTGCATAATGTGTTGTGTTGGAGTGTGCTGGCGATGATGGTGTGGAAATGGATAATACATCCTTAAGCACTGGAAGAAACACACACGCTTGTCTTACTATCCTTAGAAGGACTTTCTATTGACATACTTATTAATGCAGTTATTACTAATGCTATGCCTAGACCTAAATCTAACGCTAACCTTAAGCTCAGTAACCAAAAGGAAACCTTTTTTTTTTTTTTTTTTTTTTAATAAAAGCTGAAAATAAACACACACACACGTATATACACACACACACATGTACACAGCATGACATTCAACACCCTTGCTGTACAAATAGTCTTATAACCTTCATTACCCCTTGTGGAAATAACTGCAAGGTCAGTTGGTTTAAGGTTCTCGTATCTGACTGATGACACAACAGCACCGAGAAGATCTTAAAGCGATATGGAGTTTTACACCACAGCACTGTTCGGCTCTCGAATCTGATCGGTAATAAGGTCTTGATTAATTTAACAGCGGCTTTCTGGGATTTCACGATCGCAGAAATGAACGCAAAACCAAGCAAACGCCGGAATAATCGGAGGAGCTCGAAATTACTCAAAATGACCGCAGATTTTCTGCAGATTTCAGCCAAGACGCATCATGTGACGTCGTCAAGATGCGCGTGCAACCGAAGCCCTCTTCGAATCACGTATGTCGAACACGAGTACGGCTAAAAGGTCTCGATCTTCGTGCGATCGCAATTTCGCCAATTCAAGTAGTTTTCCGCACAAACAAACAAACAAACAAGCAAACAAACAAAACTCAGCAAGCTGCATCGCAAATTTTTGAAAAAAAAAAACTCTGCAAAGTCCTGTACAGACTGAATATTAACGCGCTTGTTTTAATATGCTGTTGTTTCTATAGTAACCATATACGAAGGGACTGGCATGGCGAATGTGTCACGATATGGTGAAGTTTCCTGTGATGCTTATTTAGCATTTATGGAAGGAAGGAGTCTCCAGTGTCGGTACTTTTGACGTTATGATTTCTTGGCGGAGTGAATTTTTTTTTCCCCCCCAGAAAGAAAAAAAGAGAGCAGGGTGAAGGAACAACTATTTACAGCTGCTATAGCGTAAGTGATAACGGGAACTAATTCGTTTTGCGCACGTGCCACGACATTAAATGTAACTATAAACGTTAAAAACGTATAAAAGTATGATATGTCGTTCTTTAATAAATAAAAATGTCATGCTTGGGAAACTGCTGTGGCGTAAAAAGGAATAAAGCTCTTCAGATGTGCTGTCACTGACAATAATCAACTTCAGGCCACTTCACACCACGAGTCCTTGATTATTTATTGCTTATGTAAGCAAGATTTAAACTGCTTCAAGTGGCATATTTAGCTTTTCTGCAGAAAATTTCTGTTGGTAAATCCAGCCTCAGTGATGTTTTTATCTGAAAAACCCATTATCTGGCTATATATATATATATATATATATATATATATATATATATATATATATATATATATATATATATATTCCCAACTGTGATGGTGAGAGGACATGTGTGTACTGTAGATATCTGCAGATACACGTATTTGTGTGTGTGTGTGGGTGTGTGAGAGAGACAGAGATTCTGTGTGTACTGTATGTACCTCTGTGGCGATGCTCTGGCTGGAGCCGTTGTCCAGCAGGAAGCGGACCACGTCCAGATGGTTCTCCTGCGCAGCCATGTAGAGTGGCGTGAAGCCGTTCTGGAAAAAAAAGCCCACTCAGTCACGTCGTGCTTCATATTTTTATCTTCCCATATACATGCATAAAGAGTAGCATATGCTTTATTAGATCGTTAATATTCGACACAAGCGAGAGTGCAGCGAGACACTGACTCTGGTGTAGTGGGTTCTGAATATTTCAGCGTGACACGCTGTTGTTCTTTCAAAAATTTGAATGCAAGATCTTTACAGTCGGTTGCCGAACTAGTCCAAATCAATGACCTTGACTTAAACTTTATAACTCTTCAGGATAGGAGTGCTGCTATTTATACTGCTTCAGTTCTGCGAATCGACAGAACCAATCACGTGTGAAAAGTGTGTGAGATCATCACCTCTCACAAGTGAATTAATGTGTGTGTGTGTGTGTGTGTCTGTGACAAGGGGAAAGAGAGATCATGCTTCTCAGGAACATTTCCAGTCATTTCTCCTGATAAAAATGAGGCTGCTGGACACTTCGGAACGTCACACTGCCTCGGGAGATCCGTCAGCTGACTCGCACCGAGTCATTTAAGGCCAAGCTGTCAGTGTTACACACCAAGCACTCATTAACCATGCCAACCACGTAGCAATGCAGCTAGTGATATGGCCCAGCCCAGCATGGAGAGATGGAGAACCTGTGTCTATATGTGAGCGTGTGCTAAAACATCACGTGGTACTTTACTTACTTACTGGCATTCATTTGTTTTTGATTGTTTATAGGAAAACTCTTTATAGGAAACTCCTCTACATTACCTGATAAAGGAACAAAGTCAAAGTCTATTTGCTAAAGAAAATTGATCTCTAAAGGAAGTGCAACCGTTAAAGGAGGGGAAAAACCTTGATGGGAATTGCACTTGTTAAATGAAAAACCTCGATAGGCAATAAACCGGCTAAATACTTTATAGGAAGTGCAGTTCTTGAAGGAAATACCTCTGCAGGGTGTGAGGTGGGAATATAGGTCTGATATATGGAGTGGTGGTAGGTGAGATTGGACTTCTGATTGGAAGGTTGTGAGTTCAATTCCCAGCACCACCAAGCTGCCACTGCCCAATGTCTTAATCACTGGTTAATGTCTTAACCCTCCATATATCAGAAGTATATTCCCACGGCCCAATGTCTTAACCACTGGTTAATGCCTTAACCCTCCATATATCAGAAGTATATTCCCATGGCCCAATGTCTTAACCACTGGTTAATGTCTTAACCCTCCATATATCAGACATATATTCCCACGGCCCAATGTCTTAACCCCCAATATATTAGGCATATATTCCCATGGCCCAATGTCTTAACCCCCCATATATTAGGCATATATTCCCACGACCCAATGTCTTAACCACTGGTTAATGTCTTAACCCTCCATATATCAGAAGTATATTCCCCTGGCCCAATGTCTTAACCACTGGTTAATGTCTTAACCCTCCATATATCAGACATATATTCCCACGGCCCAATGTCTTAACCCCCCATATATTAGGCATATATTCCCACGACCCAATGTCTTAACCACTGGTTAATGTCTTAACCCTCCATATATCAGAAGTATATTCCCCTGGCCCAATGTCTTAACCACTGGTTAATGTCTTAACCCTCCATATATCAGAAGTATATTCCCCTGGCCCAATGTCTTAACCACTGGTTAATGCCTTAACCCTTCATATATCAGAAGTATATTCCCCTGGCCCAATGTCTTAACCACTGGTTAATGTCTTAACCCCCCATATATCAGACATATATTCCCACGGCCCAATGTCTTAACCCCCAATATATTAGGCATATATTCCCATGGCCCAATGTCTTAACCACTGGTTAATGTCTTAACCCCCCATATATTAGGCATATATTCCCACGACCCAATGTCTTAACCACTGGTTAATGTCTTAACCCCCCATATATCAGGTATATTTTCCCTTCTCACACCCAGTGTTCTTGGGATAGGCTCTGGATCCACTGCAACCTTGATCAGGATAAAGTGGTTGCTCAAGATGAAGATGTTTTCGAATCGTTTGCTGGGAGCTTCTTGCTTTTGTCGGCATTTAAATTATACTGTTCCTTTCTTTTTTCATTAATAAGTTTACGCCTTCGTCAGTCAGAGGTTACTAAGAGTAATGTTGTAGGGGTGTGTAAATTATCGAAGGCGACGTGCGACGCAGTAGTATGCTCAGGCACCATCTCAATGCGGCGTGACGATGTAGCTTACAGCAGGTTATGGTCGCTGAGCTGCTGGATGTCCAGGTGGTGCTCCAAAAACGATGTAGGCTTTATAGACAATTGGAGTAGTTTTGAGGGCAAGGCTGGCCTGTTAGGCCGGGACGGTATGCATCCCACTCGGGAGCGTGCTGCTCTCATTTCTTGTAGCATAGCACAGTCTCAGAACAGGCCTAGTTAATCGCTGACAATCCAGATCCAAGGCCAGGGAGAAGACAAGCAGGCTAAACCGACCGTCTGCTAGCTAGGTTCCACAATATCGAGACTGTGTCTGTTCCCCGAGCTAAACAAAAATGCAGAAAGCTTGTTTAGTAACCTAATTAACATAAAATGTGATCATACTGGATGCACAGCCGGCATCTTTGATCTGAAGCTAGGACTGTTAATATTAGATCTCTTACATCTAAAGCACTTATTGTTAATGAAACCATCACTGAACAGGAATTTAATATAATGTGTTTAACAGAAATATGGATTAAACCAAATGAGTACATAGCATTAAACGAAGCCAGTCCTCCTGGATACAGTTATACACATCAGCCCTGAGGAGGAGGTGTCGCACTCATTTATAATGATATTACAGGCTTCACACAAAAACCTAGTCATAAATTCAACTCTTTTGAAGTTCTTTATACTAGTATAACACATGTAGCCACAAAAAATAAGTCTACCGAGTCGATTCTGCTGATTATTATTTACAGACCCCCGGGGCCATATCCTGAATTCTTTGGTGAATATGCAGATTTCATCTCAAATCTGGTTGTTTCTCTAGACAAAGCTTTAATTGTTGGTGACTTTAATATTCATTTTAATAACCCGGAAGACCCTCTAAGACCAGAGGTTGTGTCTATTCTAGATTCAGTAGGGGTCAATCAGAATGGAATAGGACCAACTCATAGTGGTGGTCACACTCTTGACCTGATCCTAACATACGGCTTAATAAAGAAAATATAGTCACACTTCTGCAGTCTGAAGCTATCTTAGACCATTATCTCATCTCGTTTAAATTGCGTACTGATCATAATATTTGCACCTTACCACGCTATTTTAGTTTTATCAATAACCCCCCAGAGATATCAACCTATGATTAGATGACATGACCGTCTGATCCCAAAGAACTCGATCAGGCGACTGAATGCTTCGAGTCAACGTTCCGCTACACGCTAGATAGGGTGGCTCCACTTACAAGAAAAATAATTAGAGAGAAAAAACTAGCACCCTGGTACAACGACCACACACCGTAAAACAGACCACTCGACAATTAGAACGTAAATGGTGTCAAACCAAATTGGTAATATTTCAAACAGCATGGAAGGAGAGCCTCCTGAACTATAGAAAACCTCTTAGTGCTGCTAGATCTCTCCACCCGAATTGAAGATAACAAAAATAATCCTAGATTCTTATTCAATACTGTAGCAAAATTAACTAGGAATAAAACCAGCACAGAAATATGCACACAATCATTATACAGCGGCGAAGATTTCCTGAATTTTTTCACTGGCAAACTTGAAAATATTAGACAAAAAATTCAGACTATTAATTTAAAACCAGAAAGTTTTATAACTAACCCTGTGGATAATAATATAGCAATATTAGATCAACGATTAGAATGTTTTACTCCCCGTAGAGAGACCAAACTAATTTCTTCAAAATCATCAAATATCAAAATTTGTACACTAGATCGGTCTCTTACCTACATGTTTCTTCAAACAGATTATTCTGGAAGTAACCGAACCCTTTGTAGAAAATAATCAGTTCTTCTCTTAGCCCTGGCTATGTACCAAAATCATTTAAACTAGCAGTGATCAAACCCCTGATTAAAAAACCTGACCTTGACCTAGACCCCTGTCAATTGTCCAGCTATAGGCCAATATCAAATGTGCCCTTTATCTCCGAGATCTTAGAAAAGGTTGTAGCACAGCAGCTACAGATGTGTTCATTAAAAATGCACGAGGGAGAGAACGTGATCCAGCAGTACGCCGCGGTACGCTGCGGTATGTCACTCGGTCAGTCAGAGCTGGCGAGTTAGGTGACCGTTAGGTGGCAGTCGTGTCACATTCTTTGAGCTAGCAAGTTGATTTCTAAAGGTGTAGTGAATATGACATTACACTACATTGAACAGTTTAACGAATCTCGATTGACAATATGTTATTGAAAAGCTAAGGCTCTGATATTTGACCACCGTTTTATTACAGTGCTAATGTTATCGTGACAGTAATTTCATAATTTCATTCAACAGTAACGGAGGCACTAGCGACCACTTTAGGAACACTGGTTCGAGCCCTGCTCTGAGCAGGCTTCAAGAAGTAAAGGAAAACCTCTGTAGGAAGTTTACTTGCGAAAGGAAAATGCTCTACAGGATGTGCACTTGCTGAAGGAAAAAACAACCCTATAGGAAATGCACTTGCTGAAGGAAAATCTACAGGAAGTGCTAAAGGTAAAACATCTATAGACAGTGTAATGCTAAATAAAAAGCCTCTGTCGGAAATGCACTTGTTAAAGGAAGCACCTTTACTGGAAGTGCGCTTTCTAAAGGAAAATCCTCCACAGGAAGTGCACTTGTTAAAGGAAAAACAACTCTATAGGAAATGCACTTGATGAAGGGAACACATCTACAGGAAGTGCACTTGCTGAAGGAAAAACAACTCTATAGGAAGTGCACTTGCTGAAGGAAACTCTACAGGAAGTGCACTTGCTAAAGGAAAAACAACTCTATGGGGAGTGCACTTGATGAAGGGAACACATCTACAGGAAGTGCACTTGCTAAAGGAAGAACAACTCTATAGGAAGTGCACTTGATGAAGGGAACACATCTACAGGAAGTGCACTTGCTAAAGGAAGAACAACTCTATAGGAAGTGCACTTGATGAAGGAAACTCTACAGGAAGTGCTAAAGGTAAAACATCTATAGACAGTGTAATGCTAAATAAAAAGCCTCTGTCTGAAGTGCACTTGTTAAAGGAAGCACCTTTACTGGAAGTGCGCTTTCTAAAGGAAAATCCTCCACAGGAAGTGCACTTGTTAAAGGAAAAACAACTCTATAGGAAATGCACTTGATGAAGGGAACACATCTACAGGAAGTGCACTTGCTGAAGGAAAAACAACTCTATAGGAAGTGCACTTGCTGAAGGAAACTCTACAGGAAGTGCACTTGCTAAAGGAAAAACAACTCTATGGGGAGTGCACTTGATGAAGGGAACACATCTACAGGAAGTGCACTTGCTAAAGGAAGAACAACTCTATAGGAAGTGCACTTGATGAAGGGAACACATCTACAGGAAGTGCACTTGCTAAAGGAAGAACAACTCTATAGGAAGTGCACTTGATGAAGGGAACACATCTACAGGATGTGCACTTGCTAAAGGAAAAACAACTCTATGGGAAGTGCACTTGATGAAGAGAACACATCTACAGGAAGTGCACTTGCTAAAGGAAGAACAACTCTATAGGAAGTGCACTTGCTGAAGGAAACTCTATAGGAAGTGCTAAAGGAAAAACATCTATATAAAGTGTGCTGCTAAATAAAAAAGTGCACTTGCTGAATAAAACACAACCATCTACACTCTACCTGTAAATCTTAGGAATGTATACTTGATAAAGAAAAAAATATCTATATGTAAAAATATAGATAAATACAGGCAAAAGCTTGATAGGAAGAGCAGTCCTCAATGGAAAAAGTAGAAATACTCTATGGGAAGTGCAGTTTCTGGAGGAAAACTCCTGCCTGTGAATGAAAACGATCCATGATGGTTCAGTTTCCTCTTTTGTACCATGCTCTTACCTGAGACTGCGCGTTGACATTGGCTCCATTATTCACCAGCTCTCTGACCACGTCAGTCTGACCAGCGAGTGAGGCTATGTGCAGAGCCGTGTTTCCTTTCTGTAGGCACAAAAACATGAGCTAAATGTTCAAATGTTCAATGAAAGTACATCAGGCTCCAAAAGAGTCCACTACCAAGGTGTATTTCACTTCATACGCTATGGAAAAACTAGTATAATTTTAGCAAGCTATATTTCTGGGGAAAAACAGATGACTCGATTCTTAACTAACATGGGTCAAGAGTTTGAGATTACTTACTGAAACCTTTCCTGAATTTCAATCCCATCCTACTCGTTAAACTCTGAAAAAGATTCAGTGATGAATGAGTTCTTTGCCTTGTCTCTCTGAGGGAAGTGTCTGTCAAATCCCCCTGTCCTTTTTACAAAAGGATCCAATTAGAACCCCTTTAAAGAACCCTTAATTAACCCCTTTCTTCTAGACATCTAGCTGTCTGTCTTTGCTTGTGCATTATAAAAGTTATCTTCATTCATCTTCAGCAACCGTTTTATCTTAGTCAAGGTCACGGTGGATCCAGAGCCTATCCCAAGAACACTGGGTGCAAGGTGGGAATACATTGGGCTTCTGATTGGAAGGTTGTGAGTTCAAGTCCCAGCACCACCAAGCTGCCACTGCTGGGATTTGAACTCATAACCTTCTGATTAGACGTCCAACGTCTTAACCACTGGTTAATGTCTTAACCCCCCATATATTCCCACCTCACACCCAGTGTTCTTGGGATAAGCTCTGGATCCACCACAATCTTGACCAGGATAAAGTGGTTGCTGAAGATGAAGATAACTTTTATAATGTGAAAACGTATAACCTATAACTGCTCAGTTGTGTAAATGAGATCAATGCTCTGGATAAGGGCATCTGCCAAATGCCATAAATGTAAATGCAAAATGGCGGGAGGGGTGCTAGTCCATCGCAGGACACCAGGCTCACACATATTCACAACTAGGTGCAATTTAGAGTAGCTAATCCACCTTCTTTTTGGGTGTTGGGTATGAACCACAGAACCCAGAGGAAACTCTCTTGGACAACGTGCAAAACTCTGCACAGACGGGTAGAAACCTAAAATCAGGATTGAACCAGGGATGCTGGAGCTGTGAGTCAGCAACACTATGCACTGCCTCATCGTGATGCCCAATTTAAAGAGGTTTTCTAGACATGTTCAAGTGCTTGTCTGGGTTCTTGTGCTGAGAAGGCTTTCATCTTTGTTCCATAGTTTATTGTCAGTAAATCCTTCTCATGCATTAGTGTCATCAGTTCCCTAATGTTCCTTTGTGATGCATAACGGGCCATGTGAACTGCACTAGTGTCAGGTGTAGAACCTTAAGAGGCAATAACTAATGCTGTTGTTCGGTGTATACATGCATTACAATGAATGGTGGCTCAATAATTAGAGAAAAAGAAGCAAACGGTATGTGACCAGGCCATTCAGGTTCCTCGATCAGCTAAGAAATGATTTTTTTTTAAAATTCATTGTTTGTTAGAAGTAAAACTGGTTTTTGATGAATGAAATGAAATGAAATGAAAGCAGTTTGTGGTAGTAAACCCAGACTGTTGGACCCTTCTGTACCGATATATCAGTGTAATAAAACTGCTGTGGTCTGCTTGCGTTCGGTCCGTTTGGGAAATGAGAGTACAGTACTGGCCAGTGTTTATTTACAAATGTGGAATTAAGCCACAGGATTTTGGCAGCCTGTGCAATATCATTGTTGTGGAAAGAGCTTTATTGGGAGACTATTTCCGCTGCTTAAAAGTGGCCTGTACGACTCTTGAAAACTGTCCATAACCTTGACTTTGGAAATTTGCCGAGGCAGCAAAGCCACGGACAGCTGAACTCATTACGCTGGCCTCCAGTAATAAATGCTCTCACTGTAATGTGTGTGTGTGTGTTTATCAGTGGGAAGTGGAATTTCCCACAGTACCCTTTGTGCCTACCTTTGTTGCCGCATCCACGGTGGCTCCAAGTTTAATAAGCTGTGCCACCATCTCTACATGGCCCTCTTTGGAGGCGAGATGAAGAGCGTTCAGGCCATTCTGGATGCACAGAGAAAGATACAAGTAGGTGAGCCTGTAAAACCTGTACTCATAATAACATATTTTGAATGTTGAACAAAGTAGCACTGAATTAATTAAACATCAAAACTACTAACTGAGCTATCAATGAGTCCATCTACCCTGATTAAACAAACTAGTGCTGTATCTCAAATCGCATACTAATGTACTATTCTAGACTGTTGATGCGTACTAACACTAAGCAGGTTTAATATTACAGTTAGTGTTTGAATTTTGAAAACCTCTTCCTTTCATGCAGGCTCGAGCGAGCGGTCAGATACGAGGCTTGTACAACACAAAGTGACCGTGTTAACATGAACTTAAACAAAGCCTCAACAGTGTTCATTCCTTCATCCGTAGTAAAGTGCCCACTATAATGATAACGAGTCTTTATTAATCGCATATACATTACAGCACAGTGAAATTCTTTTCTTCGCATATCTCAGCATGTTAGGATGTTGGGGTCAGAGCGCAGGGTCAGCTATGATACAGCACCCCTGGAGAAGAGGCCCAACAGTGGCAGCTTGGCAGTGCTGGGCCTTAAGCACCAAGTCACCACTGCCCCTTTTATTTTGTTTATATTTTGGGAAATAAAACCAACAAAATTCGTCAGAAGATACTCCAGGCACCAGTTATGAACTGGAGTGATGTAAATGAGGTTCAGGAATTCAGAATTCACACACCATGCTGACAGTGCTGGCTTTTTCTTTTTCTTTTGTGCGCATTTTCCGGTGTTTCTGGGTGCAAAAAAATACTTTAAAAAAAAAAAGACGTTTATATGGCCGAATGTATGTGGATGCCTGACCTTCCTCTAACATTTGCCACAAAGCTGGTGGCACATAATTGTGTAGAATGTCTTTGTATGCTGTAGTTTAAAAAAAAAAAAATCAGGCCCAAACTTGTTCCAGCATGACGATACCCCTGTGCACAAAGCGAGCTCCATGAAGACATGGTTTGCCAACGTTGGATTGGAAGAACTCGAGTGTCCTGCACAGAGCCCTAACCACAACCTCACTGAACATCTCTGGGATGAACTGGAACACCAAATGTGCACCAGGCCTCCTCACCAAACATCAGCCTGACCGCATTAATGCTCTTGTGGCTGAATGAACACAAATCCCCACAGCCACGCTCCAAAATCTAGTGGAAAACCTTCCCGGAAGACTGGAGGTTATTATAACAGCAAAGGGGTAACAACTCCATATTGGCATATTAATTAATAGATTGGAATACATTGTTCAACAAGCACATGGATGCCATGGTCAGAAATCCACATACTTTTGGCCATATAGAGTACACATTTTGTATTTTCTAGGAATATAAGACAGGCATTTAAAAAAAAAACTGTGTTATCACAGAGTCTTCCTGTTTGTTTGCTGCGTTCTGGTTTTCTCTTGGTTCAGATCCACATCTCTAGATCACTGCTTTACACATAGTTCCTCACAGCTCCGGTTCTTAGTTTCTTAGCCATAGTTCATAATACATGCTATGTGTTTTAATCCTACTGAAATGTAGCAAAGTTGTACTCATGTACTCTGTGGTGAAAAACATCCTAAATGTAATTACTAGGCTGGAGAAGAAGCGCTATACCCTGTGGCAAGAATTTAACCTGCACTAGAGGATAGAAAACCTAAAAATCTGACCAGACATCTCATTTCCATGCACACTGTTCGTTACTATCTGATATGTCTGTTGTTATCACTTTACGATCTGAAAGTTGATCACAGTGGGTTTCAAAAGACAAAAACAGGAATATAAAGACAAGGAAGGCATATTTTTAGCTCGTGAAATGCTGTCTTTTGATGCAGTTTGCAGAAAGCCACACCACAAGCTTCATGGTAAAACCAGCATGGCAATATTGAAGTGGCAAGATCTGTCATCTGACACGAGATGTGTCGTTATAGGAAAATAATCAGCGGCAGGGTGGTGTGATGGTGTGAAGTTGATTATTTTCATAACAGTGTTTAGTTGTCTTATAGCAAGACAATTTGCCAATAAGTCGATTTTGATTCATTAAAGAACGACCCCTTCTTATGATTTATCTGTTTCTAGTTACATTTAATGCTATGGAGCATTTGTGGTTTTTACCGAGAAACTTCTCCTGTGTCTGAAAACTTAAGTTACACTTACGTTACGTTAAACTTCAGTTACAAAGCATGGGTACTTGACTACAATGTACTAGAAGGAGTACTAGACTCCTTCCAAATATGCTAAATAAACATCTCACAGAAAGCTATAGAAATTATAACGTATTAGAACAGCCGGAATTACTCTCAGCTGTACTGGTAAACGTTTTAATTAACACCTTCTGACTAATCAGAATCACACTCAACAGTGCTGTAATATATAATAGCTCAAGTAATAATAAGTTACTTGATTTAAAACAGTAGAGAAATAACCACTTCACTACCGTAGCTAGTTAAACTAGAGATTCGAGGCTAAACTCTAAGACACAATCACCTACTGCATGGCAAGTTTGTACGACAACAATGTCTAATGTTTACAGTTATACATGTCAGAAATAGATTTTTTTCTCAATGTTAACGTTTTTTTTTTAAATTATATCATAATGGCATCATGGAAATGATTTTTTTTTTCTAAAGAAGTATTTAGAAAAACGTTACTGAGGACAGCCATTCTAAATTTATTTATGTCAGAACTAAGTGGTTTTATTCCAATCTCTTGAAACTATTAGGCCTCCCAAAATTTAAACCACCCACTTAAAAGTACAGGTATATCTGACAAGTTTGCTTCCTGTTCACTTCAGATGCTACTCACCACCTCAGTCCGTTTGTTTTGGCTGAAAACTTGTCTCTTCAGACAAAACAAACTAAACTAAACAGCCACCGCTGCCCTGCCCCTAGTATATAGTTAGACAAATGAATAAATGTTAGTCTAACTTTGTGTCGTCTGGTTTTTGATCAGTTTTGACTGGTCTTAGCCCGAGTTTGGATTTGTCAGTCTACGCCATACGGCAAATTTTAGCCAACATCTGAATAAAGAGACTTTGAGCATACAGTACTGTGCAAAAGTCTTAGGCACATGCAAAGAAATGCTGTAAGGCAAAAATGCCTTCAAACATAATGAAACGAAATGTTTCTACCTGGAAACGTACTATAAAGAGCCGTCAACAGTAATAAACTTTAAAAAAAAAACAAACAACAAAAACAACAATATTTGGTGTGACAATGCTATTTTCTTTTTGCATATTTGTGCTAATATATAATATTATATTTTTATATATATAATATTATTATATTATACAATAATATTATATTATATAAATTATATATATATATATGTTTAGGTTTTTTTTGTGTCTGAAAAGTGGTGTTTTATATAATTTGGTGCTTTTGCAGTTTGCTTGACATACAAACAATTTTCCGTAACATTTCATTTTGTGTTGGAAAACCCATGTTTTTGGAAATCCATCCATCCATCGATTTTCCATACCGCTTCACACACACACACACACACACACACACACCATGGACATTTCTGGAAATGCCAATGAGCCTACAGCGCATGTCTTTGGACTGGGGGAGGAAACCGGAGTATCCGGATCCCCTGAAGCACGGGAAGAACGTGCAAGCTCTGCGCACACAGGGCGGCGGTGGGATTCAAACCCCAATATAAATGTTTTTGTACTGACTCAATAATGCTTAAGAACTAAGCCTCTGTAACAAAATCTGTGCTAAAAAAATAATTATAAAATAAAAAACATGTCGAAGATTTTTGCCCAGTATATCCTGTTCACATTCGGGTACTGTTTTGTTGACTTCCAATCTGCACATGCATCCTAAACTACGAGACATTGCCTGAAGTTTGTCCCTCTACTAGCTGTGACTGTTAGCTTAAGAAATATATACTACGTTACATATGTGTAGAAATAAAATGGCTTTGTAAATTGTTCTATTCTGTGAATACAAACACTCAGCTAGTGGCTAACTCATGCCAAATTCCCTTTCATACGTCACACTTCGGCACGGCTTGAGTGCTGTAAGCAAACTCGAACTGACCTGGTTGCAGATGTTGATCTCGACCCCAGACTTCAGGTAATCGAGGGCTTTCTCGAGGTTTCCAGCCCGGGCCGCTCGCAGATAACTGGCATTGGTGTCAGTCTGCAAAACACGGATAACATTCCAACTTAGAGAAGGTCATTTCTAATACAAAAACATATACAGTACAGTTAGCCCAAAATCCTGACATGCCTGGAAGTATGAGATTTCTGCGTAAATTGTATGTATTTCACGTCAACGTTTACTCATATTATTTGATTAACTGATGACAAGGTCCCCGTCGCTGTCTGCTGATGTAATAGAGTAAATGCATAAATCACACAAACGTATATAGGTATAGGTTTGTACTTGGGGACATCGTAAGTTTTCCATACATTCTACTCCACTCAGTTTACTTCCACGGGCCCTCTGGTGCTTGTTAAAGAGGCTGTCTGACATTTGTAATAAACTGGAGCAGTGAGAGCTGGAAGATTTATGTGAGCGAAGCAATGGAAGCGGAGTACTGTAGAAATGTCACTGCAGAAAAAAAAAAGAATGGATGGAAGGAATTATGTCTGGGTTTTTACAGGGGGATTTCCACTGCAATGAGACAAACAAATGCACTGCAGCTAGCAAAGATGAGCCCACACCCACACTGTGTGGGGGGGAAAAAATATACAAGACTTTCCAGGCTGCTACAATCCAGTGCATTAGTGGAAGATGATGCTCATATTGCATCAGGACAAGTTTAGTTTGTGTGTCAGCCTCGCAGGTAAAGCTCTGTACTAGAGACTGAGAATGTTGTGAGTGCAGATTCAAGATCTGTTTTGTTTTCGGTTAGATATTGTGTTCTGGCTCACTAGAATAAAAGAATTCGCCGAAAGACTGAATAAGGGAATGTCATCTTTTGGCTGGAAAAAAAAACAAAAACATTTTGATGTTTGACTCAGCCTCATATTTCCTATGTACAGCCTTGGTCTTGTTCTCCACAGCTACAATAGTGTTTACATTGTGGAGTGTGTAATAGAGTGCTGCGAAAATCAGTCCTAAAACCTGGAAATGAGTTAGCATTTTTGCACTTCCGGGTCCATCGTCCTGAAATCAATGGGTTTTTTGAATGGGTTTCTGGATAAATGCCTGAAATAAGGTCTGTGGTTAACACTAGCTCAAGATATTTTCACGTTTTATTCTACTACATAAAATATATCAGTTATACCCTACTCGTGATTTTGTTCAGCTTGTACGTGTCTTGAAAAAGGAGGTTGCTAACAAGTGGCTAAATGGGACTCTGGGAGGTAGCTGGGGACATTAAATGTACTGTAATCACGCCAAATAGGAAAAATCATCTACTACAGCCTCGTTTCTCATTTCTACAGACAAATTTCCAACTTATTATTTTCCAATTGTACTGTTTTTGGGGTTTGTTTGTTTGTTTGTTTGTTTTAAATCATAGTGCTATAAATTCAATCGTAGGCTTAGTGGTGGTGACGTTGAAGTCATTCGACCATGGTGTAGTTTGTTTACAGCCTTACTTTCTACTTTCTATCTGGCGATTGTATTTAGGCTTCAAAATTCATAAATGGTGTGTTCATTTGAGATTATCTTGATGAACAAAACGTGTAAGAATCATAAACTGTTGGACACAGAGCTTATTTTCTGCAATAATCCAAAAGCCAATGAAAAAATCCTATTGGCTTTTTGTCGAGGGAATCAGGGTGATGCTAACTTCCGGGTTGGCCTACAAAAATACGCCATTTTGCAGCACTCTATAGAAGCCCAATGAGAAAAATGAATGTGTCCTAACAGAGTATGGTCTGTGGTCTAGCATTATTTGACCTTTCCTAATTCTTTCCTGGTGGTTCAGTACTTAAGGTGCTGGAACTATACGGCACTCCATGGTTAACTTATGTTAAATCCTGCCATATGCAAGGAGGAACATTTGATTGTACTCTATACTGTAAATAAGAAATAACACACAATAGACCGTGCTGTTACATGAAAACAGTGCAGGCCAGGATGATGGGATGTCCACTACCCTCCTGAAGTGCATTATTTTTGTCTAGCCGGACGGTCTGGAGTGTGTTATTTCGCTTATATCACAGCAATTTGCCAATGAATATTTATTAATGAATGACACATTAAGTATTTGAACTATTTATGGTTAGATAATTGTTATACAGTTTATTCTTGTTAGGATTTTTCCTAACAAAAAAACTTCACCACATCAACAATTATAAGAATTACTTTGTTAAACAGCAACCTGTTTTTCAGTCCCATTTATAATTAGACTTTTTAGTTTCTTTGGAGCATCTGCCATGCAAGCCCCTGTGTATGAGCAGATACTATAAAAACACTAATGTATTAGAACGAGCACATTAATAATAACCTATTGACAGGCGGCGGAGACCATGACAGTTTCAGGTTAAGATTCTTTATTTTAACAATGGAAAAACAAACCCAAAAATGAAGAGCTGAATCAAAGTTAAGAAAGAAAGTCAAGCGATGTGCAAACAGACTTACTTGGGCAAGAGACAAAGACATAAACCAGGAACTAGAAACGTAGTCGTGACCATAAACACAATAGCGAAGAATCATAAGGATTGGTATAGACCGGTACGTGATACTGAGCGTATAATTCAAAATGTACTGATGGAATGAGTCTCCTAATATACTGTGTGAATGTAGTCCAGGTGTGTACAGTCGGAATGAGGGTGAGAGTTTGTAGATCCATGTTCGTAGGCCGGTCTGTGTTACCTGCATTGACTTGACACCTATCATTCGTTACAGCCAGAACTACTTGTGTTGTTATATGAAAATAATACACACTTACTGACCAATCAGATTCAAACATTCAACCGCACTCTGGTATAAATGTGTATATTAGAGATGGACAAATAATAACTGCATTAACTAACCCACCAAACACATTAAAGCCCAGTCCTATGTTATGCTCGTCCAAGAGTCCAATTAACTACTAATGTTTTTGGTGATGAATGTCTTGGGCTAACATTTCCGCAATGAGCTGTGTTGTTCTCTCAGTCAGTCAGCACATTTAAAAACATCATCTGAATCTGGCTAGTGTCTTCATTTTCACTCGATGAAGTTTCACAGATGCCTGTGACTGTTGTATACATTTAAACCTGATTAATTTTCTATAACAGCAGTTCTGACAGTAATGTCGGCTGTGAAGCAAATCACAGGTTTATATGAATGCACTCATTGTAATACTTTATTGTTTCGTTGGGGACGTGGTGGCTTGACGGTTAAGGCTCTGGGTTACTGATCGGAAGGTCGGGGGGTTCAAGCCCCCAGCACTGCCTAGCTGCCACTGTTGGGCCCTTGAGCAAGGCCCTTAACCCTCTCTGCTCCAGGGGAGCCGTATCATGGCTGACCCTGCGCTCCGACCCCTACTTCCTAACACGCTGGGATATGCGAAGAAAAAGAATTTCACTGTGCTGTAATGTATATGTGATTAATAAAAGTCTCATTATCATTACACTAACACTTTACACGAGGACTTGGCCGGTGGCCGCTCCACATAAACGGATTTAAATATCGTCTGTATAATAAGGAGATTTTTGCTTGGTATTTTTGCTGTAACTTGAAGTTTTCCGACACAGGAGTGATCAGGATCGATTAAGTAGCGTTGTTTTGTCTTCAAGATAGAAGAAAGGAAAGACTGATGAGGGGACGACTGCTGTAATGTAAACGACAACATGGAACTTGTTTCAAACGTAACTGTTAGCTTCTTTAATGAATAAAAATGAGTGATCATTGGGAAACTGAAGAATAAAACATGATGGCATGGACTCAAAGGAAAATAAGAGGCTGCACAACACCACTCCATCAGTAACTATTTTCCTAAACAACACATCCCACAGTGTTTTATTCTTTCCATATACAGTACTACATATACTGTTGTTATATACTTGTTGTTTTTATGCTATACCATCACACCAGTATATCATCACACAGCATGTTCGAGTCAAACGAGCTGAATTTGAAGCTTTCCGTATTGCGGCCTGACATTTTAAAATGGTACCGATTACTTTTTTTTTTCCCCACGCACAAAATGTGAGGATAAAAGGCATATCATCCGTTCATTACTGCCATTCTGGGAGCTTAAAAATATGGCAGGAATGACATAAACAACTGCAGCGGTGCACATGACTGTCCTTTGGTAAAAGTACTGCGAGCTCAGGGCGTGTTTTTGTGAGAGCAGTCGATGCTCGAATGCTCGTTTCTGCATTGGGAACATTCTTTCCATTGCTGTACAGAGAGGATCCACAAGGGTCGGGACTGTGAAGGTGTGGCCTGCCGAAAGCCAGACAAACAAGCGAGTCAGCATGTACACACACAGAAAGAGAAGGTTGGGGTGGGGGTCCGTTGTTGCTGCAGTGCTCTGACAGAGTAAAGATTTCCGACACACCCAATCACACATGAACACACACACACACACACACACACACACTACGACACTTTGCACCATGTGCGCTAGTATATTAACCCAACTGTTCCTATGTATTAATATGTCAGTTCATATGGAACAATACATTTGTTTTGTTTGCCTTCGAAAATATATATATATATATATATATATATATATATATATATATATATATATATAAAGAGCATGTTTTCCAATTCTATATTTGGACATAACTAAAGCAGAAATAAAATCCGGTTCAAATTCACGGTTTGATTCTAAAACATTCAAACTGTCTAATTTAAAGCTTAAATACTGTATATATTCATTTCTACTCAAATCCATCAATTAAACACTGCTCAGTCCTACGTCGTTCCTTTTGCATTGTACAGTGAAGGATAGTCCTCTGCAGTGTGTGGGTGTTTTCCCTTAAATCTAACATACTGCCTCTCTCTCTCTCTCTCTCTCTCTCTCTCTCTCTCGTTCTCTATGACTAGGCTCATTCTTATCCTTTAGGGAAAAAAGACTAAACGTATGTGTCTGAAGATCTTTTCCCCTATGGCCAAATTCACTCTTCTTAGCCCCAATCATGCAAATGGTGTATTGATTTCACTCCCAACGAGCCATATGAGGACATATGAGACGATAACAAAACAGATTTCTCCTCTGCGATAAAGCCTGGATACAGGAATAATGGCTACTATGAGGCTTGTGTGTAGATTCTGAATACAAGACATGCTTCATTTTTGCGATATATATATATATATATATATAGTTTGAGGCATGTACAATCATAAATATTGTGTAGTGTGTGTGAGGTAGGTCAGTCTACTGATGCTTCATCAGACTAGAGTGGTAAAATTGACGTTGCTTTATGGCAACCTGATTCCATTAGGGCAGGGGTGTCCAATCTTATCCGGAAAGGGCCGGTGTGGGTGCAGGTTTTCATTCCGATCAAGCAGGAGCCACACCTGATTCCCCCTGTTTGATCAGTTGAACTTGGCTTTCAATAGATGCAGGTTTGGCTTCTGCTTGGATGGAATGAAACCTGCACCCACACCGGCCCTTTCCGGATAGGATTGAACGCCGCTGCATTAGAGGTTAGCAGGAATTCGAACAAATCAGATTTGTGCAGTTGGACGAACTGTGTAGCAATGCTTTCTGTGATATGCATGTATTATTATACATGAAGAACTTTTCAAAGCACTGATTTTAGGCTTATACACTGAGTTGCCAATTTATTAAGCACTTCAGAGGTGTACTAAATAAATTAGAAAAGCACCATACTGTATAATGTCTATATATATATATATATTAGAGATGCACCAAATGTTCTTCAACCGAAATTATTCGGCCAAAAATAGCAAAAAAAGCATTTTCGGTGTTTGGCCGAATAAATGAAAATGCAGAATAAATTTGACCGAACAATGACGTGTTTGATGACGCGACCAAATAGCCTAGAAACCAGAGTGAGACGCGCGAATGTCACGAGCTACGTGCACGAGCTACGTGCGCTTTGGATGTTTACTTTTTTGTTTCTGTTCCGGAGTATTCTGTCACGTCGCGAGACGTAAGGGAGTAGAGTACGGAAGCAGGTAAGGACGTATTTATTTAAGGGCAGGCAGACAAATCGTAATCCAAAAAACGTAGTCAAGACAGGCATAGGGTCGGGCGATCGGCAAACAGGCGTAAACGGGGCAAAGCAGGAATCAAAGTCACGGTCACAGAAAACAGGGTCACAACACAAAACAAGAAACATGAACTAGTACTATGGACTGGGAGCGGAAAAAACCAGCGGAGACTAAATGAACTAATCTATAGTTTAAACTAACTAAATCTATCAAGGAACATAACATTAACAACGTATCTAACTATACTATATCCACTATAATACTCCGCGAGGTGTACAGGGACGCGAGCGGTGTATATCCCCAATATAATCAGCCGTATAGAACCCAATAGAACCATTTTCTGCACTCTTGTCAATGCACTTTTTAATGCACTTTTTAGTTGTAGGCTTCAGAGTGTTCCATTCTTTCAGCAGTCAGTTATAGGCCTAACATCGGCTATTCAAGGGGGGCTCAAAGATGACCGCATCCAAATATTTTTATTTTACTCATTTATTTATTTAAAGTTATATTGTGCCTTGTTGGTAGCCTATGCCTGCTGGAATGAAAAAAAATGTTCAGTGTTAAATAAATATTTAGAAATTGTAGTTTTTGTAATTGATTTTTTTCTTTGAGAAGCAAGACAAAATAGTAAAAAGCACATTTTGACTATTTAACTTATGCAGTGGTGAAAAAAATGGCAAAATAAATGGAAAAAACGTGAAAAAAAAAAAAAACGTGTTCGGCCTTCGGCTTTCGGCCAAGTTTTTCATTATATTCGTTTTCGGCTTCGGCCAAGAATTTTAATTTCGGTGCATCTCTAATATATATTATCAGGTTCAACATATTTCATTCAACACTGCCTCACACACACGTTTTTTTATTTTTATTGGGGAATATCTAGAATATAAGTAATGGCCACTTTGGAAAGGAACTTAAACACAGAGATAACGCTGTTAACTGACACGCTACATACAATCACAGCAGACTCAGATAACAGGGAGCCTGCACTTGCTCACGGAACATAGTTTGAGAATTCAGGAGCTCCATTTGCACACACACACACACACACACACACACACAAACAAACACACACACCGTTTACTTTATTTTACTGTCTCCGAAAAATATCACATGTTGTAAAAGAAACGGTCGTGAGATCAGTTGGCAGTAATGTGACACACTAGTGTCACATAATAATATGCTTATTATGTAAAGCTTAAGGATGTCTTTGTTTATGCGACCTCATTTTTACGAAGTAAGCAGAACGTAGTATATATATATATATATATATATATATATATATATATATATATATATATACTTTTAATCGCAGGTCTATCGTTAGAGCATCTTCATTGCATAATCTGATATGATTTTATTGGAATCATCTCATAAGGAGTGATAAGTAATCATCTTAAAAGTCAACTCTTATCATACAGTCTTTAGATAAGCTATACTATACTGTACTATATGAATACTATAACTGCATGCTGAAACCTGATCACCACACCCATGTGTGCGTTTTCTCCAAACTGTTGCCACAAAGTTGGAAGGACACAATCGTACAGGATGGCTTTGTACGCTTTAACTTTACAAGAGGCCCGAGTTCAAGCATGACAGTGCCGTTGTTCACAAAGTGAGGTACATGTAGACGTGGGTTACCAAGGAGAGTATGGGAAACCTTGGCCTCAACAAACACCTGACTGCTGACTGCACCTCAGACCTCCTCACCCGTCATCAGTGTCTGACCTCACTAATGCTCTTGTGGATGAAAGAGCACAAATCCCCATAACCACACTCCAAAATCTAGTGGAAAGCCATTTTCTAGAAGAAGTCTGGAGGTTATTATAGCAACAAATCTGGAATGGGATGTTCAAAAAGCAAATATGGGTGTGATGGGCAGGCGTCCATAAACTTGTGTCTTAAAAAGTTACTAAAAATGTATTTAACAAAGACGCATCCAAAGTGATGTACAGTAGTTTAACGTAACTGAGTATACATGATGTTAAGTAAGTACTGTATTTAGTACTGTAATTAGCCTCTCTAGGCAAATTATTATGTTCTACGCTGAATTGTAGTCTCTCAGACATGGCGAATAAACCAATCTTCTTACGATCAAACCATCTAAATATTGTAATCATCTTAGAGGATAATAAATTGCTAAACACTTACTGAATATACCGAAAGTCTGAAGAAAACTAACACTAAGTCAGCACTACAAAAATAATATTACAGCTGTCAACCCAGCTGAAATGTTTACTTTAGCACTAAAACTTTTTTGGCTTCAACAATACTCAATATTTTAATATTTTTAAGATACCGGTTATATATGTATGTTAAGACAAACGTTTCCATATCATTAGCCCGTATGCAACTGAGACAACTTAAGAACATCGTGTAGCAAACCATTATCACAGCAGACGTTTTCAAAACAATGCAAGAATGTTATTTTATATCGTCTCACTGCGCTGTTGAATTCTCAAATCTGATTGGTCAGAAGGTGTTGACTAATTTTGTATAGCAGCACGGCTCGGACAGTAGCGTCAAATCAGAGGCTTCGCTCATTCTACAGTTATTCTACAGGAAGACGTTATTGTGCCTATCATAGCAGCTTACACAAGGAATTGCACAGCGAACGTTCCATGCAAACAGATTCCAAACGTGTGTCATCACTGACGTGGTGATCATTTTCTGTGAGGAGATGTTTATTTATCATTTTTAGAAGGCGTTTTCAGTGTCGGAAGTAAAAACTTTTCCATTTCCCGACACAGGGAGGTCTTGAGAATGAAAGGCTTTGCGGGGTTTCTTGGTTAGCTTTTTTTTTTTCTGCATTTTCTTTGGTCTTATTAAAGTTAATAAGTTATTCAAAAGAGTGGAAAAAAAAAGACAAGGAATGACTCTAAACATTCCCAGATGTTTTTATTTTTTTGGGAATGTTAGGATTAATGTGCCTACAAGAACAAATTATAAATGCTATGGGGGGGCTAACCTAAAATTGTTAACTGGAGGGATTCGTACACCAAACTGATAAGTATAACATGCATGATCATGATAGCAAATTGTTATTTTTGTCATGAACCAAGAGTAAAAACCATTGGACACATCTCTGCACTGGTGCAAAGTTAACCCGTACTCAATGTTTGTGAGTACACATCCTAAAGGTCGTAAGCCCTGTAATATACTGTAACATGCTGCACTTTACTCACCATTAATGCGCAAATTTATAACAAAATATGACACAAAATACAGCTATTCCACATCACAACTCTCCAGAGGATCTTTCAAGAGTCAACTAAAGCATAACTTGTTTCATTGTACCCAAGGTCGTGTAGTTACATTTCTTTTCAGCAGCACTATCACGCTCCTCTACCATGCCAGTATTTGAAACACAACCCCAATCCGCCAATGCAGTAGCCTGTCGCAGTCATGCCTCATTCCCGTAAATGCCATCAACGATACACACGCTTAACGTTCTGTCCTTGTGCACTCTGATCATGCTAAACATCCACTGACCCTCCCTAGCTCATATTGCTCCACTCAGACACATTAGCAGCACACGACCTAAGTGTGGTGGTGCACTAAAAGACGTTTTAAAAGTTCACTTACTAGCACTTGGCACTCTGCTTCCTCTTCCACAGCCATATTGCCTCCAGTCCAATGTGCAACCTGAGTATTCGATTATCTAGCCCTGGAAGCTAGAGCTACGGTTGAGGGGCATTATGGAGACGCTAAAAATACACGACCTAACAAGGCAAGGCACACAAGGAAAAGGCTAATCAGTTTGTAGGCTATTTTGCTGATTCCCTGTCCCATCGCAGAAGCACCTCCTCTCTCATCCTTCTGTCCTTGTCCTCAGTAGGATGCTAGCTCAGCTAACCTCCTCCCAGCCGCACATCTCAGGCTCAGCTATGTCCGTGTGTCCTCTGCCCTCACACTTACCATATTTGTAGGCGCTAGCAACTTCTGTCCTGGATGAGTGTAACCATGATCAGGACTGAAATAGCAGCAGGGGGAAGTGGTGGCTCTGCTCAGGCTCTGTATGCCGGCAGGCCTCCCACACTGGGATCTGTCCAGCACGGGGCTTATTGTCAACCTGCTTATCAGCTCTTTTTCAATTCCCCCTCCCCCCTCCTCTCTTGCGCTCGTCCACAATGTCCCGGCACAGCCAGGCTCGGCTCAGGCGCATGGTACTGTTGGGAGCCAGTCAGCCATACAGAAGAGAATTGGGATGGCTTTAGGTTGGATTTGGGGGCATTTCCCCAGGTATTAATGGCACGACAGCACAATGCTGATTGTCTCTTCCTGGGATGTTCCAGGGGCAACGACAATGTAACCATCACGACCCGCTCCACACACACACCCAGTCTAATCTCTATGCTTTCTTTGTCGCTAGGTCAATCAATGAAAATCATTGAATCAATGAAAACTGCAGTAGTTTGGTCTGGATTTCTTTTTTTAAAAAATGATCTTTCCGAATGAAAAAGAAACATAGTGTTCTGAGCCACTGTTTGGTCAAATCAGTAATAAAATATCCCAAACATAAAAAGAATATAATGGGTTTTCAGAAATGATCTTATTCATGTTATTCGCATCAAATCTCGTAAGTCAAGTCAAGTGGGTTTTTATTGTCATTCCTCTATACTGCTTGTATACATTGGAACAAAATGGCGTTTCTTCAGGACCATGGTGCAACACGGAACAGTACGCAAGACTACATAAAGTGCAAATACACAACAGTGTGAGACGAGTGCAAAACAATAAATACACAGGGCAATAGATATACAGAACATGGACTGTGACTGTAAACATGGGCTGTAGCTATTTTGTAATATAGCATAACAAGTATAGCAGCAATGCTGGCAGCAAAAACAAGTTCCATAGTATAAAGATAGTAAGTCGTGACTTCGTGAAAACTACTGTCCATTGAAAACACTGGATTTCTAAGACAGAGAGAAATAAATCATATGCTCCAACTGCTTATTCAAACTGGATTCGTTTTGCAGTTTGGGATGTGGGGGTAATATAAACATTACTGGAGTACATCTGATATCCTATCCATATCCGTCATGTCAGTCACTTTTGTCAAGTCATGTCTGGAAAGTTTACAACCCCTTTTAATGTTCACTAGAAATAATCCCAGGGAATCCCCAAGAGTTGGCAAATTGCTAAAGATGACATTATATCCTGTGAGAAAAGTGGTTTCGTGCTTTTTCTTCAGTATAAAGACACTCCAAGAAGTGCTTACTCTTTCTTAAGCTTTCTTTTCTTTTCTTAAACCAAACACAACATTTAAAATATAGAAATGTCAGAGAAGCAACCCTTCTGATGCTTTTTGGTAAGCTTTTGAGTTCCTAGCACAAGTATAGCGTAGACACTGTACATGCCACAACCTTATAATAAGGGCTCATAATAAATGAGATGACGTGTATGGATGTAGTAAGCATGGAAATTTCCAGTACTAAACTACCATCTCTGTGATTTATACAGAGATCCCATATGCCATGCAAGTCGTTCATAATCACTACAGACGTCCTCCGGCAACATTACTTAACAGACATACAGCATGTCTGGCAATCGTATCCCATCCGAATAGTGCTCAAGGCTAATGTCAGACCCCACTGGGCTCTCACAAGAATGTGAGCGCAAACATACCCTGCATTCCAGTACTGCTTTTGTAGCACCATGTGTTCAGCGACTCTGAAACACGTGGTGAGAGCACACTTGCTTTTGGCTTCCAGTACGGTGTTGTTTTAAACAGTGTCCTTTGAGATTTGTATTCTCTTTTAAAACATACCGTTAGTAATATTAGCTGGCTAAACAGATATTATGCAAATTAGCAAGCGGGGTAAGGTGACAAACAGCTGACAATCAGCTGTCAGGTTAAATCTAGAAGCTTTAAAGGTTGTTCGGTTTGTCCCTCAGTGGGAAATAATACCAAGAACCCTAGATGGAGATGGGGTTCAACTATTAAGAAATATTTTTATTTCTCTTGCTTACATTTGTTTAAGGATATTGCATCAGGTTGCAATGGCTTTCGGGTAAGCGAACTAGTTTTGCTGTAATTTGACTAATATTCACGAATGACACGGCTAACCAGCGTCACTTAAGCTAAAAACAAATGAAGGCAATGGCTTTTAAGTGCAAATACTCAGGAAAAGGTGAGTTAGTAATATGGTAGTCAGCATAGTCGAGATATAGACAAGCACTGACAAAAAAATAAATTAAAAATTAATAGCACTGAGGATCCCCTTGCTTTTTGATAGCTCAGACTTTTTACTCTGTTTAGCATGAAGGAGCTCTGGGAATAGCAGATACAGCAGCTAGCCATCTCTAAAGGACATGGTTACCATGGCAACTGCTCCAAAAGGGAGAGTCATTGGATGGATGATGGTACTGGAGGTTTGGAGACTATTGGAAAATATTATGAAATTCCCTTTCAAATCTTTTGACAATGTAGATGAAGATACAGTTTATTCAAAAGCTTTTATATTTTGTACAAAAAAAAAAAAAAAAGTAGTTTAAAGCTTTAAATATAAACATGGTATTAGATTTCAAGTGCAGTCCTAATGGAAACTAGATCTGGGTAATATGAAAATCGGTACGTTACCATACACGTTACCATACACTTACAAACTTTTAAATATTATAAATATATTTAACTTTTTAAATATTTATACCGCAGCAGAGTTGAATACTCAAATCTGATTGGTCAGAATTTTATGTATAACAGCACGGCTTGGACAGTAGTTCCGGCTGTAACACGAATGATTCGATGGTTTATATTAATGAGCTCTTTTTAATACGTTATTGTTTCTATAGTAACAGCTCACACGCAGGGACTTGTTCGGCAGAGTAATATAAGACTAATAATAAACGGTTTTTAGCGTGAGCGCGATTCGATCGAGCAAGAGAGAGAAAAAACGAGAGAGGCTGGTGAGAAAATGGCTTTTTATCATGGTCATAACATAAGTGATGGAACGACAGGAACGTTCCACAATATTAACTACGACTGTAAACCGTTAAAGTGCAGACATGGCGTTTAGTAATAAATTAAACATTGTGTATCCATTGCCAAATCGCTGTGGTATAAGTGGAATAACAAAGGAGGGGGGAAGGGGGTGTGATACGGCACTACGTGCAAGCGGAATCCAGTCCATTGCATGGCAATACACATATGTCACAAATATCCATCCATCTGTCCATCCATTTTCTGTACCGCGTATCGTACACAGGGACATGGGGGAGCCTGGA
This sequence comes from Ictalurus furcatus, assembly GCF_023375685.1. NCBI lineage: Eukaryota > Metazoa > Chordata > Actinopteri > Siluriformes > Ictaluridae > Ictalurus > Ictalurus furcatus. The sequence continues at coordinate 8,613,330 of NC_071267.1, forward strand.
GCCTATCCCAGAGTGCTCAGGGCACAGGTTGTAGGACACCCTGGACGGCGTGCCAACTCATCGCAGGGCACGATCACACACTATGGACAATTTGGAAATGTCAGTCAGCCTACACCGCATGTCTTTGGACTGGGGGAGGAAACCGGAGTACCCGGAGGAATCCCCCAAAGCACAGGGAGAACATGCAAGCTCTGCGCACACAGGGTGGAGGTGTGAATTGAACCCCCAACCCCGGAGGTGTGAGCCAACTGTGCTAATCACTAAGCCATCGTAGCCCTCCCCTTATCACAAATATGTCAAATATAATATAATTTTTCCATATCGCCCAGCTCGCTTCATGGGGTATACACATAAACACGGAATCACCTACATACTAGGTTTAAAATACACTCTGTGTTTCTACTGATGTTAACGTATTTGGAAATTTAGCTGCCACAAGCATGAGCAGTACATTAACGATCTGAGGTCTATCCAAAGCCATTTTCCGCATGGCTGACGCTCATTCTGTTCAAGATGCATGTGTGTGTGTGTGTGTGTGTGTGCGTGTGACGCTACTGATGGCAGGTTACGACTGCTCCTCCTCCATTTCAACCCAGTGCAAGTATAAATCACCCAGCACACAACTCCTTTCTGTGATGGAGGGTGCTAGTTCATCACTGCCATTGCTTTCCTCCTTTATTATTCAGAGTTTAATGGGGAAACAAATGGAATACAGACACACACACACACACACACACACACACACACACACACACACACACACACATTTCGCCCACATTTCTAATGCAAGATCTCTTTCTCTTTCCATTCTCCTTGACTTCATTACATAAATGAGGTCACTGGTTTCAATTTGCTGTCGCTTGGCTCACTAGTCCCCACTGTTAAAGAAAAAACTGAGTTCCTGACAAAAAAAAACAAACCCCATACTTTCCTGTAGGATTGTACCATATTTTCCTGATAATTAGGTCTTGAGTTTACATATCAGGTATGCACGTCATTTTGCAGTACAAGTCGCATAAATATTTTTTCTTTTACAGCCACTCGAATGACTATGGTCCAAAATATTGATAGCGAACCTTGTCATAATCTATACTGTTGGAGAAGCACACCTATAAAAACACTTACAAATGGGAATATTATAATTAGGCTAATGCAACTACTGCAACTATTGCATATACCTGCAGCTCAGTGTATACTGTATGTAGTGTGTATCATTTGTTTCTAATAGTCCAGAAAATACAGTACTTCGTATTTCGCAGCACGTGAATCGCAGAGGGCTTTGACAGAACGTGCGTTGTGATGGCGTCACATGACGCGTCTTGGCTCAAATCTGCGGCGATTGTGAAAAACTGCAAGCTCCTTCGAATATTGCCGGGCGTCCTTGATTTCTGCGTTCGCAAAATCCTGCAAGGATTCTCAGATTCTCAGAGCATGATCGATGCTCCACTTACGCATGTAAAAAGTTACCTGGTCGATTACCATGATTACGCGAAGAAAAATAAACTGTCACAGCAGAAACCTTAGCTCCAAGCCAGATCGATACACCGAGTCTGAGCCGTGTGTCACTGTGGAACGTTCAGGAGCGATGCACAGTGCTGAACCCGGTGGTGAAGCTGAGCAGCCTACAGCACTCACTCCCTCTGGTGCCCGAGCCAAATCAATACACAGCTCCTACAGTATAAATTCGAACGGTGATCAATTAAGAGAGCGGCGACGCCACGCCGATTAAATCACTGAAGAGAGCAGACCTGCTGCGTCCTCGCCTGTGCATGAGAATTATGAGCTTCCTGAAAAGATATGTACGCATACGATGGGGGATTAGCAGCGGGTAGTGTGCTGCATTTTTATCGCTCTTGAGGAGCACTATAGCAATAAGCTTGATGGAGGCAGTGCAAATTAGACTGCAGGCAAGAACCATGAAGGACGACGATATATCAATTCAAGACCGACGAAGGAAAGGCCGATGGAACGATGGCAAATCGCTCACTCGAATATTGCCCGAATGCCGCTTTTCTCAGTGCAAAATGTTGCAAAATGGCCGCATCTGTGAGCTGGAGAGTCCAGCTGCTAGGAACGTCGGTTAAAGCCTCCCATGATGCGAATGTCTGCCACACACACACAAACGTTCAAAGAGTACATCTGGAGAAGAGCAGTAGCCAGCTCTCCAGAGGAACCCACAAATACACACGCACATGTAGTCACATACATACAACACACTAGTGTTCAACAAACAATATAAACAAGCATGAGCAAGGCTGACCTACATATGTGGACAGATAGCTGAGGAGGATGTGAGTACAGCAGCAAACACACAAACAATGGTCCGTTTCATAAGTTTTGTATCTCGGATTATGTGCCGATTTTAACAATTAATATGCAAATCAGCTCACATTCAAACACCAACCTCCAGCCTGTTCCTCGTTTACAATCATTTTATAAATAAGATGGTCGGCACATCAGAAATGTAGATTTTTCATGTGCATCACATTATGGGTGGGGTTTTGGTTGGAGAGATATATTGTTACACTTTCTCAATCTAGATGTCATCCTGATACGTTATGATGTGTTATCTTCACTCACACTTCACCGATGTGTTGCTGTAATAGGAAGTCAAGCTTCATATACGCTGATCAGCTAGAACATTAAAACCATCTGCCTAATATCGTGCAGGTCCTCCTTGTGCCAGCAAAACAGCTCTGACCCGTCGAGGCATGGACTCCACAAGACCTCTGAAGGTGTTCTGTGGATTCTGACACCAAGACGTTAGCAGCAGATCCTTTAAGATCCATGGATCGGACGTGTTTGTCCAGCACGTCCTACATATGCTCGATTGTACTGAGATCTGGGGAATTTGGAGGCCGAGTCAACACCTTGAACACTTTGTCATGTTCCTCAAACCGTTCCTGAACTATTTTGTGCAGTGTTACAGGGCGCATGATCCTGCTGAAAGAGGCCACTGACATTAAGGAACACCATTGCCGTGAAGGGGTGTAGTTGTCTCAACGCTGTTTAGGGAGGTGGTACGTGTCAATGTAACATTCACATGAATGTCAGGACCCAAAGTTTCTTAGGAAAGGGTTTTTTCAAGAGATCACCAAGAGATTTCATAATAATATATAGAATATCTCAAATTTCTCCTGACTTACTCAAATCCTTTAAACCTTTCAATAAGGTTTTCTTTAAGAATCCATCCATCCATCCATCTTCTATACCGCTTCTCCTTCCTTCAGGGTCACGGGAAAACCTATCCCAGGGAGCATGGGGCACAGGCGGGGTACACCCTGGACAGGGTGCCAATCCATCGCAGGGCACAATCACACACCCATTCATACACTACGGACACTTTGGACATGCCAATCAGCCTACCATGCATGTCTCTGGACTGGGGGAGGAAACCGGAGTACACGGAGGAAACCGGAGTACCCGGAGGAAACCGCCACAACACGGGGAGAACATGCAAACTCCGCACACACAGGGCCATGGTGGGAATCGAACCCCCGATCCTGGAGGTGTGTCTTTAAGAATCCTCATTCTTTAAGTGTAGGAACTGTGATTATAGAATACAAAGTCGGCAAACCTAAACCCACAGCAGAATCGTTACCATCGTCTACAGGGTCAAATTCCTCCTGTCTGGATTTGGAGGTCTGGATTTTGAGGTGGCTTTGCTGTAGAGGACTTGAACGACTCTAACTAATTCATGGTAGTCGGTCTCTTGCTGTCAGAGAGCATTAGGATACTGTGCGAATGGGTTTGGGCAACTACAGACCGTGTTAGAATTCACCATATTACACCACAGAGTAGTGCAAAGAATTGTGCGGCTTAGACGTTAGAACGTTTGACTCGCACCTCCAGGACTGAGGGTTCGATTCCCGCCACCGCACACACTGTGTGTGCAGACTGCTTTGGGGGTTTCCTCCGAGTACTCCGCGTTGTAGGCTGGTTGGCATCTCTAAATTGCGTGAGTGTGTATGTGTGTGATTGTGCCCTGCGATAGATTGGTGATAAACGGATTGACATTCCAGGGCCCAGGGTGCCCAAGAGTCCCTTGGGATAGGCTCCGGACTCCCCGTGACCCTGTGTAGGATAACCGGATGGCTGTCATATGCAATGTGGAAATAGACAACAATATGTAAATGAGGTTGTATCTCAGAAGGTAAAACTATAACGATGATTATAGGCAGTGAGACACATCAAGAACTTAATCCTGTAGACGTGAGTATGCAGTTGGTTAATAAGATATTTAATATGACACCAACTTTACTGCAGTAATAATATAAAAAAGTCTTATTGAGAAACATGACCGATGGCTTTATAACACTGATAGCATAATTTAGAAGTGCTTACTCATTATTCAGACTTAGTCAACGGTATCATGTTGTCTTTAATCAACAGAATCAGGTGTCTGCAAATTTAATCCATGCTCTCCAGATGTAGCAATTTGCACACGCTATCAATGTTCCCGAAGTGATTTTCACAGACGTGTTATTTTGCTCGTATGAAAGCCGCAGTCCTCTGTAGACCCTGTTTTTTTTTGCATGAGTTATCAAAAAAAACATGTTTAGCAAATCAGGGCCTCAGTGTCACTTTCTTAAACACAGCTACATTAGATGTACGGTAAATGTAGGTGTATATTTAGAAACGATTGCTCATTAGTTTCTGACCACAGGATTGCTGATATTCTTCGTTGTAGGACTGATGAATGGTGAATGGTGTTTATGAGCATATCATAAACCTAACACCTGTCATTCCTGGAGGGGAGTGTAAATGACTTTGTATAACACTACCACTCAGCTTACACTGTTATATAATTACGATAGATTTTTACTGCTGTCTTGATTGGTCCTCGGTGTTGTGTATGTTAAGCTTTTAGAGTTTCGGGGCGTAAAAGTTCATTAGAATTGGCTGAAGAGACTCCAGGAGACTCCCATCAGCACTGCAATTAGTATTAGATTAGTATCGCTCAACAGTATTAGCTCGCACTACTGACTATCTATCAGCAGGGTTAGTGAGCAATGTGTAATACCAAATTATTCAAATCTTTATAATATTTCATTAGGAGCATACAGTATATGCCCCATATGGTGCGCCATAACATGGTATTTTAGACATCCAGTTTAATTTAGGAAAAAACGCTGTCCATATTTTGATCTGAATTTTATGTGTACTCTTATGTGTGTATCTCTAGAAACAAAGTGCACTAAAGTACAGGGCTATATACGTATTAGTAGGGCATTTGTAGTTTTAATCTTCAGAAATATATAGTTGTTCACTAATAACCATGATTCCGTAAAAAAAAAAAAAAAACAACATAAATCCTTTTAAGACTTTAATAAGATACTTGCAGAAACCTAATCTGAATTCCTTAGATGTTTTTTCATATTTAACATTTAAACTGAATAACATACAGTATAGTGATGTGTGCATTGAGACTGAGATCCCATAGGACACAACAAAAAAAGTCACAGGGGTGGGCGGTTTTTAACCATGGTAGTCAGATATGAAGGTTGGGATACCACGTATTTACAGAGTCACAATGGTTTAAAGTGCTGTTTTGTATATATTTTGGCAAATGACCCCAACTAGAAAATATTACTAGCAGGTGCAAACAATAATAACTGTGGGAGCAGGTGAAATTGGTCAAGAGTACAGGAGCTGGCTGAATTGTTCAAAATTCCTTAAGGAGCGGGTGGGATTGGTCAGAATTCCTTCAGGTGTGGGCGGGAATGGTCAGAATTCCTTCAGGTGTGGGCAGGAATGGTCAAAATTCCTTCAGGAGCTGGTGCGATTTGTCAGATTTCTTTCAGGAGTGGGCGGGATTGGTCAGAATTCCTTCAGGTATGGGCTGGAATGGTCAGAATTCCTTCAGGTATGGGCTGGAATGGTCAGAATTCCTTCAGGAGTGGATGGGATTGGGCAGAACTCCTTCAGGAGCAGGCAGGAATGGTCAGAATTCCTTCAGGCGCTGACGGGATTGGTCAGAATTCCTTCAGGATTGGATGGGAACAGTCAGAATTCCTTCCGGAGCTAGCGGGATTGGTTAAAATTCCTTTAGAAGCAGGCAGGAGTGGTGGGAATTCCTTCAGGAGCGGGCGAGAATAGGATTAAGAACACTTCATGGCTCATCAAAAATGCTAGTCAGGATGTCCGCATTTTCATCACTTCTATTCACGTTTAGCCATATTAGCATGCCTGAAGCAGTCCAACACACAAGCAGTCCAAGCTGAAGTCTTCTGCAGTGCTTCTGTCTCATCTAGGTACAGTGTGACCCAAATAATGACAGCGCATCTTTATTAGGCTAAAATACTGTACTCTATGCATGGCATTTACAGCTGCTACATTTCATCAGGCTATAAAACTGTTCTTGAATGTGAAATAAAACTGCCCAAAAACAGCCTCTATGCTGACTTGCCTGCGGTGATTTAAGGCAGATTTCAAACACAGTCAACATGGCTTGTGGATCGAATACAAACCATGAAGCTGATTCATTTGAGCGTGAGACGTGATAAATTGTGTGACAAAACCAGGGTGCGTGTTTGCTCACAGATGGACCTTGCATGGTTCAGTTGCCCTCTCTGGAGCCAATCAGAGACCTTGGCACCTCACACCTCACCGTCCTGCCGACGTGCACACAGCTACACAAAAGAGCTTGCGACATGGTTTTTCAGGGATGTCGGGCCAAATCTTTGAAATATTCAAATATTCCACATCAAATATCATCGACACTTCAACGAATAAGGCTAATAAGGCTTTGTCACAAACCCTGGAGATGTTCAGGGGCCATTTTGAAAAAGGCTCTGGCAAAGAATACCAGGATTGTGAATACTGACTCATTTCAATTAACTCTACTACTGAATCAGTTTGGGTCTCTATCACACACACACACACACACACACACCTACTCATTTTATTTTTATTAGTGTACTACTTTTTTTATTTACACTATTATAAGTATTATTTTATGATTTCTCAATTTCATTCTACAACATTTACTTCAGGTGAAAAACCAAATGTGTATAGTGTCTCAGTGAATCATAGTATATAACATTTATGTTGACCCGATAAAAGTCTTAGGTTAAAAATCCAATCTTTCCTTCTTTTTTTTTTATTTACCCCTGTCAGTCCCAGTGAAGGAGGTGTGGCCTCTGTGTCTCAAAGATTTGCGTACTTAAGGCTGCTAGCAGAGGATTTCACAAAGAAGAATGACTGCAATAAAGGTAGAGGACTAGCTATAAAAGACAGGAACCTGAGAGCACAAGGTCATTCTTTCCTTAGAAATCAATGTCAGTAAGAGGACAGCATCTGGGCAAACACACACACACACACACACACACAAACACACAATGTTAAAACATTAGTAAATCTGAGTTTATTATCATGGATGTTGTCTATTTAGTAGCTTTAACGATAAACTCCGGTCATAATTCAATTCGATTCACGATACTATGTTCATGATTCGATTCCATTTGATTCTCAGTAACCTTGAACAAAATTTAAATATAAAACAATGATGAGTGAAAAATTCCTTTTTTTTTTTTATTATTTCTGTATAACAAACAATGCAAAACAGTGTGCATTTTGTCTGTATAAAACGAAATAAATCAAAAACTGCTACGAACAAAGGTTTAATATTGTAAACAAAACGTACTACAGGTTCACCAAATCTCACAAAATAAATAAATAAATACGTTTACAATTTCTCCCAAAATTTTCAACTGAATAAACAAAGTGTCTGATTTTAAAAACGATCGACGGAAACATAATGAGCTCCAGAGCAGAAATAGAGCTCCAAGGTCGGCTAAAGTGCCGGTTTTCCGTGGCCTCTTTCTCGGGCACTGTAGTTCACAGAGGTGAGGAGATGGTGTTGTTTAAAAGCTACCGAAGAGCTTGTTTTATCTGTAATAACAGGGCGGCTATGGGTCAGCCACACTAATCGTAGGGTTGGCGGTTTGATTCCCAGCCCACATGACTCCACATGCCTAAGTGTCCTTGGGCAAGACACTGAACCCCAAGTTGCTCCCGATGGCAAGTTGGCACCTTGCAAGGCAGCTCTGCAACCATTGGTGTGTGTTAATGTATGTGAGAATGAGTGAATGAGGAACAGTGTAAAGCGCTTTGTAGAACCTTTGACCATTTATGACATTTTCATGTAACCGCAGGTTTCACGAAAGAACGTGGTCACATGACCATCAAGCTCTCTATTCATTTGAACTCTATTGGGTTGTGCACATTGGGACCTCTGGTGTTCAAACAGTGCAGTTGCATTCACATGCAGAATTAATAGAATGCTGATATCGCACATTTTCATGATGATAATCGTCACATTTTTTTGAATTCGCGCTGCATTGTGTCACGATATATCATTACACTCCTACTATTTAATTATGTTGAGTCACACTAATTCATCTACATCACATTAGAAGGCTAGCTCAAATGGAGTTGTGTGTGTGTCTGGGTCTGGGGGGGGGTGTTTCTGCAAAGCTAGATTTTTGGCACCTGTCATAGTAAGACTTGCATTAGTTTCTTCTTCGTTTGTAGAAAAGTGCAATTGCTTTTAATCTAAAGCCAAAAAAGCATACGTAAAAGTTCTTCTTCATCATCTATTCTAAACCCATCATCGACACCCATTTTTCTACAAATTGACCACCGTACATACACGTGGATGTGCGCATCTGCCACAACCAGACTGACCCATTATCCTGGGAGAGGTCTCACTGCCACATCCATACACTTCACTGATTCGTTAAGTGTAATTAGACCTGTCATAAACAAACACTCACTCAGACACAAACATACACACATATAGTTATTATGCAAGAAATAAAAGATACCTGGCATGCTGTTATAGGAAAATAATGAACACTGGTTTTCATTATTATTTCATTATTATAAGCAACCAGCGCTAACAAATTTTATTCATTCAAGAACGACATACTCTTTATCTGTTTATAGTTACTTTTACCGTGATATGTCTATGAAACAAGTTAGTTCCGGTTATCAGTTACATCATAGCAGCTATAAACAAACATTAGTCAAGAAAAGAGTTCGATACTGCGGAGAACCTCGTGATTGTTGGTTAAGTCTCATGTAATGTTGTTGTTGCTTTAATTAAAACATGTCCATGCACTTACAATCTATAAGTAATTCTTAAATATTTGTTTTTCTTTAGCGGCATGGCAGCAAAGGCAAAAGAGGCTAAAGAGTGTAATTATAGGCCTTGTCTAAACTGCTGTTTATTCTGGCTGTCGTTACATTACCACATGGTTTCCTCTGGAGCACTCATTTAAACCTGTGATCAAGTTTTTAAAGCAGATTTGTTCCATCTTACTCAGGTGATCGTATCCCCCCCTAAAATGTAGTGTTTAAAACTGAAATCACATCAATATATAAAGCACATTAGCGCATTGCATTATTAAAATAATCCGCTATGGGGTGGTGTGATTCCAAAGCACATTTCGAAGTGGTTTATCCTTCTTCCAGCACGGCGAATTTGCCAACGATAACAATTATTTACGTTCACATGCTTCTTGATGATAGACAGAATAAGACGTAAAAAAAAAAAAGCGGCTTGCTACTGAGGAACGGAAAACCGCAAAGCCCTAAATCTTGAAGACTTGCTGTGGCAGGAAACGTAAAGGAACAGCTTCACCTCTGACTGTTACAAAGCTCTGCCATTGGAGACGCCTTCCGTTAATGTTAAATAAACGTCTAATACAGAAAACGTCAGCACATCGACGCATGTTCTTTGTTACAGAGTCATGAAAGACTAAACGACATGTGTCACACGTCATAAAAGACATGCGTTAATTTTAATTGTAAGAGGAAACTGCTTCATTTTGAGCTTTTTTCCCGCTGTTTTCGTCTCGACGTCACAGGCAGTGACGTGGCACTGTACTATAGTACTTCGATGACGTGTCGGTGTCTCATAATTACTCATGAGACCACGTGTTCTTATCCCTGTCACGCCCACTCCCCCTCCCTTCTTCTCGCAGCCGTCCACGTCCATTTAAGTTGCATTTTTCAAAAAGATTGCGAGGTAGACTTGAGCTGAAAGAGTGGGGTTTCATGACCCTTTAAATAACCTGTAAAGTATTAGCCGTAGATTATATCCAGCACCATATATCTTCTTTATAACATTAGTTGTTATGATTTTGGTATTGACGGCAATACTTTCTCCTTTTTTTAACTGAAGACTGTTCTGTAATCCTGTTTGAGAAATATACTTTGAGAACTTTTTAGCATCTTAATTGTTCGTAATGAGTCTTTTGCGATTGTATGTGAACAGCTCCAGGAGAAAAGAGGGGCTGGCGTCTTTAAAGTGCCGGATGGAGGGGAGACGTGATTCTGTCTACGAGAGAGGTATTATACAGGACAAGATGGAGCGATGTTTACAGTAGATCCTTACAGAGGCTGAGAGTCTCAGCTTATCCGCAGGAGTTAATGAAGACGCTACTGTAGAGGAACGCATGCTTCTTCAGCTCACGCTGACCGCTGATTAGGAGCAGAGTAAATCAGGGCACTCTCTCTCTCTCTCTCTCTCTCTCTCTCTCGCTCCTTCTCTGGTCGCTGCAGGAAACGCCCAAGACCGAGAGAAACATGCAGGAGATCAATAACTCTCTCAGTCCACATACATCACGCTCAGGATGAGTTACGAGCAAAGCCCACCAAGACAGCGACCGCTGCCCCTCCCCTTCACTGCAGACACCGAATCACATCAGAGACGCAGCGCTGGACCCGCACCCCAGACCGCATCCTTTGCATTTCACTATTTTAACTCTTTCCTGTCATGAAGCTGTACATGTCACGGAGCACTATTCATACACCGACCTAATATGGTCGGTTTTACAAATCCTAAAAACGGCTCAAATGAAAGTGTCTACGGCTCTAAAAAATGCTAAGCATAATGCATATCTAATACAAACTGTGAGGTGTGTGAAGTAAATTTGAAAAAATCACAGGTTCATATTTATGTGCTCGTTCGGATATTATAGTTTCTATAGTAACAACTCATACACTCAAACGTTGCGCGTATTTAATGCATATAACTAGGCTAATAATGAACAGATTTAAAAAAAAAAAAAAAGAACGTGCTGTTATTTCACCAAGAAAAACATATCATCATTAATATGGTGAAGTTCTCTCTCAGGAAACGTTTACGGAACGTTTATGGAAGGAGTCTGCAGTTTTCCCAAACAGGAAAGTCTTCCAGACATACGCTTTCACGGAAACATGACAGGCTATATACATATTTTTGTCGTACTAATTACAAAAGCGAGAAAAAAAACTATACACGTGCTCTAACGTGAGTGATAAGAGAACGAACTCGTTTCGCAGACTTTCCACAACATTAAATGTAAATAGAAACAGATTTTTTTTTAAAATTACAAGTACAATAAAGTACTTTATTACTAAAGAAAATGTCACTGTTGTGGTATACGAAGAATAAAACATTTACAGGAAAATAAGCATCGCACCATCCTGTCCTTGATTATTTTCCTATAAAAGCATGCCCTGTGTTTTATTCCTGAAATATTTTTCGTATAAGGTTTCGGGCCTTTGCGAACCACCAGAACAGCCATCAGTGCACCTCGGCATGGATTCTACAAGTCCCTGGAACCATACTGGAGCAAAATACACCCTTAAGGTATTTCATAAGTTGCTGTTTTGATGGTGGAGGTGGAGAATGCTGTCTAACAGTTAGAATAATAATAATAATAATAATAATAATAATAATAATAATAATAATAAGGAATTACGTTAGTTTTGTTAGGGCACCCGGGCCTTGATTGTGTCCTGTTTAATGGACCCAAGAACAAATACCAGGAAAGTATCTGTCACAATAGAAAGCTACCACGGTTGCCATAGCAACACCATGTCATTCACCCCAAATCTCACTGTACAGTACCTAATATTACTTTGTGTGTGTAAAAACAGTAGTGTGTGTGTATGTGTGTGTGTGTGTGTGTGTGTGTCAGCCTCTCATTATGCTTGAGTGTTGAAATAGAGGCAAAGACTCATTTCTGTGTGGTTTTGTAATCCCTCACTTCTAATTTAACCTCCTCTCTCTCTCTCTCTCTCTCTCTCAATTACTAACCATTTATCCCATTAACCAATCTTGCATAGCAGCATCACCTGTGTGAAACCCCTGCAGAGCTAAAATGTCCTCCTACAGGGTTTACACCATCCAGTTAGCCTCAGAATTATGGTTCGTGGTTTCCTCCTGCAGGGTTAGCCAAAGAAACCGAACGGAAGTGCAGTAAATACAAATAAACTCTTTAAACTCTGAAAAGTGTTCATTCCTCGTCATTCCAACTACTTACCTTGTACCTATGGAATATTTCTTAGTAGTTGGTAACACTCTATAATAACAGGACATGAATAATACCTGAATTAATACTTCATTAAATATGAACAAATGATGAGTTAAAGCATGCGCTAATCATGATCTCATGAAGCGCTAACCTTGACCTCATGAATTCATGTGTGAATTACGCCACCTTAAGCACATGTTCGTACATGTTTGCTAGTTAATTTATTAATTAACACATACGGGTAAACTCAATCAAACATGCTCTACAAGAAAGCATGTGAATGAAATGAGCATCATTTGAAATTGTTGATGTAAAATGCCATATGCAGCGGTGTACAAAAACATCACTGGATGGCACTGGATTACTTTCATAATTACATCGATCCTCCTTATCCATGTAAAAACACGCGCTAATAATAATCGCGAATCATTTCATCTCAACCCCGTTTTGTATCATTCTCCAACCGGTTCTTTTCAAACCCTCAGAGCATGTACTAGTACCACAGAGGGATTCAAAGAGAAATTAGTCATAAGTTTGTGATTAGTACATGCCTTAACTCATCATTAGCTCATATTTAAATAAGTATTAATTCAGGTATTAGTGCATGATTACTCACGGACTGTTATTACCGTAGTTACTAAACAAAAGGTTTTACGCTAATAAGTAATATACACCACCATCTCCACCTAGTATCACAGAATAATCCGGTATTAACTCGATTAAGACGGTACTCTGATTAAGAAACTAGCATGTAAACAGCAATTATTGATGACCTTAATCCGACTAAAGTCATACTCGAAGTAAACGCAAATGGAATTAAGACGTGTGGAGTATTCCTGTTTTAGTCGCATTATCGACGTGCGTTACAGACATGTAAAAACCTTAATCACACTATTAACATCGTGTGGGAGATTACATTGCATTTTGTGACAGGACACGATCACACACGGCAGTGTTCAATTGTTTAACGACAAACAAGAGAGCACGGCTGCGTCCAAAACCACGTACTTACTTACTACAGTATATAGTAGGAGAAATACATGTATTTCAGCTACTATATGTTAGGCAAGTATGCGGTTTGGGACGCAGCCCACGGCTTCAAGCAGTCGTCTATTTGCACGTACAGCATGACAAATAATTAAAGCGTTCGTCAAATTAAAAATAAAAACACCCAAAACTGTATACGGTCCCATAACGAAGACCAACTGTATGTCGATGCGTGGAATTCTGGAGGGAACGTCGGACGGCGTGGCGCGGGGACGTAATGACGTGTGCTGTTAATCGATCTATGTTCTATAACATGTAAAACCTGAACATGAAAGGAGTATTCTAAAAGCGACTCATGTAAACACCTTAATCACAATATTGTCTTATTCAGAATAAGGTCCATAATTAATTACTGCTGTCCATGTAAACGCAATGCATGTTACACAAGAAAGCGACAAATCGCTCATGTCGCTTGTAGTCTATCTCTATTGTTGTTGCTTTTGGACTTGCGCTGTGCAGTAGATCAGCTAATCTACCGACGATCTCTCCTCCCAAGCTTCTATTTTTCTCCATGATGTTTCTGCACATGTAACTATATATGGTTAAATATGGCGAAATAAAATGAAATAACAAGTTTTTCCTCCATTTTTGAGAGTCAAACGGTAAATAATAACTAATTGCAGGTGGGGAAAAAATTATGTGTGGGGAACTAAAGAAATGTCGGACCACATGTGCCATAGGATTGGTCCAAAAAAAACCATTTGTCATTCCTAACTGAGAAAATCTTGATTCAAATGTCGCTTGTTGTGCTGTTACGTGGTTGTTTCATTATATTCCGTAATGCTGTTTATGAAACGTTTGTGATTTGGTATAAGCAGTGTCTAATATTAGTTCCGATGTTCAAGAGGAAGCTAGCTAACAAAAATCCCCTGAGGTAACGCAGGAGCTAGCTGTCTACACAGGCACCAGCCTGGTTGTGTCATGACTGTTGATTTTCGAAGCTGCTAGCATTGCTAGCGTTGAAGACATCATGTCCTAAACTCTTGCAGTGCTCTTCATTCAGAATGCTGTTACAAGATAGCATGACAAGAATATTCTTCTCATGAAGGGAAGAGTTGTAGTATTGAGAAACAGCCTATGATTCATCTACCAGAATGAGACAAAGGGGATGGAGACAGTGGAAACAGAGAGAGGTTGGGGAAGTGAGGTTTGGTTTCAGGAAGCAGGCGATTACTGTGAACTCTTTGGCTGGCTTGAATGTTTTTCTCTTGTAAACAATGATGCGACTGTGGTTGTGAAATTGATTTTGTTATCACCACCTGCGGCAAAAGTTCCAGCGCATTGTTTACTGGATATGGGGAAAGAGTAAAATGCGAAACTAAATGTCCCAGTATATTAGGAGCTAAAGCTCATAATATAAGCCTCATAAGATAAGCCTAATCATAATATAGATCTACACACACTTTCATTTAGAACAAAAATTAATTGTAGGCAAATTTCTGTTTCCGAGTTTTTGTTCACACTTTCAAACGTTTCGTTTACGCTCCGCAAGTTTACGTCTGCCATTCTGGCACAAACCTCTCATGTGGGCGGGGCTTAACAGCGATTTACTCTCATTGGCTAGTGAGATTTGGATCGACAGCTCCCTGACCAGGAAGTAGAGACTTCAGTGTCGCAAATTTTGGAGAGCGTTCTGGATGCGGTTCTCTGTATAGTTAAAGTGTTTGTAGTGGAAATTACTTACTTACTTACTTACTTACTTAGTCAGTATATTAGTTCGTAATTAATATTCGAGTTTTGTGTAGTCTCATACGACTATTTTTTCAAACGTCATCATCATCATCATCGACGTCATCATCATCATCCTCCTCCTCAGCTGGACGCTCGAGCTGTTGATCCAAATCTCACTAGCCAATGAGTGTAAATTACTGTTAAGCCCCGCCCACACGTGAGATTTGTACCAGAATGGCGAACGTACTGTAAGCTTGAAAAAAACGTTTGAAAGCGTAAACGAAAACTCTGGCAGCACGTTCACGTACTATGAGTAGCGAAAATGAAGCTTAGCAAACTGTTAACAGAGAACGCTGTCTATTTGAAGCCCGTGTTAAATTTTTGCCGCCACTGAGTTTTCCGTTTCAGAGTGTTTTCCTTCTCCGTTGTATATTTTTGTTTGTTTCTTGAAAAGTTACGTTCACTACTTTTGGCACAAATTTAATTCCATAGTATACAAGGAATACTTCGTAATATGTTGTTAAAGCGATATAATTAAAATTGCAATGGGTCCACCATGTCAATGATTATATTCCTATAATATCACACCCCATTTTGCGGTTATTCCTTACTTAAGGATTGTCGCAAATTCCTTCTCAACATGTGGAGTGTTTTCCAAGTGCGATGAGTCCTGCTATCATGCGTGTTTGTTTACTTTACCATGAGTTTTGTTTCTGTCCTGTTTCCACCCTTGTCCTTTTTTACTGCTTGTTTATCCTAACGTGTTCACCTGTACTGTGTTAATCCTACGATTAGGTTGTCTATGTATACCCTGATGTATCTGTTCTTTAGATTTATCATGCCTATTCGTTTTCTGATTATGGATTATACTGTTTAAAACTTCTCTACCTGTGCTCTCTGATTCCTGCTAGGACTTTGACGATGATTCTTATATTGCCCAAAATAAAACACACGCTCAATTCGTACAATGACAATAAAGCTGACTTGAATTTAATGGAATTATAAATCATTTAAAAGTGATATCAGCATTGAAGATACAGGAATTATTAAAAATTCAGCTTGGTCTATCAATTATATGAAAAATACATTAATTCTATAAAATATTTACTCAGCTGAGGTAATGAGTGCTGCCGTAAAAACAACGTTATGGTAATAAGACGCCCCTCCTGACGCGGATAAAGGAGATTCCAGGCTGAGAATAAGATGAATGGATTTCATTTGGGAATGAAGCAGAATGGAAGGTCCCGGAATGGAGGGAAAGAGGGAGAAATGGAGAGAGGGAGGAGCCGTAGAGGAGGTGAAGGAGGAGAAATGGCCTGAGGGACAATGGAGGTGGTGGTGTGGAGAAATTGAAGCTAAGTGACAGAGGATTAATGCAGTTATCTGGTGTGTTTGCTTGGCGGACGGTGGGGGTGAAGCGGCTGGTGTGAGAGGGGGAGAAGTGTGGCAGGAAACAATGGTGCACTCCAAACTGCCCACGTGTGAGGAGGATGAGGAGATGATGGAGAGAACGAGGGAGTGCGGGAAGAGAAGCAGGAGGAGGGGTGGAGTGATGGAGGGAGGGGGAATGTAGATGAAACGCAGCAAAATTAATTAACAGCAGGGGTTCAATTTTCCACCATCAACCCACTCATCCCCCCATCTCTTTCTGTCACTCTCTCTCTCTCCCCCTCTCTCTCTCTGCTGTTCCTGCCTCCCATTTCTCTATTCCCATATTTCTACTCTATTTCTTGCTTCCTCTCTCCAGCGACCTCCTTTTTTTCTCTTTCTCCCATTTCTTCTCCCTCTCTCCTTCTCTTCTTGTTATCTCTTTCCCTCCCCCCTCTGTCTCTCCCTCTGTCTCCTTCCGTAGCTCTTTTCCATTTTTGTTCCTCTCTCCAGCCATCTTTTTCTCTCCCAATCGTTCTGTATATTTTCTCTTCCATTTTTATGCACCTTTCCTTTCCCTCTCTTCTTTTTCTCTTTTCTTTCAATCTCGTTTCTCTCTTCTTTTCTTTCTCTGTTGTTTGACCAATCCCTTTCGCAGTCTACGTGTCTATCTCTTTCTTTTCAGCTCTCTTTTTCTCACCCTCTCTCTTTCTACTTTTTTCTCTTTCTTTCTTTCTACCTTTCCTTTCTCGTTCTCCATTTTACTACCGGTGTTCTCTCCCTCCCCCCCCCCCCCTTTTATTTGTCTTCCTACCTTTCTCTCCCCTGTTTCTTTCTTTCTGTCTTTCTACCTTATACTTTCTGTGCAGTTCTACTTCGTTTTTTCTCTCTCCCTCTCTTTATGGTCTTTTCTTTCTCTTTCTTTCTTCCTCTTCCTACCTCTCTCCCCTTCTTTTTTCTCTTTCTTTTGCTCCCTTTTTCTTGAAGTCGCCAACTTTCTCTCCCCCCTTTTCTTTCTGTCAGCTATTCTCTCCCTCTCCTTTTACCCATATTCTCTCTCACTCCCTTTTGTTTTTACCTCTCTCTCTCTCTCTCTCTCTCTCTCTCCATTTTCATGAATTTCTCAGACTCCTTTACCCTCTACTGAGGCAAACTTTAAACCAGTCTAAAGTGGAGCAGCTGCGAATTGGGGATCTTTTTCACATGGCTCTCTGCTGGTGCTACGATTGCACTTGCAACCTTAATCTCTCTAGAACAGAAAATTTACATCCATATTTAACCAAAGTTAAAAGCAGACAGGATCCGATCCAAAAAAATGTAGCTCTGTTATCGGATTTCTGATATCTGAGTAAACAACAAAAGCGTATAAATTCTCTCTGCCACTTAAAGAGTCCCAACTCTGACAATGACTGAAAATTAGGTAATATAATAATATATGAGTAATATACAACACACACACACACACACACACACGCGCACACGTGCACACACACACACACACACACACACACACACACACACACACAGCACCAGCAGCAGACAGCTCAGAGCCTGTTTGTTTTCATTTGCACCAGAGAAAGTGAAGGAAGGGCTGCCAAGTGCCAGGAATAGCAGACTGGAGTATAGATTTCTTCCCCTTGTGTGGGACAGTCACCACACACACACACACACACACACACACACACACACACACCAGCAGCAGCAGCAACAGCTGTATCCCAGGCTGCTGTGGACGCAAAGCCATCTGCACGTCTGAAGCCGTGAAGCACATGTATCCGTCTCAGTCCAAGCACATAACATCCTCACCTTCAACTCACCTCAGGTGTGAGTGCTAGCACTGGCTACACGCATCGATTAATCACATGGCCACGCCACTGCAGTCTAGCAGAGGGTTTTGTTTTTTTTTTGTTGTTTTTTTCTGGACCAGGTTATAGGAATATATAGAATTTTCCAGACCATGGAGACCATGCCTTTAAGCTCCCACCCTACCTCCTAGCTAACGTCCCCATCTTCACTCCTTGTGACGTTTCCAAACACACTCCTGTCTCGTCCCTACTAATGACTCGTACCCAAGCCTCTTCAAGACACCTCTTCAAGTTCTCCCCCATATTACATTCCCACCATCACGCCATGTTCTCTAAATATGAGCTAGTGAATCGTATAAATGCTGAAATCTGATCCATATCTCTACGATGACGAGATGTAGTCCTTAAATCTGATCTTAACAGGTGAGAGAGAGAGAGAGAGAAAAGCTGACGCTGTGGTTTTTATTTGATTTCCAGCGTGCTGCGTGGAGGGTGGAGTTGTGATGGAGGAAGCTGTTTGACCTTGATGCGGGAGTGTTATAACGATTGATCATCGGAAGCTGATGCTGCAGTTTTAAGTTTGACATTTGACAAGGCATTCTAGACTACGCGTAGACACACGCATGCACACACACTTACACGGATCCATACGACGGAGGTGACTTTGGCTTAGTATGAATGACAGGCAGTGAGGCGACGACCGCTGAGGACTGAACGCGGTGTCCCGTTAAGGACTTAACCTCTCGTCGGGTCGAACGAGAACCGACATGGATTAACATCAGCAACAGCTCGCTTTCCAACCAAGCTGATGCACTACATCTGTTTATTGTTTCAGAGCTCTGAGGATGGCTCACGATGCCATTATTGGTGGCTTCATTTGCCATTATTTTCGTTCCGATAATTACGTGCTTAAGGTGGAAATAACAATCCTGGATCAAGCTTCTTGACTTTTCTTGAGCGTACAATTTCTCAAATCGCATATCCATTAACCATCCAGCATTTCAGGTTGATATTGGGTACAATTAATTACAAATGAATCACCCTGATTATAGAAGCCATATTACTGTAGCATGCACGGGTTAGTCACACACTCTATTTGTTCACAGAGGATATGTGTTGCATCAGTAGGTATGGCTATGAAATGCACTCTAAATATAAGTGATGTGGAGGCTGTGGGGTTCTGCAGAGATGTTGGTGAGGATTTGCGACGAGGAGCGTGCTCTCAGCCTGCATGAATAAATAAAACCCTCCTCCTATAGCGCACGCCACAAAAACGATCCGAGGTTCCTCGAGATGCTTCTTCAAGAGAACGAGTGAGTAGAGCGGATCGGTTTTGACAAAAGAAGCGCACACACATGCTGTGCCATTGCTGGTTGGAGGAGGGTGGGGGTGATGGGGCGAAACACCCGCCGGAGTCAGGGTTTAAAGAGGACAGCTATGAGCAGGGTGTCCAGTATGGCAGAATATAACAGACAGGTTGGATGGATGGGAGAGAGGACATAAAGGAAAATGAGGGAAAAGGAGGTGGGTCAGGACAGGGGACACTGTAAGGGGGGGGATGTCTTTCACAAAGCCCTAGGAGTCTTTCACAAAGCCCTAGGGAGCGCCTGTGTCTCCCTGGAGTCCAAGGCATTCATAGCTTATCACACCAGCCATAAAGCATGCATGGAGGACGCCGGGATATCGGGAAACATCCAAACATGTACGCATACTACAATAAGACACCAATACTAGAGGAAGCACAAGGAAATAAAGGTAATATAGCACGGCCGTGAAAAACAATTCGAAATAAGGACTAATCTTGTTAAGCTTGCGAACGTCAATACCTAGTAACTAATTTAAGCAGGTATTCTGTCCGCACTTGGAAATAAATGGGCGAGAATAAATATGCAGAAGGAGCCTCTATTGTGTTCTTTCTTTATAAAGCACATGCTGCTCCTATAAATAAGTCCAAGCCGCAGCATCCTTCACTGCAGTCTCACAGGTGATCTTCTCAGCAACAAAAAAAAAACCCTCACACAAAAGGATTTTACTGCCCGTGGACAGCCCACTACTATCCGTGTGTGAGCTGCTGCCCGAAACTACCATAACAACACAATGGAATGTCCACCCCCCTCCTGGCCGTGTGCCGTCTTGCCCTGTCCGTACCTTTTTCTTGCCTTCCCGAGACCTCTTCCTGGTCTTCTTCTTCTTCTCCTTCTCTTCCTCGGCGGCGAGGTCCAAATCCGCTTTCTTCTTCAGCTGGGACGCGGCGTGCGCCATGCCTCAGAGGGGTATCCTCACGATGAAGTAATAAAATAACGTCCGGGAACAGAATAAAGATCACGCAGAAGGAAGACGACCCCCGCGTGATGGAGGGATGTATCTCTCGCTGTCAGAGGCAAAAATCAATCTTTTCTCCTGCTATCCACAGTTGGGGCGATTTAAGGCTATATGTGTACGTACATGAGAGCATTTTTAGGGACATGCTGTCCTCCACTTGGTAGATTTCTTACTGGCCCTACCTGATCCCATCCTCACGGTGGGTAGCAGAGAGAGAAAGTGAAGGGTGGAATGAGGCTGAGAGAGAGAGAGAGAGAGAGAGAGAGAGAGAGAGGGAGAGAGAGAGAGGGAGGCAGCTGGGACAGCGAGAGGCAGTCTTGCGCTTGTATCTTTCACCACCAGCTGGAAGTGCATAAGTGTGGGGAGGGGACGGGGTGGACGGGGGGCTTCTGTGCAGATTAGCGCACACACAGAAACACAGGTGGGGGGATGAACACACACACACCAGCTCTGAGCAAATTGCTTTTATGTGAAAACGATCGTGCCGTCCCGGTGTGCGTTGGTCGACGTCTCACGTTGATGCAAGCCTCGCCCATCAAGGAAAAATAGGCGATATCCTATATAATCCGCAGCCATTACGTGCCTATGTGTGTGTTACGTCAACTGCATTCACATGTCTGTGCTTCGCTCCACACGGCACCTGAGCCCGTGATGGAGAACTGCAGTCTGTGAATGTTAACGATGCGGCGCGGGGCGGGCAGAGGGAAAGAACGCTACGCTGCCATTGGTCGCCTTTGCTCCAGAGCGCACCAAGAGAATCACAACACACGGTGGGATAAAAGGAGAGCGGAAACGAAAGAGTGCGGCGCAGAGCCAATCCACTTTTTCACACCCTGTCCCAGACTGCCTGCCGTGGCCGAAGCCGAACTGTTGCTAGGTGGATGCCATCTTCCTTTTATCCTCCTCTTTTTGGAAGGGGAGCTTCAGCAGCGAGAGCGGGATAGGAACAGATGGGAGTTGTCAGAGTCATGACGCATGTATCTGACTGCTTCGATCCTCATGCAGAATGCACAAAAGACCTAAACAGCACATGAACAGTCCTGGTAGAAGAAGAAAACCCTCACATGATTATAAAGCTTATGATAATGATCAGGTCGTGTTGGAATATACCAGTGGAACGATAAGAAGGAACGCTGACGTAGTTACACAGTCCGTTACACCAGGTTATACGTGTAATAAAGTCATGAAAAGTGTCCACGTGAAAGGTGAAAAATAGTGTTCAATGGAGTGATGACTGAAAAGAAATTTGTGGCACTCTAAACTGAAAACCAAATATCTCCAGTGTTAATCGAGGAGCCACCACGAACCGACAATCCATTCCAGCCCGGACGTTAGCTCGCTCACCTGCCTGTTAAACACACCTGTTTCCTGTTAACCCTCGTTTACTTCCATGCCAGTTGTATCAGTTCACTCACCACCTCTAGTGTGCATTTCTCATTTCTCTGCTGATCTTTAAAAAAAAAAAAAAATCATTTATTAAAAATCATTATTTAGCTGAGGTTTCATTACAAATCCGTTTACGTTCCGTTCCATCCGTACGAAACTATTCTAGATCTGACAAAGCAAATAACATAAAAGGCAAAACTGGTGACCAGAGAATGATACGGTTCTACCTGCAATTTTGGTTGAAAATAAGTTAACCACGTGCTTTTTTTAAATAAAATCTCCAAATGCTAAGATAATCTTATATGAGGTTCTATCTGCCAGCCAAGTGCACTGACAGAAGAAAGCAGACTCGGAATGTCTTTATGATGAGCCAGAGGAAAAAGACGGTTTATGTATGCTTGATTAGAGAAAAACAAAGCGGTTCTGGTCTACTGTACTCGCTCGTCTTACATGAATTTGAATTCATTTATTTCAGGCACATTAGTGCAGCAGAAAGCTAATATTTTAGTCGTACAAACATTACAAACACACCTGACTAATCACACTCACTGAACATCCCATTCCAGATTTAGTCCCAATTTGCAGTTATAAAAACCTCCACTCTTCTGGCAAGGCTTTCCACTAGATTTTAGAACATGGCTTTGTGCTCATTCAGCCACAAGAGCATTAGTGAGGTCAGGCACTGATGTTGGGCGAGCTGGGGTGCAGTTGGTGCTCTCGTTCGGTTTCAGTTTCCAGCGAGACAAGACGTATTATACTTGGTCATTTATTTATTGAGGAAAATGACCCGATATTACATTTCAGTGATTGGCATGAGTATGGGAACCTCTAGGATTAGCAGTTGAATTTGAAGGTGAAATTAGAGCCAGGTGTTTTCAATCAATGGGATGACAATCAGGTGTGAGTGAGTGAGCGCCCTGTTTTATTTAAAGAGCAGGCATCCATCAGTGTCTGATCTTCCTAACACGTGTTTGTGGAAGTGTATCATGGGACGAACAAAGGAGATTTCTGAGGACCTCAGACAAAGAGTTGTTGAAGCTCCTCAGGCTGGAAAAGGTTACAAAACCATCTCTAAAAGAGTTTGGACTCCACCAATCTACAGTCACACAGATTGTGTACAAATGGAGGAAATTCAAGTCCATTGTTGGAGTGGTCCATATCCAGGAGTGGTGGACCAACAAAGATCACTCCAAGAGCAGGACATGTAATAGTCCATGCAGTCACAGAGGAACCCGGGGTAACTTCTAAGCAACTAAAGGCCCCTCTCACATTGGCCAATGTTAATGTTCACGAATCCACACCATCAGGAGAACACTGAACAACAATGGTGTGCATGGCAGGGTTGCAAGGAGAAAGTCATTGCTCTCCAAAAAGAACATTGCTGCAGTTTGCTAAAGATCACGTGGACAAGCCAGAAGCCTACTGAAGAAATGTTTTGTGGATGGATGAGAGCAAAATAGATCTTTTTGGTTTAAATGAGAAGCGCTATGTTTGGAGAAAGGAAAACACTGCGTTCCAGCATAAGAACCTTATCCCATCTGTGAAACATGCTGGTGGTAGCATCATGGTTTGGATCTGTTTTGCTGCATCTGGGCCAGGACGGCTCGCCGTCATTGATGGAACAATGAATTCTGAATTAAATCAGTGAATTCTAAAGGAAAATGTCAGGACTGATTCCCCCAAGCCGACGTGCAGGACTGATCAACAGTTACCGGAAACGTTTGGGTACGGTTATTGCTACACAAAGGGGTCCCACCAGATACTGAAAGGAAAGGTTCACATACTTTTGCCATTCACAGATATGCAATATTGGATAATTGTCCTCAAAAAATAAATGACCAAGTATAATATTTTTGTCTGGTTTGTTTAATTGGGCTCTCTTTGTCTATTTTTTAGACTGTGTGAAATTCTGATGATGTTTGAGGTCATATTAATGCAGAAATGTAGAAAACTCAAGCACCACTGTAAATGTTGCTTTCAATAACAGTGGCATACAGTGAGGGAAAAAAGTATTTGATCCCCTGCTGATTTTGTACATTTGCCCACTGACAAAGAAATGATCAGTCTATAATTTTAATGGTAGTTGTATTTGAACAGTGAGAGACAGAATAACAACAAAAAAATCCAGAAAAACGCATGTCAAAAATTTGATAAATTAATTTGCATTTTAATGAGGGAAAAAAGTATTTGACCCCCTCTCAATCAGAAAGATTTCTGGCTCCCAGGTGTCTTTTATACAGGTAACGAGCTGAGATTAGGAGCACACTCTTAAAAGGAGTGCTCCTAATATCAGTTTGTTACCTGTATAAAAGACACCTGTCCACAGAAGCAATCAATCAGTCATATTCCAAACTCTCCACCATGGCCAAGACCAAAGAGCTCTCCAAGGATGTCAGGGACAAGACTGTAGACCTACACAAGTCTGGAATGGGCTACAAGACCATTGCCAAGCATACTGGTGAGAAGGGGACAACAGTTGGTGCGATTATTCGCAAATGGAAGAAGCACAAAAGAACTGTCAATCTCCCTCGGCCTGGGGCTCCATGCAAGATCTCACCTCGTGGAGTTGCATTGATCATGAGAACAGTGAGGAATCAGCCCAGAACTACACGGGAGGATCTTGTCAATGATCTCAAGGCAGCTGGGACCATAGTCACCAAGAAAACAATTGGTAACACACTACGCCGTGAAGGACTGAAATCCTGCAGCGCGCGCAAGGTCCGCTGCTCAAGAAAACACATATACATGCCCGTCTGAAGTTTGCCAATGAACATCTGAATGATTCTGAGGACAACTGGGTGAAAGCGTTGAGGTCAGATGAGACCAAAATGGAGCTCTTTGGCATCAACTCAACTCGCTGTGTTTGGAGGAGGAGGAATGCTGCCTACGACCCGAAGAACACCATCCCCACCGTCAAACATGGAGGTGGAAACATTATGCTTTGGGGTTTTTTTTCTGCTAAGGGGACAGGACAACTTCACCGCATCAAAGGGACGATGGACGGGGCCATGTACCGTCAAATCTTGGGTGAAAACCTCCTTCCCTCAGCCAGGGCATTGAAAATGGGTCGTGGATGGATATTCCAGCATGACAATGACCCAAAACACATGGCCAAGGCAACAAAGGAGTGGCTCGGGAAGAAGCACATTAAGGTCCTGGAGTGACCTAGGCAGTCTCCAGACCTTAATCCCATAGAAAATCTGTGGAGAGAGCTGAAGGTTCGAGTTGCCAAACGTCAGCCTCGAAACCTTAATGATTTGGAGAAGATCTGCAAAGACGAGTGGGACAAAATCCCTCCTGAGATGTGTGCAAACCTGGTGGCCAACTACAAGAAACGTCTGACCTCTGTGATTGCCAACAAGGGTTTTTAAACCAAGTACTAAGTCATGTGTTGCAGAGGGGTCAAATACTTATTTCCCTCATTAAAATGCAAATCAATTTATAACATTTTTGATGTGCGTTTTTCTGGATTTTTTTGTTGTTATTCTGTCTCTCACTGTTCAAATAAATCTACCATTAAAGTTATAGACTGATCATTTCTTTGTCAGTGGGCAAACGTACAAAATCAGCAGGGGATCAAATACTTTTTTCCCTCACTGTATGTCAGGAAAAGTTCACATTAGAGATTAGCGCTTCTAAGCCATCATGAACAGCCATCAGTTACCCAAGAACTTCAAATCAACGTTACTGATACCCTGACTAACCACAGAGCCATTTCTGTCCATACAATCAGTATGTCTTACAGTAAACTGCCGCCTCCATCTCCGTTTACATATGTAATAAATAGAGGCCTCCTAAAAAAAGATATCAAAATCAATTCTTGAAAAAAAATGAAGTCTATTCTTTACATTTTCACTCACAGAGAATCTAGTGCTAAAAAAGTCAAACAGATCAAAAACATCACACAGCTAAAAGCAATCAATTCCTATATTATTATTTTTTTTTTACCTGAGAGCATCAGCACTCTTCTGTTTAAAGACAAACCTTAACCCTCATAGTCATCTGTCTGCTCAAAGAACAGATTCAGATGGAAGCACTGATGAAGACTGAGGTGGTTAGATGATCTTAAGGAAGTTTGAAAGTTTATTTTACTCTCACAGCTAAGAGTGGAGCTAAAAGAGAAGATTAGTTCAGGTTAAACCTCGATAAACAGACAGCGTATTCCAAAGCTGGATCTGTAAGTAAGACTGATCCTTGCTGGCATGGTTTGGGTCCACTTGTCTTCCCTCCTTAGAAAGAAGAGCTAATGCAAATGAATGCAAAGTACTGCTGACTGATCATCTTTATCCTAGGGTGATATATTTCTATACTAATGAGAGTGGCCTCTTAGAGCATGACTCCGCCCCTACCCACAGGGCATGAGTGCTCACTGAATGCTTTGAGCAGGATGAAGATGATGAAAATCAGATGCTGTGTCCTATCCAGTCACCAAATCTCAACCCAAATGAACACCTATGGGAGATTCTGGAATGTTCTTTTAGACATTGCTCTCCACCGTCGTCATCAAAACACCAACTGAGGAAATAACTTTTGCAAGAATGGTGTTCATACCTCCGGTAACGTTCCACAGAATCTACACCAAGGTGCATTGAAGCTGTTCTGGTAGTTTGTGGTAGTCTGAGAACTCCTTACTAACACACTATGTTGGTCACATTTCATTTGCGCATAATGCATGCAAATATATAACATGGTAGCAAATATAACAAAAGATGAATCCCTTCTAAATTCTTAGGAAAAAAACAACAACGTAATATACAGTCTCCTCCGAAACTATTGGAACGGCAAGGTCAATTCATTTTGCTGTAGACTGAAGACATTTGGGTTTGAGATCAAAAGGTGAATATGGGAAGAGAGTTTAGAATTTCAGCTTTTATTTCCTGGTATTTATATATAGATGTGTTAAACGACATTGAACATAGCACATTTTGTATCAGGCAACCCAATTTGTACTGAAACATGTGACTGACAAGCGACTAACAGTTAGATTGACAGTTTAAACAATAAATAGCTCTGAACATCTACTCTTGGTTTTAGCCTTCAGTTTCACCTGTGAAGACTGCATTTGCTGGTAAAAAAAAAAAGATAAGCCAACATGAAGATCAAAGAGCTGTCTATGGGAGAAAAGTATTCTTATTAGTATTGATTCATGTAAACGCCGTAATCCGATTGCCCGATTCAGATTAAGACAATAATTTGATTCCCCAAATTCCGATTCCCAGCTCTGGAATATGCCTGTTTTAATCGGAAATTTGTTGCATGTAAACACCTTATTCAAAAAATCCACTGAAAGGAGATACATGCGCATGCTCAGTCTGCAAGGAATTGTGGGTGCTAACAGATGCTTATCCGTAGGTGAGGTTTTTAGAAATGGCAACTCAGGCTAAACAGATGCATTTCTGGAGTGACAACAACCCTGTTTTTTTTTTTTTTTTTTTTATTGGATTATTAAAGGAAATTGAAATTAATTGCTAAGTAGATGGGAAAAAAGCATAGGAACAGCACAATATTTCAAAACCTTTCAAGGGGGTGTTGCCGGTGTTGTCATTTTTGATGGTGAGAAGAGTTAGAGTCCTAAATAAATTAGTGTGGAAAAGTATTAATAAAACTAATATTAAACGAATGGGCACACTCTATAACCAACAGCAGGATCTTGAATCTCCCGGGAAATCGCACGTGTAGCTCGGCATACTTACAACAACCACGTATACAGGAATATTCCGATGCCTGTACGCAAATATACACACGTATATATATATATATATATATATATATATATATATATATATATATATATACACACACACACATCATATTCGGAATATGGCTGCAACCTTAAATGGAAGTTGATGTGCATATAAACATAGTCATTAATAAATAGAGAAGATTAACTAGAGTGGCATGCCTGCCATAAAAATGACTAATTTCTTATTAGGTACAACAAAAAAATGACTAATTCACTAATTAATCGATTGGTTAATTTAATAATAATAATAATCATCATCATCATCATTAATAAGTCAGTTTTCTGTATAAGTTCTATATAAATTAAATGTTAAAATCTCTCCATTTCAGCCTTAGGCATATCATCTTCCTTTGCTCAGAGCTATTGTTCCTGTTAATGGCCGTTGCACCTCAGACACCTTTCCAAACACACATTTTCGTCTTATTATCCTCGTAAAGACCTTCCATTGGCATAATTCCTAATGCAGCTGATTAATGCTCAATGCTAGACCTAAATCTAACTCTAACCTTAACATCACAGACCAGCTAAATGTCCTCACTGTCAGATATTCATATCCTTGAGGTACACAGCACTAGCTCATTGGGGTGGAATGAAGCAGGGACAGAGAAGAATCTGTACAGATTTCTCGCAGTGATCCATATGGGCACACGCTCTCACCCCCATCCCCATCCTCACATCCTCACAGCTCTCCTACATCTGTCTGCATTCTGTTCATCTCCATTCACACTGCGTGGACAAAGCTGGGGCACATCCAAAACGCCAAACGGGGGGGTCTCGGGGGGTGTCTCTCTCTCTTTCTCACACACACACTCACTCTCTCTCTCTCTCTCACATGAATACCAGCCTGACACTCACATTCAGCCTATTCTTGTTTAGGCACAGAAAAATATGCATCTTTATTTAACCACACTAAAACTAAATCCACTGATTAGTTTACGCATTACCTCATTTTACATTATCGTCCAACCCACTGATTAAATACATTATAAGTCACTTTAAAGATCTAACATTTACGTTTAACATTAACGTTAAAGATGGCTATTTATCTTCATTAGGATAATAGCAAGCTGGGTCTCACTTTAGCGATAGTACAAACTCTATGAACGATAAAAACGCCTGGTACATTAATGGCAGATCAAAGTGACGTATATTCTTTTTTTTTCCCCCAGATGAAACTGGTTTATTAGCTCTACCCTACCACTGCATCTAAAATCTTTCATTGTCTTTATCTAAATCATTTCCATATCTTAACCGACTTAGCTGTAAAGATTTCCGCCCCGAGTATTGTTCAGTTAATTTGCAGAGGACTAATAGAGATCTGTTATTACGTTTTTACATCCCTAATCCTCTAACAAATGTTAAGACAGTAATTATAGGTGTTGGGACAGATGATTGAGAGAGGGTAAAGGAGTCGATCTTAAACTTGCCTCAGAATGATCCGAGGCCTCAGGATATTTTCATACAAGTTGAATCTTTACATAAATGAGTGTTGTCGTGCATGATGGTGGTGATGTAACTGGACAACTGATACAGGTGACAGACAATGACAGATGTAGGAAAACCTGTAACTTTGACACCATGGCGTCCACAAGTGGCCTCAACCACCAACGACGCATGACCTTGCTCTGACCTTGACGCTGTTTGGTTCAACTGATGTGCTGGTCACAATGATAATACCATATAAATCCTGCAAACATTCGACCACTCGTTCTTGAACTATCACACTAATGAGAATCTTGGCTGGACGCACGGACAACTTGAAAATATAATAATGTTTCCACTACCTGGTGGCAGACGCATTAAAAAAAAAAAATGACATAAAGATAAGTGCTCAACACGCACAATGTATCATAGATCATACATTATTCATATTCAACTGATAAGGTGTTACGAACATATTTTATTATGCCAGTTGTATAAGGAGTTTTACTATCAAAAAAGCTTTAGTTGCGCGGTCCGTTTCGTCTCTGTACCAGTGTTATTGTGGACCGGTGTGAATGATTTGCCCAGCACCGGGCTCACACCCCTCCCCTTTCCCATCACCCTGCTCACCAGCAGCTAAACACAGATACTCTACACACAGAAACCCAACAGTGTCCGGACTAATCTTATAACAGACTGGCAGCAATAAAATTTTCATTACTTTATACTGATTGAAAATGTCTGACACGGGGTTAAAAAACAGTCCCATGTCTAGCTGAGACCGGTTATGAGCCTGAGTAATGAGGTGAGAAGAGAAGACATTCAAACACCATGCTGACAGTGCTGGCACTTCTACCTTTGGGAATTTTCAAGGCTTCAATTCAATTCAGTTTCACAGTGGACATTGTCTCAAAGCAGCTTTACAGAAACGTATAAACACAGGATACAGATTTTAAGCGTGTGAATTTATCCCTGTCGAGCGAGCCGGTGGCGATGGGAAAAACATCCTAAGATGATATGAGGAACAAACCTTGAGAGGAACCAGACTCAGAAGGGAACCCGTCCTCATCTGGGAAACAACCATGGGTGTAAACACGCATTCTTCGGGGGGGTCGTGTCCCCCCCCAATGTTGAGGAAATCCCAATCTGTCCCGCCCAATATACAGTACAAAATATCTTCTATATGTCCCCCTTTAATGAACCCTGCCAACGGATCTGTCTTTTCTTCATCTATTCTATTTATTTATGTCTATTCCTTTTTAATATAGTTCCATTTGTTAAGGAAAATAGGTGTGTGCCCCCCCTCCAATTCTACACTTGGTTGCGCCCATACTCAATGCAAGTTCGTTGATATATCTTCTAAATATGTGAATTTTCAGCATCAAATTTTGGATGTTTTGGGGGGGGGGGGGGCTTGGACTCCCCTAATGTCCACACCACGGTTCCGCCCTTGGTAACATCGGATAGTGTGAAAGTTCATTATGGTTTTTATATGACGTCTGTTTGTTGAACTAAGGTTTCATCTTTAATTCACCAAAAAGAAAAAGTCTTCCAGTTTAAACCACGCCCACTTCAGGATTAAATCAGTACAGATGTGGATATTTGAAGCACTAAACAGATACAGATAATGGCACTCATACTCCAATCTGTAAAATCTGAGAAGGTCCAATTTTCCCGAAACATTTTCATCTAGTTTGGGGTTTTGGGAGATCATATCATTTTTACTTGTCTTATGATTTCACACAAAACTGTGCTGTTTCCCTTGTAATCGGCAGTCTTTAGCGCGCTCATCTATATGACAGAACGTCTACAGTAATGGAGAAAAACAAAAGACCAACTGTGAGATACTCTCTCTTTTTGAAACATGTTTTCTTTGATCAGTCGAGTATTGCATACGCTCAGAACAGGTTTGACAGACCGGCAGTTTTCTTTTCTCATCCACAGGAAGTAGGTCAGAATGAGAAACGAGGGGACTCTTCAAATAGTAAGTGCACATCAAATCTCCGATCCTCCTCAGAGATTTACTGCTTCCGTCACGCAGCCAGCAAAACACCGAATATAATAAACACGTCTCGCGGATATAAACGGGATACGGATATACTTTGTGTCTTGCCGAGATTCCTTTGACCTGAGAACTGAGCCGTGTCTTTCCGCGATACTCCACGGAGACAGACGACGTCATCATAACTGCGATGATGCTCCACCCCTTTGGAGGAAGATCTCTCACGTATCGATTTGTCTCTGACTCGGAAACTTGACGTGTCGTCTGGTTACCAACATTAACGCG
Source organism: Ictalurus furcatus (assembly GCF_023375685.1). Lineage (NCBI taxonomy): Eukaryota > Metazoa > Chordata > Actinopteri > Siluriformes > Ictaluridae > Ictalurus > Ictalurus furcatus. The sequence continues at coordinate 8,644,689 of NC_071267.1, forward strand.
TGCGCGCTGTAACAGAACAGGGCTGAATCCCCAGGTATTAAAAAACATGACAGGGTTGATAGATTTTCCAGTAGAAAAGCGGTGCTCAGCGTGAAGACAAAGACAGTCCATCTTCTGCGTTCTCTGCGTCCCTCTACTGGAGAAATTGAGAAACTGAGACCAGATCAATGCAACACTGTGCAACACTCAGTGCAATCGCAATATAATAAAACTGGGGCTTCCATTACACAGCTTTTCATGAGACTTAACATAAAGCACACGCCTACAACACACATGTGCCTGAGATGGACAGATGAAGAAAAGATGCTCTAAAGGGGGATTTGTTTGTCTTCATATAACCTTTTTTAACGATGTCATCGTGTTACCGCTTTTCAGAACAGTCACATAAATGGTGATTTGTTGATTTTTTTCATCATCTAACAGTTGTAATAGCCAATTCAACATTTACAACATACCTATAACACATCATTCATAAAATCTTCACATGCTTACGGGCAAGAAGGTTTAAGTCTCGGATTTCAAATCATTTTTAACTCTTGTTTTTCACTCTAGCTTACACGCCAGTAAAAAAAAAACAACAACCGTTATCTTTGTCATATATGTAAGTAATAATCATATTCAGCATGTCAGCTTGTTATGAGACTGGGACAAAATGCTACAACTGTTATAACGATTATATAGCGCTGTTTTTGATGGTATTACATAACAGGGCGTTTTTATATCTGTTCGTTATTACTCGTCAGTTTTGTCAAGCATAAATCATTCAAGTCCCTGTGAATGAGCTGTTACTATAGAAACAATAACATATTAGAACAAAACGCATTCATATAAACCTGTGATCTGAATTAAAGCCGGCAGGGACTTCTGTCAGATCTGCTGTTATGGAAAATAAAAAAAATTGTAAAAAAAATGAAGCAAAACCTTCTGACCAATCCAGTTCGAGATGCTCTGTGGTATAAATAGATTCATAAATGATGTTCATCAGACGGAGTTTCGTAACGTTTTATGCAGCAGAATATGTAGGAGAAACCATTTTTCTTATGTAGTTTTTGAACTGGGGGGAAAAAAACCCCACAAAGGTTTGAACGTTTGAAGAAGATTCAGATGAAAACGTGTAATAGTTTGTCTTGCATTATTTTCCCAGCGTTGCAGAAATACCATAATTAGAATACGTATAGCGTTTAAGAGTGGTCATGGCACAATGGCACTTTTGTGATGTAAGCCTTGGCCAGACAGCCCACACACACACACACACACACACACACCCACACACACATGCACACGAAACCAAATAACCCACCCTTATCTTTACAGCTTATCCACCATCGTCTTTGCCACGAACAATACTGCTCTTTATTCCACCTCTGTGCTCTGTTTTCTCCACACTCTTTCTGATTGACTTAAACATTTCTGGTCCTGTTACCACATGTAACATTCGCCCAATAAGCAAAATATTTCTGTCTCTGTCGCTGCTCTGATTAACACTGAAGGAATCGAGCATTCTCTCACACGATTAGATTTTTTTTTTTTTTTGATATCTGACCATGACACTGCTCTGCTTTATTTATCTATAAAGCCGCCATGAATTAAACCAGGCTGAAGGCTGAAGCAGCGCCGAGTTCGAAGTGCACTACGAATCCTTGACCACCAAGCGGCAGCAGTGAGCTAAAGTAGATCAAATCTCTGAAAGCTTTTATTTTTCCCCCAAAGCACACAAAGGAGCCTCAGACGCAGATGGACTTCGTACACAGTAGGAAAAATCACAGTATGATCATCATATGACCCAATGTCACTTTTTTTTTCTTTTTATCACTATATATATATATCACATTTTCATACAGGATTACATTAACTGCTTAGGTTTAGAGAATATGCTGGAACATTAAATATGGATATTGAATATGTTTTTTTTTTGTTTTTTTTAAAATATATATATATATATATATATATATATATATATATATATATATATATATAAGATACATTTTCTCTAAAAGGTTTTAGGTTTGTTCTTTAAAAAGTAGCCTACCTGGTTTAAAACATCTGGAAATAATGTTTTATTGATACTGTATTTTGATCTAATTTCCTCAATTACTGGAACACTGCTCCACCTTTTATCTGGAAAATGGCGTTATTTGAATATCGACTGTTCCTATACACAGCACAAAATGCACTTCTGCTGAATTCCAGAGCCAGAAGAATGACTGACTGATGGATTAATGACTCGGTGGAGGACTGATACAGCCAAGAGGTGCGTTGCCTGCTGGATCTAGACGGATTAAGTCAGCCTTGTCGATCAACTAGACAAAAAACGGAGCTATCAATCAGAGAAACCCAGCGAGCGCTTCTCTCCGAAGAGCTTTATCAGCATTAAACATGCAGAGTATCTGGATAATGGCCCGGTTTACCCTGAATAATCACCTTGATTAAGTTAAATGAATATGGAGCTATATTAGGTCTGTCAAATGGAATAGAAAGAGGTCCAAACAAGCTTCGAATCTGGCAGTAGCAATGGAAATTCTTTAAAAAGGTCCCTTTTTTGGAGGTCTTCCCGAATGGTGAAACACAAACGCTCTATCGTTTGGGAGATCACTAGTTCGAATCCTGACGATGATGCCACAGACATCCGTGGCCGGGAGCCAAGGGAGCAAAATCGGCCGTGGTCTCTGGGTGGGAGGGATGGCTTTATGCTCTGTATCTCCTGTCAATCACAGCGGCACTAGCCAATCGTCGGCGTCTGTGAGCTCATGTGTGCAGATAAGGATAAATAGTGCTTTCCTCTGAGTGTGTTACGCTGCCCTGTGCCCAGTTCAAAGTTGCCTTAGAAGAAGCATGTGTTAGCCTTCACCCTCCCTAGCTGCTCGCTGTCATGTGATGGGGAGAGTTATCTAGTGGGTGGGAACTGGGAACATCAAATTGGGTAGAATTATTATTATTATTATTATTATTTTTAAAAACGCTGGATTGTATGTCTTGGGTATTAAGAAATCAAGAGATAACGTTGTGCTTTAATTCTGAAAAAAAGTCACAGGAGCAATTTTTTTATGTTCATACAGGTGGGACCAAGCAGTCACGTATGAAGCTTGTGGGACAAACAAAAGCCAAGTTCAGAGGGTATCAGGTGCTCACAAGGTAACTGCTGTATTCTGGTTAGAGTCACTGTGGTTTCTTTGACTGATTTGTTTATATTTCGGGTAATGGAACACGCTCACCTCTAACAGGAGGCCGTGGAATGTTGTACATAATTATTTTTATTTTTTTTTACAAACTACAGTGTGTCCTTTAGTATCCGGGGACTAACCACCATCAAGGCAGTTTGTCCTGGCCTGTGTGTAACCCTGACTCTCAAGAGGCTGTGTACTCGCAGACACTGGTGCATCAAACAGTCCTTCCGGTATTTTACGATCGCAGGAATGAACGCAAACTCAAGCGCGCTCCGCAATATTCGGAGGAGCTTGTGTTTTTTCAAAACGACCGCAGATTTGGGCCAAACTGCGTCATGTGACGTCATCACGACGCGCGTTCAGCCGAAGCCCTCTTCGATTCACGTGCGCCGAACATGTGTACAGCTAAAAGGTCTCGTTTACCAACAAACGTCACTGCGAAAAACCGTGCAAAACAATTTAGCGCAATTCAAGTAGTTTTCCGCAAAAACAGCACACAAAACTCCGCAAGTTGCGGCGCAAATTTCGTAAGAAGCCGCAGCAAAATCGAGCGTTTTCGGTCGCACCAATCACAAAAACTCCCGTACAGACTGTTCAAAATCAGTCCAAATCACTGATCGAATTGCCTTTCAGAAGTCAGACAGTTCATTCAGTGCAAGATCTTTATTAGTAGCTATTCATTTATAAGGCTATGCTACATACAGTAAATGGCCTCCCTTACATTATATTATACCCCTGCTTTACACGGTAAAGTTTCATTTCCTGTCATATCTGAACAAGGCACTAAAACTCATTCTGACCTAGAAAATAACCAGGGCTATAAACTTCAAATGAGCTTAAAGTGTGGCTACTTTTTATTATTCAATCGCATCTGATTTAGCTTAGTTGTGTGGGATTCTAAATGCTTTGGTTTATCATTTATATTATAATGTAATGCATCATGTTGCTGTCTCTCGCACGTTCATATCATCTTTTTTTTTTTAAACACTGTTTTTGTGTAAATGAGGAATCCAAGAGTTAAATAAATTCCATGAAATAATATATAAATCCAGTGAGAGTATATTACACATGGTCCTGGTTCATAATCACAGTAACTGATTTTACACGTGTGCACGTTTCGAATCTTAGTAGCCATTACCTTGGAGGCGTGCAGATCGGCTTTTGGGGGTTTATATTACAAGCGTAACAGCCTGAAGGATCTAAGGTCCAACGATTTTTTTTTAGTGTGCAAACTATTTCCTTTTTTTTTCTTGACCGAAGATCTTTTGACTTTTGAACTCGGCCATCATTTTACCACAGAAAGCATGTCATAAAGCGGTCTTATCTTATCTAGCTATCGCTCGATCCAGATTTTGAAATGGTACTCGGTTTTCTAGTCGCTCAAACGCCGGACTACTATTTTCAATGCACTATGATGAATTCCACTGAAACGTTCATTAAAAAAAGAAGAAAGAAAATAAAAAAGAAGAAAAAAATGATATTTTTCAAACATCAGATTGGGCAGAAAAGCGCCCTGCACTTATCAGGCTGATTGAGATGTTATAGTGAATCGTGTGGATATGTTAATCATCCAAAAAAAAAAAAACCTAAAAAAAAAAACATCATCCGCTTGATTTCAATTGACGACACAAAGCATCGGAAACGAAGCTGCAGGAAAGAGCTGCTGAAAAGAACTTCCTTTATGGAGCAGCCCGCAGAGAGACGGGCAAAGACCATCCGGCTGCTGATCAAATAAATGGGTCTGTAAATGTGTGAGGGTGTGAGGGCACTCACACTGGCAGGGCCGGAGCTCTAGATGAGTGCGCCAGCTCATTTGGCTTCAGAAGATCTCTGCACTGGCATAAGTAATACAACCCAGACAAGATGGCTCGCCTGGCTGATGCTCTTGATCCAGCTGCATTAATAGAAAAAGTCTTGTCTCGACTGCGTAAGGTTGTGCTTTTAATATAACTAATTGAAACTGAACGGGTCTTGCATCCTGAGACACTGCATGCTGACTAAGGACGTTGTAGACATTTTAAAAGGTAGTTAAAACATCCTACAGGATGAATCATTTCTGATTAGCAATGAAAGCCCATTTATCTTAAACACACATATATTCCACAGCCAGACCTGTCGAACAGGCTGCCATTTTGTATGTAAAAGGTTATTCATTCTCTCCTTCTGTCGAGCCACATGTGATTTTATGGAGATGCCAGGGATCCTGGTCCTGCCTGATCCATCCTGATGCCCTACCTCTGGATGGAGCTCTCATCAACTGGAGACTATATTCTGCTACTAAGGACGACCCCAAAGCAGTGCAGCCAGGAGATTGCTGAGGATGGTACCGCTTGAAGTACCATGGAAATGGTTTTGGACCTCAATTCCACATGGACATCCTCACTGTGGTTGTTGCTATGGCCGTAGGACTGCAATTAAAACGTACAATTTTGCACTCAAGTCTCCTTTAATGAACAGTGGATTAGTTCAACAAAACAGCCTTCATATAAAAACCATAATGAACTTCCCTTTGCTTTCACACTATCCGTTGTTACCCAGATGAGGACGGGTTCCCTTCTGACTCGGGTTCCTCTCAAGGTTTCTTCCTCATATCATCTTAGGGAGTTTTTCCCTCACTATCGTCGCCACCGGCTCGCTCATCAGGGATACATTCACACGTTTAAAATCTGTATCCTGTGTTTCTACGTTTCTGTAAAGCTGCTTTGAGACAACGTCCATTGTTAAAAGCGCTATACGAATAAAACTGAACTGATTCGAATTAATAAACAAAAATCATTTCCAAATCGCATGTCTATGAATATTCAGTGGCTGCTTATGTAACGTTAACACAAATATTCACATCGATATTGAAATCATATGGATATAATATATAATATAATATAATATAATAACGCAAAAAAGGAGAAGATTGACATTTTCCATGAATATTGTAATGTATTTCTAGGAATCTTTCACATCAAGCAAGAACATGTTGGCAGGCATTTAGACAACATAGTGTCTGTAGTGCATAGTTTCATCCCATGGGCATACCAACTACAGCTATACATTGCTAAAGAGACCGCAATGAAAATGCCTGTCATCTGATCTTTGTGGAAGGTAGTGGCTCATAAAATGGCTGTATTGCAACTTAGTGAGTGCTAAAACCCTCTCGGGACAGAGAGGTCTTCCAGCGCTAGACATTCCGAGGAATCGAAGATGCACTCCGGAAAGGATTCCTGTGTGGGCCACAACAAACGGTATCAAGTTCATCCTTTTGCTAATCCATGTGCACACACTGCCCGTGCTGCCCCTCCCCTTTTAGCTAGTTTCCTTAAAATGCGTTAAAGGATCGTTCTATTTGTTCAAAGGGACATGTCATGTCTGCAGTTTTGCTCCCAGCATCGAACGCAGGTGCAGATTAGAAACAAACAAGTGTCAAACACGTAGCTTCAAGGAACTGCCATCGCAAAGCGCGTACCACCAACAAGACTTGACAAGAGTGACCTTGTTATTCAGAATTAAGGGATCTACACAGTAAAGATGAGATGAAATGACATGGACATGCCTAGGTCTAGAAAGATGTGTCCAAAATGGTGCGATGGTTTTCTAGGGAAGTGCTCGGCGAAGTGAGAGATGATGGGTTTCGCTGGCGTGTTTTAACACAGTTGATCGTGATGGCCGAGGAGCACTTCAGCTTTTTTAACAGCTGCTTCCTAGCGTGGGTTACCTCACATCAGAGACTGAGAGTGAGAACAAGAGAGAAAAAGATGGGTGACTAATACTAGGGCTAGCCTCTCTCTGGTACAAACCGCTTTTAGGAAAGCAGAGGAAGGAGAAGACACAGTTTGTGAAATCAGGATTCTAATTTCCTATTGGGCATTTTGTTGGAAAATTCTTTAACCAAATAAACTCCATTACCGGGGGGTTAGTTTATTCCCCTGTGGCATAAATTTCCATGGATGAACATTGGATGGACGCAAAATACTGTACAGGGAGTCCCAAAATTCTTCATACATACTGGAAAAGAACACCTTTTTTTAGAAAATGTCTTCATACTTAGTGTATATTATGTATATATATTTTTTTCAGATAGCCTTTAAGAACGCCTTCGACAAAAGAAGAGCATATTGAAATCGTTCTCATGGCTGGATCGGGAAGTTGTCGCAAGGTTACGATGGACTTTAACAGGAAAACGTGGCGATCACATCGCACACTGTTGGCAAACTTATTAACAAATTCAAAAAAACTGGAAGGGTTGGCGTGGTGCTGGCAAACGTAGTCCCCTATGTATGGAGACTTTTGGGACACCCTGTAATTGGCCAATCATTATCCACATTCTTTTTACCCGCTTACGGAAAAGAACAGACCTTGAAACCTCAGAAAGTAATCTGTAGCTATAGATGTTCTACATATGAAATGAATAACTCTTACATGTACTCTGTGCACTGGTTTTACAATGTATAAATTTTCTCGCACCCTAGAAAGTCTTCGGCGCAGACGAAAGCTAATATTGTGGCTAACATCGAATGACATTAGCATTAAATACTCCTCACATAATGCATCGTGATTTAGAAACTCCAGCGTGACTTGCACATGCTCTGATGCGTTTGAGTGTCGTTAAATGTTCTATAATGAAGTTTAACAATGGTGCTGTTTTAAAAAGTCTATTTGCCGTTTGTATCTTAGAGAACGCGTAGAGAACGCGAGGAAAACACACCTTATTGAAAGGCATACGTGATTATGGTGTTATCTTAATGATTGCATTTAGACTATATTCTGATATTAATCGGAATTTGGTAATATTCTAATTAGTATTGAGTCATGTAAACGGCGCAATCAGATTAAGACAATATTCGGATTCCCCAAATTCTGATTCCCAGCCCTGGAATATGCCTGTTTTAATTGGAAATTTGTTGCATGTGGACACCTTATTCAGAAAATCCACTGAAAGGAGATACATGCGCATGCTCAGTCCACAAGGAATTGTGGGTGCTAACAGATGTTTAGCTGTAGGCTAGGTATTTAGGAATGGCAATTCAGGCATACTTACAACGACCATGTATACAGGAATATTCCGATGCCCGTACGCATATAAACATCGTATCCGGAATATAGCTTCAACAAGAATACAGACTTTAAACAGACTCTGATGTGCATGTAATAAACTCAGTAACTACATAGTCGCTGTCTTCCTCTGCTGAGATTATTACCGTGTATTAGTTATTTAATGACATTAAGAAATTGCGTATTAAGATAGCAGTAGAAAGAAGTTTATCAAACCAAACCGTATTTGATCTTACACTATGAGAAGGTTCTATCTGTAATCATCTAGTGCTCACAAATGTACTTTCTAATTGCCTCAGAATTTTAAAGTTAACCTGTAAATGTAAATTTCAGTACTTTACAGTATTTCGTTAGCTGGAATGTCTTCACAAGTCAAATTCCACCAATGAAAACGCTTGACTGTTAATAAAACCAGTCGTGTCATGTATCTCTTTGCTAGAATGCTTCCAGAACAGGTTTAGAAATGCAGACGACAGAAAAAAAAATACACACACACACACACACACAACACCCCGAGTCAAATTCCACCTCCTAAATCTCTTGACTGCTTGAACAAAACTAGCCATGTCCTGTATAATTAGACCAACAGCCTAGCCCATCCACTCTATAAGCCATGTTCAATAGCATTCCTAGTAAATGCTTAATGGCAAAACACAGACAAACCATAATGAACAATAAGCCGTTCACACACACCCCTTCCACCATTTTACGCCCTGCCTCGTGGGAAAACATTGCCATGCATGGACACGACGTAGAACTGCCACAGCTAAAGATCTCATGCTAAACACGTTCATCTCTTCCCGTTCATCTATTACTGTAGAACAGTCACTCTTCCCACCAAGTGTCCACTTGCACCTCAATTCTGCTGCTTCGACGCACTGCCAAGGCAACCAGCTTGCAAACTAGTCCATATCTACCAGTGCTGACGTTCAAACTGGCGCTGACGCCAACGGAATTCAATTCCAACGGTGCACCGGGAGCCGAGACACAACTCAGCCGCAGTGCAAAATGAATCAAAGCGAAGTGATCGGCTAATGTGCTGATAGAGCTGCGGCTAAGACTCCATGCTAACGAAGCACACAACTCATCAGGCTTGCTGATGCTCAACGAGAAAGGCTTTAGACAGAATGCAGGAATCGAGCTCTAAATTTCAGCAATTCAGCCTACTCCCGCTTCCCTGCCGTTTTTCCTTTCGAAACACCATAGTATGTAAAGCGGGGACTGATCCGCTTTAAAAAGCTATTAAGCCAAGTATTTCATGTAGCTTATTTGAAGTACATTAATCTGATCTTATTGTGCGCAGGCATATCACGAATTCCCACAAACTGGCCGATAATTTTAGACAAAGATTACAGACGGGTCATTTTAGCCTGAATAGCGTTTGTGTGTGTATGTATGTGTGTGTGTGGACATCATGCAAGAAAGCTGAAGCAAAGCTAAGCCTCACCCTGTCATAATGTCATCTCTTATCTAACACCCCGCCATTACCACACATCTCTGTACCCGGTCATCCTGTCCAGTCTGGCCTTTACCTCAGCCTTCCTCCTGTCACATGTAGTAAAACACAGTAAAACAGTCTGTGCCTTATTCTTACAGCCGATCTGGGACCTGCCACATTTAGTCAGTCGTCAACGGTTATCCCAAATGCTAATGATTGTTAGAACAGTTCTTATCAGCAAACCCAACCCCTGCCTATCTAGCTGAATCGTGACCCTTATTCACAAGCTGTTTGTCTGTTTGTTGTAGCTTGTTTTCACAGCTATAACCACTTGATTAATGGGTGGACCTTCCCAATTCAACAGCACAAATTCATGGTATCACTCTCACCGAAGTAAAAAGGTTCCTCAATGGTTCTTTCGGTGATTACCAGTTCTAGGTTTTTGAACACGCTCTGAAAAAAAAGGGGTACTAAACACTATCTTGCCTTGTCACTGGGGTGGTACCCCAATAGGTACATCTTTAGTGTGTTTTATACTATTACATTATAATGTGAATGTAGCGTACCTTTAAAAATGATTTAAGGTACACAACTGGACCTAATGTACCGCTCTGGTACCTTTAATTACCTTTTAGAGTAATACTTTAAAGGTACACTACACATCTTTCCAGGTAAAAGATACACACTGTAGGTGCAAAAGGTGTCATCTTGATGGTACCACGCCAGTAACAAGGAAAGGTACAGGTTAGTACCCTTTTTCTACAAGTGAAGGGGTCCTACTTAAACCCTCTCATGTAGGGATCTACATAAAACATGTAAGAGACCAACCCTTCTCCTTGAAAGCTACCTTCATCTCCAACCAAAAACTAATACACTTGTTTTAGTTGATCAAGAACTTCTTAAGGCAATGGTTAGATGGTCAGGTGGCCATGATTATGGTTGGAGCTAAAGTCTTCAGGAAGGTAGATCTCCAGGAACAGGGTTGGTGACCACTGCCCTAGAGGAACAAACCAATTCTAGTTTGGACGTTTGGACGATTGTACAGTACATATAGCCATTTGTCTCTTTATGTCTTTGATACTCTGATTCATCATACTGTAATTCTTAACAAAAAGACACACATCCTACAGTCTCTTGTTCCAGTGCGTTACAGATTGTTATTCTCCCAGCTACTACTCACACCGTGACTCATTCTCTATTTGATCTTAGACTAGCTCCATGCAGTATAATAACACATCAGCTGCTTATTTCAAGTCCCTCGTTTACTCCAGGACTGGTGCAGTTCATCGACCTCGGTTTCCACCTCAGTAACCCCTGTAAGCGTTTCCAGAAGCCACCATTATACTGTAGTTTCTGTTCTTTTTCTTTTCCGGACCGTTTGCTTTTTCGACTCTGGTGGGAAGAGGAATTACAAACTCATTCAGCCAGCAGAATCCAGGTTCTTACCCCAAGTCAGCCCAATACTGAACAAACACACAAGCTTTAATAAGCAGACATGCTCACGATTTCTTTGTAGAGATGTAATATTAGATCCGCACGGCTCACACTCAACTCACATTTACTGGAACACTGAAATTGCACTAATTCTTTTCTGAGCATCAGGTCTGAAAGTAAATTAAATTGAATATCATCTCGGCAAGACTGAACGAGTATCCACACTTTTACCTTCACGTGCTGATTAGATCAGCATTTTTTTTATTTGTTTCTGTGCTAAGGGATTTCTACACTATATATCATCTTTAGGAATAGCACAAAATACCACACAATATAGCTGATAATTGTGTACACAATATTCCTAGTACTATTACAGACTTTGAATGCAGCAATTCTTCTAATGTCTGAGGGCTCCTTGCATCTGGAACCACTGTATACTATCGGATGTCGCCATTAGTATCACAAGAGCAGTTAACAAATTATTATACTGTATAATCCTTGTTTCGCATTAGGATGTTTTAATGCCATTTTCCTCAAATTTGTTTTGAAGATAATAATCTTTTAGGCCACGCTCTCATACATATTTGGTCTGAATCTAAACACCAGAAAAAGATCTTTCAGTTCAGATCAGTAAGATCCTGCCGCTGAACTGTGGTCTCATTGCAATCAAACCATACTAAGGTTTACGTGGAAATGGCCCGAGACCATCTCTCTCAGGAGGTCATGGGCTGGCTGTTTTGTCCCATACCCGATTATGATTGCTGCGGTCACACCTGCCCAAATAAACCACTTCAAGGAGTATTTTAGCCACATCCTGAACGTCTACTCTAGAGTCCAGTGCTCGAACATGGTTGTTTCACGTTGGTGAGTGATCAGCAGATCTCCATGATGAATCAGGAAGATACAGAAGGATAACAAAACCACAGGGAGTGGTTTATGGAACACACATTCCATCCTCTACTATGTAGCAACGACATTCAAATGAGCCTGAAACAAACCTAGAGCAAATGGCTGATTCATTCTAGCCCATAACTGCATTTATACCCAAAATACACAACCTTTAAGACCTAAACGGTATGGCACCTTGTTGTGTACAATCTCCAAATCTCATGCTTCCCCAGCTATAAATGTAGCCAAATGGTTCACCCAGGCAGAGCCACTTACCATTGCTTATGAGTCATGACTACCGCTTAGATGGCTGAGCTGGCGGTGAAGTAGGCGAGGTGTGCAGGTAGAGCATATCATCGTTCTCAGTGCGTTTGTCCACAGTGTGTCTTGTGTAAATCTGTGTGTGTGTGTGTGTGCTTAGAACAGACACATTATGACTTACCTAGAGAGATGACAGCACAACAACAAAAAAGCTTGATTAAGCTATACGTTATTCCTAAAATGTCAAACCTGGCATTGCATCAGGCATTAAACACAGACCAAAGGTACAAGATGTGTGTGTTGTGACGGCACAGAAAAGAAAATGGAAGCGATCGTGACACATTAACACACACGGGGCTGTCTCTCAGCGGAGAGCAGGTGCATGGCTGTGTGTTACAGGAAGGGAACTCCCGGGAAGGGGAAGGATGTTCCGGAAGACATACGAACTCAAACACACACACAAGGTAGACGGATCTGTCTCAGTGCTGGCTGTCTTTCTTTGCTTCATGGACGAGGTCAGCTTCAGTCCCCCTGCTGGGACTCAGCCAAGGATCTCCTAGGCAACTAACATGAGCATACAGCGGCTACAAATAGAACACCACACACACACACACACACACACACACACACAGACTCCACTCACACGATTTCTACCCTCAGTAGCTTTTATCCATCATGAAAAATCTTGAAATCAAAACAACGCTCCTTCCACTCTAAAGGCACAATGGTTAGGTATCATGTTAGAGACAACCAAGGCGTTTCAATTCATTCGGGTCTGAACAATATGGAATATTCCGCTGAATCACAAAATTCATTTCCAATCGTCGGGTGATTTTTAGTATGGTTTCAGACGTGAGCAAATGATCATCATATTCCCAACAGCGAGAACACAATGCCCCTTACAGGTTGGAAAAAAAAAGAAAAAAAGATTAAAGTTCCACCAACGTCCAGCGACATCTCACCAGAAGACAGCTGGTGAATAATTTATGCATTATTAATCATTTATTCGGGTAAAGTATGAGTCTTAGCCGGAAAAGGGTGAGAGAATTTTACATGCATACTGCACATTATATGACCCTACACGCACCCTTCCAATCCTCGTCTCTTTCTCTCACTTTAACCACAAGGAAAACTATCTTTTAAACTAAAATGCAGCTTTTATTTCTAAAAAAAAAAAAAAATGTAAAAGTGTCAAAGTTAAGGTTAGTGTTAGATTTAGGTGTAGACAGCATTCGTTAGCCGCATTAATAATGATGTCACTAGAAGGTTCTCACAAGGATAGTGAGACAAATGTGTGTGTGTGTGTGTGGTGTGAGTACAGCAGGGTCCCACTGCCAGGAGAGGAAATAGCTGCTGAGTCACGCATACTACAAGGCAACAGTTTGAACCCTCCACCATGCGCACCACACACACACACACACAAACACTTCTTCTAATTATCACACCACTAAGAAAGCTTCCTTGTATGTAGCCCTTTTTTATAAGACCAGAGATGAGACAAGTCTAGCAATAGGCAAATCTTCCCCCTGCACTTTGAGCAAAAACTTAGAAATGGTCCTTTCCTAGTTTATTTCATTCAAGTTCATTTTATTTCTGCAAACACCAGACGTCCATGGTGCTGTACAGTCAGGTGTTAGAGCAAAACCTGAAACCACAACACACATACGACAGATAGGTCTCATACCGTTTTAAATAGAAGATAAATTGGTGACTGCTTGCTTCCGAACACCTGCCAGTTTTAAATTTAGGCTGGCTGATATTATGAATGCACAGAAATTTTCAACGTTGTAGGCAACACTCTAAATCGGTGCTTCTCAAACTGGGGTCCAGGGAGCCCCAGGGCTATGAGGGTCCTGGCTATGCTTTATTACTGTTATTGTTATTATTATTATTATTATTACGTTGTTACGAGATAAAAATCCTATCAAAGTTGCATCAGTATTAAGTTCTTATAGATATTGCCTTGTTTGACTGGTCACTTGAACTGAATGACTGGATGGATTTAATCCAGATCTCACGGTGGCACAGTATTACAGCGGGTAAAGTTCACGACTCACAGCTACACGGTCCCTGGTTCGATCGTGAGCTTGGGTTACTGTCTGTGTGGGGTTGTGCGTGTTCTCCTTGTATTCATGTGGGTTTCCTATCGGTTCTTGGGTTTCCTGCCACCCCCTAAAAACATGGTAGATATAGCTGATAGCAACTGCCTACCTACATGTCTATATCATTATTAGTGACGGGCATTTCAAGTAATTTTGCAAACTGGACAATTGATGACTAGAAAAAGACTAGATGTTTTTTGTTTCTTCAAATCTTCAACTGTCCAGTTTTCATGAGCCTGTGCTCATGATAGCCTTATATTCCTGTTCTTGGCTGACAGGAGTGAAAACCCAATGTGGTCTTCTGCTGTTGTAGCTCATCCACCTCAAAGTTTGATGTTTTGTGCATGCTGAGATGCTTTTCTGCTCATCACGGTTGTAAAGAGTGATTATTTGAGTTACTATATCCTTCCTGGCAGCTCGAACCAATCTGGCCACTTTCCTCTGACCTCTCATCAACATCCACCCACAGAGCTGTCACTCACTCAGTGTTTTTTTTTTTTTGGTTTTCCCACCATTCTGTGTAAACTCTAGAGACCGATGTGTGTGAAAATCCCAGGAGATTCTGAAATACTCAAGCCAAACCATCTGGTACCAACAACCATGACATGATCGCAGTCCCAGAGATCACTTTTTTTTTCATTCTGATGTTTGATGTGAATGAACGTTACCTGAAGCTCTCAACCTGTATCTGAATGATTTTTTTTTTTTTTTGCATTCAGCTGCTGCCACATGATTGGCTGATTGGACAACTGCATGAACGTGCAGGTGTACAGGCGTTCTTAATAAAGTGGACAGTGAGTGTATGTACTAGACTTTATATTTTCCGCCATGACCCAATCTACATTTTATGGCCGTTTAACACCAGAGGTAAGAGGATATAGGCCTATTAGTCTGCTGTTTCACCGCACAGAACTACTCAGATTTCACAAATGCACATGATGTCATTCAGAGTTTCTCTGCAGACAGAATGCATCACATTAAACGCTAATCTACTTCGTTATGCACTGTTTTATTTTTAAATGTACCATTTTCAAATGTACCAAATGGCTTTAATATTCTAAACCAAAAAAGACTAGACTCGAAACATCCTTAGTCACAGTCAGACCAGGCCTGGGCTTTGATGTCTCATGGTTTTGGATTGACTCCGTGCAGTCGATGCTCCAGCCCCGCCCACACACCACACCATCCGAGCTCACACTCTGAAATGACTCGGCAGGTTCACATCGTACACCAGCTTGTCCAGAGGGAGTCACATGAAAGCATCTGACTTCACTCAAATGCACAGGCAAAAAGAAATGATGTTGCCCACACACACAAATAACCTCAACCAGATCTATAAAAACACGGCAATACTTAATTACATAAACAATATAAAAGGTAATGATTGTTCCATAATCACTCTAATGATGTGGCAAAGAATTATAAAAGAGCATGTATTATATAGAAATCTGAAAGAACATATTAAAAAAAGAACATGTATTATATAATTATACAATAAATATCTATTATAATATTTTAGGTCTATTATATACAGTGCACTGCATATGTGTGGCCCTTTTAATTATTATTATTAGTAGTAGTAGTAGTAGTATTTTATTTTTTATTATTATTATTATTATTATTTCTATTTTATTTAATTTTTTTGGTCACAGTGGCAACTAAGCTGGAATAACAGCACTATGCATGGCCCAATTTTTGGGGAGCAATCATAATTACGCAAATTAATATTATCTTTAAAAAAATTGGCATTTGAAATATTACTTTTTTACTGTGTTCTCATGGAACATCTGTCTGTTAATTCAAAAGAGTGATGGTCATGTGGCTGGATTTTAGGCAATAAATTAAATGTAATTTTTATTTTTAAAGAAAGATATGAACATGGACCCTGTCGATAATAATAATCACAGTGAAACCATGTTTAAAAAAAAGCTTCTTTTTTTTTTTTTACATAGCAGAGTTCATTTAAATATAAACATTTTTGAGTATATAAACATGATTGAGTATAATTTTGACAGGCTGAAGGCCACTGTGACCTCGAGTTAACCGCAGAATTATCTGCCTGGTCAATGAAAAACAGCTTGGAGTTTCATGTTCACAAATTTGGTTAAAATACTGAGTAGTTCTATGTATACTCCAGGATAAACACACATAATTCATTCCTACGCTACTCACAAAGGAAGTCATTGCCAATTGTATCCACTATCTAGGTCACTATATAGGCTGTTGTAGGATAACATTCAGTAACTAATCTATAAATATTTGGATTGGATAGCCAACAAATCAATTTAATTTACAGATTTGGAGCTCTTCATTCACAGCATTAAGAGTATCCACATCGATATGAACAACATTCACTCCTTTACGTGTTAGCTTCGCCTTTGAAGGAAAGAAATGGTTGTGAAGAAGTAGCTGTGAGCCGGTTGGCCCTGCTGCTGCCCCCTATGTGCATGTGACGGAGATGCCCAGCTGGAGTGCCATTCGGAGGATACACTGGGCATCTCCAGCTGGCGCTATACCAGCACTGAGCACTGGGGATCAGACAGCAGGACCCCGAGCACCTACATATGGGCTCATGAGAACCAGTAACGGTGCCTTTCTAGCCCTGTCTCTTCCAAAATCTGGCACATCGGTCTCAGCTTTCACTCGGTTCTGCCTGAGTGTGACGTCTGCTGTAGGGATTGTCTCCCATTCTACACAGTTGCATACTAACACTAACACACACACACACACACACACACATACTTAATGCTTAATCACAGAATACCAGTCAAACAGCAGATGGGCATTCTCGATATAAGCTCAATTATTTCAGCAGGATATTTGTATTTCAAAATGCTACCAAAAAAACACATTAATAAGCCCAAAGAAATAAGACATGACTGGATGTACTTAAGAGATTCATTTATCAAGTGGTAAGTTTCTAATTAAGGCATATTTGTCGAGCATTTTCAGACTGTGCACTTGATTTACTCTGCATTACCAAACATTTTTCACATCACTCTTAAATATAAGAACTGGGCCGAATACGAGCCAGTGAAACAGTAACGTAACACTGATGTAACATTTGAAAGATGTTAACAGTTATCATCACGCTAAAAACCTCCTTAAACTTGGCAGTGCTTATGATCAGAAAATGAATAAGCCTGTTGGTAATGTTCGGCCTGGAACAGCTTTCACTTTCATTCCTTCTTTCCTTACTTCATTTATTCGTTTTTAATGGCCTGGGAGCCTAAGTGCAAGGCAGGATTACACCCTGTACGGGACAGCAGTCTATCACAAGGCACTTTTCACTCGTTCAATCGTTCCAATCTGGGGGCAATTTAGACTCGCCATCAGCACCTACCGGAACCAGGACAAACACAGATGGACAAGGGAGAGCTTCACATGGAAACACTGTGCCACCGTATTATTTTTGCACATTTTTAACATAAAACATATGCAAAAGTACATTTACGATGCCCTAAAAAATCGGTGACTAAAACGGAGGACATTTATTTATATGAATATGTATTGCCAGCGCTACTCATTTTCAGACACAGAGCTGAAACCCAGTCTGCATACAGCGTCTCTTAGAGCTCTGTCCACTCACACTGTGGGGGGAAAAAAAAAACACAGTAATTTATAAGGCAGGGTCTCTCAGTGGTTTTGTGCACTCAGAGCTAATGCTTAGTCAGTTACCATTAGTTTGATTTGAGAGCAGAGACAGCGCCCAACTCGAACACACGCTCACCATTACAGTGCCTACAGATATACACGCTTACATACAGACTAATACTGCCAATAGTCAAGAAGATATAATGTGTGTGTGTGTGTGTGTGTGTGTGTGTGAGTGTGTCCCTGGGCAATTTTCACATCCCAAAACACCTCTTCAGTCTTAATAACCTCAACGCTGATTCACCAAGTCAGAGCAAGCAATTTGCCTTCGCCTCAATAATTACAATTAACACAGATGAGCTGGGCAATTCAACTAAATAATGTTCGATTTCATCACAACACGTGTTCCTTTGTATGTACTTTTAATATTCCATTCATACACGGTGTAAGAAGCAGCAGGATGGACTTTTAAATCGATTTTTATGTTTATATTTATTTCTTGTTTCTGGCATGTTCCATAGTAAATCGTTCATTTCTGTAGAAAATCGTTGTTGTACCATCACTTTTGCTGGCACTTTGCTAGGAAATCTAAATACTGTGTTAGGTATTGTGAAATATGTCTATATCTATTCCTTTTGCAATGGGATAAAATATAATATATGGGATTTTAACAAGGACTATGCAACTACATTGTCAGATATTCATGTTGTCATAAAATTATCAGAAAATTGATGGCTATGAGCTAATTATCTGTGTGTGTACCTGTATATGGGAAAAATGTTGACTCCCACAATATATTGTAACAGCGCCGGTCCTGATGAAGTCAGCACTTCAGCCTTATTATACGTCCAGAGAATATTGTGGGCAAGAACTAAGCTGTAAGCATTTTATTTACCACATGTTATTTAACTGCAGAAATATACTATAGAAAAAAAAAGAAGAAAAAAAAAACTTAATTACCCTTTACACAAAAGTGCAATTTTTCTTGTATTGTGCCCCTACAAGTTGGCTTGGGGAATTGCACCCATTATCACTGTCTTTTTGAAGCACAAGGGCATGAGATAGAGTTGTTTTTCATAGCTCCTGCTGTATAAATCAGTGGTGTGAGGTGTGAGGTGCAGTCCATGGAGATCCACCATAGGCTGCTGAGTGTGAAGGGGTTTTTTTTTTTTCCCCCTAGCTCTCTCATTATCAGATCAGAGTAAGGATAACAGCACTCTCACATGAGGTGATGGTCTGGGGAGTAGATTTTTACCGGTCACTCTCTCTCCCACACGCAAAAACACTCAGGCATGACAGTCCCAACAAAATAACTGAAGCCCACGCAGGGGAGTTTCGATGGGAGAACGGTAGCGATTTGAAGGTCATTCCGAAATGAAGTGTTTGGAAATCAATTACTTCGAAGTGCCCTTCTAAACAATCGTTACTAAATGGAGAAATTGACAAACACTTTACTCCTGAAGTTCAGTGTAATACCGGCGTTGGTATATATGAATGAATAACGTATAAAACATACTAACATTACATTTATTACTAAGTTGTATGCAACAGTGAGAAAACCTACAGCACTTTGCTGTTCGATATCCCCTATAATGCAAGCAAAATAATGTAGTTAGAACAACACAACAAACTAAACGCTCGCATGGGTGGGGCTAAAGGGTGGCTACATGTGGTCCAGTGCCACCCCACTATAAGACATTATGTATCGTTGCTGTTATCGTTGTTGTTGTTGTTGTCGTCGTCAATACGGTTAACAACGTCATATGATGCAAAACTGAATGACTTGTAGATCTTAGTTAGTCGCTAATCAAATTCCCACTAAAACATCTCCGGAATAGTTTGTTTCAACGACAAGTACTGTCAACAAGTGTAACATCATGCAGGAACTAGCAAGTTTAGCTAGCTAACATGGAAGTGAACTATTCCCTAGCCCCACTCACAACAACAAACAAACAAGTGAGCAAATGTTTTTTGAAAACTTTGGATTTCTTCAGTTCGTTGTTAGTAACTAATACTAAATTTTTAATGCTATTGTACTCCATAAGATGTAGCCTAATGTTATGTTCGCTACAGTATGTCTTTGGTAGTTTGCTAAATGACAAACAAGTCTTGCTTAGTTGTGTGCCTTTTATGTCCGATAAATTTCATTGGGTCAAACCTGGCCACCCCAATTGTATAAGGTCTGTCTATGCGCCTGAACGCTCATAAACATCAAAATTATGTCAGCGAATACTTACACAATTACATATATTATACAACTTGTACAGCTGCAGTTGGAAATTAGAGTACTTACAAATTTAGTACAATTAGGTTTAGGGTTAATAAAGTGGTAAATGGAGCTGGTGGAATTTTACGTTTTAGCTTCTTTTAGTCTGTTCATTCCTTCCTGCTACTTGTTATTAAACTATTTAGCATTAGTAGTACATTGGCTTTGGCAAATGACGCAAAACGTTTGACCCCTTGAAAGGAGGCCTCGTTCTGAATTCGGTCTGTGGAGAGAATAGCTTTGCAGGGATTAGGATATAGCCTTGAACATTTCAGAATGGACCACCCTGAGGGATTGTTTGTACTGCCTGGAGCTTCTCCAAAATGGCAATTTTTTTTTGTTTTTATCTCATCCATTACTGAGGGGTAGAAAGGAAAAAGACGAGACATTGAGAGAAGGAAAGAGCTCATGAGATTTCCTGCTAAATATGGCAGAATATGCCAACTCTGTTTTATTCAAGATGGTTCATATTTCCCTTTTGACAAAAATGTGGATATGTGTATAAATGTATAAAATCTTATGGGACAGTTTAGCATAATATGCCTCGTCTCGATAGCGCTAGACAAACGATGTACCCGGTCTAAATGCACTATGCTATGAGCTCACTGTTCAGTTATTAGACATTATATCATTACTGACACAAAGAACAATGAGTGTCTGGCCCTTGTAAGTTCAAATCAGTGTCACATTTTGTCCACAATCAAAGCAGTTCCATAAAAAAAAATACAAAATTTAAGAACTGCTGCTCAAGCATCAGTGTAGCTTGGAATTTGGACCCAGTGTTTTACATTAACCAGGCCAGAGATATACTGCGGCCACGTACTGTTCCTGTGAACTGGCGCCAAATTCTGCATTATGCGCAGCGTTTGCCTCAGCAGAACCCAATATGCTGGGACAAAATGTGCAGGTTGGCAGTGAGCAATGCAATAAGTACAGAAGCAGACATTTCCTCAATGCCTACTTTAATTAGCAATCTTGCAAAAATATTACAAAAAGAAATCACTTCGTTCTTCTGGCAGGGAGGATTCAGATTCAGCAAAAATCTGTAGCGATGAGGAAACGAATCGATTCTTAAATGAATTGCGATTCTCTCTTGTTAAGATTCTGTATTGATCCACAAACATCATGAGACTTCTACATAGGCTTATGCACATGGATAGGTGTCTAGGATTTGACAATTTCCAACTTCCAAAACCCTCTTATTCTTATTACACGCACACACTGATGACTGATTCCATTTCATTTTGGTATAATTTGATTAAACTGTAAGTTATTTACAACGAAATAACGGTAGTAATCAATTCTACTGAATAACATGTCTCTATCAGAAAGCCAAAAGGTTATGATAGCATTTCAGTCATAGTGACAGCTTCTTTATAATATGTCACATTATCTATCACCAGGAAACACAAGCTCCCTCTCTGTGTTTAGTGGATTTTGGGATATAGTGCCCCGAAATGAGCTTTTTTTTTCTGATCTTCTGTACAAAATAACATTCAGTTAAAAGAAAAGGTGTTTGGTATTAGTGCACTTTCCCAACACTGCTCCATGTCTGATAGATTTTTAACACAATTACTTTTGGCTTAATTACTTAATTACCACTAAGAACTGTATTCCCAAAATAATGGTCTGCACCAGGGCTGCTCCAGGCAAGAAATACGTGAGCTAATACTGAAACATTCACGGATTTGCACTAATTCGTTTACTAATTCTAATACTTTTTTTTTAATTACATGTAAAATTACATCATGTTAGCAAACAAACAATTAATATTTCTGATTTAAAAATAAACACTAATGTTTTTATTGATAGAGGAATGTGATAACATTGGAGCTAGACTATAGAAATCAAAAATCGAGCTGCATCAGGTTACCTAAAGAAGTTCTGTAATTCCAGTTTGGTACCCTGAACTGAAATCTGAACGCGCTTAAAGATTGAAGTGGAGGGGGACACAGTGGCTTAGTGGTTAGCAGATTTGCCTCACACCTCCCTCGTTGGGGGCTCGAATCCCGCCTCTTCAGGGGTACTCCGGCTTCTTCCTCCAATCCAAAGACATGCGTTGTAGGCTGATTGGCATTTCCAAATTGTCAGTGTGTTTGATTGTACCAGCTGTGGTTCAGGTGGTAGAGTGGGTTGTCCAGTAATCGTAGGGTTGGCGGTTCGATTCCCGGCCCACGTGACTCTGGAACCGCCAAGGTTAAAAAAGCGCTATATAAGTGCAGACCATTTACCATTTGTGCCCCGCAATGGGTTAGCACCCCATCTAGGGTGTCCCCTATGACCCTGTATAAGATAAGCGTTACAGAAAATGGATGGATTGAAATGAATTGATTGTGGGTTTCGTCCAGGTTCTCTAGTTTTATCCCACCTCCAGAAAACATGCTAGCAGGTGAACTGGTAAAAATAAATGGCCTCGAGATGTGACTGAATGTGTGTGTGTGTGTGTGTGAACAGTGGCTTGCGATGACCCCGTTCAGGGTGTATTTCCTCCCATCTTGTGCCTGGTGTTCCCTGGATAGGCTCCGGATCCACTGTGACTCTGACCAGGATAAAGCGCTTACTGAAGATGCATGTGATAAGTGAATGAACACAGTTCAAAAACCAAATGCAGAACTAAACAAATGGGGTGGTTTTCCCCTGGTGAGCTTCCATGTTAGGAAGTAAATCTTCCTGGTTTAGAAGATGATAAATGGGGCGTGTTTGGTGGACTGAACATCTTTTTCCTACCAGGTGGTCTCCATTTGAACTCCAATTACCTCTGCTGTCAGAGAGGGCAACCAGAAAGGCTGGGAACTGTTGCCAATTTACACATGAGTGTTTCTCCAGACCATAAGTACTATCAGGTTCCACAGACACCAGAGAACCTGGGAAAGACGGAGCGGGAACAGCAGATCTGTTCCTGTTTGCCTGCTGCTGGACATTCCAGTTAGGATTATAAATCTGGCGCAAATCTGGGAAAGCACGGTCTGTCAGAGTTTACGGTTAAGTCAGTGTTAATTGAGTAACTGGGAGTATGAACAGCGTCAAGGTTTGTAAAGATGTCTCAGAGCATCTGCTTTCTTTAAACAATTCTAGTCTAACCAAAGCTGTTGGACACATTTAAACACTCCACTTGTGAAAGCAATCTGAGAGAGGATTCTTCAAAAATGGCAGAAATATCGGTCGTACGATTCACAATATACCAAGTATGCGCAATAATAAATAAATGTTATATACACATTTCATACACCCTGTACATAATCAGCCATCATTAAAGAAATCGGAGAGCTGAAATGTGAAAGCACATTCTGATATACACGTGACGCTGGTCTTATTAATACTGTCGATTATTCCTGAGAAATCACCTGTAACTTCATGTACTAATGTAACGGGAATTTATAACTTATATAGCAAACAATACAAAGTACTGAGTGCACAGCATCGATCAAGGACACTGCCAATACGGAACAAAATGAAAATCCATAGCAATCTGGCTTTCCTAAAACTGTATGCAGAGATGACAGGATAATGTCATTTTACTGCTTTCAAAGCCTTATTCCAGAAAATCCCATTATGCTCCTACTGTCCTTATCCTCATTACAGTCACCCATCAGTCAACCATTAGGCCACTGGCCTCTAGAGGTCATTTGTCTTTAGACTCTAATCAGTATCGATGTCATGTAGCATTGTCAATGATATATGGTGCCCAAAGGAGTCCTGATGTTACCCAAAACAGAAATGTCATAAAAGATCATGTTTGCCAGTGATATGAATATACTGACTACAAGATGTGCCAAATATGAGTGCATTGTGCAGCAGTTGTGCTCCCTCCAGTCATTAATTACTTCCTGTCCCTGAATAACTTAATGACATCTCTGAAGAGACCAAAAACTTTTTAAGGATCCTCAGCAGCTGAGGAGACACTTGTTTTCTGGTGGCTTTGACGTTTCTCTCAAGCTCAGCTCTCATTCCCTGCTCTAAGCCCTCTGCATTTCATATCTCATTTCAAAGGAAGAATGTTCTCACACAATAAGGCAGTGAAGCATGGTCATTCCTGCTGGCACCAGAAATGCTGCAGCTTCATCAAAGCATGAAGAGACACTGTAGATCTAAGGTATCACTAAAAACAACGTAGGATCCTCGATTTAAAAAAAAAAAAAAGTTTAATTCCAGGTAATTATTCATGATCATTAGGATAATCGACGTGCACTTAAAGCTAAGGGAGCTGTAGCCAGCACAGACATGCAATCTGTCTCTGCTGGAAACATGCTGGTTCACGGTTCCAGTACCATGCCTCAGGCATGAGATTTCAAGCATGAAATTCTTGCGAAGCATTAACGTCGCTCAACGGTAAAGCGGAGCACCTCGCAGTGCCGTTTTTCGCTTCATTCGCCAGAAATTCCAAACACTGTGTTTAACATTATACAACACTGCACCTTTTCAAAGAACTCCATGGTGCAATTGTGTGAAGTGATTTAGAGATATTCTGTCATGGGTATCTCCAAGCTACACAGATAGGAGAGTATGTAAAAATGCAATAAGTCTGGCATTCATGTCAGCATAGCTCGAACCTTAGCTCCGGCTTGCTATGAGCTGCCAAAGTTTACTTCCTGTATCGCTCTCCAATTAGAACGAGCCGGTCCGGATTGGTTTTCAGTTACGTTCTAAATGTCACGCAGGGTCTAGGGTCAGGTTGAGGTTCACAGGATGTTGGGATCATTTGAAGCTCTGTGAAAAGTACCTCAACATTCCAGTTAAGATCTATGATCTTTAGCAGCATGTACTATCAGGTTGATACTGTACATGCCGTTTCTCATTGGCTATATTTCTATGCAGACTAATAATCTGTTAATAATCCAACAGATCGCTCATTCTGACAGATAGAATCTGATAGAAATAGAGTCAAATGATTGAAGCAAATCTGAAAGAAATTTTAAATTGACCAAGATATGTAGTCCTTTTAATAATGCATTAAATGCATTGAACCTCTGTGATTGATTGGTCGTATTATCGGGAAGGTCTACATTTTGTGCATGTGTGTTTTGGTCAAGATGCTCTCCTGGTGAAATAAAATGGTAAGACACATAAAACACAAGTCGTGTTACAAATTTGATACAATTTCAAATAATTCTGGATCGTAAGTGGGATGTATTTGCTTTCACACTATCCGTTGTTACCCAGATGAGGATGGGTTCCTCTCAAGGTTTCTTCCTCACATCATCTTAGGGAGTTTTTCCCCTCACCACCGTCGCCACCGGCTCGCTCATTAGGGATACATGCACACGCTTAAAATCTGTATCCTGTGTTTATACGTTTCTGTATGTCACGTTTCAAAGATGGTTATGGAAGCAATCGCAGATTTTCAACGTTTTATTATATAAACCAACCAAAACACAAAGGACACTTAGACTGATGCAAAACACTGTGGTACTGACGACACATAAACTAACAAGACCAAAACACGGTAGCATGGAACACAGTAGTCTAAGACAAACATAAGACAGAGAAGCAGTGCAAACAATGGCAATATATAGGTGTGCTCGTTAACAGAAACGTGATTCAGGTGCAGGTGGTCATGTGACATATTGTAGTACAGTGCAGTGGCTGATGGGAACTGAAGTCCAGAGTTACCTCCTTGATATATGACACTGTAAAGCTGCTTTGAGACACAATGTCCACTGTTAAAAGCGCTATACAAATAAAACGGAATTGAACTGAATTGAACGTATTAGTTTTAAGTCAGGTGATGGATGAGAATTGAACATCAATAAAGTTCGACATTTAATATTCATATAATAAAATTCAATCATTCAATCAAAAAAAATGCTACAAAAACGTACATTTCTTGTGTTATTACCGAACGATGGCTTTTACCATTGGTAAAGTTAGAAGATGAGGCGTCTGTTTTTCCGATGGATTTTGTGTTATTTTCAACAAACTGAACCCTTGTTCCTTAAAGTTGGGCAAATATGAAGTACTGAGTGACTTTTAAACCTTGTTCAAATGTATAAATGAGATCAATGTAATGTCCTTTCACTTCTGAATGTAAGTAGAAAAACACAAGCAGCACGATTTAAAAGCTAAACGTACCGACCAGATCACTCGCTTCTTGTTGTTATGGTAACACGGACACTAAACCTCGCTCTACGCAGGCGCACAACTTTGGCTCAGATTACATGTAATGTGCGTTTAAATTAAGAGTGTTCCCTTGAGAAGAAATATAAACTGTCGATTAGGAACCTGCGATCAGAATGAATTCGTTCCGAATCTCTGCATGTAAACACTGCCAGTGAACAACAAAGTACAGATGCAAACCGTAAGATTCGGTACCGGTCCAAATCACGATTAAAAGCACAATGTCACCAAGCAAAGAAGTAGCCTCTTAGTTTTAAAATGCAAAGCGGCTTGAAATTTTAAAAAGGTCAGATGGATATTCATCACTCCAATCAGCAGCTGGTTGTATTTTGTAGCATGGATCTGTGTGAGCGAGAGACACAACAAAGCGGCATGTCGGGCCACATTATCAGACAAAACATTACTTTTCAAATAAACATGACGACAGATCTTTTCTTCCAGTGTAAATGTTTGCAAACCATTCTTCTTTGAAGACATCCTCTGATATTATCAAGTCACCCTTCGGGGTCTGTCTAAAAAAAGTCTGACCAAAGAGAAATAAATGGAGGTAAATGCTTCATTGTGGAATAGATATTTCCAGAAACACTCTCTCATTTATCCAGCTAAATATACAGTAAATAAAAATAGAACGGCGTTGTCAACGGGGCTTCCCAGGAACGGTCGTCGTCTCGCTTTTCCACCCCGCTCTCCTTTTCGTTCTCGCTCTCTCCCTCTCCCCAGGAGGCCCCTGGTTGCCATGGTTACAGCCATTACACACCTGCTAGTGATTCAGGTTCCTGTTCTCTGACAGAAGATGTGCGCTCTTTTCAACATCGCTGATCCAGACAAAGCTGGATGGTGATCTGTTCAGCTATAGAAGTCTCAGCCCTTTTGTGTCTCGCTGACCTGAGATCAGTTTGCTTTTGTTTCACACAAAGTGTGCACTGTTTGCTACGAGAATCCCTCACAGATCATCTCGCACTAGTCACTCGTACCCCATACACCGTCATCTTGCCACACGGCGTTAAGACAGCCTGCGAATATCTGCCAATTCTCCACATCTCTCGCTCTGTTTTCTCTCCATCGCTCAGCCTGTCTCTCTTGCTCTCTCTGAAATGATGGCTTGGATCATCATCACGCAGCCATTTTCTTCCATCAACATGTGGGAGGGGCAGCCAGCCATGTTGACTGTCTGCAATCAAATTCAGACCTCTAAATATAAATTGCATGAGGGAAGAAAAGCAGAATTTTTTAAAAATCAAAAGTCATTGTTAGTCATGAATAAAAATGGGCAAATTTGGCTGCACAAGAGACCTTAAACTGTTTTCGAGGTCTTTTGTTCGTCTAGAATGGTGCCATCACTGGAAACGTCGCTTCTGGACAATGACACGTCAGGACAGGGAGTGAGCTATGAAAATAAGGACATGCGGTACCATTCTCATAGCCGTTGTGCTCTAACAATACACACGTTCGGAGACAAAGAAGTCATCAAAGAGTGGGTGTCGTGTCATTTCGTAGCCCTTAATGGGTCTTAATTGATGTACCGAGTTGCTTCCATTAAATGCGTCATATGTGGATTTGTGGTCTCATGTCTGTTCATGTCTGAGTGTTGGCTCGACTGATAACGAAACGCTTTTTGGGAGCAGCCTCACACCCCATCCTCATCAAAATGTATAAACGCATAAAATATATGAATTCTTTCATTGGTTTCAACAATCCAGGTTAAACTGTACAATGTGGGGAGGGGAAAAAACAAGTACATCACATAATCTGCTATTTTTATCTGCTAGTGAGTATGTTAAGTGATCTAGATTTTCACAGAGTCTGGCAACAGGTTGGAGTTTTACAGAGCAACTGAGAGAGGATGCACAGAAAGAGGAGGGCAAAGCCCAACAAACACGCACACCTTCACAAAACACATAGAAACTTCTCGAATGTCAGGTATTAAAAGTATATCAGATGAGACAATGGCATTATTTACTATAATCCCTTAATGCACATAAAAGGCAAACACAAACGGAAAACGGTGCCTATTGCACACAAAGGGAATTCCGTGGAGCTTTCTGAAACGGGCAGCTCCGAGTACCAGGCAGTGCTGACTCCCAGAGCTGAGTCACATGAAGCAGTATTGCTAATACTCCTGAATGGCTGCAATTAAGCTGATTATACTGCCTGAGCACAGAGAAGCAAGCGAGAGCGAGCGAGAGAGAGAGAGAAAGAAAGAGAGAGAGCGAGAATGAGCGAGAAAGATAGAGCGAGAGAGCGAGCGAGAGAGCGAGCGAGAGAGAGAGAGAGAGAGAGAGGGAGTGGGAGGCAGGCTCCACAGTGGATATATTTACAAAAGAGAAAGCTTGGCTTGAACATAAAAAACAGATCCTATTGTCTAATTCTTTTCTTGCCTTCGTCACCATCCCCTGATGTGAGGTAACACTCTAGCTGTCATTTTTATAACGGGTTAGAAACATTAAGTAGGGCAGGTGCAGATTAAAAAGGCAGAAGATGAAAACTCCACGACTTAGGGGTCTTTATTCAGTGGAGCAATAAAAGCTGACCTCATATAAAACTTAAAGCGCAAACAAAGAGCGATGTGCGTTCTTCAATGTGACAAGGCGATTTAAGACCTCGGTTTTACCCCCTGAACGAGGGCAGCCTCCTCAAAACAAAACCATGTCACGAAGAACACACCCCTTACTCGATTCCCTGAACAAAAGAGAAGCATCTTTGACTTCTCGAGCGCTGGGTTTTAAAGACAAAAACTTGTGAGCAAAGACAGCACAAATGAGCTCCATCCAAATGACAAACCTACAATTTTGACATTTTCATCAGAAATTCTGATCAGACAATCCAGAATATTAAGCAGGTGTTACCTTTTTGCCTTTCTTCTTCCGGTGAGCTGACTTGCTGTTGCCCTTTTCCTTGGCTTCCTCACTCATCTTGGGCAGGATATTCTCTCAAACACTTAGTCCCACATGTAATCAAACCCAGACGTCCATGAGAGGAAAGACTACCCTGCTCTGGTTGTCAGATGCGCTCTCCAGCAGCACTTCAACTGCTTTCCCTAGCTTCTACACACTCCACAGGTCAGGAGTAATGCTAAGACTAAGAAGGAAATGGAGTAATGGGAAGTGGTATAGTGGGAATTGATAAATCCACAGTGGCTCTCTAGTGGCTGCCCACCACTTTCTGACCAGCAAACACTAGCTCTACAGCTTCACTGGTTGCTCCACACAGTGTAAATGGTGCTGATGGAGACACACACTCTCCCTAGCAGCCAAACACAGAGAGGGAGGGAGTGAAGGGAGGGGAGGGGAAGGGAGGTTGGGAGAAGGAGAGCGAGAGGCTGGAGATAAAGAGAGAGCGAGAATGAGAAAAAATACCCTTTGACAAATAGTGGGGTGAAAACACAGAGGGAGAAATTGGTGGTTAATTAATGGTTAATTAGAGCTTATTGCCAGGGAGCCATTGCTCGCTGACTCTGGTTGCAAAAGCCATTAGCAAGACGCATCAGGTCGTTTTAGAAAAGGACCGGGTTCTCTGCTCAATCCCAGCTGGGATCGGGTTCCCGGAGAAGATGCTGTTCTTGCTCCAACATGGCCACGCCTAACTTCTCAACAATTTCAAATATGGATAACCAAAGCTGTAAGTGTATCTGTGTAATGTCCTCTTCACCACGGAACAGTAAACACAGAGATCTGCCTTATAGATCCTGACACTGCCAATGTTGGGAAACTGCTCAAGATTTCTGGTACATGCGAGGACATGTTATGAGAAAATACACAAGCTCTTTCAAAGTGGTCCCGTATTTTGAAAAAAAAAGGACAGAAAAGATCTGTACTATCACCAGCCATCTTCTATATCTAAAAGTAGAGCAACACACAGCTGTCTAGCTCTCATAATTAAAATTTCATTTGATTACTGACCTCAAAAGCAGGGTTGCAGAGAAAATATGAAGTAAAAGCTGAACTCAACATTTCATAACACTACACTTTATATACACTGGACAGATAATCATTATTCCTTTTCTGTAATTACAAATCATTTGTAACAAAGCAGTCATTCCAGATAAATGGGTTTTTGACGGTGGATTTTGGTTATTTTTCGAATCTCTTTTGGACAAAAGTAAATCTCTTTTTCTGATCAAAAAAAAACAAACACCCCCAACTGTCTCTAATTCATTTTGTGAATGCTTGATATCTCTCAGCGCACTGCTCGTAGATGTTTATATGATACAATTATAAAGATTTGGTTATTACAAATGTAAAAGTTTCTGCTTTCATAAAGCCCGCACCTGATTGGCTAAATATAATTCCATGGCCACACCCATTTGTGTTCATTTGAGCTTCACTGAACTGATGATGCAGCAACAAGTCCGAACAACAGACAAAATGGTGCCATGTGGATTTGCAAGTAAGCTAGTCAGCAAGCATTTGGATTACAGCTGCAACAACTAATCGATAAAATGGATAATAATCGATTATGAAAATCATTGTCAGCGAATCTCATTATCGATTAGTGGGTCTGCGCGCGGTACATTTACTCATTACGTTACTTCTGTTCCGCAAGCACACTTCGGGGAGTAAATACTAAAGTTATGTCCCAAATGACGTACTATACACTTACACTATGCACTGTGTACTCTACCGTCTAGTGCATTGTTTCTCAGCCGGAGGTCCGCGGACCCCTAGAGGTCAGTGGTGTTATTGCAGGGGGTCCGTAGGAAAGTTTTAAAAATGTTTAAATAATATTATATAATATATATTGGTTAAATGTATCAAAACATATTCAAATGAGATGTTTTAAAATGAATCAATTTGGCTATTCGCAAATATTACGTTAGCTGAGCTGACGGTTGTTAATTGATGGATTTATTCTAAATTTATTTACAAATGAAATGATAATTTGCAAAAACCTGTGAGTAGTAGACAAGTTCAAGTGTCGCACTGATGGATGAAATAAACAAAGGATAATTCAGAGAGTCAAATTAAATGTCACAACAATAAAATGTAAAAAATAAAATCTTGAAAGGTTTTGATTCAATTTTAATGTTAATATTATTAATGTTAAATATTAATAAAATAAAGCAACATGTATAGAAATGACTGTTTAATATATAGCCTATAATTGTTGTGGAGTGAGGGGGTCCTTGTGGATTGTTCGAAATATGCTAGGGGTCCAGAGCTCACAAAAGGTTGAGAACCACTGGTCTAGTGTATGAATTTTAGAAAGGTAATATCGTCTCAAATGGCACACATTAGTTTTTTACTAACCTGAAAGTTTGCCCCATCCGATTAATCGAAAAATAATCGGCCAACTAATCGATTATGAAAATATTCGTTAGTTGCAGCCCTAATTAGGATAGTTATTCTCTAAAATTAAAGCTATGTTGTTTTGGTCAGGTGAGGAGATGAAGAAGTCAAAATTAGGCAAAAGTAGTCAAAACAGTAGTCCAAACAAGAGCTAGTAGTCTGAGGGTATAAATACAAAACCTGTGCTATCCACACACAATAATCTTCACCCTAAAATAGTTTCACTCCTTTATTACCATTAGCTACAAGCTTAACCACATATGAAGGCAGGGCTCAACATCAACACAAAAGCTGACGAATAATGGAAAATTCTGGAATCCCTTCACCTTTAAAATCTTTACATTTGAAAGTATAAGTCAGAATGTCGGTTTGCTTATGATAGTACAAACACCAGACACCAAGTACGTCTCACCAAAGGAGGGGGGGACTGAAATGAGGGAGAGCATGACGGAGAGACCAAATCTAGAGAGACAAAGCAAAAAAAGGCTCAACCAAACACCAGGTGAGGGGTAGTCAAGATAAAAATAGCTGGCCTGTAAAATTGAGGTTTTGTCTGATACAGGAAATACCAACAGCTTACTGTCTTTAGTGAAACAATATCCATGAACAGATTTTAAAACCCAATTTAATATTGCATAGGGAGAGTCAGTGTTGTCTCAATCAGAAACTACCACTGTGGTCTTAATTGCTGTTAATCAAACCACTCACATTGGTAATCCACCATACTAGCTAATATTGCATATATTGTGATGCGTGTTTCCCCCATCATACATCCTCACTGAGGATGGGTTTCTAAGATAGATCAAGCTATAGAAGCCACTCCATTCTGCCCTCTGTTGGACACTAAGTGTAATGACATAAACAAGTCCACACTATTCTTCACCATGACCCTATCTGACATATCTAAAATCTATCATATATGCGACATAGGAGACATGCCCAAAGGCTGTGCATTCTGCTGATTACTGATATGCATAAATATTACATGATATCATTGCTTCTTACTTTTACTATGTCGTAAAGCTGCCTATAGTAAAAAAAAAAAAAAAGTCAAAAATAAATAAAATAAAATAAAATAAAATAAAAAAGTATTACATCAATTCAAAGGTGCAAGTGTGTTTATAATTATAGTAACAAAAGCTGATTAAACAAGTATTTTTAAACAGTACATTTTTCTCTTTTTAGCATTTATCCTTGCAAATCTTAAGGTACATTCCATTTATCAAAGATGTGGGAAATGCATTGAGTCCTACTGAGCTCGTGTAAACAGATAAAACAGATATCTGGGAAGTGTGATTCATTTCACCCACACTTGTCCGAGATTTTACCTGTTGGCATTGCCCGATCTAGCTACATGTGAAGAGGGGAATCAGTTAAAATACTGAGCTAACCAACTTATCTTAAAACAGAGGAGCGGAAATGACAAAATGGAAAAAAAAAGTCCCATACTGTTCCTCCCATACTTCCCATACTGTATGTGTATACTTCAATTATAGCCTGTAATTTACTTGATAGTGACATAAGTATATTACAGATTACTTCTGTCGGTTAATAATTTTTAAGATAAGTACAAATGGGTGACAAATTAAATGAGAACCTAACAGCTGGGTTTAGTAAGGTGGTGGACCACCATGAGTCACCAGAACAACTTCAGTGCACCTTGGGTTTCATTTAACAATAATCCCATTCATTTAATCATATTCCCTCAGTTGCAGGTTGGCTGATAGTGTTTGTAAAGCTCCAAAATCTCCAAATCTGGTGACTGTGATGATCATATCATAAGATTTATATCATTTTCCTACTCATCAAACCGTTCAGTCAGCCCTTGCGCCCTGCAAGAGTCATCCTGCAAGAGACCACTCCCAATCAGAATAGAAACGTTTCATCTTAGCATAAAGATGATCAGTCAGAATGAATTTGAATGGACTCTCCTAGCTAAGTCCCAAACCACGTCAGCAAAATGCATACCGCTGCCATTGTTTTGTCCTTTAATTTGCCGCCTGTCTGCATAATAATGAAAATGTGATGGGCTGCAATTATTGTAATGATACAGTAAGTAACTTTTAATTTGATTGCTCATGCTAACTAGCATTACAGGATGACAGAACAGACCACCCCACCCATATGATTGGCTAAGTGGTTCATCGGAAATCATTAGTGTCAGAATGAAAGCTCAAAATGAAAGAGCACTTTTCACAGCCCTGTGCTTGAGTATGCACAACATTCTTTGCAAGGAGGTCAAGCATGTTAACTCGGTCAAGCTTAAGCGGAGAGCGTGATTAGCATCTCCATCATTCGTAGGCTCCTGTCCATACATGTTTATTTTAACAGGAGCTCACTGCTCTTTTCTGGCTGACGCCTCTATTAAATTGCTGCCCAGTGATTTGTCTGCTTTTGTTTCCTTCTTTTTCCTGTTGGTTTTTATGGCTATACCAGAGTTTGAGTGAAAGTATGTTACAGTTTTCCAAATGCTGTTCAAAGTAATATATGAGCAGTTAATTTACTGGTGATGTTCTGCCTCGGTAGGGGCAATATTTAATTCATAACAATCGGGGAAAAAATTAAGTGTAGTTTTCCTTTTTGTACAAATCTGAGCCAACCATAGATGAGAACGACTGGTTGATAAAATCATAAACCTGTTTTGTGATCAAATACAAGCATGCGAAAAGCTTTTATTTGAGAAAAAGTATCAACCTTAGTCTCGCAAGCCAGACTTCTAGCGTTCGCAAGAAAGCCTGGTATCTTTCATCAGAAACAACTAATAAATAACAGGATTATCTTGTTTTGCTTTATTCTACCAGTAACTTCTTCCAAAAAAATCTCGAATATCTTTTAAACATGGTATTCTTTTAACTTTTTCGATCCATTGGCTATATCAGTGGTCTATGAGCTGAGACTAGTGGAACTTTAATATTGGCAGACCGATTATCAGTCGAGCCCCCAAGTATGCTTACCATTAAAATAGAAATATATTAAATAATCATACATTCATCTGCTCTGGAAATAAAGTCTACTTTGCAGAGATCTGTGTGTATGTGAAGTAAGCAGTTATATTAGTGTATTAAAAGGAGAGAAAAAAATCTAATAACATCTGATGGAGGGAATCATCAAAGTCTGTTTTTTCACTGATGATCCAACACTTGAGGCTTATCAGTGCAGCTCTTCTGCAAACCCATTAGTTGGGTTTTTTGTTTTTTTTAACCTGACTTCATATCCATGTGTGGAAAAATATCAGTATCCATCCATCCATCCATCTTCTACCGCTTACTCCTTTTCAGGGTCACGGGGAACCTGGAGCCTATCCCAGGGAGCATCGGGCATAAGGCGGGGTACACCCTGGACAGGGTGCCAGTCCATCGCAGGGCACAATCACATACACACTCACACAACCATACATATAAAATATCAGTATGTTTCATCCTAAATGGAAGAACACAAATGAACAACAAATTCAGTTGGTGCATTCAGGTCAGGCTGTGGGGAACATTCTGGACTCTTCACACAGTTACACTGGCCTGATTTTTTTATCCCCCTGGCGCAATAGAGTTTGACGGCTTATCATAAAAAACACTCCACGTCAAACAAATAAAACAATCTGGGAAAACACACCACGCAATTTCTCAACACCTCAAAATGGTGAGCTGAATCACCAGAAAAGCATAACCAGAGGACATTTGGTTGGATCCTGTGTGTGGGTGCCACACTGGATCACAATGTGAAAGTACATTTCCTGTTCACTAACCATATGCCCTTTCGCAAGCCACAGAGCCCACGCTGTTCTGTAAGGTGTTAACACGAGGCTTGTTCTCCATGTCTTCTATTTCCTATGATGGCATAAAAAAACATATTTTATGATCCTTTACATTTCCAAGCCCTAAGATTTGTCGCCTAGTAACCACATGGGGAAAGAATGAAAAATAATAATAATTAAATGAATCATGCGGCTCATTAGAATTTGAAGTGGAAGTTACAATGCTAATCGATATTTTACAATCTGTATCGGCTCATATTGCTGAGCAAATATATTTTCTCACAGTTATGTCTCACAGTTGAGGGTTATGAAACGAAACCAAAACTAAATTCAACCGATATGAAATCTGCTTAAACAAGTCGGTTGTAAAATCCCCTCCAACTCCAAACTGGGAATTTCCCAAGTTATATTGCGTTAAATTAAACAAGTAAAGAATGAGCAGGGTGTGCATATCATTCACACCCTAGTGTCAATCCAAACTTTGTTTAACACTGACACAGTTCAGTTAAGCACAAATCCTTGCATCTTGTGTGATTTCAGATTGAAAAAGTACACATACATTTTTACAATTAATTCACATAATAAAGAATTCCATAAGGTTTAAAATATATACATGTGGATGTATCCCGTAAAAGCCAATACTTCAAAAACATTAAGCAAAATAATCACATCATATGCGATAATGAAGAAACATTTGTGAATCCGGACACGATGATAAAAATAAGATGTCTTGGTGCTATAAATGAAAAGTTATTATTATCTTCATTTTGTCCATTTACATGCTAATATGCAGTTAATTGTTTTACTATGCTGAAAATGGTTTGCGTTGTTATGTGTCCTGGACGGAGGAGTTGAGACAGATGCAAGTGCAGTTAAGGCGTTTATTAGAAAGGCAGACAGACAAAACGTGACTCAAACTCAGGAACGGGAAATAGGCAGAGGTCAGGTGATCTACGAATAACAATGGTAGGAATAATCCAAAAAACATGAAAGAGGCAACAACAGGATCAAGAACTTGAATGTCGCTACACAAAACAAACGGCGTGGCAAAGTCATGTGGCAAAACACTGAACATTACTTCGCACTAGAACAAAGAAATATGCAAACTGTTCAAATGGCAAACTCAAAACAGGTGCGAGTTATCGAGACATACGTGGGAGACAACCAATGACAGGACATGATGGGAGACAAGACATGAATCAATACAAAAACACGTGGCAACATAAATAAACATGACTTTTCCAGGGGAAATCCCTGACATTATGGAATAGGGCTGTAGGACTCGTTTCAAGTCTCGGACTTGAGATTGGCTCAAGACGTTTGCTGTATCAACTTGGACTTGTCTCTAAATGATTGGTATTTGTACTTGGATTTGTTTCGGTCTTGGGCATTGGTCTTGGTCTCAACCGAGGGTTTCTAAAAATAATGTTCGTGTTGTCCTCACACGCTAAAAAGTTTGACAATAAGTAATCCGTTCTTCTAAAAACGTATTGTAGCAATTGACGAATGAAGGCAACTAGTTGAATTAAAGGGATGTGATGGTTTTCAGTCTCGAGCTTGACTTGTCTCACTTGACTTGAATCGACCTTGACTTAGCCTCAACCTTGGGATTAAGACTCGGTCTTGACACCATCTTGGACTTGACAGTGGTGGTCTTGACTAGAATAAAGAACCATGAGAAGATGTGCTAGGAATTCCCAGTGAGAACTGACCACCTCAAATGTCCTTAATAGAGAACTGTATTCACAGTATCTGAGCGGTGTGTTAGATGAAGAAGATGGCCTATTTCTGGCATGCACAAGATTACTTTGGAGAGAAGAAGGTTTGAAGTGCATTAAGCACCAGGTATTTCCTTGCTACTTTTACTCTGAAATGGAATTTAATAAAAGACTATAGCCCCTTGGACTTTTACATAAAAGAGTGTGATATAAGTGGCTGAGACTAATATCAGCTCCGGGAAAGCTGAAGTGTGTCTGTACAACTATGAGGATAATGAGAAATCCTCTAGGACAAGCATCAGGGTAAGCATCTTTCTGTTTTGAGGAATGCTCTTTAACCGAAGGAGACATGACATTTTGCTTGAGCTGCAGGAACTCAAATGAAAAGTGAGCATGAATTGTGTCCTAACGTTCCCTTAGACCTCGTAGTATGGAGACTAAACAATGTTTGCCATCTGATCTGTCAGAGGGAGCTTAGCTGATGGTACTGATACCACTAACACCATGGTATGAGATAAAAGCACAATATATACAGGTACAAATGATGTAAAGGCTCCTGCTGGTAGGAATTGTTTACTTCGACTCTCAGTCCTCATTCTCACATTCTGTGATGAACGCGTTGGCCCTGCCTGTACACGCTGGACGATTCCCAAACACGCTGGCCCGGCGGGTTATACCAGCACCATTAGTTCTGCCTGATCATGCCTACAGCATCAAGTCCTGCTATTTGAGCCCCACCTACAGGGAAATGATTCTTAAAATTGGTTCAAGCCAAGGACAACAATGTCATACTCCGTGAATAGCTCCTAAATGTAATCTTAGAGAATGTTGATATCATTTATTTCTTAGTGCATGTCTTTGGTATTAAGGTATGAATGTGTCTGAATGTACCCTGTTGAGCACACAGCCATTCATTGATGCAGTATCACTGAATCAGTGACCTTTGCTGAAGAACCAGGTCTCAAATGGAATGTAAACTAGCAGGATGCTCCAGGTTACTTGTACACCGAATAGCTGAATTTTTGTGTAAACATCCTGAGGGGTTAACATTTGCTACTATGTTGTTTTCACCAAAAGCTACATGAGATAAAAGGGTAGCTAGGGCACTGAAAGGTCAAGGTGTAATTCCATGTCTTAAATACCATTAGTATCCGTGCAGCCATCTGCCCCACCTGCCCACCATTAGCTACTGTAGGAAAGTGGCCAAAGCAAAGCTTGGCCAGCAGTGATCAGCCATGTTTTGAGTTGGTAGCAATGGCAACATTGTTTATGATTTACATGGACAATAAGGATCCAATTAAAGAGCCTATCCCTCAGGATACAATGAAGAGATGTATCTTCTCTGTACTGGCAGGTGGTAGAATGAACTTCCCCTGACTGTCTGAACAGCACTGAGGACCTACAATATATGGTCAAAACTATGTGGACACCTGATCATGTGTGCTTATTGAACACCCCGTTTCAGATTTGGTCCCCTTTTGCTGTTATAAAAAAAAAATAATAATAACAATTTTAGTCCCCCAAAATGCAGATTTCATGTGGATATGTGGCCAAAAAAAACCTACACATTTTCAAAACTATTCATATATGTAGATGGGATTCTGACCTATTTGTACTAGCATAATGAAATGCTTTTGATGGAGATTCCACTTCTGCTTTGTAAGTTGCTCTGGATACATTCATTTCCCAAAGTCTGTGAACGTAAATGCAGATGCTTTAGCAAACAAAAATGTGATTTACACAGAGGAGGTTTTTGTAGACCACCCTTTTGCCAAGCTACACAGTGAAACTATTTCTGCACTATCCCGAAGGACATCACAATAATAGAATCTGTTTATTTGATGGGTTGATGTAAATAAAGTGCTTGAGTTGCTGATGAAATGATGCATCGCACTTGTATCT
Organism: Ictalurus furcatus; assembly: GCF_023375685.1. Classification (NCBI taxonomy): domain Eukaryota; kingdom Metazoa; phylum Chordata; class Actinopteri; order Siluriformes; family Ictaluridae; genus Ictalurus; species Ictalurus furcatus. The sequence goes on from NC_071267.1 coordinate 8,683,649, forward strand.
GAACTGAAGCTCGTTGTATCTGAACTCCCTGATGGCAGAGCACGGGTACCCACAGCCTACAGGCAATTCACACACGCCGATGACATGATTCTCCTCCCCATCTCCATGGATACGGCCATTCAGCGGCATGCACCATTTCGGAGGAGAATGATAAATTGCTGGCAATTTGCAGCTCTGTGAAATCTGTAGACACAAAGGAGGATTCTGGAAATGTGTTACATGTGGTGTATGCAGTTCTCCATCCAGTTATGACAATCCCCAGAATCCAAACTTGAGGACTCAATTCCATATTAACTAGCCATTACAAATTACAAATATGTATATATATTTATTTATATATATATATATATATATATATATATATATATATATATATATATATATATATATATATGTTAATAAGGCTAATAATCAATCACTACATGGTTTAATGTCACTTTGAGGCTCTGGTTATTAATCCTGACCAATCTCAGACATTCTGAAATACAATTCTGTCTTCTTAGGAAATATATTAGTCACTAAGTTCTAGGCATTTGAATTTTAGCAAAAAGTTTCGTTTTTGTCCCATTCGGGTTGCACTGTGCCAACTGAACAAAGTCTGAAAAACACCTTGTTTTTCTCTGAGCATCACCAACTCAACATTTTGTTCCTGAAGCCTTTTCTGGCTAATTGGGAATACCCTCCTCTGGCTCTGTGATATCTCACCTTCACTAACAGACTCATGGGAAAACTGTGGCTCTACTAAATGCACCACTTCACTTCTTAGAGACTGCAGTCCAGTCCAATCCAAACAAATCACCTCAAAAGAGACATCCACTGCCATCTCGCCTCTTATCACATCACTCCTCAGGGTATGGGAGGGGGGAAATCAGTCCCACTGACAGGAATGATGATCACCATTAATAAGGTCATTTAAAATCCATGGCTCAGAGCTGGACAGGGCGAAGGAGGACGTGTGAGCTTGGGGTTGTGGTGAAAATTATTCTTCTGGAGTCATTTCAGTGGATTTGAGGGCATAGTTCAGTCAAAGCAAAGTGATCAATTTATTAGCTAGCCTACCACCAAGTAAAAACTGCCCAATTCCATCTTTTGATTGCCCAGAAACTTTCTAAACTACAAGTGGTAGCTAACATAATGTACAAACATATGCCAAGATGGTATGCTAGTTAAGAACAACAATACAGGCTAAGGGAAGTGAACGAGTTGATGATCATTATTTTCTTCAAATAAAGTTGTAGCTCAGCAGGTGGCAAGATTCAGAACCATGCACTATAGTTACAGTATCGAGGCGTGTCGCACCAACACCAACAACATGCATTAAGTTCAAACATACATACCAAATGGAAATGTTTGTTTTGTAAAAGTCAATAAGGAATATGTTTTCTGGTTCTTAAACCTGCTTGTCCACTGGGCAGCTAGGCATAAGATAACATTTGCCTGAACACAAAGTTTCAACCATTTTTGGGATCCCCCCTACCAGCCTCTGTATCTTTTTGAACTCCTGTTCATGCTGCATCACAGGGTAGTGTAATACGCTTAAAGCGCTATCTACCCTCTTCCACATACATGAGCTCACAAATGCCCACGATTGGCTATTATGGGTCTGATTGGCAGACTATGTCTTCTATCCATTCCACCCAATTTTGCTCGCTTGACTCCTGGCCATAGATAGTTGTGGCATCATCAGGTTTCAAAATTGCAATCTCCCAATGATTGCAATTCTGAGCTTTTCTGTTGTGCCTCTCAAGATACCCCAACCCTAAATTCAATTCAATTTTATTTGTATAGCACTTTTTACAACGGTCATTGTCTCAAAGCAGCTTTACAGAAATATATAAACACGGTATACAGATTTTAAATGTATGAATTTATCCCAAATGAGTGAGCCGGTGGCGACAGTGGTGAGGGGAAAAACTCACTCAGATGATATGAGGAAGAAACCTTGAGAGGAACCAGACTCAGAAGGGAACCCATCCTCATCTGGGTAACGACGGATAAGAAAGTTCATTATGGATTTATATGAAGTCTTTGTTGAACTAGTCCACTGTTCAAAGGAGACCCGAGTGCAAAACTGCATGTTGTAATTGCAGTCCCAGGGCCTTAGTAGCAACCGTAGTCCCAGCAACCACAGTGGGAAAGTCCATCTGGAATTGGAGTTGATGAGAGCTCCATCCAGAGATAGGGCATCCGGAACGGATCAGGCATGTTCGGAGAGCAGAAAGGGTCAGGATCACTGGCATCTAAATAAAATCATGTGTGGCTCGACAGAAGGAGAGAGGGAGAGATTGTTACGTAAGACTGTGCTTTGCGTAAAAGAAAGTCTACTCATGGTAAGCTTGAGTAAACAAATATGTTTTAAGCCTAGACTTAAACACTGAGACTGTGTCTGAGTCCCGAACACTAATTGGAAGACTGTTCCATAACTGTGGGGTTCTATAAGAGAAAGCTCTCCCCCTGCTGTAGCCTTCGCTATTCGAGGTACCAACAAATAGCCTGCATCTTTTGATCTAAGTAGGCGTGGCGGATCATAGAAAACCAAAAGGTCGCTTAGATACTGTGGCGCGAGACTGTTTAGTGCTTTATAGGTCAATAATAATATTTTATAATTAATGCATGATTTCACTGGGAGCCAATGCAGTGTGGATAAGATCAGAGTGATGTGGTCGTATCTTCTGGTTCTAGTTAGGACTCTAGCAGCTGCATTCTGGACTGTTTATGCTCCTACTGGAACATCCAGACAGTAAGGCATTACAATAATCTAGTCTAGAGGTGAAGAAAGACTAAATCTACTTGTTCCAGGCACCTATGCTACTGATTTGTCAACTCCTGGGTGACATGGTTGGAAGAAGAAGTGTTTGATGATTAATGGGGACTAATATAATAAAAAAGATAACTAATAAAATAGTAAAATATATATGAGTTTATATATATGGGCAGCTGTGGCTCAGGTGGTAGAGCGGGTTGTCCACTAATCGTGGTGTTGGCGGTTCGATTGCTGGCCCACGTGACTCCACATTCCGAAGTGTCCTTGGGCAAGACACTGAACCCCAAGTTGCTCCCGATGGCAAGTTAGCGCCTTGCATGGCAGCTCTGTTACCATTGGTGTGAGTTTATATATGTATATAAAGCATATATAAGCATGTGATTTAAAAAAAAAAAAAAAAAACCTGGTGGTCTGATAAAATAATTTTTGATCAGTGCAGAGGGTTATTCACTTTCTTGCAAGCAGTGCTGAGCAATACCACTTCTCTCTCTTTCCAGTACAGGTCCCAACAGGATGAGATCAAAAGCTGAATTCTCAAGAGAAAATACTTTAGGATCCAAAGAAAACATGCAACAGGTGTGTCGCTCTAATCAAAATGGCATGCAGTAGCTCTAATCTGAGTGCCAACTATAAAGTCAAACTGCCAAGGATGCAGCAGTGAGAAAAAAATATATATGTACTTGTTTTGAACCTTGAGACACAGATTTGTTTATTCCGAGTTCTTGTAATGAGCCAAGTATGTGAACATATCTCGGATATCAGCCAAGAAAATGACAACGTTTGCTGCAATCCCACGGTCTTAAAAAGATCTCAAGTGCTGGGTAAATTCTCAAGTATATCATTAATGAAGGCAGACAGCGTTGTACGTGTTTTTATGAGTTTGTTGTGGAATATAGCTGTATGATATGTCATCCTGGATTAGACCAGAATCAGAACGTTCATTCAGAAATCACTTTGTAACATGAGAAATTAAACACATCGTACAAATCGGCTACTACGCAAACGGTGACACGTCGTGTTTTTGCACTATAGATAACAAGGGTCTTATCTAAGAACTGTCTCTCACATAGCTCATCTTGTAGTGTGTGTTAGGACTTTATGACCACCTGAGCTTGACAGGGGTGTAAAGTTGAGTGAAAAACACATCAGAAAAGCAGATACCTTATTACTTTATTATGTAAGTCTGGTTAAGTACTTGCTTATACTTGCTTGCGTTTTTGACTTTTACTTACTACATTTCAAAAGAAAAATCTCTACTTCATGACACTTCACACAACAAATATAAACTTTAACAGATATAAGAGCGAGAATGAGCCCTAATGCTGCCTGAGGACGTCTCTAGAAAATCTATTGACTTCACACAATTCCATGTGTACTACATACACCTCATTTGAACACAATAGTTGACCTTTATTATAAGCGCTTGTGGTATTGCTTGCGTCATGCAGATTATTACGCTTATTATTAATATGTCACATGACCATAACATGTCTGTTGGCTTTACTTGTCTTACTGTTGAATTGTTTACTTGATGCGTCTCTGTCAAGTCATTGTAACCGTTATCTATATTGTATTGTTCTACTCAGCTAAGACTTGGTTTTGTTTTTCTTTAGGCGGGAGACAACAGAAACGAGCACTTTCTGGAGTTTGTACTGAACAAAATGTACAAATTATCTTATAATAATAATAATAATAATAATAATAATAATAATAATCCTATTATAATGGAATCTTAGACCGTGATTAAGCCATAGCATCCCTACTATCACTGTAATACACTGTATGCATCTGTTACATATTCTTTATATTTATAGAGGCATATTGAATTGTGACCGCTAGCCATTAGCATTCAGCTAACTTGTATCGTCTGAGGTATTTTCATGCTAGATAACGTTTGTCATGTCACGGCAAACTAGCGACTCCATTTCCCAGAATGCACTGCAAACGACAAACATGGCCGACGACTACAATTTCCCAAACAACACTCAGACACGTTCACCTTCTCCTGCAGACTAATCACACACACCTGTTCCCAATTACACTCTCAATTACACCACACTACTTAAGAGACTCATACTTTGCAAAGTAATACGTTCAATTGCCATAGTCTCTGTATATTATCAAGCCGTTCCATTTTTTTGTCCATTCAGGTTTTGTTTCTGCTTTGCCTTTGATGATACTTCCTGCCTGACCTGCTCTAGCCTGTTTGCCTGACCACTGCCTGTCTTTGTTTATGTCTTTTGGCTTGCCCTCTGGATATTATACTCTTCATTAAAGCTCGTAATTGCAATTGCATCCTGCCTCATCCCTCATTACGTGACAACATTTGAGAGATGATGAATAAAGCTGTTGTTAGTTAGCATTAGCTAATGTTGGTCCTTGGTGAAAGAGGCCTGTATTTACCAGTAATTCAAATGAGAGTGCCATTTGAGGCACTTTGTCCTTTTGGGAATCTTTCTTGTGATTTTACTTTCATACTTTTAGTCAATTTAAGATTTCTACTTGAACCTGAGTGAAGAATTTGAACTTCAAATCTTTTTTTGAAGCATTTAAAAAAAAAAAAAAAAACTTCTATAAAGAATTTCTGTACTTTTACCACCCGTGTAGAAAATTAGATCTAGTGACAGAAAAGTAAGGATGATTCATGATTATTTAGTGATGCATTAATATATACAGTGACAGCTCTGTTCTTACATTCCTTCATTTGGCAGATGCTTTCATGCAAAGTAACCTTCTTGTCACTAGCACAGAAACGTAACCGCTGAGCCGCCACGTATCAGACAGACGGCCTTCAGTCAGACTATCAGACTACGCTCTAAATCAGACTGACAGAATGAAGCATGCTCGTACTCATTCAGGCCAGTATTCCAAATAAGCACCGAGACATTTTCATCTCCATGACCACACAATCATCAGAGATAACTAACAAATCGATTACACGATACAGTTTTGTACCAGTTTAGGTAACTTCTTCATCACTGCTGTAATAACTCACTGATACCGCTTAGAAAAGAGCTGAAAAGTTCTCACACACCGGACACTGGTGAATGAGTAAATTCATGTTCAGTCCTTTATATGGTGCCTTCTTTTGTCCAAGGTTTATCCAGCACATTTTCTCCTTAGTGACTGTGTGGAATGTGAGAGAACAGCATTTGCATAGTGGTGTTATCATCTCTACCTCCATGGCCTTTTGTTATTTCCTCTTATTCATGGGTTCTTTACAAGTCTCTACACTATGGTGCAGATCTAAGTCCAGGCAAGCAGACTATTCGCTAACACTTTACTAGTACTCTATCAAAATCTTGCTTAAGGCTGTGACATTACCACAAGGAAAACTGGTTCATCCTTCCTTATTTCACATAGGAATGCATTAACTTACATGAGAATATTTATAAAATAGTTCAAAATATGTCTAAAACAATTCGAGCATGTCATATACAGTAAGTGCCTGTCTACAAAGCCAACACAAACAGTCGAGTCTGATAAAGAAGCACTGGCATTACCTCTACGAGTCATGTGATCCTGTAGCAGGAGCATTAACAGACTCTTAAACAGAAAAGACGACAATGACTCGTGCTATCTCAGAAGTTCAGGGTTCGGTGCTAGCAAGCAGCTGCAGAGTTCAAATCCTGAGACTACCACTACGACATAAAGACCTGTGAGCACGACCATTAAGTTTCAGCTGTGTTTGGATTTGAAACACGACAAGCTGTGCTTTTATAAGAATATAGTCCATGACAGGGTGGTGTGATCCTTTTATGATTGGCAACAATTGCTTTTTTCCCCATTTATTAATGAATGATACATGGCTTGCTGTTTATAGTTACATAGGGAGTGTTGGGCGATATGATAAAAATATCATATCACTACACTTGAGGATATTTCTGATACACGATGCGTATCACGATATATAATTTAGCTAGCAAACTGTCTGTCAAACAGAAGTAAAATAAAGAAAATAAAGCGTTAAACTGAGTTTGACGATACTTTTCTTTAATGCCTACAAAGTCCAAGAAGATGAAGGTTTTCAAAGAATTACGTCCAATCAACCATTCAGTACCATTTAATTTGTAAGTATTAAAAACGTTTTTAAAAAAAAATACCCTCATAGCATACGAACGATATCTCTTATTCAAAATCATTTCTCACGATATCGATGTTATATCGATATATCGCCTAGCCGTATAGTTACATTTATGGAAAGTTGTGGGAAGTCTGTGAGATAAGTTAATCTCCTGTTAAGTTCACTTGCGTTCAAAGATGGTACAATACTGTTTCTTCAACCCAGGAACAAATACACACAAGCTTTCACACAAAAATGGCTTATAGTACAAAGTACAAATAAAGTAAAAAAAGAGTCAGAACAACAAAAAATATATAAATAATTCTCTTTATATGTACATTTACAGTTCCAAAAATATCTTTACCAAATCCAACTCCAATCCTTTTCAATCTTTTCTTACAAGATTGGATCAAAGTCCACCATTTCTTTGTTGGTATTGACTCTCGGTGTCGTATTGGTACCATCTCTACTTACATTATAACATCACTAACCAGTTTTTCCCTCATCACCCTCTCGTCTGCTCGCTCTTGGAACTTAATAAGACAAGAAAAATGCAGATTGTTACGTCCTTTGACCTGAAGGCTGGAAAGTGCTGGAAAACGTATCACTGTTACAAACCACTGACATCCAAGACTCCTTCCGTAAACGTTAAATAAATGTCTCCTAACAGGAAACATCACCATGTCAATGGGTATATGGTTTTTATTCTTTGTTAAAGTTAATGTATGTATTATTAGTATTAGATTAGATCCGGTGTATGGGTTGATACTATAGAAATAAGCACATTAATATAAAACTGCGTTTAAATTACAGCTGTCCGAGCTGCTGCTGTAGACATTTATTCAACACCTTCTGACCAATCAGATTTGAGAATTCAGCAATGCTGTGGTATAAATATCTCCAACCACCATCAAATACTCTCTCTCTCTCTCTCTCAGACAAACACACAGCTTTACAACTGAGGAACTCCAGATCCAAACAACATTCGTACACCCTGGGTCCTTTTTTTCCTTTTTACAATTTACGCTCAGCGGCCTTGACTTTGTCCTTGTGTCTTGTTCAAAAGGGATGTTTTAGCTCCTAAAAGGGTTGCGTAGCAAAGCTAGACAATAAGCAAGCACGAAACTTCTCACAGATTTTTCTGTTTTGTTTAGTTTTTCTGTTTGTTGTCAGACTTTCTCACAGAGTAAGCCTTTGTTATTCTTATATAGTAATGAATACTTCCTAGGCAGATATATAACCCATGCTACGATTTTAAAACCTACTCTTCTATTAATCTTCTCGCGTGCTTACAGACTGCACAACTGTGGCTCTTTAGAAATCCTCAGTGTCCCATTACTTCCATTCCCTGAGCTGACTGCACCGGTTGAGACTGTAACATGCGCTTTGAACACCTGGAAAGTGTTAGGTGCCTGTATATAGACTGATATAAGTAATTCATTATAAGCTCATTTGGCCTTACTTATGGTAGACATTCAGGCTAAATTTAATCTTAGTCTAATAATATTAATAAATGAATTACCAGGGACCAAAAAAATGGAATTTGCGCTTGTTTTGCGGTGCCCGTGTTCAACATTGAATTTATTTGTGATGTCACAGTCTACAGTAGTGGTTAATGGCTCATATGAAAGTAGACACTCAGGGCTTTAAGAATTTGCAGTGTTTCACAAGGATTTCTTTTTCTACCTAGCCTACTAGGTTTAAATATTATCATTTTATTGTGGCAGTTGTACACAATGTTTTACTATAAAAAAAAAAAGCTGTAGTTGTGCTGTCTGTTTTATCCCTGTTTTATCCAATGTTATTGAGGAGAGGTGTGTATTATTTGCCCAGCACAGTGCTCAAACCCCTCCCCTTTCTCATCACACTGCTCACCAGCAGTTAAACTTAGGCCTTGTTTAAACTAGTGCGTTTTCATTTTAAAACGCATAACTACTGCTACGGTTACGCCTGTCATTTACACTACTCCGGCGTTTCCGACCCTCGAAAACAAAGACCCCGTTTTAGTTTGAAAACTCCAGGCTGGCGTTTCAGTGTAAATGGACCAAAATGCAGACTTTTGAAAATGAAGGCGTGGCTTCGCCCACATTCGCCCCCCTGATTGGTTCTTCTGGATCATTGCGTATCTTTCCCTGTTTTGCCAAGCCCCTACCATACGCCCATTACGCTACCTTGCTTGTATACACAACAACACGGAGACTGAACCGCAAGCTTCACTGGCTTTGTCATCATTCTTAGCAGCCATTGTGCAGTTCAATTCTGTATTTTATAAAACTGCAGCTGCCTACATGCACAAGAGGTGAGCTACGATTAGAGCGATCAGCAACAAATCTCATTTCGAGTGGCGTAAGACCTACATGGAACACCGGTTTGGACTAGCAACCAACTTCCTGTTTACACTTGTACGTGCATGCCCAGTGTGCATGAATGGTCATGTGACATGCGTATTCGGCCGTATAGTGTGGACGGAGATCGTTTCTGAAACTCAGAGGAAACGCCAGTGCGGACGAGGATCGTTTTCATTTTAAAACGCCGTTTATAACGAAAACGCACTCGTGTAAACAGGGCCACAGAGTCATGCTACTCTACACACAGAAACCCAACAATGTCCTGACTAATCTTATAACAGACTTGCAGCGATAAAATAATTTGTTTGTTTATAATGAGGGTTAAAATACGTTTTGTTAGGTAACAAAGAAAAACATATAAAAACATGTAAGAAGTTGTTTATTTAACATTTATGGAAGGTCTCCAGCGTCAGTGCTTTGTAAAGTGGTCTTGTCCCTCAGCTGTTATACTGGCTCCAAGAGAGAACAAAAGCTACTATAAAATAATAGGAAATAACCTTAATTTATGGAAGTTCTACGACTTAAAATTTTATTACAAATGGTTTAAAATGTTTGTCGTGCTGTTTTTTAACTGTAAAAAAAACTGCTGTGGTATAAGAAGAATAAAACACTTAAAAATGTGCTGTTATAGGAAAGTTATCAACTTCAGGTTAGTAACAATAACTCTCCTATATAAGGAATATTAACTAAATAACAAGGCAAGTTATCACATTCATTAACATTTTTTCACATGTAGAGTGAAAATACATTTCACTGATGACATGAACATTGCATGGATAATGCAGATGTTGATTATTTGGCTTATTCGGTTTATTATTTAAAACATTAACCAATACAAGTATTAGTTATTTTAGTTAATGTTACTTATGGACTATTACAGATGAAGTAAATGGTTTGTTCGTGTTAACTAATGCATTAAATTACGTCAGTTAAGGAACATTAATGTATTATTATATTCATCCATCATCCATTTTCTATAACGCTTATCCTACAGGGTCACGGGGAACCTGGAGCCTATCCGAGGGAGCATGGGGCACAAGGCGGGGTAGACCCAGGACAGGGTGCCAGTCCATCGCAGGGCACAATCACATACACACTCACACACCCATTCATACACTACAGACATGCCAATCAGCCTACCATGCATGTCTTTGGACTGGGGGAGGAAGTGCCGCATACACGGGAATCGAACCCCCAACCCTGGAGGCAAACGTGCTAACCACTCATCCACCGTGTGCCCTGTATTATTATATTATCAGAAAAAATTCATTCTTACAGGGTTATTACAAAAACATCTTTTTTTAAAAACAACTAATAGTTACAAGATTATTAAGTCTATTTCTAGGCATATTTCCTCAAATTAAGCTCGACATTAGCAAATTCCATCGGCAGATATTTTTGCTTCATACTAGACATAAATGTTTTAAATAAATGTAATTATTTGCCAATGGAATAGACCAATTTGAAAAGTGAAATGAGCAAATATGTCTATAAATACGCTTAAAAACCCTTTTACATTTTTAATAATCGAATCTAATATCTAATACTTATTACGAGGTTAACAATAATCTCATAATAAATGTTAGATAAATCTGCAAATTGAAGATGTTTTACTTGATAAGATACTTACTCTTGGAACTATATGAAGAGAGATGGCAAATTAAAGGACAAAACAAAATAATGGGCTGTTAAGGTGTTGGGTCACTAGGAGGTGTTAGTACAGCTTCACTGTGTCTTGTCATTGATTCTACAAGGCTCTGGAACTGAACTGAAGCGATGAACACCATTCTTCCAAAAGATATTCCCTCAAGTGGTGTTTTGATGATGGTGATGGAGAGCGTTGTCTAATGCATGACTATAAAACCTCCCATAGCTGATCAACTGGGTTGAGATTTGCTGAGTGCAAAGACAATCATTTTCATAGTCATCAAATCATACCCTGCGGATGGGGGCGGAGTCATCCTGGAAGAGACTGGAGCTAAGCCAAAGCAGCAAAATAAATAAATGCCCTCTACAGAAAAACAGAGCCAGTGGCTTTTCCTTTAAATTTTCACACATCTTTACTCTTGCAGTCCCTCCAGGATCGCAGAAATAAACGTAAAATCAAGCAAATGGTCTGCAGATACAATATTGCTACAATATTCAGAGGAACTTGCAATTTTTCAAAATTACGGCAGATTTTCCATAGATTTGGGCCAAGACGTCATCACAATGCACATTCAGTCAAAGCCCTCTTCAAAATTCACATGCATGGAACATGAGTACAGCGGAAAGGTCTCATTTACCAACAAAACATCACTGCGAAAGACCGTGCAAAACAATTTCATGCAAAACAATTCCATGCAAGTGCAATTTCGCCAATTCATGTAGTTTTCTGCAACAACAAAAAAAAGCACAAAAAATTCCTCAAATTGGGAGGAAAAAAGTCGGAGCAAAATCACGCATTTTTCGCCGCAACAATCACAAATAAAACTTTCCGAAATCCTGTACGGACTGCCTATCCTATTAGTATCACTGCAGTTATTATATATTTCATACACTGTAAAAAATAACTGATTTACATTTATGTACTGACAATTTGGGTTGGTTGATGCAGAATATAGCTGAGGTTCTTGCCCAACCATGACAGCTTGCCAGTGCTGGGATTTGAGTACATGACTCTGTGATATCTGCGATACATAGCCTTAAACACTGAGCCACCACAACTGCACCACAGCAAGCTTACACTGATTCAACTACTTCCACCACTGAATTAATTCCACTAAAAGATTGCGTTGAATCAATGCAAACTAGTTGAGCTAGTTGAGCTGGTTGTGTTGGCTCAGTCGTTAAAGTTTCAAATAACAGAAAAAACGGTTGTGTATTCAAATCTCAGCACCACCAAACGGCCTTGATTGCGTCCTTGAGAATTACAGCTTAGTTCTATCCAGCATCAACCAAATGAGCAAAAGTAATGTGTGTTATTTCATACTACGTAAGATATCACAGTTCCTTATTGTACATATGATTCATATTTATATTGTTTACTGCCAATCCAGGTTGCCGGTAAATGACTTTAAAATCCACAGTCATTTTTCTCTTTGTAGTAGCTAGCTACAACATGCTTTAAGATGGAAAATTGATTAATATGATGAATCTCATTACAGCAATGATAACTGGTTTGTTGAGCGCTAGGTAAAACAAATACAGTCATCAGTTGTGGAGTTTCCTTTAGAACTTCCAGATATTCCAGCACACACTGCATAGGCTGCATAATGTTCTTTTGCTTTAACGTCCAAATATATAGCGTAAAATTAAAGTTAAAACATAAAGTCTTTATCTATCGCAGCATGCTCCTGCCGAATGCAACCCCGACGTAACACAGACCTGCAGTGTAAAGAATGTCAACCGACTACTACAGGGAGATTATTTACGAGTTAACAAAAGTCACGAACGTGCTCTCCTGCTGGAATACATCCTCGACATATTGTTTTTCCTGCTCCTCATATTATACATACGTTTAAACAAAACAGTTGTGCTTTCAGCAGTACTGGGATTTAAACCCACAACTTTCCAATCACTTGCACACACAACCTACTACTAAAGCTCATAAGAGAATTACTGGGAAGACTAAACCATACTTATGAAGCTTATGCTTCTCATTAGCGGCAATGCAAACACAGGCTTAAACACTACCCACTGCACCATCTCACCGCCCTACATAAACCCCTGCAAGTCTTTCGGTTTTTTTAATAACTAGCTTACCGTTAACATCATAGTAACCATGCATACAATATACTGTTATCATAGACACTTTATAATAACAACACTATTTCTGTGTGCTATTCGGTAGGCAACTAGCCAGGTACTCCTGATTCAGCATTTCAGCTCCCAAGATAAATTCTGACACTTTTAGAAAGGAAGAAATAGGGACTGACAGCACAATATTCTGCTTTCTGAAAGATTTTGTTTCCGTATTTTGGAAAATTGGATGGACGATATCCATCTTAATGAAGGCATCTTCATAGTTCCAAAAAACAGCAGAGATGTGCTAGAATTAACGACATCATGATGATGAAGGGAGTCCTTAATGTGATGCCTGCTGAGGTCCCTTTTGTTTGTTTTTTTTGTTTTTTTATTAAAATGCTGTTCTGTGAGGAGAATTTCAGAAAAAAAAAAAGGTAATATATAGTACTGTACATTTCCTTGTTGCAGCGATGGTATCGTTATCATTGGTCATATCCTTTAATATGCATTTTTCGGTATATACATGTTAGAAGCTACAAAATTGGACCATAATTATCTTTTAGTGTACAGATGCATGCACTTTTCTAGGTAAAAGATACATAACAGGTATAAAAAAGGTACAAAGGGTGCAGGTTTGAAGGTACCAACGAAAGAACAGTTCAGTAACTGTAACTATGATGCTCGGAGAGCATGTTCATTCTTCATTACAGTTAGAAATTACCTGCGTGGTGCATATAATTCTTTCTGTTACTCACATGGAAATAAACACTATAACTTTCTGGGTTTTGTTTGGCTTTGTACCTCAGGTGCGTCCTCTGTGGACGTTAAACATCCTACATATAAGTACACCCTTTTTTAGTGCAGTTCTACACTACAGTTATTATGTTTTCACTTCCTGTAGTAACAAGGTTATATTTATGTCTTTAATCATACAACACCAAGTACTTTAACCAAGTATACGTACACATTTAAGTAATATATCTAATGTAATGTGGCAAACTGCTATTACAATCTTATTATAAGTGTATCTTAAGTCTAGCATATAGTGGTTATATAAAATGAATGAATTAACTACATTCCTTTCTCACTTCGTTATAAGAGGTGTTATACAACAGTTAGTTGCGGTCCACTAATTTGATTGGTGATTATATTTAGCATAACCACACTGGGGCGTTTCTCGGTGTGTATCACTCTACTAGTCTGTGTTCATCACATAAAATTCCACTTCCTAGTTCGAACAGTTATTACAGTAGTGTTAGTGACATCATCAGCTGACATGGCAAACGATGCGTTTCAGGAATATAACTTTTGGCTCAAAATATGAAAGCTGGGCAGATAAAGATGAAAAAGGAAGAAGGGACGCCTTCTGTAATTTTACTGTAAGCAGCTTTAACAGGAATGCAAAAATCAATGCAAAACAGCCAGCTAGCTGACGTGATGTAAAGTGAGTGGGGCTTCTTCAGGATCTTTGTGGAGCAAAACTACATTTACATTTAGATTTATTCATTTAGCAGACGCTTTTATCCAAAGCGACTTACAGATGAGGAAATACAAGCAAAGCAATATATCAATCAGAGAACAATACAAGTAGTGCTACCATACAAGATCCATTAATTGAGTTCCAGAAGAAGCAAAGTGCACAGAGTAGAGGTGTAAGTGCAAAATTTATATATATATATATATATATAATTTATTTATTTATTTATTTATTTTTTTATGAGTTGGTTAGGTGTTCACGGAAGAGGTGGGTCTTTAGCTGTTTTTTGAAGATGGTGAGAGATTCTGCGGTCCGGATTGAGGTTGGAAGTTCATTCCACCACTGAGGAACAGTTAGTGTGAAGGTTCCGGAAAGGGAACTTGCGCCACACTGAGTTTGAACTACTAAACGTCGGTCGCTAATCGGTCGCAGATTGCGTGAGGGAACGTAAGCCTTCAGGAGAGAGTTAAGGTAGGAGGGTGCTGTTCCACCCAGCACATTTGGCCGTATTGAGTCTAAAATGTCACCTCCTGGATATTCTTTTCTCATTTATTATTTCTTTCTGGTTGCTTGCTAATAAATTGCAACTATATAATCATAGGCGTAACTTATACTGGGGATGCTGGGGACATTGGGAACATTTCCCCACCTCTTTTCATATGCCTAGTTTTATGATTTTGTCCCCATCACCTTTGCAAAATATAGCGTGTTCAAATATCAAATGTCGAGTAGCACAACAGAGAAACGTTCGCCTTATCGTCAGGAAATCACGAGTTGGAATCCCGACGAAGCCACGGCCATCTGTGGCTTGTCGTCAAGAGAGCAAAATTGGCCGTGCCCTCAAGGTGAGAAGGATGACATTACTGTCTTTTTCCTTTCAATAAGAACAACACTGTCCAATCCTGGGACGTATGAGGAAGAGGGTAGATAGCGCTTTCCTAAGAGTGTGTTACGTTGCCATGTGATGCAGTTTGAAGAGTTGAAGACGTTGGCTTAATGTGTCTTGGAATATAATAAAACTCACATTAGTAATTGACATGTTCCTAGGGGTTTTTTATGTTCTGTGACACAAATGCTGAAAGACAGGGAGAGAGAGAGAGAGAGAGAGAGAGAAAGAGAGCGGTAGAAGACTGCAGTACAGTTAAGCCTATGAAGGTAATAAGATACACAGTACGACTGTAAATAAAGTTTTCTCAGTGTTTGTTCATTCAAATATCTATCTATCTATCTATATATATTGGGTTTCCTCAATTTCCTTCCAATGGTTCCCTCCCACCAAAAAGTATATTTCAAATCTATAGGAAACAATGACTGAGACCAATACAGGTCATAAGAAAAGTTACATCCCCTAAAATCACTCTGCATTTGAACCCTAATCGTTCATTGCTGTTTAACCGTGACACCACACTGACATCTAACGTGACAGACATTGTTGGAGAAGACGTATCACTCAGCTGCTGTGTGTTTTACAATATTCCAGAACAAACCATTCTCCATGGACAGAAAAGGCCTGTTGTTATGAGTTAATTCCCACCACGGCATGTCTCGTGACATCACGCAAGAGCTGGCCATTGACGCAAGATCGGTGGGAAGCCATCTCTTTTCACCACAAAGCGAGTCACCAGCTGAGGCTGTCAAACCATAGCAGCTCTGCCAGTCACTACGCAGCACACACAGTACGCATATCGACTTGTAAATGAATCGTTTGTGTGTCTCCAGAGGTGACTTGACACAGATCCAACAATCATAACTGCAATCCATTTAGAACTGCTAAGCGTGAAACCTTTGGCTTTGTATGAGCTGTGAGGCAAAGGTTATGAGAGCCGTATCTGCACGTGAACAAAAACGTGTAGGTCTTAGAGAGGTTCTGGGCTTGAGGTAAGTAGGCATTTGTCAGCTATGACAGGAACACACACACACACACACACTGTTCCCTTTTAAGTGGCTTGCCATAGATGGGCTGGAAACACAGCCAGGCGAGCTCCAGCCTCCAACATGTCAGATCAATGCACTGTACCCAGATACTTGAAAAAAATCAACAGCTCAGGAGAAGGGGCCTTTCCAGGAGTAGCTCTTCTTACAACAACAGCGTATTTCTGCGTGTTCCCTTTAGCAGTTTGTGCACATAATAAATTAACCATTAACTATCATTAATGACATGAGAGCAACCACTATTAATGCCACAAGGGCAGGTTTTAGTTACACCAAACATCTGCTTGTCGTTTAGGCAAAGAATTCATGTAGAAGCAATCACAGGAGATTTACACTGTAATATGAATCAACAGCATGGTAAATGTTAGCACTGTAGAGGGAAAAAATCTTTTAAAGCCACTTAATCCTAAGCGCTGGTAAATACACAAATGTTCATCAAGAAAATATAGCAGGACGCTAAACTGGCAGAGTCAGAATTTGCCACGAAAATGCGCGTATTTTCGTATTGAAAGTGTAAAACTAGCGCAAGGTTTCTCAGGTTTTTCAGGTTTAAAAGGTTGAGTGAATCCAGTGCCTTATGGATTGATTTTCATTTCTATGAACTCGACGTAATCCGTTTAGACAAACCCATTGGATCAATGCATTCTGGTTGATTACTTCCCTGCTGGGAAAAAAAAAGCAATAGAAATCATCACAGAAATTCTAACGGTTTCCACTAAAAATACCATTACAAACACATCATCAAACCATTAAAACCGTTACCATGAGTACTCCTTAATGGAATCCATCAGACATAACATGTCACCAATAGAAGGCAACAAATGACCAGTAGAGTTTCTGTTCAAACCAATACAATTCCCATTATAACCATTAAACCCATTTCAAAGTCTATGAGGGTTTCTATTGTTTGTTTGTTTGTTTGGGGTTTTTTTCCAGCAAGGTTTATATTAGAGTGAATGCAAATCAAGTTACTCTGCCTTAAAAGAAATGCTAGAGAAGGTAACAGATTTAACCCATTATTTAACCCAGATTTAAGCCACAGCGTTGCCAAGCCGCCACTGTTGGGCCCTTGAGCAAGGCCCTTAACCCTCTCTGCTCCAGGGACGCTGTTTTATGGCTCACCCTGCACTCTGACCCCAACTTCCTAACACGCTGGGGTATGTGAAGAAAATAATTTCACTGTGCTGTGACCAATAAAGACTCATTATCATTATCATTAAACATGTACAAACTTACATTCGTCAACTTTAGAATGTTATACCTTTTATAACAGAATGTTATACCTTTTATAACAATCGCAGTCCGTGAATAATTAATAGTAGTTAATGAATAATATGGTTTAAAACAAACAAATGCATAATAAGACATTGGGTTTGGGGATGTCAAGCGTGTGTTTAAGGCACTAATTTATTGAAATGACACCCATATATAAACATATATACATATATATATATATATATATATGTATATATATATATATATATATATATGTGTGTGTGTGTGTGTGTGTGTGTGCGTGCGTGTGTGTGTGTGTATAGACAGAAAAGAATGTTAACTGTGGAAATGTATATAGAAACAAAAATAATAATAATATTGATCTAACAGTGTTACATAATGTTTTCAAAAGTGTCATTATCAGTTATAAAGCAGTGTTTATAAACTTGACCCTCTCCAACACACACACACTGAGAAGGACTAGAAGGACTTTTCCAACCTGTTGTCTACATGCCCGAGGTTTTAAGTGGTTTAAAATGTTTGTTTGTTTTTGACAGCCCACATTTCCACTGCATGTCCTGTGCAGAAGAGAAGGGAAGTACACAGCAGTGGGAGACGGCTCGTGCACTCACCTGTTCACCGTTCAGTTCACCTGCGCTTGCGGAAGCCATGTTGAACTGCAGTAATACTGGACAAGCTCACAGATTTGTCGCTGCTCAAAACTTCTTGTTAATCCATCGGCTTTGATTCTGAAAAGAAAAGGAGCGAGTTTCGCCGCAACGACGTGGACTAGGAAGAGCTGCAGAGAACAGCGCTTTAAGGAGTTCTGGAGTTGGAAGTTAAGCGCTCGGACGGTAAGTGGGCAGGTAGGCTGAAGTTTGAGACGGTAAATGGGGAGTGTTAAGAGCGCTGCGGTGGTGGGCGCGGCTCTAAACAAACAGCCGCCCATTACACTCAAGAGGAAAAGTACACACACAACACACGAACAGCGAGCTGGATAGTGCTGAATGTACACCCACAGTGCTGAATGTACACATACAGTGCTGAATGTACACCCACAGTGCTGAATGTACACACACAGTGCTGAATGTACACATACAGTGCTGAATGTACACCCACAGTGCTGAATGTACACATACAGTGCTGAATGTACACCCACAGTGTTGAATGTACACCCACAGTGCTGAATGTACACATACAGTGCTGAATGTACACCCACAGTGCTGAATGTACACACACAGTGCTGAATGTACACATACAGTGCTGAATGTACACATACAGTGCTGAATGTACACCCACAGTGCTGAATGTACACATACAGTGTTGAATGTACACCCACAGTGCTGAATGTACACCCACAGTGCTGAATGTACACATACAGTGCTGAATGTACACTCACAGTGCTGAATGTACACATACAGTGCTGAATGTACACACACAGTGTTGAATTCACACACAGTGTGCTCACCTATACTGCTAAATGTACAATTTACATTACACATGTACATATTTACATTTACTACACGTAGCTGGGGCAGTGGTGGCTTAGCGGTTAAGACTCTAAGTTACTGATCAGAAGGTCGGGGGTTCAAGCCCCAGCACTACCACTGTTGGGCCCTTGAGCAAGGCCATTAACCCTCTCTGCTCCAGGGGCGCTGTATCATGGCTGACCCTGCACTCTGACCCCAACTTCCTGACGTGCTGGGGTATGCGAAAAAATTTTGGGCTCAGTTGGTAGAGAGGGTTGTCCACTAATCATAGAATTGGCGGTTCGATTCCCGGCCCACATGACTCCACATGCCGAAGTGTCCTTGGGCAAGACACTGAACCCCAAGTTGCTCCCGATGGTAAGCTATCGCCTTGCATGGCAGCTCTGCTAACATTAGTGTGCGAATGTGTGTTTGAATGGGTGAATGAGACACAGTGTAAAGCGCTTTGGATAAAGGCGATATATAAGTGCGCCATTTTTTTTATTTTTAGCTGTATAGGCCGGCCTATATATATATATATATATATATATATATATATATATATATATATATATATTTATATATATATATACACACATACAGTGCTCATATTTACAGTGCTGAATGTATACCTGCAGTATTGACTGGGCATCTACAGTATGGAATGTATTCCTGCAGTACTGATTGTATATCTGCAATGCTGAATGTATACCTGCCGTACTGAATGGGTATCTATGGTGCGGAATGTATTCCTGCAGTACTGATTGAATGTACATCTACAGTGCTGATTGTATATCTGCAATGCTGAATGTATACCTGCCGTACTGAATGGGTATCTATGGTGCGGAATGTATTCCTGCAGTACTGATTGAATGTACATCTACAGTGCTGATTGTATATCTGCAATGCTGAATGTATACCTGCCGTACTGAATGGGTATCTATGGTGCGGAATGTATTCCTGCAGTACTGATTGAATGTATATCTACAGTGCTGATTGTATATCTGCAATGCTGAATGTATACTTGCAGTACTGAATGGGCATCTACAGTGCTGAATGTATTCCTGCATTACTGAATGTATATCTACAATGCTGATTGTATATCTGCAATGCTGAATGTATACCTGCAGTGTTGGATGTATATGTACAGTGCTGAATGTAACCTACAGTGCTGAATGTACACCTACAGTGCTGAATGAATACTTGCAACATTGAATGCGCATCTACAGTACTGAATGTACACCTACAGTGTTGCATGTAACCTACAATGATGAATCTACACCTGCAGTGCTGAATGTACACTTGCAGTACTGAATGTACATCTACAGTCCTGAATGTAGCCTACAATGCTGTATATCTGTAGTGCTATATGTACATCTGAACATACATATGAACACATTGCAGAACACATCAGCCTTTGATGGTTTTATGGCATGTGAAAATACTGTAACAAATCATTAAACCAATTCAGCCCTGTGATAACCACCAGAGGGCAATGTTGTTATATAAGTAACCAAAAGCTCTTTAATAAATATATATATATATATATATATATATATATATATATATATATATATATATATATATATATATATGTGTGTGTGTGTGTGTGTGTGTGTGTGTGTGTGTGTGTACATATATATATATATATATATATATATATATATTGAGGGTGCCAGCATGAAATAAATACATTGTATGTATAATTAAATAATTACAACAATTTTTTTCAACATCAAATATGTTTTAAATAATGAATTTATTAAATATATGACTTGTTAATTTTAACAGTTGCTGGATTACTTTTGTATTTAATGATTTATCTCACTATTCATTTATTTCATGCTGAGGCCTTGGTGCATGACATGAAATAATAAAATCTGTCAACATCATCCATCAAAACCGGTGGGAGGAATCCATCCTATTCATGACTAATCTGTGTGTAGTAGGTTATTCAAGGTGGGTCACTAATGACAATTGAAATATGTGTTATGGTGAAATATGTGTTATGAAATATGGTGTTAAAGCTTGATTTAGACCTGATTAAAGCTTCATTTAGGTTCCAACAGGCACTTCGTGGTTAGATGTAGAAAATCGTGGCTCTTCGAACTGTAGGGTCTGCACTATCTACTCACCTCCTCAATGACCAGCCAATATAGAATGAATGAATAAGAACATGTGATTAAATGAGACTGTGCGAAGATCTAATATGATAATGTTATCAAATTATCCATCCAGAATGGCAAATGTCAAGACAGTCTTGATGCATTAATAATTCATAAATTAGTTATAACACTGAAATACAGTAGACCTTAATCATGGTTTAAAACATTTGAATAAGCCTGACATATGAACTTAGTCAAATATATCAAGAGCCATCTGGGTCTTGCAAAACTCGATGCTTTTTGCAACATGCTGTCAAACTGCCTTTCATCACACATGTGCTTGAGCAGTGGATTTATACATTCAGCAGATAGCTGGAACAACAAATAGTGGGAAGAGAGGATAAAACCTCAGATATGATGCCTTCATCTTTCAAACATGCCCACTAGCACATCAGGATTATGCAACATGGCCATTTGGACAGACTTTGCAGTGACTGATTAAGCTCAGTTAGATTTTATCACCTGTTTACTGCTCAGAGTCGGCACTACAGAGGTATATGATTCTCTTGTGTTTGCTGTGGAGATGCTATCATGCCGGTTATGGACATGGTCAACTTCCGGCATCATGTCACGCCCTTAACTGAGCTGTTCTACGGGCTAATTATAAACGGTGTAGCTATCGTTTTGGATTTGTAAATAAAAGCAACTCAGAATAAAGTGACATACAAGCTGAGCATGACGTAACTATGTTGCTGGGTTAGGATGTTTTCATGGCCTGAGACCTTGAAAATATCTGTGTTGATGGAATCCAGTTTTGTCTCGGTTGATATAAAAACCCACACCTGTAGCTGCTTGCATTAAGTCCTTGACGCTAGCCTACAGTATAACCAAAAGAAGCTGTGAGCTCCTTATTATGTCTGTCTAGGTTTGCTCAAGTCAGTCGAATACCTATAATCCTGATAAACATATTACTTAATTATTTAGCTCTTGTTTCTCTTGCTACAAGTATCTTGTATTTTTTTTCTGATCAAATGGTAGAAACTTTTCTGCTCCTCTGTTAGTTGCTTTAGATTGCTTTCTACCTCACTTGCTTTGGCTAAAATCAAATCATTCCAAATTATTACAGTTAAACGACTATCTGGAAATACGGTTGCATTTTGTCTACACTGTGCACCTTTTGAGCATTTCATGGACACTTTGTGAAAGGTGGATAAAGAAGTGGGGGGGGGGATTTAGTGGTTAGTGGTTAGCATGTTTGCCTCGCGCCTCCGGGATTGGAGGTTTGAATCCCAAAGTATAAAGACATATGTTGTAGCCTGATTGGCATTTCCAAATTGAACGTAGTGTGTGAATGGGTGTGCGATTGTGCCCTGCGTTCCCTGTGTTCCTCCACCCCACCCCCGACCCTGTGTAGGATAAACGGTATGGACAGTGGAAGGATGGATTTGTGGAGGGGAATGCTGTTGGCCTGGTCTGATGATGCTATGAATCTTATAACAAATTAGACATGGTGCATCTTCTAAATTGCATTAACCATAGACCAATGTTGTCAGCCATAAAGACAGGCTCCATCTGCCTGGCTGAGGGGGATGGATGGTCAGGTAGTGCTTACTACTGAGCCTGAGATACAGACAGGTTTGCTCTGATGTAACCCACTCTAGACATCTTGGCACCAGCTTTTGATACTTGTTTCTTCGAGCAGTATCTGTGTAGGACTTGGGATATTCTGTTATCATTGTTTTTTTGGGAGTTTTTTAAATAAAATCTGGTTACTTAAAAATAAATAAACATGGTTCTGTATCATGTAGATCTCTTTGAATACTGAGACATGCATGTTAATTCAGTTGTATTCTCAAAAGAGCAATCATTTCAGCATGTATGGGTAATAATAATTAATATGTATGATAGCGGCAGTGACACGTTTGACAATGGCGTGTGTGTTAGCTTTACTGTGCTCTGTGCAAACAGGAGTTGAACATCCAACAGTAATTATGGCAAAGGCTAATGAGCGATTAGCACACTCACCTGCTAGGCCTGTCAGCACATCAAGAGCTTTAGAAGCTTAGCAGGATTCCTAACATCCCCAGTCCTAGTTATCTTGATTGACTTCTCGATCAAGACTTAGAGAATGACCTGTCTGTCACTTAGCACATGAATGGGGCTGATGGGCTCTACTGAAGGTTCAATCATTCATTTATTCATGTTCAGGAAGCTCTTTATCCTGATCAGGGTTGCGTTGAATCTGGAGCCTATCCCAGGAACACTGGGCATGAGGCTACACTCATTAACACCTAGGGGCAATTGAGAGTCACCAATTTGTCCTAAGAGAATCTGGAAGAAACCTTCGCAAATACAGGGAGAACATGTGAAACTCCACATAGTACAGTTACATGAGCTCAGAATCGAACCAGGGACCAGTTTAAAAAGTACTAAGCAAAAACACCTTTGCAGTGACTGCCCTTGCTTTACACCTGAGGAGTAACTTTGCCTATATTCTTTTACTCAAATACCTGTTTCATAGATTTGAATAGGATACATTTATAACTTATTACAATAAATCTCTTTCTAAAAAAAAAACCCCACAGGATAATACCCAGCTACTGATCTACTGCAACACTGTATACACAAGTGTCACATTTCCACAGCTACACTCTCTAATATGCAGGAAGACGGACAGAGATTAAAACCTCGGCAGGTCAAGTGGCTCGGTAATCCTGTTTACACAGCTCTACTTTGTCCTGAGAAAAACAAAGAGATTGGTCTGAAGTTATAAATATGACTGTACTACGCATTTCATTTATGATTCATAGAGCCCGCATGGCTTCCAGGCATTAGAAGGGCTTTGAAGTGCTTTGCAGTCGGCTTCCAGCTGCACCGACTCAACTACTTTCATACTTCCAGGCACACTGTTCATAGCATCGAGAATTCCAGTTATCTGGAAACTGAGATGTACCTCAAGTCCTTGTGTCTAAATTCATTTTCTGAGATGATTTTGATGTAAGGAGGTTTAAGGACTCAGCAGTTTGTTCAGTGTCAATAGACAGAAGCTTTAAATGGCTTGTTTGATTTTAAATCAAATCAAGCCTTTCCTTTAAACTGAAATTTTTGTTCTGTTGAGTGTTTTGTTTTGTGTTCTATTTTTTCCATAACGTTTAAAAATCCAGTGTTAGGCTAGCTACTGTAAATATATATATATATATATATATATATATATATATATATATATATATATATATATATATATACATACACACACACACACACACACACACACACACACATATATATATAGATAGATAGATAGATAGATAGATAGATAGATAGATAGATAGATATGTAGATATATAGATAGACAGATAGATATAGATATATTATTTTAAGCTACAACTTACTGTACAAAAACAGCTCAGTCACATTAAAGCTGTCCTTTGTAGATACAGTATTGGCACAAGAAGTCATATAACAAGTAGCTTAGCTATTTTAAAGCTACATTCATCACTGATGTCATCTTTTCTGTTAATTTCCTGTGATAAATCTGAGTTACCTTCAGTTACCTAGTCAGCTAAGTATGTGCAGTTGTACAGTAGCTGCTAACGATGCAAGACAATTACTGAACTTGCCTCTTAATTCTGGAGTAATTCCATGAATTTGGTAAGCAAATGTCTTCTTCAATCTGAGGTCAGACATGCAGACCAAATTTCCCCAGCCTGGCATATTCACTTGTTTAAAAATGCCTGCTGTGTTCTTTATAAGGGCAAAAGTGTAGACTTGCTTCTAGGTCATTTTAGCAATGTATTCAGCATAAACATAAACAAATATATCAAACAATTTATTATTCAGTATTCACTTATTTTAAAGGTTTAAAATGTACCTTTTTAGACTAATGGCTGTGTTACTTATTGGTAACATTGGTATAATCATGTGAAACTTGGGGAAAAAAAAACCAAAAAACACACACACACAATAAATCAAATCCACATTTGATGGATGGGTTTACATCCCTGCAAACAAATACCATCTGCTTTATCCTTTCAAATGATACTCATTTTGCTTAACACTAAAGCCATTAATGGGTTAAAAGCCTCTAATATTTGGTGGAAAAAAAGAGCTCAGTAAAGATATTTTTTTACGCTCCATATAAACTGGTGTAGCACAGCTGCACTTTCTTCAAACTACTGTATATATACTGTCAGTAGTTTTAAAGATATTATAACACAACCCCAATTCCCAAAAAGTTGGGACGCTGTGTAAAATGTCAATAAAAACAGAATGCAATGATTTGCAAATCTCAGAAACCCGTACGTTATTCACAACAGAACATGGAAAATATATCAAATGTTTAAACTGAAGAAAATGTACAATTTTAAGGGAAAAAAATAAGGTTATTTTGAATCTGATGGCCGGAAAACGTCTCAAAAAAGTTGGGACGGGGGCAACAAAAGGGTGTCAGGCAAAAAGCGTCCCAACTTTTTTGGAATTGGGGTTGTATTTAAAATATGTCCGACTTATAGGCACAGGTCCTGAAGATTAAGAGCTACAAAAACAATCATTCACTCCTAATGCTATCACATAACAGTTAATTGTACCTTTCCTTGTCACTGTAGTGGAAAGGTGTTCGTAGTGCATCTTTTTATTCTAAAAGTGTTACTCTGAAAGCCAGTTAAATCTAATTACGCACATTACTTTTTAAAGGTATGCTACATATACTGTACATTACCATGTAAAAGATACATACAAGGTACAAAAAGATGTATGTTTGAGGGCACCATTCCAGTGACAAAGAAAGGTACAAGGAACAAGGAAAAGAAGTTTTGAGAGTGTACAATACTGATGTTAAAGGTGATGTTAAACGTGCTCTGGAATGATGAGCCAAACAATCACAGTTAAGCTGTTTGGGACCTTATCAGAATATATTCACTGCATGAAGTCAGTCTCAGTTTTATGAAAAGAGAGCGACATTTTGGAGATTTTTTTTAAGAGGAGACTGGAGTTGACAAATCTGTACGTACTTTGTAACAGTTATGGTATAAAAAATATACTGGGTTATAAAGGGTTACAATAATACAGAATATAGGGACGGGTTTGGTGCTGAATGCATCTACAGTCATGAAAAAATAAGTACACCTCATGGAAATTGTTGCTTTTTTTGACATGTTTGGACAAGCAAACATTGGATCCTCTTTGAAACAGTGCCTATGAATAAAGTCAATGCACTCTATCAGATGACATAAAATTGACATTTTGTAGCAATTTTCACAATTTAAATGAACGAGAAACAGATCAGTCACATGGAAAAGTGTACATACTAAGTACACCCCTACATTTATCACATCTCCAAATCAATATAATTAGAGTCGGGGTTGAAGATTGGGTGCCAGTGATTAGAACCTGCTTAGGGAGTGCAGGTGGAACCTGTCTTTTTTATACCCCTCTCATATCTAGTGTCTGGTGTTCCCTTTGCTATTGAGGTGTGTGGTGTCATCAGTCCTAAATCTAAATGGTTCTGTAATTATTTGAAATACATTATTCCACTGTAAGGAAAATCATCTTCAAATAGTGCTGATTTCAAACGGCCGTCCCAACAAATTGAGCCCAAGAGCAGACTGTCTGATGCAAAAACAACCCAAAGTCTCCAAGAACCCAAAATTTCAACACAGGATCTGCTAGTAAGTCTTGCAGCTGTTGGTGTCAAAGTGCATGCTTCTACAATCAGAAAGAGATTGCACAAGTTTGACCTGCATGAGAAGCGTGCTTTTGTAAGACTACAGTTTTCCAATGAGCATATAGGCAAAGACCACATTCTTACAACAGATGTTTTAAAAAGAACACACCATGTGTTCATTCTGAACACACCTGAATGTCTAGTTGCTTTCAACAATCAGTGTGTTAGTACATTTAACATGCTGTGTGTTAAACATATCCACACAAAGATGTGTTAAAAAATAACACAGAGATGTGTTGTTTATACTTTTTCCCTATAATTCTCCTAAAATGCAATTTCTTTGTAGGCTAAAATTCTAAAATGCTCATAAAATAAACAAACAATTGCATGAAATGCAGGTGACATTTATTAAAATCATTTAAACATTTGACAGATGTAAGAATTGGAGTTGATGCATCTCCTTACAGATCTCCCTGCCATCTGGGAAGACAAGAGTCCCACTCCCTTCCATTCGAAAAGCTGTAAAAGAGAAAAAAGAGTGTTGGTTAGTTATTAGCTAAAAATATGGACAAATGCCTTTGGGCTTTAACTGAGAAATTGTGTTACAGAATCCCAAAATGTGACCTCCATTCTCCTAATGAACAAAATGACGCTGTATACGCACAAGGAAAATCTAGCTAACTTTTATATTTATTTTCCTGCCTTTAGCACCTCACCACCAATTTTTTTGCACAACCTAATTAATTTAACCAACATTACAGAGAAAGTGAAAAGCATTACAACCTACTGTAACCCCCATCCTCTCTTTTTGTCACGTTAACCTTGTGAAGGACTTTTGGCCTGGACATTACTGAGCTAGAAAAGTTCTGTTAGCCACTGACTGTCTGCACCTGTTACCCAGCATTAACATTCACCGAATACATGAAGAAACACGGCCCTACCCCATCATCCTAATGCTAATTACTACAGCTTGCCTTGTCCAAAACACTTGCTAAATGTAGTTAACATTAATCCACTCTCTGTATTACATCATGGTGAATAGCTGTAATGCTAGGTTATCGTTAACTCGTTATCGTTAAGGTAGTGGGAATATCTAACATTACCGCAAGCTGTATACTAAAGTAATGTTATCAACTCAGGTGAGCTTCTAGGTTAGCATCACTCATCCCTACTGTGATTGGTGATAGCATCCAGCTAGCTAACCCTTTAAATTTAACACATGTTGTGTTGGACACTTGTGTGAATTTATTTTTCTTTTTTAAACACATTTATTGAATAATTTAACACAGCATGTGTTGAAATTGTAATAACACAAAAATTGTGTAGGATATTTACACATACTTTCTGAGAGGGCAGGCCTTTTGGAATGATGTGCTCTGGACAGACAAATCAAAGATAGAGTTGTTTGGCCACAGTAACAGCAGACATGTTTTGTGCAGCCCAAAGTCAGCTTTTCAGGAGAACCACCTCATACCATCTGTGAAGCACGGTGGTGGAAATGTTATGGTTTGGGGTTGCTTCACTGCCTCAGGGACTAGACAGCTTGCATTCATTGATTCCACTGCTTGAAGATAATGTGAGGCCATCTGTCCAAAAGTTGAACCGAAAGTGGACCTTTCAACAGGGTAGTGATGCTAAGCACACTAGCAAATCCACCAAGGAATGTCTCAGAAAGAAGAAATAGATGGTTATGGAACGGCCTAGACGAATCCCGGATTTGAATCCCATTGCAAAGTTGTGGGGGGATTTGAAACGGGCAGTACATGCAAGAAAACCCTCAAACATCTTGCATCTGAAAGAATACTGCATGGAAGAGTGGTCAGAAATTCCAGCAGACTGGTGGACAGTTACGCCGAACGCCTACAAGAAGGGAGCAATACTAGCTTCTGAGGCCCAGGGTGTACTTACTTTTCCACCAAAGAGTATCACATTATTGATATTTCTGTTGAATAAATGATTGAAAAAGCTATTTTTCCTTGTGGTTTTGTTCACGTATATCAACTTTAATAAAAGTGTATTAGTGTATTAGCACCATGGTTTAACATACTCATAGCTACTATGATGTACAGTAGCAAAACAACGGTAGCATCATGGTTCACAGTCTGATAACCATGGTAACCATTAAGTAATGGAGTAAAGTTTATTGTTTTCAAAATGTGTCGACAATGTGCCTTCACTCATGACTGAACAGCACGGTTATGTGCCAGCCCTCTAAATCTTCCTGAATGAAACCCGCACTCTGTTTGTTTTTCCTGAATGAAACCGTAACGCCCGCTATAAATAGCACGCGGCCCGTTGACGTCACGGTGGGTGGGAGGGAGGGAGGGAGGAAGGGCGCGTGCGCGTCATCATGGGGGCTGCGGCTGATTCTTTATTAACGCTTTTGAATGGAGAGTCAGAGCGCGTGAAGGCTGCAGCCAGGCGAGCAAAGCGCGAGACACAGTGCATCATTAAAGCTTCAGCGCATTTCGTTTTCTGATTTGTTTTTGGGGGGGCTTGGGAGGCGATCAGGAAATGATCTGGCTGCATTTGCACAGCTAGCACTCGGTGAGTTCATTTTGCAGGGGAAATAAAGCAAGGCAAGGCGCAGGTCGTCTTAGTGCACGTCTTCAATCCAGACAAGAACAAAACCACACAGCCCCAAAGACACGGTAGGTGTAGGTGGGGTGGAGGATGGATAAGGGATAAGGGATGGGGGGGAGGGTTGTGTATGTATGTATGTATGTATGCATGTATGCATGCATGTATGTGTGAATATGGGTCCACAATCCAGCACTTACCTGTCCACTTACCTGTTCCTTGTTTACACTGGTACTACAGCACGTAGCCTCCTACCAGGTGTGATGTCTTCCATTGTATTTCAGTCACATGTGGCTGTTTGTGCAGAAATATACAACAGGGTCAGTTTTCAATCTTCATATTAACTTACATGTTTAATGTTTATCCACAGGGCAGCTTCGTGTTACTAATTGAAAGGTCGCAGTACAGTACTGGTATTGCTTAGTTGTAGGTCAGATAATGGAAACATCAACAATAGCTACCTCATGCATGCATCTCGGATGGTCTGTTCACTCACAATGTGCAATATGCATTAGTGATCTGTAAGTGCTATGGTGGGTTGTAGTGAGCTCAGGAAAACTTTGTTATGGCACAGCATCTGTAGAAGTATAAATGCATTTCAAGGTGAACATGCACATTAAGCATCCCCGTGCAACCGAATAATTTGATTTAGAGCTTAGTCTAAATGCCTAAACCTGCACCCTGTCGGAAAGGCGTTCGGTATTTTTTTTTTTTGTTGCGTCAGTGGTTCTCATCAGTGGGTTTGTTTGTGCTGGTCAATAGATTTCATCATAGCATTGATTTAGGTAGTCCTTGTTGTCACAAGTTAAGCTCCGAAGAAGTTCTATATACACTCAACGCATACTTTAGTACAGTAGGAACACCTAGTATGCCTGCTCATTCATGCAATTTTCTACAGGTCAAGAGAGCTTCAGTTAATGTTCACGTCAGACAGTAGGATCTGGAAAAAAAATCTCAGTGACTTTGATTGTGGCATAATGATAATGAGTCTTTATTGGTCACATATACATTGCAATCAAGGAAATGCTTTTTTCTTCACATATCCCAGCCTGTTAAGGTCAGAGCGCAGGGTCAGCCATGATGCAGCGTGCCTGGAGCAGAGAGGGTTAAGGGCCTTGTTCAAGGGCCCAACAGTGGCAGCTTGGCAGCGCTGGGGCTTGAACCCCTGACCTTTTGATCAGTAACCCAGAGCCTGGCAATGCTGGGGCTTGAACCCCGACCTTCCCATCAGTAACTCAGAGCCTTAACGATTATGCCACCACTGCCCTAGTTGTTGATGCTGATGCTTAATTGGATGTTTTTTGTTTTTCACACCATTTTGTGTAAACTCTAGAGACTAGTGTGCATGAAAATCCCAGGAGATCAGCAATTTCTGAAATTCTCAAACCTGTCTTTAGTGTGTGTGTGTGTGTGTGTGTGTGTGTGTGTGTGTGTGTGTGTGTGTGTGTGTATGTGTATGTATGTGTATATATATATATATATAAAGTCTGAGACCCAATTTGAATTGCTGGGATTCTTTTAAACATAAGGTTTTTAGAATTTTGAACTATTTCAAACAAAAAAAAGTAAATGCTATTCAATATCTTGAATATTTAATATTCAAGATTCGGCACTATTTCTGTGTAAGCAAATTTGTGATATTGACCCTGTTAACTGTCAGATTTCCCTAATGCATAATCTCTTCTATTGAAGCATTTGTTCAGACAAGACTTTGGTGTATTTGAATGAAAATGGATCCTAAGGTTTTGTACAAGCTTGTGGAGTCCATGCCAGCTCGAGTCCACAGTCTCATTTAAACCAAAAAGAGGACGTGCCAAAAACCAAAACTCTGAAATTCATGTAAATATTTCAAAGATTCTACTTTTCACTCGAGTTGTTGTCAGTAGTATAATTTGTAATAAAATCTGAATGCAAATCTGAAGCATTTTCATTAGCGCTCTCAGACTTTTGGACCCCCCTGTATATGAAATGACACCATGTTTACGTTACACTCTTAGAAATAAGGGTTGTACGACTGTCTCTCTGGGGAACAAAGTAGTTCCGTTTTATGGTCTAGAACCGATTGAAGAACCTATGAGGAACCGTTTACCTAAGAATGTAATACATGTTGGCAGTATTGTGAAAGCATTGTGAAGAATAGCTAACACACACACACCAATAGATTATATATATCTTATCTTGTACATAATACCCATAATGCACTTTACTCTGTTTTGTGTAATGACTAAAGTGATTAGCATCAATAATGCTGTGTCATGCTGTATAATCAGATAAAATCTGACTGGGAAATGATAATCTCCTCATAATAAGGTTACACTATGTTGATGCACTATATAACTATTATATGATGTTCTGTGATGCTCTACTACAATTTATTAGCCAAGCACAGAAAGTCGTTTCATTTATTCTTATGAAAATTTAGTTTAATGTGTAAACTAGTATATTGAATACACTTTAAGAGCTGCAAGGAAAATCTATCATTCTAATGATAACCCATTTAAAAAGCCTGTATAATCTCATATAAATTTAAATTTACTCCAGTTAGGAGTATTTGTCAGTGATGGGATTTAAAAAAAAAAAAATAAAAAAAAAAACCAACCCATTTCCTCATTAAAATATTATTCTGTAAAAACCTCATGATCTGTCAGAGTTTGAATGTTAATATCCTCGCACTATAGAAACACTAATAAAAGGGGACATATTTTGAATTGTTCGGCTCAGCAGGAACAAGATACAGGGCGACTATTTTGGGTGGGTGAAAACATGAAGTCCTGTATTAGATTTTCAATGACTCTGAGCCAAGGTCAGTAATCTTTGCGGCTCATGTATTCAGAAGCATGTGATCAGATGCTTTAGATGCTTTATTTGTTCCCTGTGCCTTAACACAACCTTCCGTGGCTGAATATCAAATCCTTTCCATGTACAGGACATTGGCGTGCAGAATGGACTACGAAAGACCCAACGTAGAAACAATAAAGTGTGTTGTGGTGGGAGACAACGCTGTAGGGAAGACTCGCCTCATTTGTGCCCGAGCCTGTAACACCACTTTGACCCAGTACCAGCTGCTGGCCACTCATGTCCCTACAGTCTGGGCTATTGATCAGTACCGAGTCTGCCAAGAGGTAAAGCTCCCGTGATCATTATACATATTAAACAAGAGTAAAGCAGGCGTGAAGAACTTGATGAAGGCGTTTGAATGTTTTTACCTGGGCAAAATCAGGCTGTGATGATTATGATAAATATGTTTGCACGCAGGTATTGGAGCGCTCCAGAGACGTGGTGGATGATGTCAGTGTGTCCCTCAGGCTGTGGGACACCTTCGGAGACCACCACAAAGACCGGCGCTTTGCCTACGGCAGGTAAGGCAAGCTAATTTTAACGATATGTAACTGTATACGCAGTGTTACTAGAAGACACCAGACAAAATCGGAAGTTAAATAAGATTTGCTCTGAAGACACAGCCGCAACTATTGATCCCTTCTGTAAATAAACATAAGAGCTTCAGTAAAATTGTTGCAGCGTCCTGCGCTCAGATCCTTTTCAGGTTTTAAACAAATATCAGACAGAAATCTGAAACCTTTCCCGAAAAGAGATATGAATATAACATGGCTCATGCATCCATCACAACCATTTGTAGAGCTTTGATTTAAGTCCGTATGACTTCCTGGGTTTTTTTTTTTCCATCACCTCCGGTGTTCTCATGTCTTTTTTTTTGTTTGTTTTGTTTTGTTTTTTGTTTTTGTTTTTTTTGCATTTTCAAACGAATGCGAGTAAAGTACATGTTCATACTGGTATGAGTTTGTATGAAACCTAGCACCTCATATTGAATCTGCATTACCTGTGAGGTAAATCATATTAGTATGCTCACTGCTGTACCCTCTAATTGACCCCACTTCTATTTCAAATGACATGAAGCTGAATTCTGAGCACTGTGTGATTTGTTAGTTCAAATAAGTTCTTTGGCAAACATTCAAAAAGCATCCTATAAACAAATATGACATTGCGCTCCCATCTATGAAGGTCTGAGCATATGAATATGGAATATAAATCCTCATATCAGTTTCAAATGGTAGAAATTACTTGAAATGCCTCTTAACAACAGTAAAAAGTACTTATCCTTTAGGGCACAAGTGTTATACTGATATTTCCCAGCAAAGTTTTTGTGTTCTTTGCAAGTGTGTGGCAGATGGTGCTTTACGGTTTGAAAGGCTTTTAGTCTTTCTTGCTTCTGACAGTTCTCAAAGTAGGCTCGTAAGAAAACAGGACAACAGCAGTCACGCTGCTTGAATGCTATGTCTGTTCGCTGAGAGCAAATTATAGAACGCTTCCTCCTTGATATGGTGCATCGGTCAGCAAATTCACACCAAAGCACACACATGCACACAGCGACCCTGGCCACACCATGCCGCTCTCTCTGTCCTTGGGCCAGTCGTCCTTCTAAACGGAATTACATGACCATTCTGTGGTGCCGTATCTCTTCTCCCCCGCTTTACAGGATCCTAAAAATAAAACAAAAGTGCTGAGGCTATAAACCATACAATCAGCCCAGTATGCACAAAGATACTAGGGCAGCCTCTTGGTGATCACTGGACCTCAACGTCCTTTATCCTTATTTATGTCGTTATGAGAGGAACTGTGGACTTTGAAGACGTACAGTATTTCAGGCTGTTGACATAGTGGAGTTGCCATATATTTAGTTTCCTTTTAGGATCACTTTCCTCTCGATGCCTCGTGCATGTACCTGCGAGGAGAAGTGAACCGAGAGGGAGCATCTCCTGAATGCTGATTGGTTTGGAGCTGAATTAGAAACGAGTAATGAGACACTGTGCTGTAAACCAAAAGGTCATGAATACAGTTTTTACATTTAAAAAAAAAACTGATTTTAGAAATACATATATGGGGCACTGCAAACTTATGACCTTGTAGGTAATGACCAATTTGTAATAGTATTTGTATAGGATTTGTATATTATTTGCAAACTCTTGGCAGACTGGTTAGCAAGCTGTGTGCTAATACGTGACAAGTACTGGAACATTCACGTAGTGTTTTTACCATAGGCTTTGGCTGGAGAATTTTGGTGTGATTCCTTAGCAAATTGACTGTAGTCAGTAGGTTAGCTACTCCAGATGTATTGACCTGATCAAGCTGACATGCGTTTTGGTGGTCTCTGACCCTCATGTTACTTCCTTTCCTACTAAATGCTTCCAGAGCAGTACGTTGATTATGACCAAGATTGGCACAGGATTGCACTGCATCGTTGATGGGTTATCAGCTCTTCTTTGGCCAGAGAGGCTGTGCTTTCAGTAGGCCATTGACTTCCCGGAAAGGTTTTAGCTCAGCAGATGTTATCTGAGCTGTGTAATATCCCATGTATAAAGCACACCCATGTATAGAGCTCCTTCCCGATCACTTCCCTTTGACATACAGTAGTGTTTAGCAAAGGTGTAAAAAGAGTCAAGAGACTAGATGAGGTGTCTTATTCCAAGATATCTTTCAAAGATTGTTTTGGTACAAATGAGGAGAAAACTAATAATATTACGATCTAATTTGTAAGGGCCACCAACAACTACGGAGCATTGTTCTGTGCCTGTTTTTGTTCATAGGGCACCTTAATGCGAGTCTGATCATGATCAAGTCTTCAAGTCCACTCGCTTCTTTATAACTTTCTGCATTTCCAGTCTGACTGTGTGGTGTGGTAGCTGCGTCCATCGCTTGCCCTGTCAGCGAGTGCTGCGCAATTCCTTTGGTGGACGATGACGAAGGGGTGATCATACGTTGTTCACTGTTCTTGTATGGTTGCCGGTGTTCCTCCTGTCAGCATAGACAGTGTACTAACCTCACTCCGAGAAGGTATGCCAGCCACGTGTCAGTATGTCTGCATGTCCTCCTTCTTGGTTTTTTTTTTTTCTTTCTCTTTTTTTTTTTCGTTTGTCATTTAGTTTCCCATGTTTGAATTGGTCCTCATTGAGGCGGCCAGCAAAAAGCATTGCCGAAGTTGTTCATTGCTGCATAAGACAGACGTCTTCAAGGACGTGGGTGTCAAGCAAAGGCAATCTTTTCACATCCTGTCAGAAGGTCATTGTCAAGCCTGAATCGAGCCTGCAGGCAGGTCCTTCGTCTGCATGCCAAACAAACATTGCAGGACTATGGTGTTGCTATGGACGCCGCTTGGCTCCTGTCATGTACAGCATACTTTGCTGCACATTTTGTTAGCATGCCGTGTTAAGTGGTGTCTTGCCTGTTTTAGTATGACACTGATTTATGGCTGAGCAGTTGCCAGAGCTACCTGTTTTTCATTTTCACATCCCAAGGTCTGACGTGGTGGTTCTCTGCTTTTCCATTGCCAACCCCAACTCCCTCTACCACGTGAAGACTATGTGGTACCTGGAGATCAAACACTTCTGCCCACGTACACCTGTTATTCTGGTTGGGTGTCAGCTTGACCTACGCTATGCAGACTTGGAGGCTGTCAACCGGGCTAGGCGGCCATTAGCAAGGTATTTGCTTATGTAATTATTCTTCAGATTTCTACTGCAATTCAAGTTTTTTTTTTCCCCCAGGATAATTTATAATTCTTATATTTCATGCCAAATTTGATTTGTTTTTTAAGGTAATGAGATGACGTGGCTTTTTCTAGCAAGATCTGTTTCACTTGCCTACTGTCAATGCATCATATTAAAGTATCTCATGTCTCGAAACAGGCCTATAAAACCAGGAGATATTTTGCCCCCAGAGAGAGGACGGGAAGTAGCCAAGGAGTTGGGGATTCCATACTATGAGACAAGTGTCTTTGATCAGTTTGGCATTAAAGACATCTTTGACAATGCTATCCGAGCTGCTCTCATCTCCAGACGCCATCTTCAGTTCTGGAAGTCCCATCTACGGAAGGTCCAGAAGCCCCTCTTGCAGGCACCGTTCCTCCCACCAAAAGCTCCCCCACCACTGATCAAGATCCCAGACTGTCCCCGGAACAACCAGGATAGCCCAAGGAAACTGCTGGAGAACCCCTTCTGTGCTGATGTCATGTTCATTGTTCAAGAACACTTCAATGTGTTTGCCCATAAGATCTACCTATCTACCTCATCCTCCAAGTTCTATGACCTGTTCCAGATGGACATCTCCGAGGAGTCCCAGTCGATGGTTGCGACGGAGCGTCACAGACGAGAACACCTGATGAGAACCCTCAGCCTGGACACAGATGAAGTCATGGCTGTGCTGCCTAACCTCTCACCTAGTTCCCTACGGCCTTCCAAGAGTGATGGGACTCTGAAGGTAATGAGCTTTAATGCCAAGCACCACCACAAACAGCTGTCCTTGGCATTTTGGTGCAAGGCCTTCCAGAACATCCACAAAGAAACTGTGGTTAACCCGGTAACGGGAACAGCGGCTGTCATGACTGTGGTGCAGATGGACAACTCCTTCCAGCTGGGTCCCTTCAGCGCAGTGCTGCG
Source organism: Ictalurus furcatus (assembly GCF_023375685.1). Lineage (NCBI taxonomy): Eukaryota > Metazoa > Chordata > Actinopteri > Siluriformes > Ictaluridae > Ictalurus > Ictalurus furcatus. The sequence goes on from NC_071267.1 coordinate 8,720,441, forward strand.
GTTCCTGTACACAGGAGAACTGAATGAAAGGGAGATGGACCTGATGAAGATTGCTCAGATTGCTGAGATCCTAGAAGTTTTTGACCTAAGAATGATGGTGGAGAATATCATGAACAAAGAAGGCTTTATGAATAAGGAAATCACAAAAGCATTTCATGTGAGAAAAGCCAACAGGATTAAGGAGTGTCTTGCCAAGGACACCTTCACAGGTAAAAGAAATGATTCCAATATAGATTAGTTTTATTGTCTGCAGCATCGTATAAGAAATAGAAAGATCACTATCTGTGCTGCAACATCTTGCCTAATCAATAACTTTATGTTAATCAATAATCATTTTATAGTAATCATTGATGTTGCAAGAGCTTTCGTTCATGGTCTTCTTTTGCCATTCTGGAAGATGTGGTGTTTAGGTTGGATGATGGCACCATCAATGCTCATAAGCCTTTGCTGATCTCCAGTTGTGATTGGATGGCTGCTCTGTTTGGAGGCTCGTTCATAGAGAGTGCGAACAATGAGGTGAGTGTGAAAACTAATGTCAGTGCACTCCTGGTTATGCACTCCTCCTTAAATTTTGTCCTTTGCATTGTGTGGCTGGGGGGGAAAAGCAGACCAGGTTTTCTTTCTAACAAGTGTAACCAGGCATCAGTTGGATACCTTGGAGTTTTCAGGCCTAGTTTTTTTTTCTTCTGCATGGTGCTGTGCTGGGTCAACATCACATACCACTTTACAATTGGGACAGCATTATTTTAGGGATGGCACTGTCCTACTTACCCTGAGTAAATACTGCACATTTTAATTAAAGAAGTATTTTCCTATGTATGTATGAATATGTATGTATGTATGTGTATAGATCTGTGTGTGTGTGTATAATATAATATATATACACACACACACATATACACACATATATGTGTGTGTGTGTGTATATATATATATAAATTATATATATATATATATATATATATATATAAATAATATAATATTGTTTTTGTTCCCTTTTGTTTTGGTTATATGTTCAAGGTTTTTGCTAAGAGACCTTTGTACAAAGATTTCCACCAGTGGCTTGTGTGTTTTCGAAAGGGTTGATTGATACAATGATATTTTTAGATAAGGTTATCATGCCATGAAAATGTGAAACTGTAACACCCCTAGCCTGAGGTCAGCCTGCCTTTAATTCCACTGACCTAGGACAGACAGAAGGACATCTTCTGAGTTTCTCTCATTTTACTAATACTCCTACACACCGTGTACTTTGTAGATATAATTACTCACTGTAGCCCATCTGTGATAAGATTGCTATGTGCAGTTTACGAGCCTCCCACAATCCCTCTGTAAGGAACCTCTATAGGACTAACCAAGGGTTATTTGGGTAGTAGACCAGTGGGTTGTTACGCACGGTGTATTTTTACTGACCACGTTATTAGACGCACCTACGTTGTTATTCCTCCTTGTGTAGGTGTACAATTCGAGAGCATAGCTCATCTTTGTCCCTGCATAGTGTGTGTTAATCGTCTTCTGCTGTCGGCTGGATATTTTTGGTTTTATACATTGGATTATTCTCAACCCATTAGTGACTTTGAGGTGTTTAAAAACCCTATTGGTGTCAATCTCGGTCTCATTGCTGTGCCGAATGATCCACCATGTAAAGAGTATTTGATCAGAGGTGGTTCTGTAATGGTGGTCATGTAGGCGTATGTGAACAGAGCACCGGTGATTATAGCGACACTGTAAAAAAAAAAAAAAAAATTAATCAGGGGGTGAGTAGATTGCATTAAAAATATCAATTTAGTAATCATGAATAAGTATTTTTAACTTATGAAATCATGATTCCACACTGTATGCACCATTGCATAAAATGGAGAAAGATGACTAATAATTATTGCAAGTAAACTTGTGGAAACAACAACAACGAGTCCAGAGATTAATTGCTAGTTTATTTTTCAGTCCAGCGTATATAAGTGCAGTCTTTTAATTATACAGTCTGACGTATGGCCAGAAATACTAACATAGAAACCTATGATTTTTGATATTTTTAATCAGTGTTTGTCCCACTGTCCCGCCATTGGTCTGCGACCTAATTTGTGCGCCTGTTCTGAGTTCATCCCTTGATTTGTTTGTCTTCACATACACTCATATATTCCTTTTGTCTCGTTTTTGAGACTTAGCTTTCCACAGTCCCTGGTGTTTAGTTCCAGTTTCACTTCCGTGTTTATACCATTGCCTGTTTTACTGTTTATGGTTATAGAGATGCCTTTGATTACCCTATATGCCTGTACTTTGATCCCTGCTATGGTTTATGACCGTGATTCCTGGATCTCCCTTAAAAAAAAAAAAAAAAAAAAGGAGCACTCCATCTAAAAATGAAATAAATATCTACGTCAGTGCAAGAATAGGTGAATATGCAATGAAATAATGTTGACAATTACCCCAAAGTAATGGGGTAAATAATTGTTTGAGTAGTTTAAGTTAATGTATTTGAGTAATAATAATAATAATAATAGTTAATATTTTTAGTTTCCTAGACTTTTTTCTACCCATTTTTATCCATAATTCGGTCTTTGCCAATTCCCAGCTAGCTCTCTATTATACAAAAGCTACCAACTGTGGTCTGTGATGGTTAACACGTGCTTCCTTAAAGATACGTGAAGGTAGCCAACTCCATCTTTTCAAACTGCTGCTCCAGCCACATAACACACTCTGAGTAAAGAACTATCTACCCTCTTCCTCATGCATGATGCTCATTGGTTATCGGCTAGTGCTGCTGTGATTGACAGTGGAGAGAGGAATGCCATCCAAACCATATTTGGGGAGATTTTTATGGAGACACTACATTTTACAGAGTATAAGCTAAGTGTACCTTATAAAGTGTCTACTCGGTGTGTCTCCGTGTGTGTGTGTGTGTGTGTGTGTGTGTGTGTGTGTGTGTGCGCGTGTGCACCTGTGTTGCCAGGTCTCTTTTCCTAACACCAGCAGGGCGTGTATGCAGGCAGTGTTGGAGTATCTCTACACCAATCAGCTGTCACCCATGGCAGATTTGGACCCAATGGAATTAATTGCTCTGGCAAATAGACTGTGCCTTCCCCGCCTCATTGCCCTGACAGGTGACACACACACACACACACACACACACACACACACACACAGTACAAACTTGGATCTAACTATCATTTTGGTTCCTCTGTTCTGCGTTGCTTAGCAACAAGCAACGTCAAGGCTCTGGAAAAAAAGAGCCATTGCACAGACCATGGATTGTACGTTGTCTACTTAATGTCATCAAACGTCCATGTAAAACAGGAATACTGACAGTCTGACGTTGATCTAAGGCTCACATATAGGCAAAGGTTTTGTGGAGCGCTGCCTAGGCCTCTGTCAACAAAAATAATCCGTTTCCTGATTTAGCCTCGTCACTTCACGAACTGTTTCTAACGCCGTGCCAAAATGCTTTCGCACGCCGAGCTCTGTTTTAAAAGCCTTTCCTTCTCCAACAGAGCAATATGCTGTGAGCGAGCTGGTGAAAGCCTCTAGGGATGCCCAAGACATAGACGGCGAGGTTCTCAACTACCTGGAGTTTGCTCAGGTATTTATTATGCAAAATATTTCCACAAGTTCTTTTCTTACCATCGTATTGTGTTTATAACATGATGTACATTTGACATGTTTCCTTTTTCCTCACAGTTCCATAATGCCAACCAACTTACTGCTTGGTGCTTGCATCACATATGCACTCATTATAATAACATCTGTGCCAATTATCGCAAAGAGATCAAGTCTAAATCGCTAGGTAAGAGCATGACGATGAAACATGCAACACTGAACCTGACACTGAGCTAAATAATAGTAGGGAGATGGATATATACATGGTGTATAGATATTTACATTGCACGTGTATTTATTTATTTGGCTTCTGAGGCATATACATACAGTATGTACAGAATGTAGCTATGAAAAACCAATATGAATGCATTCATACTTTATTAATGCCATAAGGGAAACCATATACATTATGTCTGATACAATAGCCAAATAAGCATCTGTTTATATTAGTCTTGAAGACAGAAAATGTATACAAGTGGGTTGATTAACATTTAGGATTTTGAAATGATAAGCTTTTACCTGTGTGTGTGTGTGTGTGTGTGTGTGTGTGTGTATATATATATATATATATATATATATATATATACACACACACACACACACACACACACACACACACACACACACCACATCTACTGTGGTACCTTAACGTTTCCATAATTAAAACCTTTCTATTAAGTTTCTATTATTACAACGTTACTAAGACAGCCTGTAATTATTCCAATATCCTCAACCTCCACAGACCTGTTTGTAAGATATCAGTGTGTAGTATAGTGTACTACCTTTCTTGCCCTTGATGGCTCTCTGTCTGTCATGTGAGCAGAAAACCAAGAGTACTTTGAGAAGCATCGCTGGCCTCCGGTTTGGTACCTGAAGGAGGAAGATCACTACCAGCGGGTGAAGAAGGAGAGGGAGAAGGAAGACGTGGTCATGAACAAGCACCTCTCTCGCCGTCGCTGGTGTTTCTGGAGCACTTCTCCTGCGGTGGCATGAGAGAGAGAGAGAGAGAGAGAAAGAAAGAAAGTGAGAGAGAGAGATGGCACGTCCTTTCCTGCTAATGCACTGAAATCTTTTCTTTTGGACTTACACCCAGTAAGTCAAGCAGACGTCCAAACGGTTCAAAGCACAATCTACAATCATCTACAGAATACAGGCCATCAAATGTAGTAATGTTCAACCAATGAAAATAAATATATAATATTCTCTGGTTGTAGAGTTTGTAAGAAAAAAAAAAGAGGTGGTGGGGGAAGCTACACCTAGGCATAACTAATTCCTAATATTTCCCTTGATTTCTATTTCCTTCTAGTTCTAAGTACAAACGATTTCTGCAGCTTTTAACAGTGCTACATCGAAACGCTGCTAATAAACCACCACAAACTCGTAGCTGACTTTGCTTTTTCGTAGCTGAATCGGCGTTTGAGACTAATTACGATCGCTCTACGTGCATCGTGATTAAACTAAACTAGCGTCTCTAAAAATAAAATTTAAAAAAACGACGTGTACGACTGGAACACGCAGCGTGTGGCAGGATCCGTGCGTGCTGTACACGAAACAGCAGCTTCCTTTGACACCAGCCCTAATATAAAACATCAGGTACATCAATGCAGTCGCTTCTCCGCTGTATGTTACGAGAGCACGACGGCACCATTTATTTTTTATGTAGTGCCAGGGAACACTGTAGCTCATCTAGCTAGTCCTGTAATTCTGTGTAGACATTTAATGGTTGAATCAAACTCTTATTATTAGAAGGGCTTAGCACTACGGCTTAGTTCAGGGCTTACTTGAAACCAAGAAGCAAAACAATCAATAACCACCGATCGCATATATTCTCGTCCCCGTGATTGTGCTAGGTGTTACATGTAGGCTTACTAGAGTGGATTTGAACTTTATACTTTACACATCAAAGACGGTTCTAGTCACTAAAGGGTTAAGGAATTCCGAGGTGAATGTAAATGAGCAATAAGCTGAAACTGCGGGCTTTTGCTTTCAGGTGATTCTGTTGTGTGTGTGTGTGTGTGTGTGTGTGTGTGTAAGTAGTGTTGGCCACGATAGGCAGATAGATATGTACTCTATGTGGGTGTTTTGTATACGATGCACCACCTCATCATTACCATATCCTGATCCAGACAGGTCACATTGACACTGAGGGGGTAACTTAATACTTGAAAAATAAACTGCTTCTGTCTTTAGCCATGTAGACTTGTCTTTGGTTCAGTACAAATATAAAGTAGTTGATGCTCACTGGTGATTGTTCTTTTTCTGGCAGATTAAGTGTTCATTGTTATTATTAGCTGCTGCAAACCAAGTGGCTGGTTCATTTGGTACTTGGCCTTTTTGATTTCGCTCTTCTTCATCACCCGTAATGCTGGCTGTTTTTATTTATGTATTTATTTCTTTTCTAAACAGAATATTGTTCGGTGAATTACAATAAATGATCGATTTACTTACGCAGAGTGCTGTGTTTGTTTTCTGTCACTGGGGGAAATATATCTTATATCACAGTGCTGTCGAATTCTCAAATGTGACCGAGCAGCTACAAAGCACTCGTTCTAATGCGTTATCGTTTCTATGGTAACACATTCTATAGAAACACATAATCTAAGACTACTACGAAACGTGTGGGTTTTTTTTTTTTTTTTTTTAATGTGGTGTTATTTGACAAAAACGTCTAATCGCTGATATTGTGAAGCTTTCAGTAAGGATTTACTGTACTTTCCGTTTTGTTTTGTTTTTTTTGTCATATTAGAGACAAATATGAATGATAACAGACGCTAACTTGTCTTATGGACATTCCACAGTATTAAAAGTAGCTATAAACGGATAAAAAGCTAATTTAATATAAGAGGAATAAAACATCTTGGAACATGCTGTTCAATTCTAAAAACCTGCCGTGTTTTATTCCTTACTGATCCAAGCTTCTCCGACGCTAGAAAAATGGCTCCTGGGAAGTACAAGCCTCTGAGTGCATCATGGAGGGTGAGCATGCATATGTGTTCAAGTATGAATTATGTGTTTAAATTATTTTTTTAAATTATTATCTCTACTGGGGTTTTCTCATGGTCTTTCGATACATTTCGTTATATTTTAGAATTACGAGGACTGAGGAGATTTTTGCTGATACTCACTTAAAATGTAGAAAAATCTTTGGGCGTTTTTCTTTCTTAAAAATGAGTTGTTGTTGGTGGTGGTGGTTTTTAGTTAGGTCACGTCGTAGCTGGTTAGTTGTAATGTCCTGGTCTGTGTAATAATTATCAGGTCAATTAATTTAAGATAAAGTTAAAACAATAGTAAAACAATAACAGTGAAAGATGTTCATTTTCGAACCACTACTGTGCTGCAAAGCAAAGCTCAAGGGGTTCATTTAAGTTACGCAAACTCTTAGAAGGTAAAGTATTTGCTATGCTGTGTATATTATTACAGTATTATTACCCTTTTTTTAAAAAAATTATTATTATTTTAAGATTATACTAAGCCAACCTGGAATTCAGACATTTTTCGAATTGTTCCAGTGAAGCGATGATCCTACGTAGACAACTGAGATGTTTAAAATGGCTACCGTTCTAAAAAACCATACCAAAATTCAAAAACAATGTAAGTTCTTACTAAATCATGGACACTTGCATTTAGATATTCACACGGGAAATTTTTATGCACTGGTTCATATCAGACTGCACCATTAATAATGCATGTCTCAAGGTTGCTACAAGTTCCAGTGGAGCTGACCTAGAAAAGTGCGGCCTTGGTGACCACACCTTTTATTCTTAGCTGCCCTTCAGAACTTTCCTGTCTGTCAAGCCGAGAGCAATGGGCTCGGTTTCATACACTTACTCCGTCCTCAGAGCTTATTATAATTATAAAAATGTATATTCCCTATACATGTAGAACTCTTTGTAGTTTTTTTTTGTTATATCATTGGATATTTTCTGTAATGACGGACCAGTTGTCAGGAGCCCCTTCCTGGTGGTAAATGTTTTTCTTATTTTGTTCCTAAAGACAGGTTTTATAAATGTTTTTATTCAATCCAGATTAAAGGCATACAGTGGATATATATTAAAAAAAAAGTCTACACACCCCTGTTAAAATGGACAAAGATAAAACCCCACCAAATTTGGCGCGGTATCTCTAGCCACCAGATTGTACCGAGTAGCACAAAATTCCATCAAAAATATTCATGTAAACACAGTTGTTTATGTCTTAAGGGAATGTAAACAGTTGGGGGGGGAAATCGGAGGTGTGCCAATACAGTATATTGGATCTGTGCATCAGGTCTTAAAGTGACAGCAGTCTAATAAACCTGCTGCTCTCTGTGTGATTGATGTTCATCGAACAACAAAAGACACAGAGAAAATCACTCACTCACTCATTTGACTTCATAAGAATCAGTGTATATGTCATGCAGTGAAGTCTATTTTATTTTACATTTAATTGCTTTATTCAATTTCCGTAGTATTTCTTACTTCAGTGCTACTGATAGACCTTCCTGAGAAAACGTATCGTTATCGTGAAATAAGATCGTAGTCATATCGCCCACCCTTAAACATTAGCGTTTAGTGATTCCAGTCTTGAATTTCATGTCAAATATGAAATGTACTTCTTAATGAAGTAAATATCATAAACCATGATGAGTTTGTTGATTCATAGACAGATTAAAAGCAGTAATAAAGCATGAAGCTTGTTCTTATGACCTGCTGCTAAATGTAACTCTCTCTCTCTCTCTCTCTCTCTCTCTCTCTCTCTCTCTCTCTCTCAGACTATATAACTATGGGGGAGACGCAGCAAATCACTGAAATGTCAACTCGAACTGGAGGACACAGTGTAATGTGATACAATAACAAAACAGCTTCATTTGTATTCTCATACACTTGTAATATAATAAAAGTTCTACATATACCTCTACATCCTTTTTTCTTTGAAACCATTTTTTGATAGGAAACTAGTTGAGGTGCTGATGACGTGAAATCAAAATTTTAAATGGCAATGCCAAGATGTATTAGTGGTATTTTCTGTTACATTTATGTTGCCATTGGTTAGTGAAGGTTAAAATATTAATTTAACAGCTCAGCTCAGCACAGGACCTGATTTGGACTCAACCATTAAGGACTCGGACTTGAGTCCAACTCGGCCCCTTTTGGACTCGGACTCAATTGGTTAAAGACTTGGTCTCGACTCGAACTCCACAAAGGTGAACTCGGACCCAACACTAGTAGCAGTAGAATGCTAAATACTTTGGTGTCATATCATTATTTTACAGTAAAAAATCATTTTAAGAATCATTTTACAAATTGTGTGATATGTCACCCCCTGGTGGACAGATGATATTAAACCATGTTTAGTTTTTAAAGTTTTGTTTGTTTGTTTTTTTCCAGTTGTCTTGGCATCAAAAGCTTGACCACTCTCACTGAAATACAATATACAAATCAAAATCCTACACACACTTACTCACCAATACAGTGTGCAGGGGCGTAGCCAAACCTTTTACAGTAGGGTGGCCAGGTTAGACCCAGTGCCTTTACTGGGCTGGCAATCTAGAATGGGACAAAATAATCATCTGTATCCATAGAAAATGACATCATGTGGCTACCTCAATGTGTGTATGGCCTGAGTTGGATCTCCATTAGACATTAAAGGCACACACATAACTTTTATTTACTATTTAAAAAAAATCATAGCTAACATAACATTAGGCTACATCTGAAGTTCATTTTAAAGTACACTCATGTTACAAATTCATTATCATTATTATTATCCAACTAATATGATCAGTGTAGCCGAATAGTTTGCTTCTGTGTTAGCTAGCTACGCTTGCTGGTTCCTGTACAATATTACACTCACTGGCAATCCTGTCTGACTGGGGTGGCCAGAAGGGTGGCCATACTTCACAATAGTCTGGAACTGGCCCCTTAGCTATGCCCATGACAGTGTGTATGTGATGGTGTCATTGGTGAATACATAAACTATGAAATTGCACAGAATGGATTCTTTTTCCTCTACCTCATGCTCTATTTCTGTATCTCCATTTCTCTCTGTGTAAAGAATTTTGCACACACGAAAACAGTGTACAGAGTTTGTAATGAGAGTGAGCTCCAGTGAACTGTGTTTAGAGTTTTATCCCAGTGACTCAAGGAAACGAGCGGTGAGAAACAGTTCCAGGATGCAACAACAGTCTGTAAGTAATCACAGAAAACTGTAATTAGTTCTGTAAGAGATTTAACTGCCAAGCTCGTGTTGTTTTGTAGCCCCCTGTCGCCCTCTGGTGGCGAGATGTTAACCTGCATCAGACAGACAGACAGACAGACAGATAGATAGATAATAAATAGTAAGATACTGATACTATTAATAGTAGATACTGTTAATAGACAGAAAGATAGATTAATTAGAGTACTGTGCTAGAGGCAAATATGCTTTCAATTATAATGAAAAGTAAATTGTTCTATCTACCTATCGATCTATCACATTATTTTTGAAGGCATCTTTATGGAACGATAGATAGATTTAATGATTGATTGATTAAGTAATAGAGTGCTTTTAATGGACACTGTTTATTGCCCTTTATAGTCAATAGATGGATGGATGGATAGATAGAGTGTAGAAAGTCTACACCCTCCTGTTAAAATGGCAGGTTTTTGTGATGTAAAAAAAAAAAAAAAAAAAGAAACCAAGATCAATCATATCACAACCTTTTCTACCTTTATTGTGAATTTTTAATCTATTAATTAAAGTGAAAAACAATAAGAATCATTTTAGGGGAAAACGATTACAAAGTAAAAGTGTACACACCCCTAAACAAACACTTAGTTGAAGCACCTTTAGATTTGATCACAGCATTCAATCATTTTGGGTGAGTCAATCAGCTTGGCACGTCTTGACTTAGCAGTATTTTGCCAGAACTCTGTCAGGTTGGCTTGGCATCTCCTGTGCACAGCTCTCCTCAGATCACCCCACAGATTTTTGATTGGATTTAGGTCTGGACTCTGGCTGGGCCATTCCAAAACCATGATCTTGTCTTGGTGAAGCCATTCCTTTGTTGATGTGTAGGTGAAATTCCTCTGTATTTTAATTGTTTTAGCAGACGTCTTCAGGTTTTGCACCAAAATCGACTGCTATTTGGAGCTATTTATTATTCCCTCCACGCAGATTTAAGAAAAGAAAACAGATCCAGCTGAAGAAGAACAGCCCCAACGTATGATGCTGCCACCACCGTGCTTCCCCATGGGGATGGTGTTCTTTTGGTGATGTGCTTTGTTTTTTGTGCTAAACCTATCTTTTGGTATTATGGCCAACAAGTTCTACTTTATGCTCATCAGACCATAACACATTACTCCACATGGTTTTGGGAGATTGAGCGTATTTCTAAATAAAATTTTGATTTAATTAAAGGCTTCTGTCTTGCCATCGTACCCCATAGCCCAGATATACTGTATGAAGAATTCAGGAGACTGTCGTGACATGTAGGGAGCAACTAGTACTTGCCAAAAATTGCTCCAATTAGTTCAATGTTGCTGTAGGCCTCTTGGCAGCCTCCCTGACCATTGTTCTCCTAAACTTCTCATCAATTTTAGAGGGACGTCCTGTTCTCAGTAGTGTCACTGTCGTGACGTATTTTCTCCACTTATTGATTATTGTCTTTACAGTGTTCCTTGGAATTTCTTTTCTAACCCTCTCCTGATTGATATTTTGCAACAGTGAGATCCCGTACCTGTTTTGTAAGCTCTTTCTGGCCCAGGGCTTTTCTAGTTGGATGTGACCAAGAAGATGTCGATAGGAAAATCCTATAGGAACAGCTGTACTTTATTTGGGGGTAATCAGTCACTTTAACTGATGGCAGGTGTATACTAATTAGTATTTAACATGAGTTTGAATGTGATTGGTTGATTCTGAACACTGCCACATTCCCAATTATAAAATCCCCCAATAAAAAAAAAAAACATTTCTAGGTGTTTATTGTTGTAATTTCACAATAAAGGTGCAAAAGGTTCTGACATGATTGAACTTTTTTTACATCACAAAAACCTGCCACTTTAACAGGAGTGTGTAGATTTTTATATTCACTGTAGATAGATAGATTGATAGATAGACAGACAGACAGACAGATAGATACATAGATAGATAGATAGATAGATCGATAGACAGACAGACAGACAGATAGACAGATAGATACATAGATAGATACATAGATAGATACAGTGAAGGAAAAAAGTATTTGATCCCCTGCTGATTTTGTACGTTTGCCCACTGACAAAGAAATGATCATTCTATAATTTTAATGGTAGATTTATTTGAACAGTGAGAGACAGAATAACAACAAAAAAATCCAGAAAAACGCATGTCAAAAATGTTATAAATTGATTTGCATTTTAATGAGGGAAATAAGTATTTGACCCCTCTGCAAAACATGACTTAGTACTTGGTGGCAAAACCCTTGTTGGCAATCACAGAGGTCAGACGTTTCTTGTAGTTGGCCACCAGGTTTGCACACATCTCAGGAGGGATTTTGTCCCACTCCTCTTTGCAGATCTTCTCCAAGTCATTAAGGTTTCGAGGCTGACGTTTGGCAGCTCGAACCTTCAGCTCCCTCCACAGATTTTCTATGGGATTAAGGTCTGGAGACTGGCTAGGCCACTCCAGGACCTTAATGTGCTTCTTCTTGAGCCACTCCTTTGTTGCCTTGGCCATGTGTTTTGGGTCATTGTCATGCTGGAATACCCATCCATGACCCATTTTCAATGCTCTGTCTGAGGGAAGGAGGTTCTCACCCAAGATTTGACGGTACATGGCCCCGTCCATCGTCCCTTTGATGTGGTGAAGTTGTCCTGTCCCCTTAGCAGAAAAACACCCCCAAAGCATAATGTTTCCACCTCCATGTTTGACGGTGGGGATGGTGTTCTTGGGGTCGTAGGCAGCATTCCTCCTCCTCCAAACACAGCGAGTTGAGTTGATGCCAAAGAGCTCCATTTTGGTCTCATCTGACCACAACACTTTCACCCAGTTGTCCTCTGAATCATTCAGATGTTCATTGGCAAACTTCAGACGGGCATGTATATGTGCTTTCTGGAGCAGGGGGACCTTGCGGGCGCTGCAGGATTTCAGTCCTTCACGGCGTAGTGTGTTACCAATTGTTTTCTTGGTGACTATGGTCCCAGCTGCCTTGAGATCATTGACAAGATCCTCCTGTGTAGTTCTGGGCTGATTCCTCACTGTTCTCATGATCATTGCAACTCCACGAGGTGAGATCTTGCATGGAGCCCCAGGCCGAGGGAGATTGACAGTTCTTTTGTGTTTCTTCCATTTGCGAATAATCGCACCAACTGTTGTCACCTTCTCACCAAGCTGCTTGGCAATGGTCTTGTAGCCCATTCCAGACTTGTGTAGGTCTACAATCTTGTCCCTGACATCCTTGGAGAGCTCTTTGGTCTTGGCCATGGTGGAGAGTTTGGAATCTGATTGATTGATTGCTTCTGTGGACAGGTGTCTTTTATACAGGTAACGAGCTGAGATTAGGAGCACTCCCTTTAAGAGTGTGCTCCTAATCTCAGCTCGTTACCTGTATAAAAGACACCTGGGAGCCAGAAATCTTTCTGATTGTGAGGGGGTCAAATACTTATTTCCCTCATTAAAATGCAAATCAATTTATAACATTTTTGACATGCGTTTTTCTGGATTTTCTTGTTGTTATTCTGTCTCTCACTGTTCAAATAAACCTACCATTAAAATTATAGACTGATCATTTCTTTGTCAGTCGGAAAACGTACAAAATCAGCAGGGGATCAAATACTTTTTTCCCTCACTGTAGATAGATAGATAGATCGATAGATAGACAGATAGATAGATAGATAGATAGATAGATAGACAGACAGACAGACAGACAGACAGACAGATAGATAGATAGATAGATAGATAGATAGTACTGTACAAAAGGAAGAAATACTTACAGGAACCACAATCAAAAGGGAATCCATCCTCTTCTGGGTGGTACCAGATAGTGGGAGTAAAGGCCATTACTCCTCCACAGCTGTACAATGTAAAGTCAAACAGTACTGAGTGTACTGAGAGGCGGTTCAGTCTTTTAATGATTACAGATGTTTTTAGCTTCAAATCCCCAGTGTGTCTTGGACATAAACTGTTTTTTAATAAGTACAATCTTTAGGGTATCTATAAGGGAGCATCCACAGTAATCTTAAGTCTGTCTATGTGGCACTGAGCATCTAAAGCTCTCTAAATATTAGCCTGATTTATTCAGCTGACAACAGTTTCACCATAACATTTTATGATAAAAGTCAGTTCCAGTATTAAGGATGCAGTCAATGCCTCTCAATCCATCCTGTGTTTGGACATGACTCATTGGTAATTGGAATTTATTAAAAATGAGACCAAAGTCCATGTTGTATGGAAATGAAGGTTTGTGTTATGAAAAGCAAGACTTCCTCCCTATTGATTGCCTGGGAAATAAAGGTTGATTGGGATTTAGAAGTCCAGTCCAAAACTTAAATGATAAAGCTTGCGGTTCACTGTGACTTTATCTGTTTAGACTTCATTCCCAGCGCGATACTGCCATCTGTGAGTCATTAGAGGAAAGCATGAAGCAAGTCCAATTGTTGTTTATGGACTGACGTCCTGTGGCTTTGATGAGCAACAAGTAAAGACATGAAATAAAGTGTGAACAAAAACTCAGAAGGTTTCCGGGATATTATAGTGCTGATCATTGCCGAGACTTGTAACATTCAAGAAAGAAGTATAAGAAAAAAAAATTGACTCACATAAAATAAGCTAATATATATATATATATATATATATATATATATATATATATATATATATATATATATATTTTGTTTCAACATTCTATTTAGACTTAATTTGCTGAACACATGCTACAATTTCTCTAAAATTGCTCTCCCTGACAGTTTCTGTGCTGCATCTTTCCTTCAAAGAATGAGACTACAGATGGTTTAAATCACTTATTACAGTCATTACTACAGTCATTTGTATTTAGTTTACTTAGTCTGCATAAACAACTGAGAACAAATCAGTTATATGTAGGTTTTAGGAAAAGGGAGAGTTGTTCTCATCGTTATTTCTCTTTACGTGATGCATCATATCAGACTTTAATACTATATGTAAACATGTACTTGTAGTACAAGTAAACATTCCAGTAAAATAGGTGCTAGAAATACAGTTATAACAAACATCTTCAGTGAAATAATTAAGAAAAGCATCAGATTAATTTTACCATGCAATGTCATTTTTCTGGAATCTTCAGTACTAATGGTTCGATTTTTATTCATTTGTGCAACAAAAAAAAAGAAGAAGCAATTTTCCACATTAAGCATCCAATTTATTATGTACTACAGTTTGTATATTTATACATATAAATACATATAACACGTGTAAACTAAGTGACAACCAAAAACAGCTCAAAATGTATTTCGATATATAGTACAAAAATTCCCCAAATGCTCTATAATACTATTAATACCACTTTAATTCATAACCGTTATCCTTCGTGTACTACAACCCCCAATTCCGAAAAAGTTGGGACAGTATGGAAAATGCTAATAAAAACAAAGAGGAGTGATTTGTAAAAGTACTTTGGCTTGTATTTAAACAAAAAACTTATAAGGACAAAGTATTTGATGTTTTACCTAATCAACTACATAGATTTTTGAAGATAAACATTTATTTTGAAATTGATGCATGCGACACGTTCCTACAAAGTTGGGACAGGGGTAATTTAGGACTAATAGCGTAGTGACAAGTTGAAATAAGAAGGTGATGTGAAACAGGTGAGGGAATCGTCTAATCATGGCATATAAGGAACCTCCAAAAAAAGGTCTAGTCCTTCAAGAGCAAGGATGGGTCGAGGCTCGCTAATCTGCCAACAGATGCGTCAGTGAATAATCCAACACTTTGAGAACAACGTTCCCCAAAGACAAATCGGTAGGATGTTGGGCATTTCATCTTCTACAGTGCACAATATAATTAAAAGATTCAAGGAATCCGGTCAAATCTCTGTGCGTAAAGGGGAAGGCCGAAAATCACTTCTGAATGTGCGTGATCTCCGATCCCTCAGACGTCACTGTCTTAAAAACCGTCATGAGTCTGTAAATGGAGATCCTGACATTGGCTCGGGAATACTTTGGTAAACTTTTGTCAGTCAACACCATTCGCCGCTGCATCCACAGATGTAAGTTAAGGCTTCACTATGCAAAGCAGAAGCCATTCATCAACACTGTCCAGAAGCTCCGCCCACTTCTCTGGGCTCGGTCTCATCTGAGATGAACAGTAGCACAGTGGAATCGTGTTTTTGTGGTCTGATGAGTGAACATTTCAAATAGTTTTTGGACAAAACCGCCGTTGTGTTCACCGGGCCAAAGAGGAAAAGGACGATCCAAGCTGTTATCAGCGTCAGGTCCAAAAGCCAGCGTCTGTCATGGTATGGGGGTGTGTCAGTGCCCATGTCATGGGTAACTTGCACATCTGTGAGGGCATCATTAATGCACACATTTTGGAGCAGCATATGCTGCCATCCAGAGCAGGACAATGCCAAACCACATTCTGCCTGGATTACAAGCGCATGATTGCGTAATCAGAGAGTGCGGGTGCTGTGGCGCATTATGAAGCGCAAAATAAGGCAACGAAAGCCCCGTAGTTGCATAATGCACGAATGCGGGAAAATTCTGGTGTCTTCAGTGCCGAAACACTTAATAAGTGTTATTAGAAGAAAAGGTCACAGTGTTACACACTGTTAAACAGTCATAAACTTTTTTGGACTGTGTTGCAGCAGTCCAGTCATCAGATTTGAAACAAGTATATATTTAAAAAAACATTTAAAAAAACATCAAATAATGTGTTTTCAATATAGTACAGGGTGAATTGAATTTTCAAATGACCTTTTTTGTGTGTGTGCTTGTTTTTTGTTTTTTTTGCACTTTCCATACTGTCCCAACTTTTTCAGACTTGGGGTTGTAGATCATGATGTATCAATTATATAGTTTCTTTGGTTTCTGGTATTGGTGCTCTGTAGTGTATTTCTGTACTGTAGTGTTGACCTGCTGTTATATTTTAGCTATACAAGAAGCTTTGTCTCAGAATTTCAGGACATCACTGATTATATGAAATCTTTTAAACACTTAGGAACAATCATGTGTGTGTTTTTAAATTCCTGCAGAATATAAAGTGGCCAGTCAACACATTGCCAGCTATTTGTATTCTCCCTGATGGGTGTAGACATTGCGTGAGCTCTTCTTAAACAGTTTATTAACAGACTGCGTGTCTGATAAGTGACTGGTGTTGCTGATATGTTCAAGCTGTAGAGAAGCTCTTTTGCATGCGCCGGCTCTGAAATCTTCTACATTCACATGAGCACCAGTTTACATGATATCACCATGCAAATGAAAATACAAAAAAAAAGAAAATACAGCATGCATGGATTTTGATGAAACCATTTTTCTTCTTCTTCTTCAAGCATCCAAAACAAACTGCAAAATATTTTTTTTTAGCTACTTCAAATAAAGTATGTGTACATGTATACAGAAATACTGTCCATCCCTGATATATGTATACATTGATTTTGCTGGTTTGTTATTTAAACTAATCTACTAACTATAAATTTGTATGTTATTTTTGAAATGAAAAATTATTACTGTACACAGATCTATAACCAAAATGAATCAACTAAGTAATCAGATTACACTTTTTTAAATGAATATCATATATAAAATGTAAGCTGCGTCCCAACCTCAGGATCTGGAATCCCCAAAAATGACCCAGAGTCGATACACATTCAGTGCCACCACCAAAAAGTTCTTGATCGCAAAGAAGACCAGCATTTGGTGAATGATTTCAAAGTGTATCATGACGGTCAGGCGGACCACAAAAAACGGGCCGTCCTGAATCAAGAGGGCTTCGATCACACCCCAGAAGTCTGCTCGGTGTCGAGAGAGGAGAGAACCAGGCTCCGTCTCATACTCCTCTGTTTTAGTGCTTAACACTGGGGACAGGAAATGGACAAACCATAGTCAGCAGTGTAAATTTATAGTATGTGTTGAATTACATTACTATAAATAATGCTATTCTTTAAATACTGTGCAGATAAATGTGAAGTACTATATTTAATATATATATATATATATATATATATATATATATATATATATATATATAATTATAATTATCATTATTAGCTTATAGGAGTGACTTAAGTGTTAATATGGTACTAATAATTAATTACTACTACTACTACTAATAATAATAATGACTCAGTAAGTAGTAATAAATCAATTGTTTGTTAGTTCATTATAATCTAAACGATATTTGCAGAGACCCGGAGATCTCTCCTGGAGAACTACAGTTTCAGATCATCATTTACTGTGATGTGAAGGACACTGTAATACTTCAGTCATTATCTAACATATACAAATTACTTACTTATTCCTAGTTGCAATTCCTGGAAAAGATAACTCAAAAACTATGGAATTAAGACACATAAACGGTACCTCGAATAGTGAAGGCTACAGCAGGGGGAAGAGCTTTCTCTTATAGAGCCCCACAGTTATGGAACAGTCTTCCTATTAGTGTTCGGGACTCAGACACAGTCTCAGTGTTTAAGTCTAGGCTTAAAACGTATTTGTTTACTCAAGCCTACCCTGACTAGATTCTGTTCTACTACTTCGCAGTCATAATTATCTTTTTTCTCCCTCTCTCCTTTCGCCGAGCCCCACATGAATTTATGGAGATACTAGAGATCCAGATCCTTTCTGCCTCTGGATGGAGCTCAAATCTTCTCTAATTCCAGACTGCTGGGACTACGGCTGCTCCTAAGGCCATACAGACTTCATATAAATCCATAATGAACTTTTTCACACTATCTGTTGTTACCCAGATGAGGATGGGTTCCCTTCTGAGTCGGGTTCCTCTCAAGGTTTCTTCCTCTTAAAACATCTTAGGGAGTTTTTCCTTGCCACCGTCGCCACTCAGTGGCTTGCTCAGTTGGGATAAATTCGCACCTTTAATATCTGTATACCATGTTGATATTTCTGTAAAGCTGCTTTGAGACAATGTCTATTGTAAAAAGCGCTATACAAATAAAATTGAATTGAATTGAATAAACAGAGTGATGTGTTTATGTGAGCTATTTGTCTATGTGTGACTTTTTTTCTCCTTGCTCGCGATTTACCATTAAAACAAATAGTGATCAATTATTTAATTGTTCAGAACTAAAAAAAGAGCCTTAAAAAAGATAGGAAAATGAGCATTTCCAACATTTCAGGTTTAAGGGGAGTATGGTAGGGCAAAATTTCAAAATTTCAGCCATGGAGGGTCCATATGTCATCCAAGTTATATATGACCGCCATTTTTCTTTGTTGCTCAAGCTCAAGTGCTTGAACGTGTACGAGTGCTGACCGGTGCAGGGTGGCAAGGGTATTTAATCCCGTTCAAATCATCATCACCATTTGCAAAGTGTTCGATTTTGATATTTTGTTGTAGGGGTATTTAATCTTTTCGATATCAAAAATTTCACCCTTTTTTTTTTTTTTTTACTTTTTACCGTTTTTCAGCTGAAATCTTTTGGTCACATCCCTAATAAATACAGTTTCCTGATGTTAAATATATACTTGTCTAATGATAACTAAGGTGAATATGCATAAATAGATTTTATTTCATATGAATGAACTCAAAACACGCTCCATTTATCCTGACAGAAAGCGATAGTGCCCCGCAAGTCCAGCACAGAGCATGTGAAATGGGGGACAGGGGCGGGGCTTCCAGGCAGTGCCAGTTTATGATATGTATGGTGTATCTTTGAGGGGAAAATACATACTAGCATACTCTGATGTTAAATTGTGGCGCTCTGACTCGAAATGCATGAAGGTTAGCAGGTCTGGTAATAGAATATAATCGGGGTAAAGGTCACTAAATATCATGGTAGTGTAAAATCATGTAGAGACTAATAAATCGTTATAACGCACAACCGTAATGGGAGGGAAATAATCTATTCTTTAAACAGTATTGTATTACCCTGAGCCTTCTTTGTAGGCCAAATTGTTTCATATAAAAGTTCAAACAGCGCTCAGAAGGGACAGTAATGAATACAGGGTGTGTTGACCTCCACCTACTCTAAGCATGCCTTTTCATCTTTATGATAAAAAATTATATTGTTGTTGCTGAAGTGGTGGTTTGGGCTATTTTGCATCAGCTAGTAGTTCTTAAAGAGATAAGTAAGACAACATTTAAGTAGCTGATGGGATTGTTCATCCTGCTTAGTCCCTGCATAGTTATATTATTGTAAAGTGTTACCAAATGTTCTACTATAAACACTATACACATATTGTATATACAGTATGTAACACACAGTATTAACATGCTACAGTGCGATTCATAACACCAGATTGTGTCCATACCTGTGAGATTGTGAGGGAACTGTAGCATACTCCACGTCCAGACGGCTAGAATAATGTACACCAACACTGGGCTCTTATCCCTGATAACACGAAACACTAAATTAGACAAAGCATGAAGCTGAATTTCATTGAATATAGAACGAGAGTTAAAAGAAAACAGTGGGAAATCGTGACGTCCGTGTTAAAGCCCATTAAGGAGGAGGTGAAAGACATTTGATATTGAGCTTGCTGATGGAAACTGAGACAGGAACAGACATGTTCTGGAAAACCATGTGAAAGAATGTCCCATTCTTCTAAATCTTGTTTTCTGCTAAACACATCAGTCATCAGGATCAGGAAGCATTAATAATTTATTTTGATTCATTTTCTCCTTTTGTACTAGCTAGTCTCATAGAGCCACACATGCCCCCTAATAAGAATGCACCCCTTGAGAAGCTAATGAAACAGTTTGGCTTAAGGTTGTGGGAAGACATATTGGGAACAAATCACTGTTTTAAGCCAACCTAAGCACGGAGTAGGGGCGGTTGTAAACATCATCTGACCAACAATAATCATAGAGTACCCTGGATGGAAGCCAAGATGGCTGAGAAGTCGCCAAATAAGACACCAGTGAAGTATGTATCCATGTGTTGTGTGTGTGTGTGTGAGCAGAAGAGATTCCGTGCAGTCAAAACATCTTTTGTAAGGCAAAAATAGTTCCACTGAACAACTGAACGGATTCTCTGAGCAGAGTGCAGCGACTACAGGAAATTGTGTTGCCTGTGTGATGTGGCATTGTTTGAGCTTGTTCTCGTTGCAATTCCCTAACATGTTTTTTACCTTGTATTTTTGTCAGGCCAAAGCTTAGTCTGGCACTGCACATCCACCAGTCTGGTAGTTGAAAGGTTAACACGGATTCCTCTTTGACACATGAAGTCAGTAAACCCAACTTTTTGAACTTGGTTAGCTGAACACATTTGGAGGAGAGCACTAAGTGCCTTTCTGTATTCACGATTACATGGCAGTGCGGTGAAAGCCAGAAAGCGATATATGGAGCTTACTTGATATCGGATAGAGTCTCGCTGGTGAACTCAAGGATATCCGCAGCCGTTCCTACAAAGATAAGGAGCAGTTGCGAGAGCTCGTCTCGTGTGAGGCCTCCTTCGTTAGGCATCAGCCACTTCCCCACAATCAGCAGCACCAGCAAGGACTGGTGTAGCGCCAAAATCCAGTCATTGGGGCATACTGATGACAAGAGCTGCTCATAGTGCTGGAAAATCTAGAGGAGTGCCGGCATGGAAGCCAGGGCGTGCAAATTGTAAACAAGTAAAATTATAATAATCAAAACATCCTGAGAACCTCTGCTAATCCAAAGCAAATTTTTTTTAAAAAAGGAAAATAACAGATATTCACTGCACAATATGCAAGACTAAAAAACCACACGTGAGAATAAGAAAGCCTGTCTCCGTTTATTAAAGGGTGGGCTCAAATTTTAATTTAAAACCCAGCAAAACCATAACTGGGCAATTTCTTGGGGGAAAAAGCGAGTAAATAAACATTCCTTCCAAGAGACCCAAAGTGGTAAAGAGCTACAGACAGACACACAGAAGCTGACAGTGTTGAGACCAGCCCATGGAAAATGTCCATAATGTGCAGTCAGACTCTGTGAATGAAGGAGATTGTATACCTGAGACATATCGGTCCCATTAGTAGCATTTAATGTCCTCTGGTTATTAAATAATTCTTTAATGCTCTCTGATGAATCGAGTTGATTACACTGAAAGAAGTAATACGTTAAAATATCAGCATTTCATAATAATAATAATAATAATAATAATAATACAGATTACAAACATCGTTTGCTACATAAAATGTTTCATTTAATGTTTTACACGTCCATGTTTTTACTGATCGCGAATACTTATTCGAGCTCCAATCTTCACTTGTGAGAAATGTGTACCTTGGCTTCAGTGAGTTTATTCTGTTGATGATGAATCTCAAGGATCCAAATGCTTGGTATAATGCTGACAAGGAACAGGAAAATTGCTGGAGAGAACCTGCAGGAGACATAATGAGAAACTTACTCCATTTTTCCTCTTTGGTTTCACTGTGAGAAACTTTTACAATCTTTACACAGCAATGTGATGATTTAGTCATTTCAATCATAGTCAGTCTATGAAAGAAAGGAGCTGCTTCCTTTTTTGTTGTTGTGGTTTGTTTGTTTGGTACTCAAGAACAAAAGGTTACCCAGAAAAATGACAACTTTATTTCTATCATTACTGTTAATATGTAGTAAAAATCAAATTGCAAAGCCTGTAAGGTCCATTGTGAGCTTCTTTCTTTTGTTTCTTTTGAATTTTTATGCATTCAACAGAAGCTACTACAGATTTGTTTATAAAAAGCACTGAAACAGTTACAAAGTGCTTGTTAATACAGAAAAAAAATAAAATAAATAAATCATGAGAAATGATTACTTACCACTTACAGTCCTTGCCTTTTCTCCTCCTCAATGTTAAAATCATTTCCACAACGAGGGGTAGAAATAGGATAGTAAGAAGCCAGTACAATTTATTGTGTTTCACCCATATGACTCTCCACACACCGATGAGTGAAATTAAAATAAATAGTGCCCTAGTGACAACCGCGCAAACGAACCTGAGAAGCATGGCTGTAATGTAAGGAAACACAGAGCGGACCTTGACTTGATAGTGGATACTACACGCTGCAGAGAGACAATTTATAGCAAGGAGTCGGTCGTTCCGAATCTTTTATATGACTCAGGAATAACGAGAGTGATTCGTTCAGTTTGTGGTGGCTGCGCATGCGCACAATCCACAATCGTTCCTTGGGCACAGATGACGAGTTGGGCTGTTTTTCACCACCAAGGCTTTTCTTTTAGACTCTATGGAGCTACCGTCCCACACTATACTATATATACAGCTATGAGTTTTCACTAATGCTACAGTATTTGAGTACAGATCCTGGGCTTGCATCATGCACTCTTTAAAAAAACAAACAAACAAAAAAACACACAAAACACTACTACTCAATATAATTAACTTAATTCATTAAGTTTGAGGGTCGGTGTCACGGTGGAGGCGGTTGTCACTACTGGAGTAAAGTTTGTTTGTCTTTGGACGTTCGATATTCGCGGTTATGCGGAAATTAAGGGACCGTCTCTAAAGTTACATACGACATTGTTATACACGTTTCTAACTTCAATAGCATTTGAAGGGGATAACTTACAGTCACAAAACCAACTGTAAAGTGTTCCTCTAGGTGTCAGGTATGAGACACACCTTTCAGATTTATGATATTTATTAAAATAAACTATTAAATCATATGTAAATATTGCCATGCATTTCATTACTGAATAGGCCCATACACAAAATATACCATAAGTTAAAGCTCAATAGTATTTGAAGGGAATGATGTACAGTCACACAACCAACTGTACAGTGTTCATCTAGGTGTCAGGTATCACGCACACCTTTTAGATTTTTGATATTTTAACCCTACAATGCATGAACCAAAAAAACCTTCATGAATGCATAAAGGGGGTCAAAATGTACTGGATTGAATGGTTTTCTTCAAAAAATAGATGTCCTATTAATGAAATAATTTTGAGAGGACAGCAGATTTACACTGTTACACAAGCTGTACACTCACTACTTTACATTGTAGCAAAGTGTTAGAAAGAAAAGATATAATCAAATATTTGCAAAAATCTGAGGGGTGTACTCACTTTTGTGAGATACTGTGTGTGTGTGTGTGTGTGTGTGTGTGTGTGTGTGTGTGTGTGTGTGTATAAATTATTTCATTAATAGGACATCTATTTTTTGAAGAAAACCATTCAATCCAGTACAGGTCATTTTGACCCCCTTTATGCATTCATGAAGGTTTTTTTGGTTCATGCATCGTAGGGTTAAATACTATAAATAATATAGGGTTAAAACGTATTTGTTTACTCAAGCCTACCCTGACTAGATTCTGTTCTACTACTTCGCAGTCATAATTATCTTTTTTCTCCCTCTCTCCTTTCGCCGAGCCCCACATGAATTTATGGAGATACTAGAGATCCAGATCCTTTCTGCCTCTGGATGGAGCTCAAATCTTCTCTAATTCCAGACTGCTGGGACTACGGCTGCTCCTAAGGCCATACAGACTTCATATAAATCCATAATGAACTTTTTCACACTATCTGTTGTTACCCAGATGAGGATGGGTTCCCTTCTGAGTCGGGTTCCTCTCAAGGTTTCTTCCTCTTAAAACATCTTGGGGAGTTTTTCCTTGCCACCGTCGCCACTCAGTGGCTTGCTCAGTTGGGATAAATTCGCACCTTTAATATCTGTATACCATGTTGATATTTCTGTAAAGCTGCTTTGAGACAATGTCTATTGTAAAAAGCGCTATACAAATAAAATTGAATTGAATTGAATTGAAATATCAAAAATCTAAAAGGCGTGCGTCATACTTGACACCTAGTCGAACACTTTACAGTTGGTTGTGTGACTGTACATCATTCCCTTCAAATGCTATTGAGCTTTAATTTATGGTATATTTTGTGTATGGGCCCATTCTGTAGTTAAATACATGTCTAATTTACATATGATTTAATAGCATATTTTGATAAATATCAAAAATCTAAGAGGTGTGCATTATAGCTGACACCTAGATGAACACTTTACAGTTGGTTGTGTGACTGTACATCATTCCCTTCAAATGCTATTGAACTTTAAATAATGGCATATTTTGTGTATGGGCCCATTCTGTAGTGAAATACATGACAATATTTATATATGATTTAATAACTTATTTTGATAAATATCACAAATGTAAGAGGTGTGCATTATATCGGACACCTAGATGAACACTTTACAGTTGGTTATATGGCTGTAAGTCATTCCCTTCAAACACATGCAGTGTGTTTAAGCTGACTCCTTTCCCAGACGTCCCCAGATAATTAAAGGTGGTGGCACCTTTAATTTTTATTAATTTAATTAATTTCGGGTTGTGAGTAATGTAAAGAGAGGCTCACATTTCATATTACCTTAGCCAATAATTATTACAATAATAATAAGATAATAATAATAATAATTATTATTATTATAACAAATTATTATTATTATTATTATTATTATACCACCTTGCTAAACCTATTTTTAAGCAAAGATTAAGCGTGGCACACCATAAAAACCATCATGCCATCACCCAACGATGCTAAAGAGCAAGGCTGTTCATAAAGCACTCACGTTAATAATAAGGACCAGCATTGGTCACATACTAGTGATAAAGACAAAAAAAAACTTGTCTTTCCATTCGTTGTGAAATTTCCATTATTGTTGAATTATCAAGTTAAACGTTACATGTTTTAGACAACGTCAGCTCTGCAAAGTTTGCTCTCAGGACCGCGGTCAACCATTATTTACGACACTGTCGTAATAGCAGTGCATGTGTATGTAACTGGCTGATTATGACTGTACGTGTAAGTTAAGTATTTTTTGTCAACTTCTACTCTACATTCATGATCAGTATTCATGGTAAAACTAAATTCATTTACAAAATTGTTTAAAAAAAAATTTGTTAATTATTAATATTCCAAGAAGTAAGAGGGCATAGTGGTGTCCCAAGGGTGGGGTTGGGTGGGGTTGAGTGCTTACTAGTGGTGACAGGGCACAGTGACCTAAGTGGCCGGGCCGGGCCCCCTGGGACCCCTCTCGAGGCACAGACGCTGAAGTTAAGGTAAACTCGGTTAACACACAGCTCTCCAAGCAGAACTTCAGGATGTATAAAAAAAGAGCCAAATGCATGTTACTTTTTTTAAAAAAAAAAATGGACCAAAACAATGGCAGAAGAAATCCAGGAGCACAAGGAGGAAGAGGAAAAGGAAAGGGCAGATAAATTCAATGAAATTAGGCTGACCGTGATTATGCCCTTGTCCATGGACTCACAATACTGTAAAATACTTAGTAAGAGTTTTCTTACAGTATTGATAACGTGAATGAATTTGTGTGATCGGAGTCCTGATATATATTTATACATACAGAGGGCTCCAAAAGTCTGAGACCACTAGTGCTTCTGTTGGGCTTCCTTTTTCAAACTCCACAAGTGTGTGCAAAACCTGATGATTCATTTGAGACCAAATCCATCAGAGTGTCATCTGAACACATGCTTCAATAGAAAGAATAAATCTCACTTAGATTAATATGATCAAGATCACAGATTCGCTTCCATTTAAATAAGGGCCTAGAAATTGGTGGGGGGATGGGTTGGGGTATACCTTTGAACAGGATGATCTGTGTAAATTGTTAGTATTATGTTTTCTGGGAGACATGTAACTATCTTATTTAGTGTCTGAAGGGCAGTACTAAATAAATAATAATAAAAAACATCTTTAAACAAAATAATAAAGGTATGTAAACTTTTGAACGGGGTAATTTCTATTTTTTAAAAAAAATATAAATTCAGCTATTATCTTGTAGACTAAATATAAACATCTGTTATGTGAAATATCTTATTCAGGACAGCACTAAATAAAAAAAAAACAACATGGGATTTTTTTTAATCATCCCTCTTATTTTGTTAACAGTATTAAGATTTAGCAGATTCTGCAAGGGGTGTGGAAACTTTTGGGCACGACTGTAGATGGTGGGTTAAAATGTTTGCATGCAAAGCGTTCTATGATTAAAAAAAAGAAAAGAAAAAAAAAGAAAAAAAAAAGCGATGAAGTAAATAACTTCCGGTCAAAGGGCGCCGCATGTAGGCTCTGTATGAGGGGGCGTTGCTAAGCCCCGCCCACCTGTTACCTTGGAAACATTAGTATCTAACATGTCCGGACTGGAGGGAGCGCGTGAGCGAGGAAAATCAGCTGAAAACTCAAAAACTATCATTGACAACATGGATGCTCCTTTAAATGTATGTATATATGTGCCTTGAACACATTAACCTGTGAAGTGAATTGTAATAGCAGGTTCATTTGTTCGTCGAGAAATTATTCTCAAATTATTTTCTAATTAACGTCGCTAGTAATAGGCTCAATCCCACTTGTCTCCCTACACCCTATATAAAGTACACTATATAGGGGGTGAGGTAATGGCGGCTTCAGCCTAGTGATCTACAGGTGCAACAGGGAACCGTTTGGGATGTGTGTTTTTACACAAACATGATAGATGTAGAAAATGATCAGGGTTAATCGACATTAGTTGTTTTTATCCCCAGGTTATTAATGTATCTAGTTTATGGAGGAGTATCACAGACACTAAGAGAAGTGATTAAGTGTTAGATCAAGTGTGACTTGTTTTGTGTTGAAGGTGAATGAAGCAGGTGAGATGTTTCTTCAGTGGCCATGTCTATCATGTGAAAACATCAATGTGCTGATGGAGCTTTCTGTGGACCAGGTGCAGCTGTAAGTAAGCGAATCTATAAATCTACGCCAATTCACACGATACTCAAGCCTGCGATGTACACCGAGACCTATAAAGATCCTTATGAACAGGTTTCATTATTAGTGTCCACATCTGATTTTGCTGTTAACAAACACACTGTACGGGCAAAAGTTTGTGGACACCTAACCATCACACCCATATAGTAAGTGAGCCTTCCCTAAACAGTTGCCACAAAGTGTGAAGCGCATAATTGTCAAACCTGTGCACAATGCGAGCTCCATGAAGACATGATGTGCCAAATTTGGAGTGGAAGATCTCGAGTGTCCTGCACAGATCCCTGACCTCAACCCCACTGAACACCTTTGGGATGAACTGGAACACCGATTGAACCCGCTCGTGGCTGAATGAGCACAAATCCCCACAGCCACGCTCCACAATCTAGTGAAAATCCTTCTCAGAAGAGTGGAGGTTATTATAATAGCAAAAGGAGGACTACATCTGGAATAGGATGTTCAGTAAGCACGTAAGGGTGAGATGGTCAAGTGTTCACAAACTTTCAGCCATATAATGTATGAATACATTGTTCAGTATGAACAGATAATATGTTCTAAACAGATACAAATACAGATGCTTTAGAGGACTAGGATCACATGGGTCACATGAGACTAGGAACTACAGGGTGTCCCAAAAGTCTCCATATATATGGGACTATGTTTGCCAGCACCACATTGGTTGTACCATGGACATCCACTTCTCGGTTAGTCCACAACACTTCCAGTATTTAAAAATTTGTAAAAAAAAGTTTGGCAACAGTGTCGTGTGTGATGTGATCGCCATGTTTCCAGTAAAAGTCCATCGCAGCCTTGCGACAGCTTCCTGATCCAGCCATGAGAATGATTTCAAAACGTTCTTCTTTTGTCAAAGGCACTGTGTCGGCGATTTGTTCGATGCCGGGGAAACGTGGGCGCCAGGTTGGATTAACGCACTCCGCTCGCATACCGTTGATAAAAAGTCCTTTAGCTTCTTGACATAAACAAAATGATGAATGAAAACTTGTTAATAATTAAACCTTGTTATTAAACTTAACGTAAAATTACTTGTTCTGAGTTGGCGTGCAGGAGCGTGATCAAAAAAGGTGTGCTTCCCAGCTCTCCATTTCCGTCCGCCCTGTCGGAAGGTTAACCTACGTCATATATACTCCTCTCGCACCACATGTGACCCACGACCCAGGAGCAAACACGCCACCAATCCTCACAAAATGTAACACAATCCCAAATAACAGATTACGCTAGCTCGCTGCCAGACCAAACAACCCCAAATTCCAACTTCACAATAAAAAATGGCAAAATGGCTGTAACAGGCATTCTAAAAGCTATTTGTAATATACAGTGCATCCAGAAAGTATTCACAGCGCTTCACTTTTCCTGCATTCTGTTATGTTACAGCCTTATTCCGAAATGGATTAAATTCATTATTTTCCTAATAAACTAAATTTACCACAGGTGGACTCCAGTCAAGTTGTAGAAAGATCTCAAGGATGATCAGTGGAAACAGGATGCACCTGAGCTCAATTTTGAGTGTCACGGCAAAGGCTGTGAATACTTATGTCCATGTGTTTTTTTTGTTTTTCATTTTTAATAAATTTGCAAAGATTTCAAACAAACTTCTTTCACGTTGTCATTATGGGGTATTGTTTGTAGAATTTTGAGGAAAATACATAACAAAATGTGGGAAAAGTGAAGCGCTGTGAATACTTTCCGGATGCACTGTATACCTTTCAGAATTGATGATGCCTTTCCAGATGTGCAAGCTGCCCATTCCATAGGCACTAATGCACCCCTACACTATTAGAGATGCAGCTTTTTGAACTGAGCGCTGATGAAAAGCCGGATGGTCCCTCTCCTCTTTAGTCCTCTTTAGTTTAGAGGACACGGTGTCCATGGTTTCCAAAAAGAATTTCAAATTTCGATTCGTCTGACCGCAGAACAGTTTTCCACTTTGCCTCAGTCCATTTTAAATGAGCTTGCTGGCGTTTCTAGATGATGTTCACATATGGCTTCTTCTTTGCATGATAGCGCTTTACCCAGCATTTGTGGATGGCACGGCGAACTGTGTTCACAGACAGTGAGTTCTGTCGGTGTTTCTGAGCCCATGCAATGATTTCCATTACAGAATCATGCCTGTTTTTAATGCAGTGCCGTCTGAGGGCCTGAAGATCACAGGCATGCAGTATTGATTTTCACCCTTGTCCCTTGCACACAGAGATTTCTCCAAATTCTCTGTTTCTTTTGATGATATCATGTACTGTAGATGATGAGATATTCATAGTCTTCGCAATTTTACGTTGAGGAACATTATTCTGAAATTGTTCCACAAATTGTAGACACAGTTTTTCGCAGATTGGTGAACCTCTGCCCGTCTACTTCTGAAAGACTCTGCCTCTCTAAGATACTCTTTTTATACCCAATCATCTTACTGGCCTGTTGCCAATAAACCTCCAGCTGTTTCTTTTTCTTAAAATGTAACATTTTCTCAGTTTAAACATTTGATATGTTTTCTATGTTCTATTGTGAATAACATATGGGTTTATGAGAGCAAATAATTGCATTCTGTTTGTATTTACATTTTACACAGCGTCTCAACTTTTTTGGAATTGAGGTTGTATAAAAAAAAAGTTCCACATATACCTCTATATGCCTTTTTTCTTTGAAACCATTTTTTAATAGGAAACTAGTTGAGGTGCTGATGACGTGAAATAAAAATATTAAATGCCATGATGTAATAGTGGTATTTTTGGTTATATTTATGTTGCCATTGGTTTGTGAAGGTTTAAATACTAATTTAACAGCTCAGTGTTGAGTTTACAATTGCAATTTCAAATCTTTTTTTCAATTGAATTACTTTCTGGACTCTACTGGACTCGGACACGGCCATTAAGGACTCAGAATTGAGTCCAACTCGGCCCCTTTTGGACTCGGACTCGATTGGTTAAGGACTCGAACTCGACAAAGGTGGACTCGGACCCAATACTAGTAGCTCATGCTGAGGAACCATCAGAGCCAGAATTCAAACACCCTGCTGATATTTTTACCTCCAGGGGGAAAAATGTTTTCCAGGGTTTATAGGAGCACAGTGTATGATTTTATGGTGAAAATTATCAGCGCAAATCATTTCTTTAGAGTGTCCATCATAGAACTTGTGTTTTATTGTGTAAAACTCATCCCTGGATAGTTGTGCCAATTTTTGTGAATCTATGATTTACATATTTATTGCCAACATTTTTCATATCTTCTCTGATGTTAAGATGCTGATTAGACAACCCAGCTAGTGATATTCCTTGGGTTTTATACACTGAAAGGTTATTTGCCCATGTCTTGCAGGTAATAAATGTATTATTAGTCCTGGTTCTGTGCAATACACTAATATGTACAGTATTACAAAGGAACCATATATTACAAGA
Source organism: Ictalurus furcatus (assembly GCF_023375685.1). NCBI lineage: Eukaryota > Metazoa > Chordata > Actinopteri > Siluriformes > Ictaluridae > Ictalurus > Ictalurus furcatus. Next base: position 8,751,256 of record NC_071267.1, read on the forward strand.
GAGCGATGATGTTGTAACAAACTTGTAAATATATTTTCTTAGCACATTTGTAGCATACTAATAATAAACGGCAAAGTTTGTACCCATGTATATAAAGACTAGCACTAATGTCCTCTTCTGTCCCATTTGTATGACAGCTAAGAACAATGGTCATACTGTCCATGCATGAACATCACTTTTTCACCATTTTGATTGTAGTATATTATCTTTGGCAACTTTAGAGGCACTTGTTCTATTAAATGTGCCACCAGGGAACACAAATCTGTTCCTCATAAGTGTTTAGCTAAGAAGGAAAATGAGTAAATTGCATTTCAGCGATTTTGGATCAATATAACAATGGACCTCATTTATCAAGCAGGATACAGATGGGTCCATGTGTAAATAGCTTGTATGAGCATTTGCACAAGAAATTTGGTATTCATGAAAATTCTGTAATTTCAGAAAAATCGTTCGGATCCTACTCATGCTCCTGAGTGAATATTTACGCATAAGAAGTCTAACTAATATACACCTCGACTTGTTCGACTTCAGATCATATAACTGGCATGGATTACAATATCTGGAATATACTGTTGAGTTTAAGTTGCTTATTTTTTATTACGTTTACAGCATTTAGCAGGCGGCCTTATCCAGAGGGACTTATAGAAGTTTTTAAGTCTCTATCAGAAGCACATCCTCATGCTAGTACACTAGGTCAAGGACGAAGAACACCAGTGAGAACATTTTGTGAAAACCAGTCGTTTTTAATTATTGGCTTTAATGATAGAATCTTTTTTTAAAACTAAAGAAAGCAAGCCAACACAAATTTATAAATTAAGACAAATATAACTAATCATTCAATTATGACAAAAAGAAAAGGTACTGTATAAATGGTTCAGTGCATAGCCATAAGCCGTAAACAAATGCTTCAGCTGACAGAGGATTTAATGCTCATTTATTATTATTTTTAATCTTATGTATTATTCATTACTTTTATTTGGAATATTCGTAAGCCAAAATAATTTCTGTTTATCAGGTTTTACCTTCATTTTGTGCCCACAACTGTCTGTGCACTTGACCTTTTATGGAGTTTTATGGGTGTCACTACAGTCAGGTCTATAAGAATTTGGACAGTGACACAATTTATATAATGTTGCCTCTGTACACCACCATGATGGATTTGAAACGAAGAAAACAATATGTGATTGAAGTGTAGACTTCCAGCTTTCATTCATGTGTTTGTTTCAGAGTCTGTCCATTTTCACAGGCTCAAATGTAATTGGACAATTGACTGATGAGCAGTTTTATGTCCAGGTGAGGCCTGTTTCCTTGTTGTTTGAATTCGCATTTGGTAGCTATTCATGGGAACTCTCAATATGCGGTCCAAAGGGGTGTCGATGCAAGTGAAGGAGGCCATCATTAAGCTGAAAAACAAAACAAAACAGACCTATCAGAGAGATAGCAGAAACTTTGGGAGTGGCCACATCAACAATTTTGTACATTGTTAAAAAGAAGGAATGTGATGGCGAGCTCAGCAACACCAAAAGGCCTGGAAGATCACGGTAGACAACTAAAGTGGATGATTGCAGAATTCTTTCCTTGCTGAAGAAAAACCCCTTCACAACATCTAGCCAAGTCAAGAACACTCCGGACGAGGTAGGCGTGTCATTGTCAAAGTCTACAATCAAGAAACGCCTTCATGAATGTAAATACAGACAGTTTATAGACAGACACCCAAATTTCTCCATCTGGGGATTAATAAAGTATTATCTTATGTTTACCTCAAGATGCAAACCACTGGTAACATTCAAGAACAGAAAGGCCAGATTAGACTTGCTAAGAAAAAGTCTAATCAGAGCCTGACCAGCTCTGATGCAAGATTACCTTGTACCAGAATGATGGGAAGAGAGGAGTATGGAGAAGGAAAGGAAGGGTTCATGATCCAAAGCATACCACATCATCTGTCAAACATGGTGGAGGAAGTGTTACGGCATGGGCATGTATGGCTGCCGATGGAACTGGACCACTGGTGTTTATTGATGATGTGACTGCTGACAGTGTATAGAGCTATACTTTCTGCTCAGATTCAGTGAAATGCTGCAAAACTGATAGGATAGTGCTTCACAGTACAGATGGATAATGACCCAAAACATACAGAAAAAGTGGGGAAAAAAACCCCCAAGGGCATCTTCAGGCAAAGAAATTAAATGTTATTAAATATCTGATGACCTCAGCCCAATTTAGCATATTTTTCACTTACTGAAGCCAAAACGGAAGGCAGAAAGACCCACAAACAAGCAGTGTCAAAAGGCAGCTGCAGTAAAGGCCTGGGAAAGCAGTTGAAGTAGAGGCCTTCTCAAGGAAGGAAACTCATTTGATGATGTCCATGGGTTCCAGATTTCAGGCAGTCATTTATTGCAAGGGATGTGCATCCAAGTATTAAAAATAATAATTATATTTTCGATTATGGTAGTTTGTCCGGTTACTTTGGGGCCTGTCAAAATGGAGGGCTCTCTGCATAAAATGGCTGCAATTACTAAACAGTTAATAGAGTATTTTTGTTGATTTCAACCCCTTGATTTCAAGCTGAAAGTCTACTCTTCAATCACACCTTGATTGCTTCATTTCAGATCTATTGTAGTGGTGTACAGAGGCAAAATTACGAAAATGGGCACTGTCCAGAGTGGACAGTGACCATTTTATTTTCGTAATTTTGCCTCTGTATGGACCTGAATGTACATGCAAATCAGCTGTGCCATGAACGCGTTTGGAAATTTATTATGTTAATGTAGCGCAATTAATTCATGTGGAACTGATGTTCACTCAGTGAACTTTTTTCAGCTCTTGTAAGCTCTGAAATGTCTTGTTTCAAGCTCCTTGAGATGTCTCACAACCTGAAAGGAAACCTATTTTTCAGCACAAGGAATGTTTAATTTTCTCACCAGGAAGGGTGGAAGTGGCAGCTTTTCCTGTGAAAGGGCTCTAGAGTTGAATGATATAAAGTTTTATATCCCCATAGTTTTGGGAATTTAAAAAAAAGGACATTATGCCTCTAGTTTACAATTTATCCCATTGATTTACAAATAAAAATAATTCAAAGGCAAAGTAAATTAGCCAAAAAAAAAAAAAAAAGTCAATGCTTTACTAACATTTCAACTGACAGAATCCAAAAGCTGCTCAGAGGAAACTAAAGCGATTTAAATGCAGTTGTAAAAGCAATTGTTGATCATAAAAGAGTAAAATATTGTCTTGACAGCATGCAGTTCATGCATATTGTGAGGTATTTAATGAAGGAAGATGGATTCATAGCACTAGAAGTTAATCCTCCAATGAAAAGAGTGAACCTATAGCAAAGAAATAATGAAAAATATACAATAATTTTTTAACAAAAAAAGCTTGATTTTTTTTTTTTCATCTTAAGTATGTTTTACCTATATTACTTTACTTACTTATATTAAAATTCCCAGACTCCCAGACCTAGACTAAATTTTGTAATGTTGAGATCGTTGTACTGGTAAATTGGAAAATGCCAGACGCCGTTACACAAATAATTGTGCTGATTAGGCAATAAAGAGACAGGCTGACTTTCTGTAACATTTTGCTTAGTGGAGTTGCTCTTCTGCTTTCACAGAATTCCAAGTGAACACTTGCTGAAATGTCAGTTTTGGAAATATTGTGTAAACCAGGTCCTGTCTGGAGCTATGAAGGTCCAGAGACATTACACTTGGATTGAATTTAGAGAGAATATAAGCACAGATATAAGCACTGTTTGCACAGCTGTTGGAGGAATTTTGTCTATAACATCCTGTTACTCTGGAAAGTTGATGTATAGTGTAGCGGATTTTGTACACACCACAAAATCAACCCGTACAAGGACAAACACCAGTAGTGCCTTTTCTTGGGTGTTCTTCAGAGTGCTTCCCGCAGACTCATATTACAAGATGTGTTTTCTTTTCAGTATCTTAAATTGATCCACTTAATAAAATGCATAACAGCACCAAAGGCATATTTTTATCTAGAACTCACAAGATTTATGAATTTTGAAAATGAATGAAACAATAATAAAACAAAATGAATATAGCAACTCGTACCTGCAAGCATGAAATGGGACAGTGTTATGACAATCGTCTCTGTTCTTGATTCACAATCTGCAAATACATCATTTAGTTAATACATTGTCCCATCCCTCTAATATGCAGGCAACTACTGTATTCATATTGTACTGTCGTATTGTATTGTATTATAAATTGGACTCAGATCAACATTAACAAGCCTCTGCATGCTCATGACAATGAACATAGGACATAAACTGATACTTGAGATGTTGTACCGTTCATAAAAATATGACGCAATAATTGCGTTTAAAGCGATACAGTATATACAGTGTATAACATGAATAAACCTTGATTTAACACATAACAGGGTCCACAACAATATTGCCACCATATTTTATTCTGATCTCATCGTAACTTCAATTTAATATGCTCTAAGAGCTTGTTTGAGTGTCCGTTAATTGAGACACATACCTCATTTCAGAGTGCTTCCTGCAGACTGAAGAGTGCAGCACCCTGGTCAAAGAGAGGTGGTTATAATGATATGAAACAAACATAAGACTTCTTTCTAATGAAACACATGCAGTGTAGGGCAGTAGTGCAATTATAATGTTTGATAAGTACCATTACAACTGGGCTGTGCATACTGGTAAGCAGGAATCCCAGTCTAGGCTGGACTGGATAATAGCTTTCACATCCTCCCTTCCTACTTCTTGTCTGACTCCACACTCATTCTCGCCATTATGTTGCTCTTGAGAATTGACAGATAGATTGAATGCATTCTGAATAGATTCAAGACTCATGTGATTTGCCTTGTTGCCTGGATCGGTTATTCTAATCCCTTTTGCAAACGGCTCACGACTCAGGAGATCTGCTGGGATGTTCTGTGATCCTGGAAGGTTCTTAAGATCAAAGTTGAAAGGTGCTAACTTTGAGACCCACCGTTGCTCGCAAGCTTGGGCTTGGTCATTATGTATGTTAATGGATCGGTTAGTACTGTGAAGCGAACCCCCTTTAACCAATGAGCAAACATATCACAGACCACCCATTTAAGTGCAAAGAATTCTAACTGATGTGCTGGGCATCTGGCTTGAGAGCAGGACAAGGACTTACTTGCAAATGCAATTGGTCTTGGTTTGAGTTCACCATCATCTGACTGAGAACTGCACCCAAGCCGTCCATTGACGCATCAATAAATAAAAGAAATGGCTTGCTGGAAGGGCCAAAACTAAAGTGTTACTAATAGCCTTCTTAAGCTTTACCAATGACATTTGACAATGTGATGTCCAATCCTTTGGCTTGAGGCATTTGTATGGCATGGCACTCACCTTTACACCTCTGTGTTTAACCCTCTATCCCAACTTTATCTGGAGCAATGGCTTTGCCATACGTGAAAAATCTTCAATAAAGTGTGAATAATAACTGTCCATACCTGGAAAAGATTTGACTTTGGTATAGGAAGGTGTTTTCCCGTCCTCATCCATAAGATCCTTTGCTGTAATCTCATTAATTGCAGAAACTTTTGTAGGATCAACAGCAATAACTTCTGCCATGATTATATGGCCCAAAAATTGGCACTTGTTTGGGGCTAGCTTCAGATTATGTTCTTTCAAACATGCAAACATCAGCTCAAGACGATCCAGGGCTTCCTGTTCACTCTTGCCAAAGACCAAGAGGTCGTCCAAATAACACAGAAGGGACATATAATTTTGATCGCCAAATATTGAGGTCATCATCCTAGCGAATGTAGCTGGACTATTAAACAATCCTTGGGGCATTTGATTGTACTCATAAAGCCCTACAGGTGTAGAACACGCTGTATATTTGTGATAATTTTTGTGTATGGGTATATTATAGAACCCAGATGTAAGGTCCATAGTACTGAAGTAGCAATTGCCACGTACAGCAGCGAGGGCATCAGTCTGGTGAGGTAAGGGATAAGCATCTTTTTTTCAGTTCTCTGGTTCAACCATCTGAAATCTGTACAGATTCTCAGTTCACCTGAAGGTTTTCAGACTAAGACGAGTGGGGAAGATCACTCACTGCTGGACTTACTAATGATCCCTTTCTCCTCCATTTCATCAAGCGTCTGCTCAAGTTTCTGATATTGTGATGGGGGATCTCTCTGTATGGTAACTTGAAGGGTTTCTCGTCCTTCAGTCTAATCCGATGTACAATATCCCTCACTTCATCACACACTACGTTTACATGGACAGCAATAATCTAATTATTGACCTTATTCCGAATAAGACAATATTGTGATTAAGGTGTTTACATGAGTTGCTTTTAGAATATTCCTTTCATGTTCACGTTTTACATGTTATAGAACATAGATCGATTAACAGCACACGTCATTACGTCCCCGAGCCACGGCGTCCGACGTTCCCTCCAGAATTTCACGCATCAACATACAGTTGGTCTTCGTTATGGTACCGTATACAGTTTTGGGTGTTGTTATTTTTAATTTTACGAACGTTTCAAGTGCAGTTAATTATTTGTCATGCTATACATGCAAATAAATGACTGCTTGAAGCCGTGGGCTGCGTCCCAAACCACATACTTACCTACTATATAGTAGCTGAAATACATGTATCTCACCTACTATATAGCAGGTAACTACGTGGTTTTGGACGCAGCCGTGCTCTCTTGTTTGTCGTTAAACGGTTGAGTACTGCCGTGTGTGATCGTGTTCTGTCACAAAATGCGGTGAAAACTCCCACACGACGTTAATAATGTGATTAAGGTGTGTACATGTCTGTAATACATGTCGATAATGCGACTAAAACAGGAATACTCCACACGTCTTAATTCAATTTGTGTTTACTTCGAGTATGAGTTTAGTCGGATTACGGTGATAAAAAATTGCTGTTTACATGCTAGTTTCTTAATCAGAGTATTGTCTTAATCGGGTTAATATCGGATAATTGTTGTCCATGTAAACGTACTGTCTGTCAAGTCTATCCCAGGAGAAAATTGACTCATAATTAACAACAAGCTTGGCCAGCTTTTCCTTCCATTCTTCAGATACATCACATGACTGGATATCTACTTGATATCCGGAGTATCCAGACCCAAGCATTAGCTCCTCTGCTGCATCAGCGACACGTGCATTTAATCACTTCTGAACTATTTTCATTATCACAAGTTGGTGGGTTTTCTTGCTGTGCCTGGTTTCCTGGTGTCTCCGGACACTCAAGCCCCCTGTAGCCAGATTTGTGACAACTGAAACACAGGCCATCTCTACACACCTTGCATGGGAAATCATTAGGGATGGCAGATGTCGATGATTGACTGTTCCCTCTTCCTCGGCTCTTCTCTTGAGTGGAGAGCAGGTTCTCTAGAAGGAACTCTATTCATTGTAGCATGTTCACTGTTAGAGGCTTGGGGGAATGATCTTCCTCTTTAACCTTTGCTACACACTGAGCTCTGCTAGATTTTGTTGAAAGCTTGTCCCTGTGATAACTATCAACCATCGCTTGAACTTCTCCAACAGTCCATTTCTCAACTGTTTTTTTTCCGAAAAGCAGGGTAGAGGGCTGGTTCAAAACAGTGCTTTACAAACTTCATAGCTGCTTCATGACCTGGATCCTCAACCTTTTTTCCTTGTCTCTGCAAACACTCATTGGCGAAGTCAGTGGCTTTATTTAAGTCTTATCCAGTAGTCAAGGCTGCTTTCTGATTGTCTTGGCAAGGTTGAGTAAGGGTCAGCTAGAGGGGTTGTTGTAGAAAGGGACCCTCCAAAGTGCTGTCTGAGAATATAGATAATATCAGGGTCTCTGCCTACGTTCACTAATGGGCTGTTGCGAATCCCAATTCAGACTATATCTTTAGCACGTTCGAGTAGTCTGTCCATTATCTCTGCACCTCGTTCAGATACACTACACTCTTTCTTGGTCAAGTACATTGCATAATTTCCTTCCATTCAGTCACTGTACATCTGTCTGTGCCATCACCACAGAAAAAAATGTGGTTTCTTTATTTCTGGCCTTAGAATCAGATTTACTTTTGACCAGTCGTGTTGCTGCACTGTAGTACTTGTCTGTGGAGGGGTCATTGCACCATTAGATTCCTGAGTCCTTGGGCTTGCAAAACTTGAGGCGACTTGTGCTCTTATTTCACTACCTAATTGTTTGACTAGATTTACTAGGGCTTGTTTTAAATCCCCAGGCTTACCTTGACTGAAGATGGGGGCAAATTTGTCTCCTCAACCTACACCATCACCTGGTCTGTGTATTACCAGTGGGGACAGTGTAGAAACCCTGGCCCTGTGCTCAATCATACTAGCCAACGGTTTCCCCTGTCCTATCTCTGTGGTAATTATAAAAATTTCACACCATTACAACGGTATACTGTATATCCTTTTGGTTCTGTCAGTAAACATAATGTGAAGATTTTTGATTACATCCACATGAGAGAGACGGTAGTTATGATCTAAGATAGCAAAATGTCACGTAACATGCTTCAGGACATGGTGGAAGGCAGTGGTAAACAAGGACATTGCCTTAATTGTGTACTGCACCAACTGGACTGGGTGACTGAAATTAGAAGGAGAAAAAGCCTCTATTTGTCACGTTACAGCACAGTGAAATCCTTTTCTTCGCATGCCCAAGCTTGTTAGGAAGTTGGGGTTAGAATGCAGGGTCAGCCATGAAATGGCACTCTGGAGGCGTAAATAGATGCTCAGTCCCATTTCTTCTGAGGTCTTAAAGAAAGAAATGGACAGAAAAGGTTTATTAATGTTGTGGAAGCAGAATTAGAGGTCCTCTTATTGGGGCCTACTGATATTTGCAAGCAAATAGCCTATATTTCCATCATGGAATATATGACTACTTTTAAAAATGCAAAGACAAAGCTTGATAAATCATTCTGCTGAATTAATCACAATGCGCTACAGGCTTTGGCCAATGAATTTTTTCCGACTTTCATGCATTTACTTTGGAAAAGTGAAGAGCAACCACGGAAGAACTACATTTGGATGTGATGGTCAGGTGTCCACATACCTTTGGCCATGTAGTGCATTTGATGTAGAAAAAATCCAACGTTGGCAAACCTCATCTTCATCAACCTCACTTTTTATACAGGGGCATTGTCATGCTGGAACAGGTTTGGGCATCTTAGTATCATATCTTACTATCACATCTTAGTATCACATCTTAGTATCACATCTTAGTATCATATCAGTATAAACTGATCTATTGACTGCACTTTGGGATTTGGTATGCATTTGTCCTTTGGGGTTCATCTTTGTTTTAGAACAAATGCAATATATGGCCAAAAGTATGTGGATACCTGACCATTACACCCATATGTGGTTCTTCGCCAGATTTTTGCCACAAAGTTTGAAGCACACAATCGTTTATAATGTCTTTGTATGTTGAAGCCTGACAATTTTCTCTTCACTGGAAGTAATGGGCTGAACCTGTTCCAGCATGACAATTCAAAGCGAGGTCCATGAAGACATGGTTTGCCAGCGTTGGACTGGAAGAACTCAAGTGGCCTGCACAGAGCTCATCCTAGTCAGGGTTGCAGTGGACCAGGAGTCTATCATGAGAACACTTGGCATGAGGTATGATACACCTTAGATAGGATGTCAGTGCTCCTTTTTCTATATCAAATACACTACGGGGTGTCCCAAAAGTCTCCATACATCGGGGGCATTAACACAATGGCTCTGTGTACAAAGCGAGGTCTATGAAGATGAAGTTCATCAAGGTTGGTGTGAAAGAACTTGAGCCCTGACCTCAACCCCAGGCCTCCTCACCTAACATCAGTACCTGACATCACTAATACTCTTGTAGCTGAATGCGCACAAATCCCCACAGCCACGCTCCAAAATCTAGTAGAAAGTCTTCCCAGATGAGCGGAGGTTATTATAACAGCAAAGCAGGGACTACATCGACAAGCACATATGGGTGTGATGGTCAGGTGTCCACAAACTTTTGGCCATATAGTGTGCATATCGTCCTACTCCTGCTACATATTTACCTTTGATGTTGTCAAGCAACAGCTGTAAGAGGGCCATAATAAATGAGATTTGCTGGCATGTGAAGGTCATCTCCTTGGCCCACCAAAATCCTGCAATAAAGTAGTCCAACACCGAGGCCTCCTTCACACAAGTTTGGTGTTTCTTCAAATCAAGTACATCCGCTAATTGTCTAAACAAGGGAGACAAGAAACACAGGGGGAAAAGATACAGGAAAACTAGATGTACATTTTCTGACTGTGAGTCACTATTTCACTTTGCATTGTCACTTTTGTACAGGGAAAATAATCTGCTTGCAAATATCAGTAGTCCACATCAAGAGGAGCTCTGATTCTGTGTCCAGAACATTAGTGAACCTTTTCTGTCAATTTCTTTTATTATTAAGGCCTAATAAGAATATGGCCTGAGCATCTATTTCAGTCACCCAGTCCAGCCGGGGCACAACCTAAAATCGTCCTTCATTACCTGTTCCTGTGTGTTCTAGTTATACAGTAGTGTGTTCTCATTATACCGTTTAAAACTGTTTAGAAACGCTTTTTAAAAAGAAGCTTAAAATAGTGTACAGCTGACAAGATTTTTATTGGGCATTTGCCATCTTACACCATTACTGCAGACTCTCTAATGTGGATGTCAGTAAAAAGCTTCACATTATGTTTACTGAGAGTACAGTATATACGGTAAATACAGATAGTACAAAGCTTCCAGTGCGAGAGAGTCCAGAGAAGGTTTCACACAAAAGTCTGCTATCAGCAGTTCGGATGTTAGAGAGAATATACTATATATAAGAGCAACATTTAAAAAAAAAAGAGAAGTATTATGCAAGCCTGTCTCACTTTTTGCCTAATCAGTACTATTACTTGTGTCCCAGTAACATTCCCTTCAGGTTCCTCTAACTATATTTATATAAGGCCCCTTGTGATAATATCCCTGTGACAATTCCACCTTTGATGTGACATACGTAGCAACCAACAAATTTCAACTGATAATCAAACAGAAACGTCTTAGTTAAAAAAAGGGGGAAAATGACACAAACCTGGTTGCATGAGTGTGCACATTGTTTTATAACGAGGTGTGTGACATTCAAATGGTTCAGAAGTAATTATCATACACCTTTCATCAAATAATTATTCTGATTAACCCAAAATAAACACTGTGTATTATTGCTGCTTCAATACTATTTCATGACATCTTGCTGGTTTCATCCAACTGCTGAAGCAATGGTCTGCAAAGATCTTTCAAAGCACGTATGGGATTTTATTGTCGAAATCAGGAGGGGGGTACAAAATAATTTCCAGAACATTAGATGTACCATAGAACAAAATGAAGGTAGAAAAAATTGTGACATTACCAAGAATAGGACATCCTTCCAAAGTAGACAAAAGGGCACAAAGAAAACTTATCAGAGAGGGTTTTTTTTTTTTTTTTAGGGAGGTTTTTACCCCAAACTGGGTGCCAAAATTTGTTATGGTCTGATAAGAACAAGGTAAAACTTAGGGAATAATTCTAAAAGATATGTTTGGCACAAAAACAAGACTGTTTACCACCCAAATAATACCAACCTTACTGTGAAGCATGATGGTGGCAGCATCATATGGATCTGCTTCTCTTCAGCTTGGACTGGGGTTGTATTCATGATAAAGGAATTTATGGATAGTGAAGGCACCAAACCTGCAAAGACCGAGTGCTGTATTACAAGCAAAAGGTGTTTTAACAAAGTCTTAATTAAGGTATCTGCACACTTATGGTAAGTTTTTGTTTTATTAAAATGTTTGTATTTGTCTTTCACTTGAATTTTGTTATATCAGATTAAAGCTGGAAAAAGATCTAGCATGATTGATCTAGCTTTGATTTTGACATCACAAAAACCCGCACTTTAAACAGGGCTTTTAATTTGAGACTTTTTATATCCACTTTAGGTTATATGTTAAAATTGTACTTATCTACTCACTCACTCTCAGTAATCAGCATTTTATACTGATTACAGTATTTCTTGTTAGAAAAACCACTAGTGTTTGATTGAATGTGAGACATGTTTGTGGTGTTTTGTTAACTGTGGTATATTGGGTTTTGGTAGGTAAAAAATTTGGTAGGTACCAAAAAAATTTGGTAGGTCTAGTACAATTTGTACATAAAGTGAACTATTTTACCAAGCCTCCTGTTAATGCAAAAATGTGTGAAGAGCTTGAAAAAGTCAAGTTGGTCATGAATAATGCTTGTTAGCATTTATAGTAACAACTATAGTAAAAACTCATTCACAATTCAAATTTAAGCTGGCTAGCTTGTTGCTATCAAAACAAACGCTCATGTTTTTTTTTTTCTCTCCTATTTTGTAGCTCGACGTGCCCAGCTTGAAACTGATAAAATTCAGAGTTCCCATTTCGAGTTTAGGTTGAATGCAGCATTAAAATGAGTGTCCATACAAGTCCCTGTGAATGAGTTGTTACTATAGTAACAATAACGAATGCAATTAATGAATGCATTAATATTAATCTGTGATTAGCAACTGGAACTAGTGTCAGAGCTGCTGTTATAGAAAAATCAATCTTCTGGCCAATCAGAATCCAGAATTCAAAAGCACTATAGTATAACAGTTAATAAGCGATGTCAACACAAACATTAGTACTTCTCATAGAGAGTTGCATAGCATATCTCGTGTGAAGTGTATTTGACATTACAGTGAAGAAAGAATTTGAATGTGATTCTGACATTTCTCTTCTGCCAGGATTGTTATCCACAGAAGGAACATTCTTGGGCTTGGAGAAGGTCGAGAACTGTCCTTCATCGCAGGTGGATTTTCATCTGAATGACAGGGACATTTTAAGCTCATTTTAGCTTAATAAGCAATAATTAAATAATAGACAAAATACCTGATTAAAAGAAAAAGCTGTGTCTTGATATATTGCGAGTGGACAACTAACAATATACTTAATATGCCATTTTCTTAAAAAAACAAACAAACTAACAACAACTTATGAATAGTATTATAATTTATAATAAGACTAATAAGACATTACTTTTATTTGATTAGAAATCAGAAAACAAAATGAATTTAAATAAAAAAGAAAAATATTTTTGTCTTCGCTACAGTTCATGGAATAGTTCAACTCAACCTGTTCTTTGTATGAGCGCTTCTCACTAAATTTGCTCGGCAAATTGATATTGCGAAGTTTGCGGCAGACTGTTTGTAGAAGCAGAAGGAGAAGTAGCAGAGCAAAGCTGTGACTTAATATCTAGATCATTTTCCTGTTATGTACTCCGATATCGTTTAGCCACTGTAACACCAGTCACTCAAGTTTTACTTCAAAATTCAGTGTAAGCCCAAATTAATTTGCTGAGTCTGGATATCAAATAGAAAGTTGCGGTCGGAAGGTTCCACGCACTCTTCATGAAAATGAATTTCATGGCAACATTGGGCTTTCAATAATTTCTTTGAATTGTTCTTTTTCTGAGGCAGAATGATTGCGTGACATAGATTAATAAAAAACAAGAATTTGGTTCACAAGTTTGAATTTATTTGGGGTTTTCTGTAGTCAACACAAGGTCAAAAATATACATACAGCGCATCTAATATTTAGTTGAATGTCCCTTAGCAAGTTTCACCTCGAGCGGACGCTTTTGGTAGCCATCAACCAGCTTCTGGCAGAATTCTGGTTGGATATTTGACGACTCTTCTTGGCAGAATTGGTAAAGTTCAATGACATTTGTTGGTTTCCTGGCCCTGACTCGCCTTTTAAGCACAGTCCACAAATTTCGATAGGGTTGAGATCAGGACTTTGGGAAGGCCATTCCAAAAGCTTAATGTTAGCCTGCTTTATCCATTCTACAACCAGCTTTGATGTGTGTTTGGGGTCATTGTCCTGTTGGAACACCCAATTGTGTTCAAGTTTCAATCGTCTGGCTGATGGTATGAGATTATGCTAAATAATTCTAAGGTAGTCCTCCTCCTTCATTATTCCATCCACTTTGTGCAGTGCACCAGTTCCACTGGCAGCAAAACAGCCCCAGAGCATACTGCTACCACCACCATGCTGAACAGTTAGTACAGTGTTCTTTACTCCTCCAAACATATCTCTGGTCATTGTGTACAAACAACTCAATCTTTGTCTCATCCATGGCGATTTAAAACTCGTATGACTGTAGACTAAGGATGGGCGATATGGACTTCAAACTATATCACGATATGTTCTGGTATTTATTGCGATAACGATATCAGTGATGATATAAATATAGTACCGTGCACCGCTGTTTTTGGCTACAAGTGACAGCTGTGTGCAGTCTTGAGAGCCTCAGAAACACAAACATTGATCTAAAAGTAAAAGTGATTTTCTGGAAGCAAACCAGTTCCAGATTGGAGAGATATTGTAGCTCCTCGTTTAGTGATGAACTCCTCCTCAGCTTCACGTCCACCTTCCGCTATACTTCTTTTCGCTCTGCACGTGAGCTGTGAACGGATCACACACAGCAATACATCATCAACTAGGCTTTATTGTTATTATCACAGGAAGACTCATTCTTATCGAGGGGAGAATTTCTACCAGTATATCGCAAACGATCGCCCATCCCTACTGTAGACAGTGACACTGATGTTCCAGAAGCTTCCAGTTCATGGCAGGCCTGTGCCTTGGTGGTTCCTGGGTTTTTCCTGACCATCTGAACCAATTTCCTCTCAGCTGATGGTGACAGTTTGGGTCTTCTGCCAGACCTTGGCAAAGTGGCTACACTTCCTAATAACTTGTACTTGCATACAATTGTTTGAACTGATGATCTTGGAATCTGCAATTGTTTAGAAATGGATCCAAGAGACATTCCTGACTTGTGTAAATCCACCATCCTCTTTTTCAGATCTGCACTGTGCTCCTTGGACTTTCCCATAGTACTCTGTGTTGGTCAATCCAATGAGTGCTGTCACACAACCCCTTTTTATGTTGGCACAGAGAAGCTGGCAGCTGTAGTCAATCATGATCACTAACAGGAAATTAAAAGGCCTTGGTCTTCGCAAATTAAAGGACATTTTGGAATTTTCAGCACCACTGAATTAATAATCTAAGTGTTTGTATGTATATTTTTGACCCTGTATGTATAATTTTGGTCCTGTGTTGATTACAGAACACCCCAAATGAATTAAAACTTGTGAACCAAATTCTTTTATTTTTTTATTTTTTTATTAAAGATGTATTTTGTACAATCATTCTGCCCCAGAAAAAGAAATGTTCAAAGAAATTACTGAAAGCCCAATATTGCCATGACATTCATGTCCACGATGAGTGTATGTAAACTTCTGGCTGCAACTGTAGCTGTTTGCTAAGTGACAAATACTTTGTTAAGCTACACTATAAACTTTAAAAAGTATCATTCAATAGATGGCAGAAACATATCCCAAAACAGTCCATACAATATCAAGCATTGTAATACAATTTCAGTTGTGTTTCATACAGCAGATACCTTGCATTCAATCTGATTGTAATGTAAAGCATTAAAAATACCTGATATTACTAAAATATCATATCTGACTTTTTAGATAAATCATACATGAAATCCATTGGTCATTGTTCCCTGATTGACAAATAAGGAAACTAGTGCTAGGGTTTGATAGAGTGTGTGACAATTGTATTGTAGTGCATTTTGGACATGAAGCATCGTGTTATTGCGAGGGTTTTTAAAAAAAAATTTTTTTAATAACTACTAACAAGCATTATTCATGTGCAACATCTTGGCACTAACAGGAGGCTTGGTACAATAGTTCACTTTATGTACAAAATATACTAGACCTACCTAAACCAAATGTACTACAGTTAACACAACACTCACATTCTATCAAACACTTGTGGTTTTTCTAACAAGAAACACAATCAGAACGCAATAAAATAAAAAATAAAAAACTGGCAACAATAAATAAAAAGTGCTCGATAGCAAAATTGAGTGGTGCTATATGTGGTGCAGCAGGTATCGTAGCCGTCCCTGACCAGGATAAAACGATTACATGAGTGAGTCATGTGACTGAGTGGATAAGTAAAATTCTAACGTAACCTACAGTGGATATAAAAAGTTTATGCACCCAGTTACAGTTGCAGGTTTTTGCCATGTAATAATCAAGATAAACCATGTGAAATTTATCTTCTTATTAATTAACACTTTAATTATGGATGGCTATCAGGATGTGAAGAGACTTTCAACCAGTATATCAAAAAATGTTTATGAAAAACATTGCCTATCCTACCTTTAACTAAACTTTTCCAAAGTTTTTATGTAGTAAGGACTCATTTTCCCAGGGCCATATTAACCTTTTAACACATTTCAATGAATAACAGCATACATAAGTTTAAAATCCATCCTTCAGCCACACTTGAAATTTATGAAAGTTGTGAACTTTGAACATGAACTAGGTTACACACGCTGAACCCTCATTTGTGCTGCTCTAAAAATAGCTGTTACAGTCTACATTGATACGGTCATACAGTTCAACTCCATGCATGAACATTAGTGAAATGTATACACTAAACTGAAGAAATGCCATAGTGTGGCCTATAAAACGCAGTAAAGGCTCATTAAAGGAACAAAAGTGTGGAAATGATCCATTTAGAGGGTAGGTTGTTTTTTTTTTTCGCTTGGCTGTTCACAAAATACATTGTCCGAGGTCACTAAAATTTCCCAGTGTGAGCAGTGGTTTCATTTGTGCATTTGAGGAAACTTCCTGGTAGGTCTGCCTTAAAAAGGCATGTGTGTAGCGTGTGTGTGTGTGTGTGTGTGTGTGTGTGTGTGTGATGACCACTCTAACAATATATGGGAATTTAGGAAGTGTAATCACTGATGGCCTTAACATTGGGAACATATTAGGTAAGACTAGTTTGTAGTTTTGGAATTCAACATAAAACACCAACTAGTATCAGTATAAGTACAATTTCATGTCCAAATTTTGCTACAGTTTTTCAAAGCAACCATTATCCAGAGGATGGTGCTATGGTGAAATTTATCTTCTGAGGAATGATGTGAAATCAAGATAAATCAGTCAGATCTTTTTCCACCTTTAATGTGATCTAACAAAATTCTAGTGGAAAATGAATAGAAACGTTTTAAGACAGAAAAACTTTCCACAACCTGGTTGCATAATCCCTGGTGTGCAGATCCCTTAACTAAGACTTTGTTAAAACACCTTTTGCTTATAAACACAGCACTCAAGTCTTTTTGGTTAAAAAAGTCTACCAATTTCTTGTTTGGCAGTTTTATTTCACTCTTCTTTGCAAAAATTCTTCAAATATCTCAAATTGCAAGATGACCTCCTATGCACAGTCCTCTTCAAGTCATTCCACATATTTTCAGTAGGATTTAGACCTGGGTTTAGACCAGGCCATTTGAAAACATTGGTCTTCTTCTTCTGTAGCCATTCCTTTGTTGTCTTTGCTTGTGTTTTGGGTCATTATTATGCTGGAAGGTGACATTTTTTCTTCATATATTGCTGACTGAGAGAGGCCTGCAAGTTTTGTGCCTGAGCTATCCTTAAATTCCTTTATCTTGAGTAGAAAGTCATTCCAAGCTGAAGAGAAGCAGAACCATAGCATGATGCTGCCACTACCATGCTTCACTGTATTCTTTGGGTGGTAATCTGTCTTATTTTTGTGCCAAACATATCTTCTAGAATTCTGCCCAAAAAGTTTTTCCCTAATAAGTTTTCTTCTTGTCCTTTTTTTCTATACGAGAAGGACGTACTGTTCTTGGTAATGTCACTGTACTGCCCCATTTTTTCCACTTGTTCATGATGGCCTTCATGTTGTTCTACGGTACATCTAATGTTCTGGAAATCCTTTTGTACGGCTCTCCTGATTGATACATTTCAACAATAAGATCCCGTACATGTTTTGTAAGATCTTCAGCAGTTGGATGAAACCAGGAAGATGGCAAGAAAATCGTACAGAAACTGCAATAATACACAGTCTTTATTTTGGGTTAATCAGAATAACTTCTTTGAGGACAGGTGTATGATAATTACTTCTGAACCTTTTGAATGTCACATGCCCCATTGTAAAAGCGTGTGCACACTCGTGCAACCAGGTTTTTGTAGTTTCCCCCACGTTTTTCTTTTCCCCTTAGACGTTTCTAATTGATAATCAGTTGAAATTTATCGATTGTTAAGTCACATTAAAGGTGGAAGATGATCTGCCTTGATTTCGGCTTGATTTATGCATGTGCACAAAAGTACAGAAATATTTTGCGGGGGATAAAATTATTGAGGTCACGACTTTTGGCTGGAAGGTAATATCAGAGAAATTTGACATTTACATTTATTCATTTAGCAGATGCTTTTATCCAAAGCGACTTGCAAATGAGGAAATACAAGCAAAAATAGCCTGGTGCCATTCTTTGCAAGAAAGGCATAGTGACACAACTGTAACTGTTAGACAAAAAGTGAGACAGGCTTGCATAATAGCGGGCTTATGTGTGAAACCTTCTCTGGAATCTATTGCACTGGAAGCTTTGTACTATCTGTATTTACTGTATATACTGTACTGTCAGTAAACATAATGTGAAGCTTTTTACTGACATCCACATTAGAGAGTCTGCAGTAATGGTGTAAGATGGCAAATGCCCAATAAATATCTTGTCAGCTGTACACTATTTTAAGCTTCTTTTTTAAGCTTTTCTAAACAGTTTTAAACGGTATAATGAGAACACATAAAGCTCTGGACATTGAAGTAGTGATGATTGAGAATTTATTGGAAGCATCAGGTCATCAAGGATGATTTGAGGTTGGGCCCCGTCTGGACTGGGTGACTAAAATAGATGCTCAGGTCTTATTCTTATTAGGCCTTAATAAAAGAAATGGACAGAAAACTGTGAATGATTTCTGCTGTGTGTTGCTCGGTTTTTTCTTCTCAATGAAATATTTGGAAAAAGGAAGAAATGTTCAGTAGAAATGTTCAGCAGAAATGTCCAGCAGAAATGTCCAGCAGAAATGTTCAGCAGAAATGTTCACTAGAAATGTTCACTAGAAATGTTCAGCAGAAATGTTCAGCAGAAATGTTCAGAAGAAATGTTCAGCAGAAATGTTCAGCAGAAATGTTCAGCAGAAATGTTCACTATAAATGTTCAGCAGAAATGTTCAGCAGAAATGTTCACTAGAAATGTTCAGCAGAAATGTTCACTAGAAATGTTCAGCAGAAATGTTCAGCAGAAATGTTCACTAGAAATGTTCAGCAGAAATGTTCACTAGAAATGTTCAGCAGAAATGTTCACTAGAAATGTTCAGCAGAAATGTTCACTAGAAATGTTCAGCAGAAATGTTCAGCAGAAATGTTCACTAGAAATGTTCAGCAGACATGTTCACTAGAAATGTTCAGTAGAAATGTTCAGCAGGAATGTTCACTAGAAATGTTCAGCAGACATGTTCACTAGAAATGTTCACTAGAAATGTTCAGCAGACATGTTCACTAGAAATGTTCACTAGAAATGTTCAGCAGACATGTTCACTAGAAATGTTCAGTAGAAATGTTCAGCAGAAATGTTCACTAGAAATGTTCAGCAGACATGTTCACTAGAAATGTTCACTAGAAATGTTCAGCAGAAATGTTCACTAGAAATGTTCAGTAGAAATGTTCAGCAGGAATGTTCACTAGAAATGTTCAGCAGAAATGTTCACTAGAAATGTTCAGCAGAAATGTTCACTAGAAATGTTCAGCAGAAATGTTCACTAGAAGTGTTCAGCAGAAATGTTCAGTAGAAATGTTCAGTAGAAATGTTCAATAGAAATGAAACTGGACATAGTTTGTTTGAGCTGAAATTTTAAAAAAAAAAAAAAGGAAAAAATAAAATAATAGAAATGGACAGAAAAAGAAATGTCAGAAATGTCCAGGTCTGGACACAGAATCTGAGGTCCTCTAGTTGTGAACTACTGCTTGATGTTTGCAAGCAGATTTTTTTCCTGTACAAAAGTGATAATCCAAAGTGAGAGATTGATATCCAGTTAAATTTTATACTTAACACCTTCATCTGACTTTCTATCAGGAAATGTACATCTAGTTTTACTGTATCTTTTCCCCCTGTGTTTCTTGTCTCCCTTGTTTAGACAATTAGCGGATGTACTTGATTTGAAGAAACACCAAACTTGTGTGAAGGAGGGCTCGGTGTTGGACTACTTTGTTGCAGGATTCTGGTGGGCCAAGGAGATGACCTTCACATGCCAGCAAA
This sequence comes from Ictalurus furcatus, assembly GCF_023375685.1. Classification (NCBI taxonomy): domain Eukaryota; kingdom Metazoa; phylum Chordata; class Actinopteri; order Siluriformes; family Ictaluridae; genus Ictalurus; species Ictalurus furcatus. The sequence goes on from NC_071267.1 coordinate 8,771,449, forward strand.
TCTCATTCATAATGTCCCTCTTACAGCTGTTGCTTGACAACATCAAAGGTAAATATGTAGCAGGAGTAGGACGATATGCACACTATATGGCCAAAAGTTTGTGGACACCTGACCATCACACCCATACGTGCTTGTCGATTTAGTCCCTGCTTTGCTGTTATAATAACCTCCGCTCATCTGGGAAGACTTTCTACTAGATTTTGGAGCGTGGCTGTGGGGATTTGTGCGCATTCAGCTACAAGAGTATTAGTGATGTCAGGTACTGATGTTAGGTGAGGAGGTCAGGGTTCTGTGCAGGACACTCAAGTTCTTCCACACCAACCTTGGCAAACTTCATCATCTTCATGGACCTCGCTTTGTACACGGAGCCATTGTCATGCTGGAACAGGTTTGGACCTCTTCACAGTTCCAGTGAAGGGAAATTGAAACGGTACAGCATTCAAAGACATCCTATACAATTGTATACTTCCAACCTTTCTGCAAGATCCACATAGGGGTCTGATCATCAGCTGTCCACATACTTTTGGCCATATAGTGTACATTGTTATGAAAAAACATGTGATAATGAACGTTAAAATAGTGACACTGTTAACAGCGGGTGATTCTGGTGAAATGGTGACATCACAAAAATGTTATTTGCAGATGTTTGGCAGAAACATTATACAGTATATACTGGTTGTTGGGTGTGTCACAGTAATAAGTCTGTCTTTCGACTGTACACTGGGATTTGGTACGCATTTTCCCTTTGGGGTTCCTCTTTGTTTTTGAGTGAATAAACTATATGGCCAAAAGTATGTGGACGCCTGACCATTCAAGATTCAAGATACAAGATTCTTTATTGTCATATGTACTTGAAGAAGAAGAAGAAGAAGCCTTTATTGGTCACATAGATATTACAGCACAGTGAAATTCTTTTCTTTGCATATCCCAGCTTCTTCGGAAGTTCTTTCTACCTCAGAGCCTCCGATCAGTAGTGGCCGATAGAAACGCTCACCGCTCCTCATGTCCACAGCCATCTCCTTAGTCTTAATGATGTTCAGTGTGAGATTGTCAGCCTCACACCATGTGACCAGTTCTGACACCTCTCTCCAGTAGTCTGTTTCATCATTTGCCCTGATGAGACTGTGGAGTCATCTGCGAGCTTTATGATGACATTGTTGGGCTGGGCAGTGACACAGTCATGCCTTTAGAGAGTGTACAGCATAGGGGTGAGTACACAGCCTTGAGGAGTGCCTGTGTTCATTATGAGGGTACTGGAGGAGTGTTTTCCGAGGCGAACATGTTGTGGTCTGCCAGTGAGGAAGCTCCGTATCCAGTTACACAACGCAAGAGGCAGACCCAAGTTATGCAGCTTGTTTATGAGGTTTGAAGGAATTATAGTATTAAATAATCAATAAACTAACTATAATCAATAAAAAGTAGTCTGTCATAACTGTCCTTATCTTCCAGGTGAGATATAATTTTGTGAATGGCAAGTGAAATAGCATCCTCTGTGGATTTGTTAGTCTTGTACGCAAACTGTAGTGGGTTCAGGGTTGCAGGATATGTTCGTTGACAAGACTCTCAAAACACTCCATGAGAACGGGTGTAAGAGCCACTGGTCTGTAGTTACTAAGACAAGAGACTGTGGCTTTCTTTGGAACAGGTATGATAGTAGTGGACTTGAAGCAGAAAGGATCTATAGCCAGAGTGAGGGAAAGATTGAAGATGTCTGTGGCTACGCTGGACAGTTCTGAAGCACATAGCCTGGGGACGCATCCTGGGATGTTATCTGGACCTGCCCCCTTGACTCTGCTGAGCGACTTGTACACCTGTGTAGAGGACAATGTGAGTACCTGTTCCACCTCATCAGGTGCCACTTCCAGCGTTGTCCAGGGTTTCAAAGTGTGCATAAAAAAGGTTGAGCTCATCCGGCAGAGAAACAGAGCTGCTCGCATATGTCCGGCCTTTATAGTCTGTGATGTGTGCTAGGCCTTGCCACATTTTTATAGAGTCATGTGCAGTGTAGTGATTCTGTAATCTTTGTCTAGGGGGCTAAATCTGGAATGCAGTGTTCAGAAAGCAGTTATTGGTGTGATGATCAGGCGTCCACAAATCTTTGGCCATATAGTGTAAATCCTCTGGTGCTAACTTAAGGGTTTTTCTTAAGGGTTAAGTTCCCTAAGTTGGCACCAGAGGATTTCCAAAGAAGAAAAAGGAAAGTCAATAATAGCAAGTTAACTAGAACTGTTTTGCAGTATAATTTCCTGATTATGCTGGCTCTGCACTTTTCAGACAAGCACATGCCATTTGCTGACAATTTTAAGGAGTTCACCCGGACACTGCTCTCATCTAGACAGTCATCACCATCGGCAAGCGCCACCGTTAATCCGCTGTTCGATGTGGATCAAATCAAATCCATTACGGATTACTTCAGTAGCAGGTTAATATTTTCTCCCACAGTGATATCCTATTGTTATATTTAACACTCTCCTGAACATGCTGTAATTATCTTTAAAATTATGAGCTAGTAGGATGAATAAAAACCAGATCATTCTTTTCCCTGTTTTTTTCCATTAATAATGTGAATGTGAGATATTCACTCCTTTGCCTACTAGCAATACGCAAATTGGATCCCTTTTTATATCCTCTATAATTAATGCCATGCATAATTCATAAACCGATGAATTGTGAAGCATGTAGGCTTCTGTGGTGCATAACAAGTTGTGGGGGGAAAAAAAAAACAACAAAAAGCGAGGAGCAATTATATTTGCACTGATTTAAAATCTTTAGTATTTCAAGCAAGCAAATCGTGAGCATTTTAAATCTGCTGCTTTATTTGGGTTTATGTGTAAAGCACTCGTTAGTGGTGTAGTCTTATCCGGTCATTCCTTTAGCCTCTTAATACTTTCACTGTCATCCATAAAATGGCCACCAGCAAGCTATAGATGTAGTGTAAGAGCACTGACGTACATTTAATAGTACCATTGATCTTTCTTATATGATATATTGTAATTACTGTAGTTTATAAAGGGATATCAGAAGTTTGTTTCTTTTTTAATAGTTTGGCTAATGCTTGGTTGACCTTCGGCTGTAATTTTGATAGCTCTGTGGATGTATGATATATGGCAAGATATATAAATGTGCTGTTATTAACAGTGAAAATGATTGTACAGTAACCCAGACTGTCTCAGGGCCCTGGAGCTGTGAGGCAGCAATATGACCTGCTACACGACCACGTTGCCCTAGCAAGCTTAACCGATCCAAAATTCAATACGTGATGATAATTTGGCTCAAGATCTTTACTTTTCTTCATGGATTATGGTGTAATTTTTAAAGTTACGGTTCACCTCTCAAACTCTTACAGTACAGTATACATAACATGCAACGGTAGTTAGATGGAAAAAGTACTGTGCTTAACTGTGAGTGTGTTGGTTTTTTTTGTTTTGTTTTGAGAATGTAGGTTACAAAAGGTTCATTGTTGATACAGATGTTTGATCCTCCATGATAATTCTACAAAGTCAATATAGCATCGCCATGTTTTTTTTTTTTTTTTAATCTGGAATCAGGCATGTAAGTTTAACTTTCTGGATCATGATGCTAGTACAGTGTTGTTGCTGGGTTGTTTTTTGTGCATGTCTTTGAAGGGATTTGGAGAGGTTTGAATTGAGGACATGGGATTTGAAGGAAGGAGGAGGAGTCATTCTGTGGAATTTTGGAGGAAGTTAGCAAGCTTGCCAACCCTGATTACTGCAGCTTTAAAAGCATCTCTAATCACTGTCTGTAGTTGCTGGCAGTGTTTCCGTAAAAAGTTGCCAGTGAATCTTATCCTCGTCATCGCCTCTAAGTTAGATGAAGAAAAAAAAGAGTAATTTTATGACTCGGGAGGAAAATAGAACAAAACAATGCAAGGGGCAATCATAAATAGGTTAAAGCTTTGTTCCACACTTTCATCTTTATTTTTTCTTTCTGTTAACTGCTGGTGGTTTAGCTAGTTCAATTTTGGAGTGCTATCTTCTAGCTTGGCTTCTTGGCAAAATTTGTGCTCGTTTGTAAGTGTTTTTAATTGTGAAGCACTGTGAAAAAGACAGTTCCGTTCCTATTGGTATGGTGTTAGCAAAATGTGAACTTGCTAGTTTGTTTTGAATGAGTTCTAACGTTTGGTTCCCAGAACATACATTTTAAAGATTTGTTTTTGATTAGCCAGGAAAGTTTTCTTTACGGAAATAGAACGTCGTTTTTAGGTTTGCAGAACGTTCCCCCTAACGTTCTTTAAACGTTCTCTCAACGTTCCCACGCCGTTCTCTTAACCTCATGAGTTTCATCATTTATTTTTAATATTCATGCATCGTTAATCGTTAAATAAAACGAATCAGTCTATGTAAATAAATAATCAGCACACAATCCATGTTTTTCTTGATCCATTGTTTACATAAAATAAAAAGCCATGAATCTCGGGACATTCAAAACAGTAATAATCATTTAATTTAAAAAAACAAACAAACAAAAAAAAAAACAACAACAACAACAACAAAAAAAACATGAAAACCTTTTCATAGATTTAAATTTGCAAGAACACTGTATCATTAAAAAATAAATTGTAACTATTAAAACGTCCAGTGGTCTGACGTTACACACAACAGCAAAATAAAAATCGGATAATAATCGGATATTAAGACTTTGTGTATTTTGCCATAAATCTTGTCAAAAATAAAATACACTTAATCCTCTGCAGTTTGGTTCTCAGATTCATTTATTCAAGACAAATACACTGAGTATAGCTCGAGTGCAGCGGCACAATAGTTTAAATATAGACTAAACAAGCTGAGATTAATAAAAGCAGATCTCCCTCATTCCCTCCCTCATTCACTCCCGCTTCTCTCCCTCATTCCCTCCCTCATTCACTCCCGCTTCTCTCCCTCATTCCCTCCCTCATTTCCTCCCTCATTCACTCCCGCTTCTCTCCCTCATTCCCTCCCTCATTTCCTCCCTCATTCACTCCCGCTTCTCTCCCTCATTCCCTCCCTCATTTCCTCCCTCATTCACTCCCGCTTCTCACACTAACTGCTCTCACGGTCAGCGACCGGCAGGCTGGGCGTCTTTTTGATCAGAAACCACCTCCAGTCCTACAACCCCAATTCCAAAAAAGTTGGGACGCTGCACTGATTTTGCAAATCTCTACTGAAAGTCTCTGCCTCTCTAAGATAGTCTTTTTATACCCAGTCATGTTACTGACCGGTTGCCAAATAACCTCATTAGTTGCAAACTGTTCCTCCAGCTGGTTCTTTCTAGTAACACTTACTTTTCCAGCTTTTTGTTGGCCCCCACCACCCCACCCCATCCCAACTTTTCTGAGACCTGTTGCGGCCGTCAAATTCAAAATGACCTTATTTCTTTCTTAAAATGGTACATTTCCTCAGTTTGAAACATTTGATATGTTTTCTATGTTCTAGTGTGAATATGGGTTTAGGAGATTTGCAAATCATTGCATTTCACACAGCGTCCCAACTTTTTTGGAACTGGGGTTCTGGGAAGCTGTTTGTGATATTGAGAATAATTAAATCATTAAATATCACAAATAAAATATTTGTGATCTTTTAAAAAAAAAAAAAAGGAAGTGTAATCAGTTATATTCTCCTATTACACTATATATACACTCGCTGGCCACTTTAATAGGAACACACGTACCCCTCCATATTAATGCAGTCATCCAGTCATGTGACAGCAGCACAGTGCATAAAATATGCAGATAAAGGTCGAGCGCTTCAGTTAATGTTTACATAACACATGGTTGTTCATGCCTGACGGGCTAGTTTGAGTATCTCAGAAACTGCTGGTCTCCTGTGATTTCCACTCACAGTATGTAGAGAAAGTATCTAGGGGAAAAAAAAACCATCCAGCAGCAGTTCTGTGGGCGGAAATGTCTTGCTGATGACAGAGGAGAATGGTTCAGTAAATCAAATAACCACTCTTTACAACCGTGGTGAGCAGAAAAGCATCGCAGAACATGCAGTACAACACTTCAAACCTCGTGTCACTGTAGCATTCCTGTCAGTTTGAACCAGTGTGTATAAATATAAACTGTAAACTGTATAGACGGTTGTGTGCGCATATCACTTTTTATTTTCAGCATTATGATGTTTGATGCGAACGTGAACTGAAGCTCTTGACCTGTACCTCTTTATAATAAGCACATTATAATTATTGCATGAATGAGCAATCATAAAGGCGTTCCTATTAAAGTTGCCAGTGACTGTATATATAGGCTTATATTTCATTGTTACTGCTCTAAAATAATGATCGTAAATGACTGTTATATTAATATAAAACATTGTTATTATATTTGTCAGGGCTGAAGCTTCCCATTATCAAATGAGTAAGATTAACAGACTAATTCAATCGCCATTTATTCATTCCCAGAACATTCTTTCAAATATTGTAGTCAGGCATTTGCCTTTTGTAAAGAGAAAGCCTGCCACCTAGTGGTCATAAAGGGGTCGTGCGTGTACGTTTTCCCTCAAGAACCCTGAGCAGACACCCACACGTCATTGTTTGAAACCAATTGAAATTCTTTCCATTAAACACATTTAACTGTGTGATGTGCTTCAGTCTTTTCCAGCATTACAGACTCTACGAATTCCTCTTCACTCACCCGAGAGACGACATGCTGCTAGGAATGGAGGTAATTATAATCTTATCATATATATATATATATATATATATATATATATATATATATATATATATATATATATATACATATATATATATATATATATATATATATATATATATATACACACACACACACACGTATATACGCCACATGAGGTTCAGATAACGGATTCAAATCATTCAAATTGAATTCAAGCAAGCTGAAGTTGCCCCCAATACCCCAGTGCCATTCATCTGTGATGAAATCAAGAAAGAAGTGTAATCATTTCTAGACAGATGTTGTCATTACACCAGTATGAGGAAGTGTCTTGTGACAGGAAGCCTAAATCGAGTTAGAAGGAAGGCAGTGACGTGTGTGGAGATCAGCCAGCTTTTCCTATCTTTGTTCTTGTATCGATAAGCTAATCTCTGATCAAACACAATTAAACACAGCAAGACTCAAGATTTATATATATATATATATATATAGTATATGCAGTTGTGCTCATAAATTTACATACCCCTTGCAGAATGTGCAACATTTTAGTAATTAGAAATAATAATAATAATAATAATAATAATAATAATAATAATGATAATGAACAGGATGATCGATGTGAATTGTTATTATTTCGTCTTCTGGGAAACATGTAAATATCTTATGTAGCTTCTGAAGGGCAGTACTAAATGGAAAAAAAAAAAAATCTTTAAATAAAACAAATTACACCAATCGTCCTGTTCAAAAGTTTACACACCCCTCCACAACCCCCCGGGCTCAATGTATCGTGCTGCTTTCTTGATCATCAGTGAATGTTTGCACATTATGTAATAGTCGTGTACGAGTCCCTCAGTCATCCTCAGTGTGAAAAGATGGACCTCAACATCATATAGCCGCTGTTGGAAAGGGGTCAAATATGTAGAAGATGCTGGAAAAGTAAAGAATGTGCCGGACCTGGAGGATTTTTCTGAAGAACAGTGGGGCGGTTTAACTGAACAATCATCACAAAACATAAACACGGTCGTTGATCATCCAGGTAACGACACACAGTATCAAGAATGGAGGGTGTGTAAACTTTTGAACTGGTTCATTTGTGTAAATTCATTTATTATTGTGTCTTGTGTAAATATGTACACATCTGTTATGTGAAATAATTTATTCAGGGCAGGACTAAAGACATTTTTAAAAAATGCTATTTCAATAATCCCTATTTTTTTTATTATTATTATTAGATTCTGCAATATTCGGTAATATAATACACACACACACACACACACACACATCACAAGTACTTTGCTTTTATTACATGCTTTTATTACATCGTTTTCAATGTACTTCAGCTTTGCACAACGACTGTCATTTCAAATAAATGAAGAAAAAAAAAGCAGAGATTAACTGCCTACACTGACATTTTCCAGGATTCACGAGAGTCCCAGTGCAGTTTGGCACAATCTTCTTTTTAATTGCTTCACTCTGAAATGGAATTGAAGCTGACTAGCATGTGTTTTTCCCATTTCAGGACACAGATATAGCAGATATGTGGTGACTCACCAGCAGCAGATATAACAGCTTGTTCAAATTCATTTATCATCATCTTAATTACCACGCAAACATTCAGCAATCAGACCTTTTTCTTTCTCTCTCTCTTTCTTTCTTTTTTACATACGCAAGCTATTTGACCACCGGTTCCTTCTAAAATAAGACAACCCAGATGCTGTTGCAAATTAAGCGGCAGTAAATTGTCTCCACATCTCGTTTTGGCTTCGCAGCGCGCCTGCCCCTTGTCTCTCTCGCTTCTCCATTTTGCAGGTGGTGAACAGCATTAATGAGAGCTGTCATCCCTCCGTTTGAAATTCAGCTCGGGCGGATCCGAGCCTGCCTCTCAGCTGATTTGCTCATCCATTATTAACGTGTAATGATTATGTTCCATACACACTTTCAAAATGTCAGACAGCAGGAAAAAAAAAAAAAAAAAAAAAAAAAAAGCGTATTGCTAATATTTTTTTCGTCCGAGCGGCCATTAATATTCATGACGTGTCGCACAGTGCGCAGTCTGTCTCCGAACTATAAAAGTGTAACGTCCCTAAAATGGGAAAACTCATTACATCAGAAGAGGAAGACAAGCTGTAGATTTGTTTAGCGCCCGAATGGTGCGTTAAGCTGCTGCGAGTGAATAGTTATATTTGCTGTGGTGCATCGTGGGGATCAGTGAACAAATCTAGGTCAAGCGCCGTGCCACAAACATAATGGGTCCCGAACGTCATATAACATGAGCATTTTCTATTTGTTTTGATGGAGGGTTCAAAGCACTGTTTGAATATTAATGTCCTCATTTTTCCACCTCTCCTTTGTCTCTCTGTGTGTACATTGGAAACAATTTAGTGAACCAACATGTTTAACAAGTTACACAAAGGGAAGCAGAAAATCCTTTTCTCTTTTTTTTTTCTTTTTTTTTTTTACAGCCATTAAAGTGACGTTAATTCGTTTATCGGGAGATGAAAAAGCATGAATCATGTGCAGGGGAGTAATGCAGAGCAATTGAGTAATGAAGGACCATTGTTCTTCCCCTCACCCTCCATTTGACATTGTAATTATCTCAAATATGTAAACCACAGAGCCTTTGTTTTTCTTACAGAGCCGGGTTTGGATTCTGTGTGCGGGGGCTTTCTGCCAAGTGAACTGTAAAAGCATTCCAGCTAAATGACAAGAAAATGTAACTCACGGCCTTAACTCGAAGCCTAAATACCTTCAGGCGTAAACGTTTATTAAAAATCGACTTGCGCATCGTTGTTTTTAGACTTCATTTCTAAGTAAACGAGGCAGGCGTGTGTATAAAACATGCACTGTTGCTGACATATTCGCTGCTGTTGTGTGATGTTCTAGAGATACATCGAGGTAGTCAATCCGGCTGACTTCGTCGCGCCGCTGGAGGAGGGAACACCAACTGATGACCTCCATCACATAGCCCCCTCCCCGGTCGCGCCACCTGATCAGGTAAAGAATGTTGCTACTAAAACACGCTTACAAAATCCTCAAAGGTCTACACAGAAACGAGGCTTAAACCGTCCAGTTGTTGGTGTGGTGCATGTAGTGATTCAGTTTTTGGCCTTGTGATCCGACTAGTGAGTGAGAAAATGTGTTTCACATGTGAATCATTTCGAAGAGGAAACATGAATCTAGTTCCAAGTATGAGTAACATTTTTCCTTTTCGCTCACACCGCGCAGCACTCCAGCTGGAATATGCAGGCTGTGCTCCATAGTGAGGGAGGAGAGGGACTGTAATTCTCAAACAATCTGCTCTCTGTCCACAGGCCAAAATTCCACCCGGATCCTCTTGATTTTAGGAAGAAGTGCTGTAATACTATATGAAAATGTTGTTTTTTAAATTATATTTATATATATATATATATATATATATATATATATATTTATATATATTAAAAACATCTGGCTGTCAGTTTAAGTATTGTATACACCACATACTGCTGATTTCCTTTGAAACAAGAAGGACACCTGAAGTTAAAAGAAATAAATAAATACTGTACATGCAGTTCAAATCAAAACCACATGTAGGTGCTCTGCGTCATGTAATAGCTTCCTTAGAAGGACTTTTCCCCTGAGTGTCAATATTGTTTCTGCATTAACGCCTTGTTTTGAATGGGTTTTTCAGAGCCATGTCTCATGTCTCATCTGTAAACGCTTACACGAAAACATCTTTTCCCCATTAATAACAATTCAGGTTCCGATCAGAAAGCGCGATATTTCGCTATTATGCAGCGTCGGAGAATGTGAGAAGCGTCCCCGTCTTACGGGAACAGCTCACACAAGTAAACATATCTGGCAGGTTTATGTAATCCTGTGCGTTGGTCGAACGTTAGTTACACTCTGTTTATGGCTGGATTTATTATGTTAAAGAATGCATTTATATTCCTTCAGGATTCAGACGCGTGCGCGGAGAAGGACGAGGAAGAGTCGGATGAATGCGAACAGGTAGAGACACTCGAAAGCCGGGAGGGTTTCAGTGTGGGAGATGTGCGAGAAGTGCTTGAGGAAATGACCAGAGAGATGCTGGGAAAGCTGCAGGTAATGACGCATGTCTGAATGAAGTGTGTGAATGAAATCAGCATTTAATAATGAGTGTAAAGTTTATGAGTCTTCATTTTGGGCATCTTTTAGTAAAGGTGGGTGTAAATGTTTTCACAGGCCAGAATGAACTTCAAGTCCCCCTGAAAGTTGTTTTGAAGGCTTTTAGTATGATTATGCCATCCCTAATGTTATCTAGAAGCTAGTGTGCGCCAAAACGATGAAAAAAACAGAGGACTAGGCCTTTTTTGGAGGCTCCTCATATACTAGGTTTAGACGATTGCCTCACCTGTTTCACATCACCTTCTTCTTTCAACTTCTCACATCGCTATTAGTCCTAAATTGCCCCTGTCACGACTTTTTGGAACGTGTCACATGCATCAATTTCAAAATAAACGTTTATCTTCAAAACCCTATGCGGTTGATTAGGTACAACATCAAAAACCTCATCTTTCTTTATACGTTTTTTTTTTTTTTTTTTCTTTTCCCAAAGTCAAAGTACATTTCCAAATCATCCCTTTGTTGTTTTCATTAGCATTTTCCATACTGTCCCAACTTTTTCGGAATCAGGGTCGTATATTAAAGGAAAGGAAAGTCTGCGACGCAAAGACGACTAAAGGGAGAAGCCGCAGGGTCCTGGAAGGAATGATATTAGTGAAAATATCAGGTCTGAGCTCATACTGTCCCACAGGCCTCCTCTACCCAAGTGATCGTGCCAAAAAAAAAAAAAAAAAAAAAAAAGATCTAATATTAAAACTTGAGTAATGTTCCCCAGCTTAATATCGTTGGTATTCTGCACATAACACGGAACACATTAGACAGCTCCTGGCAGATATTCTGATTAATTTCACGGTAGACTTAAGGTGGAATCAAATTACTGGGTGTGCTGCGGTTGCAGAAAACAATCTGTCCTCGCAGATTGCTGTATTGTGTCATCCCTATCGTACATTTTCACCAGCTTAACAAACAGCAACATGCAGGTAAAGGAGGATTTTCATTTAGACGGGGATAAACGATTTCACACGCACTCCACTCGACTTCCATAAAGACGTTTCTGTTCCTGTAACGATTTCTGGCTGTTTGTAGGCGTGTGTCTGAATGAGCCGCTGTAAGATCGGTCCTGTTTCCATCAATTTTTCTGTTTACTCCACTGTAACATCTGCTCAAGGTCAATTACATATTTCACTCCGAGCTATATTTAGTCTTGTGCAACAACTCAAATCTTTCGCAGCTTAGGCAGTCCGCATTGACCATCCGTCGTGTGTTGGGTTTTTTTTCTGTTTTGTTTTTTTTTTTCTTCCTCTGTTCTCCTTTGAGGCTTTTCTCTCGGGATCGGGTTAAGCTGTTGAGTATATGCTTAGCATCACAGCCTGCTCCGGCTAGTTTGAAGCGTTTGATTTTGATGTGGATTAAATCTGCCACTAGAACTGTTCTTCTTTCCCCGTTGAGTGAAGTTTAATAACATCCGTTTTTTGTTTTTTTTTTTTTTCTCCCCCTCTCTGGGATATTTTAGTTGCGAAAGTTCCCAGGAGTGTCATAACTCATGTGGATCTCATCATGCCTTATATGGTAGAAACTCGGAAAAAGGCAGATGCTGGAAATGCTGTGGGTGACTTCCCAACCATATTGTTACCATTACAGATGTGCGCTGGAGGCATTTAATAGGCCTGTGTGTACAATGAGAATCCGGGAAAAGAAACTTCACCCTACCTATTAAAACATTAGATCTTTACTGCAGGGTGTTCAGTAAAGCTTTTTTTTTTTTTTTTTTCTTGTACCAGAGTTGTTTCTAAACAAGATGTTTGACCGAGTAGAAATACGCAGCATGTACTGTTTTACATCACGTAGATCATCTGTGACAGTGTTATAGATGTTGGGTTTTATGGATGCATGCGATTTATTTTTTGTATCCAACAGGAAGATTTCACAGAGAAGCTGCGCATCCAGGAAGAGACCTACACGGCCAGGTTAGAGAGTCTCAAGAGGCTGACGTCCAAATAAACGTCTGCTGAAGAAAAGGGAAACATCCACCTTTTCTTTTTCTTTTTAGTTATGACACCAGGAGTTCTAACGTAAAACCAGTACAAATATGTACTAATACGCTTAAGAAGTGCTTTATAAAAGTCTTAAGTAAGGAATAAAACATGGCAGTGCGTACTGTTAAAGGAAAATAATTTCCAGTAAGAGCACCTCCTTTATAATTTATTAATAAATGACACCTTATGTTTTTAAAAAAAAATACATTTATAGTTACATATAAAGTTGTGGAATGTCCAGGAAACAAGTTCATTTCCTGTTTCTACTTACAGCAGCGATAAACAGCCGTCCATTCACCAGCTTCTATTTTTTTTTTCCTTTTTAGATGTTAATAAGGCAAATAATAATAATAATAATGATGCTTTTCATGTCAAAACACAAACTGAGACTCCTTCCATAAACGTTAAGTAAAAGTCTCCTTACAGAAAGCTTCACCCTATCAACGATTAGACATTTTTCTTTATCGAATAACGACAGGTATTTAACCTGTTTATTATTAGGCTTAGGTTATGTGGAGCCTCGGCTGTATAAGTCCTCGTGCACGAGCTGTTACTATAGAAACGGTAATGCGTTCGAACAAGGGCATTAAGGTGAATCTGTGCTTTGACTTGCAGCCGGAACTACTGACAAAGCTGCTGTTATAGAAAATGAATTCAGACAACTTCTGACCAGTCGAATTTGAGAATTCAGCGTCGCTGTGATATAAAGCAAATAAAAAATACAACTGAAAGAACAAACTGAAAGCAACACACCTAACTTTGTGCAGTAAGGGTTCGGTTGGTTTCTGGAATGACCAACGAACTGCTATGCAGTTCAGCCTGAACATAATACAAATTCAGTCGTGTTGTTTACGGAGCAGTGGAATGTCACATTACAGCGCTAAACATTCCTGCGGACTTACTCGATCATAAAGAGTGCACTCAAAACATGAATTCATCACCCTTACTTTAACTGAAGAAAGATTTTACACAGAATTTAATTTAGTTCATTCAAAATTAATCAGTTTAGACAGACAGACAGATAGATAGATAGATAGATAGATAGACAGAGAGATAGACAGGCAGACAGATAGATAGACAGACAGACAGACAGATAGACAGGCAGGCAGACAGATAGATAGACAGACAGACAGACAGACAAATAGATAGATAGACAGACAGACAGATAGACAGACAGACAGACAGATAGATTGATTGACAGACAGATAGATAGCGAGATAGATGGATAGATAGAAAGACAGACAGACAGGCAAGCAGACAGACAGACAGACAGACAGATAGATAGATAGATCATTTTATTTGTCCTCAAAGAGAAAATTTGTTTCCACCGTGGTTGCGTAGAAAACATAAACATGACACCATACATATTAACCATCAAAACAATCACAGACATAGACGGGAGAAGGGGACCAAAAAAAAAATCAGGATCAAACAACAAATGCCAGATCACAATGGCTGATTACCTAATGCTTGTATAGCCATAGATACAAAATTCCTACTCTAGCTGGTTAGTTGGGTCAACACAATTTAGTAGGTCAAATTAATTTACTCTAGTGTATTTAATTAACTTTATAACATTTGTCAAACAAAATTTTCGTATGTTGATCCAACTTAATTTTAAAAAAATCATTGATAGAGGTTTAATTCATTTTCTTATGTTTAAACAAGCAGTTTAATTCATCACTGTACATATACACAATGTACATAATGAACAAATAAGAAAAGACCGGGGTCAGTACTGACATTAGTATAGATCACTGAGTGCACACAGCCTAAGCACATGCGCCGCTCTTCAGCACAATGGTAACCACAAAATTCAAAAACGTTACAAGAACTCCTTCAAGTGTCCAACTTTAAAGTGCACCTATTATGGTTTTTCAGATATTACCTTTCATGTAGTGCGTTATAGAGCTGTTTGAGAATGTAAAACATCTACAAAGTTTCAAAAATCAAAGCGCACGACAAACAGAGTTATTGACTCCCAAACGAAGGAACCGATTCTGAACAGCTGAAGCGAGTCGTTAGTGATTCCAGACTTACTTCCTGTACTAACCTACATAGGTTTGTAACAACAAAAAAATGGTCTTCATTGGCTGCTCGCTAGTAGACCAATCACAACAGACTGGGACATCTGACCAATCAGAGTAGAGTATGCTCTCTGAAAGGCGGAGTTGAGAATGAATCCTTTAGAACGGATCATTGAACGAGTTGTTTGAGAAACTGGGGGGGCTCATTAAATTATGAGCACGTTAAAGTGTTTTTTGACCTCAGATGCATGTAAATCTATTGCATGAGATCTTTAAAACAAATTTAGGCACGTTTCAAAACCATAATAAGTGCACTTTAAACACTAATGTGTCTTTCCCTTTTCTGAGAAACACATAAAATAACACTTAATCCCTAAATTTACTTTCCTAATGCAGTCCCTTGCAAAGCATGCTGGGAACTACAGATCCACTGCCCAGTTAGTTATGTCAACAAAAAATGATTCATGTAGTTCTAACACAAATGTATTAAGTAAACTTCAGTTTTAAATCTTATTAGGCAAACACAATGAAATCAAGTCAGCTCATTCTAATTAATTCAACTGAGCAAATCATCGATGCGAGTGTGTGATCTTGATTGACTGAGAATGTGGATATTTTCCCCTTTGCTATATTTGAGTTATGCTCATTCTCGATGTTTGATGTTGACAGTAAATACGAAGGCATTGCTTTCAGAAAGGTGCTCGCTCTGGATTTAATCGTGTAAACAGGCAGTTATGATATCCGTAAACAGCTCGTGAGCAAAAGGAATATGTAATTGAGTGGTTTGTCTAATGTTTGTGTGGAGTTTTTCCCACAAGTCATTAGCTGTGTGAAAGTAGTCCAGCGCTATGGCGATGCAGCATAACTCATGGCCTAAATAGCTGAGTTGCCATATAAAGTGATGTATTATTAAAGCTGAATAGTGCGTTTTCCACTGCATTTGGAGGGGGGGGGGGGAAAGAAAAAAAAGCAAAGGCTTATATCTATAAATATGCAGTGCAGTTTGTATTAGAAACAGGAGAGCCATCTAATTTTGTCTCTCATAATTTATAGAGTGAATAAACTTGAACATGCGTGTTCAGTCAGCACAGGATCAGATTACACTAATATTCGCCCATGCCTGCGTTGCACTGCTTTTTCCTACCCGGTTGATTTAGTTCTTCATTAGCCTGCGGCTCTTTGTGTTGACACAGTGGGGTAAACTGAGATACTTTCAGGCTGAATTCCTGACGAACATGTTGGTGCAGCCTGTTGTTTGGAATCGCTCACTTTCTTCTTCCCCACTGACTGATCTCAGTGACCTTTTCTTCAGTTCATAGAGCAATTTTTTTTCAAAACTAATAATAATAATAATAATAATAATAATAATAATAACAGAATTATTTTTTTTAAAAAACAATTTTTAAAAAAAGTCCCCCTACTGGCCACACAAAGACACTGCAGATAGATCACTTAACACACTGTGGCGAGTGTTCACCTGTCCCTCAGCCTGATAATGGATTACTACAGGGAGGTTTCAGCTTTGCCGTCATCGTCTTACAAGCAGCGAGGTTCAAGGCTTAATGAAACAAGCCTGGCTCGTGTTCCTCAGGGAGTCCCTCTCAGTCCAGTGCACAATCTCAGTCTTTAATTGCCCTCTCTTTTGTGGTGGCGTAAACATGTGCTTTATGGGACGTGTTTACATTTGACTCAGTACCAGTCTTGCCTCTCTCCGTGCCACTAAAGCGTTTGCCCCGGAGCTACCAGTCGAAAAGAAAGCTTTGTTTATTTTTGTTGTAAAAGACACTGTTAGCTGTCAAACTAATTCAAAATAGATGGGATTTCTGTTTAAGTTTCGAACGTCTTACTCAAGCACGCCAACAAACGGAAAAAAAAAAAAATCGATTTATGGCTTTTAATCAAAAACAGTTTGCTTCCTGTCAATAAAGCATCGTGAATCAAAGAGATTTCTGTGTAAAACATATTTCACAACCAGCTCACTTGAAACAACAACAGCTTTTTTTTTTCTTTTTTTTTTTTGCGGAGTGACACTGCGAGACTTAATCTATCATGTAAAGCTTTCCAGAGCGTTATGCAATAGAACTGGGCGGAAAAGAAAAAGGAGGTCGAATTTGCTGAGTGGCGCGCTGTTTATCTTGTAACGCATCAGCTTTGAAATTCCGACTGTTTCCTTGTTTCTGCTCCAGTGCAAGACCTCCCTCTTTTTCCCCCTCGCTCCAATCTCCAATCTCCTTCTCAGTGTTATTAATTGCCATCAAATGCCTTCGTGAATACCTCCTTCTGCACACGAGCGTGGATCTGCGCTGACCTGCGAAACCCAACCCGCTCCTTTCAGAAGGCCTGCGGAACAAGACCTCGTTCAAGCGCAGATGCCTGGTGTATGTAACGTGTGTTGGGGTTTTTTATTTATTTATTTATTTTTTTTTTAGAGGTGGGCTTTTCTCTAGCTTCAAGCATGATAACGGGTCGGAAAAGCCGTTTAAACTGAATCGTACCCGTTCTCCTTTTAAACAAATGACGGAGTTGTTTCTCTCTCTCTCACTCAAAATACCTCTTTAATTCAAAGTCACAGGCCCTTTTGTGGTTGCTGAATGACTCCAGGCATCTGGCAGTCTCAACACAATGAAGTCCAGAATACCGAATTATGATCGTTCCAATTCCTCCAGCTCCAGCGTCGGTGTCTGCAAACAAACGAGTCAAAAAGCATAACAAAGTTTTTACAGCTCTGTCATGATTGCCTGCTGTCGGTCTAAATTACTTCAACAGCGTTACGCTTAAATGATAACAAAGTATAACATTTAACACGCTTAAAGGATAAGCTCAGGATGGAAAGGGTTTGAAAATCCAACATTGGTCTTGGTCCCGGAACCAGATGTTCGATTTTCCTTGAACAGAGGAAAGTTAGGAGGGGAATCCAGAGCTTCACTGGTAGTCTCTCGGCTTTCCACACATTCCTAAATTACCATGTAATATAAGAGCCCCTTTTTTTTTTTTCTTCACCGGAGAGCCACAGTCAATCCACCACAGTTACAGTCCTGTCACAGACACAAAAATAATGTTTGCACTATTAGAAGGAAGCAGGCGAATGCGCCCTTCTGAGCTCATAATGATAACGTAGAATCAGTCGCAATCTGATATGAACCCTTTTAAAGAGAACCAGTTGAGCGTTTTTACCTCGCTTATTGCGCCCGGCCTCATATCCATGCAAATGCTACACTTTACTTTGTTTCCATGGTACTCGTGTCATTTTTTAACCGTTGCTCCCTATATCATTTACATGAAAATGCTTCCTCTTTAGAAACTTGACACTTGAGCACTAACAGCATGCTTCCTGTGTGTTTCAGCGCAGAGTGCGACCTATAGTTCAACCTCATTATCTGTTGTTACACTTCAGATTCTTTTCAAGCCTCGCTCGGTGCCATTACATAACACGATTTTTCTCATGTGCGTATTACTAATTCCTCCACCCTGTGCCTTTATTTCCTTATTATTTTTTTTTTTTATAGCTAGTCTGCTTTTTGTTTCGTTTTTTTTTTCAATTACAATGGAAGGAATGCAGAGAAATGTGTTTGTACTTGTTAAAATTGCCACATCCCGTCCATTCTGACTGTCACTTTGAAAGTGCAGCCATATATGAATGACTCAATGCACGTCTGGTTGCTCATACTGTACATTACCACAAAGGTCTGAGTTTTTGAAGTCAGATTCTTGCAAGCAGTACTCGATTACACCGATAAGATAAACTTACCCATTGCGTTTCAAAGCATTCGATAGATGTGTTAGATTTATTCAAGCTCAGAATGTACACTGAATACTTTATACTTCCTGTCCATAAACCACAAGCCCATAAAAAGGTCATTGCAGTCAGTAACTTTCATTGTCCCGTGATTAGAAACATAACATGGTGCTTCTGAGTCATAGTATGGAGTGTGATAAAAGAATTCCTCACTACAGTAAGGTTGTAAAAGACATGATAACTATATTGCGTTCGGATTCAGATATATCAGGACGTTTTGTCCCAGTATTTATTTATTTGTCTGAACTTTCTTGCCTTTAATAAAATAAAACCATCAACACACAATACATTTCGGAAACCTTTAAGCTGTTGACTGTCAAATGTTTATAGAATATTACAAAGAAGCCTGGCTTACCCGTTTGTCAGTGCTGATTGAAAACTATTTGTTTCGAAAGCATTTGGTGCAGCAGGTTAGGGAAGTTAATATTTTCACTCGTTTAGGCCTCTACTTACATTGTTAGTGACACACAGTTCAAAAATGGCAAAAATATTATTAACACGTAATCATTGGTCAGAAAATGAGCCGGAATGAAATGAAATGCAGTCCTGAGACCTCGTGCGCCACCATTTGCTTGTTTACGTTTGCTACAGTGAACTGTTTAGGGGAAAACCAGTTTCGAGTCTTCTTGTACGCAAAGGTAAAAATCATGCTAAGATGTTTGATGAAAAATTCAAACTAACACGTCTGGGTTTATAAAATATTCCAAAAATATCATATGGCATTGGGAGGGGCCCTGACCTGATGTGGCCTAGATAACAAGCTCATAAATGGAACCAGGAGTGATAAAGCATGGAGAGATCTACGGTATGACGTGTTGTGAGTCTCACGGTAAACGAGCAAGAAAATCTACTACGAGAAAAAGCAAAAATATCATGCAGGCGTTTCTGTCAGAAATCGCATAGCTGGTCTTCATCAGGCCAACTGTCGCTTTTCTGAAATTCGCTCTTCTTTCTCGATCAGCTGTTAAGAGTATAGGTCAACGAAAGCATCTGTAAGGCCCAAAGCAGGGGCTGTGAATCATCCGGAGCTGAGCCTAGATACTTCTCCATCAAAAAACCTTTTAAAAACGTACTTATAAATAGACTAATACTTCTTAATAGAGGGATAATTGCTTAAAATTTAACAAAAGTTTGGATTTACCATAAAACTTGCCTCTGTGTTATTACGCTGTGTTTGCAGGGCTACTACACCGCTAAAATATAAAACCTTTTGGCTATCCAACAGAGACTAGGCTAGTTTGGTGTCGCTAGCCAAGGGGAGGCACGACTGATCTATCATTGTATGGGTTTAGCTGCTACAGTGCCATGCAAAGTACATTATCTGCCCTCAGATCATGTTCACGTAACTTGGAACTCATTTAGAAATGTACACACCTTGTTTTCCTGCTCAGCATGAGAGGATGTTAGTGTTTCAGTTTCAAACCCTTCATTGGTAAATAAATACATAAATAACTAAATCAGCGTATATTCACTTTCCCCTCACGCTAACTGACTGTGTGAGCTAACGTTCGGCAGAATTGAGAGCTTTCAACCGATAAAACGTGAGCATTTCCACGTATTTTCCTGTAAACCCTGTCTGATTGGGCTTCGTCTTCTTTTACTGATGTTCAGTAAGTGGGGTAATATTCAGGGCTAAAGAAAAATCTTCTGGGCTACAGCCCTGAAAAGCCAAGGAGTTACACTCCTGGACCAAAACCTGATCGTGCAGGGATGACCACCTGCTGAAATTTACAGTTTCTCAAAGACGAAAAAAAAGAAAAAAGCCTACAAAAACGGAATTACAGACCTCAAGAAGAACAATAACCAGAAGGTTATCTTATGCAGATTTTATGTCTAGAAAAAAAAACCATTGCTGTTTCAGAAAAACATTAAAGACAGAATGCAGTTTTTGGCAGAATATGGAAAGTTTGATTGAGAGTGGTTCAGCAGAGTTGTGTAGAGTGATGAAGCATGGTTTGAGGTGCATACTGACGCTCCAGAGAGGTGAGAAATACAATAGTGAATGCATCTCTACCACAGTTAAGCATGGTGGAAGAGGTGCCATGGTGTGGGGAGCATTTTTCTTCTGCTGGTACTGGTGAGCTGCTTCACTGTTAAAAGGCTTGCTTCCCACAATTGAAAAGTTGTTTTCTAACAAATCGAATGTTATTCTTTTTCAACAAGACAATGTTCCTGCCTGAACTACAAAGACCACCAAAAAGTGTCTTGAGAACAAGTCCATCAGACTCATGTTTTGGCCTGGTCAGAGTCCAGAAACTTAGAGAGAATATTTAGACTCACGTTAAACACCACCTAACCAGGAAACATTTTTTCAACCACTCAACTGTTTGAAGCCATCAACACAGAATGGAACAACATTGATTCTTCTGTAAAAATCTGTCTACAAGTTTACTCTTAAACATTTAAAGAGACCAAAAGTTACTTTATCTATTTGTTTAATTCTTGCTGATTTCCTGACCAATGATTTGTTGTTAAGACCATTAAAAGCTTAATATTTTACCATTTTGGGCTTGGCCCATTTTTTTTTTTTTACCCAGGAGTATACTATCGTATTTATTTGGCATCAGTAAATCATATTTTATTATCAGCGCTTGAAAGAATCGTCTCCAAATTCAAAGTGAACATATTGTAATATTGCATGAACATAGTAGACTGACAAATTGACTACATACTGAATTAAGATGTTGTAGAAAGTAATATTTTATCATTCATTTCATACAACAATAGCAAATCCTTAGTAATTTCCAAATTCATAATCAATCTTTTCTCAAATTCAATATGAAGAGATGAAGTAAAAATCACAGTGAACACCACGAAAAGGTAAGTATAAATCTCTAAAATGATGTGAACACAGTATACTAAGTAAAAAATAGTAGTAGGCCGTTCTATATGTGCCAGTCTACCTTATTCCCCGGTCCAAAAGCCAGTCACTGATCACAATTGTTCCCCATGACCAATCACTGATCATCATTGTTCCCCATGACCAATCGCTGATCATCATTGTTCCCCATGACCAATCACTGGTCATCATTGTTCTCCATGACCAATCACCGATCGTCATTGTTCTCCATTGACCAGTCACTGATCACAATTGTTCTCCATGACCAACCGCTGATCATCATTGTTCTCCATGACCAATCACTGGTCATCATTGTTCTCCGTGACCAATCACCGATCACAGTTGTTCTCCATGACCAATCGCTGATCATCATTGTTCTCCATGACAAATCGCTGATTATCATTGTTCCCCATAACCAATCGCTGATCGTCATTGTTCTCCATGACAAATCGCTGATCATCATTGTTCTCCATGACAAATTGCTGATCATCATTGTCCTCCATGACCAATCGCTGATCATCATTGTTCTCCATGACCAACCGCTGATCATCATTGTTCTCCTTGACCAATCACTGGTCATCATTGTTCTCCGTGACCAATCACCGATCACAATTGTTCTCCATGACCAATCACTGATCGTCATTGTTCTCCATGACCAATCACTGATCAAAATTGTTCCCCATGACAAATCGCTGATCATCATTGTTCTCCATGACCAATCACTGACCAAAATTGTTCCCCATGACCAATCGCTGATCATCATTGTTCTCCATGACAAATCGCTGATCATCATTGTTCTCCATGACCAATCACTGACCAAAATTGTTCCCCATGACCAATCGCTGATCATCATTGTTCTCCATGACAAATCGCTGATCATCATTGTTCTCCATGACCAATCACTGATCACAATTGTTCCCCATGACAAATTGCTGATCATCATTGTCCTCCATGACCAATCGCTGATCATTGTTCCCCATGACCAATCGCTGATCATCACTGTTCTCCATGACAAATCGCTGATCATCATTGTTCTCCATGACCAATCGCTGATCATCATTGTTCCCCATAACCAATCACTGATCATCATTGTTCCCGATAACCAATCACTGATCATCATTGTTCCCCATAACCAATCACTGATCATCATTATTCCCCATGACCAATCACTGATCATCACTGATTGTCCCACGTGCACACTTCTTTGTTATTCATTTCATTTTAAACTCTCTTCTTACTTATATTTACGGAAATGAACATGAGTTATTCCATCTGTATCCATTCCTTCGTGTCTATTTCCTTACTCCTCACTACCACTACCATGGATACAGATGGAATATCTCTGTGTTCTTTTATAGAAATTATAGAATTATTCTATTCTGATAAAAACTTATATTCCATGCTAAGTGTTTTCAGAAAAGCTTCCTTCATATGACCTAATTTGGAATTTTACATGCAAATGATCACAACGATTCAACGTTTATGCAAATTATGCCATCACATCATCTGGTGACTTCTTGAGCATGAGTTAGCTACTTTCCTCTGAAACTATCTGGCAACACGTACTCCAGAGAGCTTAGTAACAAAGGTTAACTTCAAGCCAGAAAATAAATGTTGCTGTCCCAGTTTACCCAGATTTCTCGAAATACCTGAATTCAGCCTGAATGTGCCTTGCATATGAGGTTGGCTGTTATATTCAGTCCTAGAGTGACACAGCGGCTTGTTAGCACACACTTACAAGACTGTTCAAAGCATTGTGAAATCCGTGTGTGTGTTTGTTCAAGTCATATCCCGAGGCACCAGAGAGGTTTTTTTTCTTTCATGGAAAGCTGAGTGTCACAGATGCACGTCAAAAGGCCTAGGAGGAAGTAACATGAAACAGGAGCAGGTAGCATAGATAACACAGATAAATGATTGAGAAATTTTAGACCACAATAATCAAGCCCTGACTCTGCACTTAGCTCTGTGAAATGTGCGTTGTATAACAAGCCGAATAATGCATTTTTAATCTCAATCCTTAAAGCACGGGGCCTCCTCTGTAATGAATTGCATTATTACATGCAGGAGTTTGAATTATGCAGAGGCCCGAGTCGGTCTCGCGCTGTATGGTAATGACTTTATCCACCGCCTGCTCGGTTAGCATATTCATCCCTGTGCACAGAGGACAATCAATCTTGGCCATATCATAAAAAAATAAAACAATGGCTCCAATTAGCTCCATTTCAAAGGAAGGGCCTTTAAGCAGTAATAGGATAAAATCCAATATGTGCCTGGATGATGGAGAGCGAGTGCAACCGTAGGAGTAGACGTAGATATTGATCTAATATTATCAGGCCGGTGTCATATTCTCTAAGCGCAGTGATGTTTGTCAGCAAATAGATTCATCTCACACAGTGAGCGAGGAAGAACACAGGGGGCGCTATTTCGTATTGTTTCGTGGACATAGTATCCATATATAAAGCGAGCTGAAGTCTGAGTCTGAGACCATTCGTGGAAATGCTAGTATTTTGCATTCAGTTCGAATTGAACACAAAATTTTCCATTATAAATGATATTAGCAGCAATAACACGAGTGAAAAGTAGAATCTTTGAAACATTTACATGAACGAATTTTCAGTATTTCTTAGTATTTGGTACGTCGTCATTTTTGCTCTAATGAGAATGTGCACTCAGCGGCTCAAGTCTGTGTATCCATGTTAGGTCAAATCCAACGGACTGTTGTATGAACGCGTGCTTCAGTGGAAGGGATAAAACTCAAGAAGAATTTTTTTGAACAAAGAATTTAGTGTGGTCGACATTAAAAAAAAATGTGCTTCAATTTAAGCCATGACCTAGTAATATTGAATATTCAAGATATTGAACATTTCATTGTTTTCAATTTTTCAAAATGTTTACATTTCTGTTTATTTTCAGTTTAAAAAAAAAAAAAATCCCTAGAATTTCAGTGTGGTCTCACATGTCTGGACCCCACTGTTCGTGTATATATATATATATATATACACACTCACCATCCACTTCACTAGGAACATCTGTAGATAGACATCATGATATACATCATGCAGATACAGGTCAATAGCTTCAGGTAATGTTCACGTCAAACTCCTGGGATGTTCACACACAATACTTATAGAGTTTACATAGAATGACGTGGAGAAACAAAAACATCCAGTGAGGAGCAGTTCTGTGGGCTGAAGAGTCTCGTTGATGAGAGTGGCCAGAGGAGAATGGCCAGACTGTTTTGGGCTAACACGAAGGCTATGGTAACTCAAATAACCACTCTTTACAATCATGGTGAGCAGAAAAGCATCTCTGAACGCACAACATATCAAACCTTGAAGCGGATGGGCTACAACAGCGGACGAACACGTCGGGTTCCACTCCTGTCAGCCACGAAGAAGAATCTGAGGCTACAGTCGACACAAGCTTCCTGAAACTGAGCAGGTAAAGATAGGGAAAAAGTTCAGGTAATGTATTTCCTTTTTTTTAAGTGTAGTACAAAGGTTAGCATGTTTGCCTCGGACCTCCGGGATTGGGGGTTCAATTCCCACCTCCACCCTGTGTGTGTAGATTGCATGTTCTCCCCGTGCTGCGGGGGTTTCCTCTAGGTACTCTGGTTTCCTCCACCAATCAAAGACGTGCATTGTAGGCTGATTAGCATTTCCAAATTGTCTGTAGTGTGTGAATAAGTGTGTGATTGCGCCCTGCGATGGGTTGGCCCCCATTCACGCCCTTGTACCCCAAGTTCCCTGGGATAGGCTCCAGGTTCCCCGCGACCCTGTGTAGGATATGCGGTACAAAAATGGATGGATGGATGGATTATATAGCATTCTTTCATTCTGATTCAATTACTGCTTTATCCTGGTGTCACGGCTGATGTGATTACACAATGGATGAGAAGAATAGTATACAGTTTCCAGATAAACAGGACTTTACAGGCAAGTGTTTTTCATCAGCTATGCACACAATGTACTTCCTCTTTCACTGGAAACTTTGTGAAAAATTGTCTTTATTGTTTTTAGCCTTTTGATCTTTTGTTAAAAATAAAATTTCACAAACATACTCTGCTCTCATGAATTATAAAGAAAAAAAAAATCTTTGATAAATATACAGTACTGTGTAAAAGTCTTTGTACATGCAAGGAAATGCTGTAGAGCAAACATGCCTTCAAAAATAATGAAATGTTTCTCCATTTAAAAAATATGATAAAGAGCAGTAAACAGTATTAAATTAAACAAAGGCAATATTTCATGTTATGACCCTTTGTTTAAAAAAAAAAAAAAAAGTAGTCTCGGGTAGAATTAGTGCAGTTTTATAAGGAAATGAGCTGTAAGTGTTATTGAGCATCTTGCTGAACCAGTTTGGAAATCTAACATGTTTTTGTACTGACTCAATAATGTAGAAGTCATGAATTAAAAATCTATGACAAAGTTTGTACTAAACAAAAGGGTGCCTAAGACTTTTGCACAGTACTGTAGGTGTGCAGCAATTATTGGCACTCCATGAATTCATATGAGAAAAATATATTTGAAGTATATTCCCATTGATATTTTACATTTTTTAGTACACTAGGAACAGGAAATTGTTCAATCATGACTTCCTGTTTCACAGGGGTATAAATACGAGGTAAGACATAGGCCAAATTCCCTTAGTCATTCATAACAATGGGTAAGACCGAGGAATATAGCTGTGATGTGTGGCAAAAGGTTGTTGAGCTTCACAAAATGGGAAGTGGCTATATGAAAATAGCACAAGCATTGAAAATGCCCATTTCCACCATCAGGGCAATAATTAAGAAGCTCCAGTCAACTGGAAATGTTATGAATCAACCTGGAATTGGACGCGTGTCTATATCGTCTCTACACGCTGTGAAGAGGATGGTTCGAGTGGCCAAAAAATCTCCAAGGATCACAGCTGGAGAACTGCAGAAGTTAGTTGCGTCTTGGGGTCAGAAAGCCTCCAAAACTACAATCCGAAGTCACCTACATCACCACAAGTGGTCTGGAAGGGTTTCAAGAAAAAAGCCTCTACTCTCATCCAAACACAATCTCAAGCATCTTCAGTTTGCCAGACATTACTGGAACTTCAAATGGGGTCGGGTTCTGTGGTCAGATGAAACCAAATTTTTTTTTAACTTTTTGGCAATAAACACCAGAGGTGGTTTTGGTGCACACAGAGAGGTAGCCATGTGGAAAAGTCCCTCATGGCCACAGTTAAATATGGTGGTGGCTCTTTAATGTTTTGAGGCTGTTTTTCTACTAGAGGACCTGGACATTTTGTTAAGATACATGGCATCATGGACTCTATCAAATATCAACAGATATTAAATGAAAACCTGACCGCCTCTGCCAGAAATCTTAAAATGGCCATCCCAGTTCCCTGACTTGAAACCCATAGAAAACCTGTGGGGTGACCTGAAGAGGAGAGTCCACCAGCGTGGACCTCGATATTTAAAGGATCTGGAGAGATTCTGTTTGGAGGAACGGTCTCAGATCCCTTGCCATGTATTCTCCAACCTCATCAGGTGTTATAATAGAAGAGTCAGAGCTGTTATCTTGGCAAAGGGAGGTAGCACAAAGTACTGACCAAAAGGGTGCTAATAATTGTTGCACACCTATATTTAACAAAGATTTTTTTAATAAACCTGTGAAGTGTTTGCAAATGTTTAATATCCATGAGAGCAGAGTATTTTTTATGAATTTTTTGAACAAAAAATCAAAAGGTTAAACAATAAAGACAATTTTTCACAGCCTTCTTTGCTCATATTTACCAAGGGTGCTAATATTAGTGGAGGGCACTGTACAAAACACACACACACACACACGTATACAAATTCAATACACACACAAATTTAAATGAATAAATAAATTCTCAACTAAAATATAATAATATAATAATCTGAGTTAAATAGTTCAGTGGTTCTTTAATTTCTCACGAATATTTTCCAAGTAGGAAATTAAAATAGCTCTTGGCATAAAAACGTTTTTATTGCCCCTGTTGCTTATATGTAGTTGTATAATTTCAATAACAGTATCATCTAGCAAAGTGCTATAAAGAAAGCTTGAAACATCGTGCCAGTGTTTCAACCAGGCGTAATTTTCCCCGCAAACTCATCCGTCCTCCCGCAAATTAAAGCCATCCATCCATGTGTTAATGATAGCCCTCCGTCAAGGCGAGCTGATGACTATTGGTTTGCAGAGCCTCGCAGATAGACTAAGCCCCATTAGCAAGAGTATTTATGATCTACTTATGCGTGTGTTTGCGTTCGACAGCCATATTGTCTCGAGCTGAGGTGTTCCTCCTGAGCAAGCAGCAACCTGCAATTGATTTCAGAGAAACCTGCGAGGCAAATCATTTTGGAGAGAGCGCATATACAGACGAGTTGCTGGTTGTAATATCCTGCCTCTTGCTTCTCTGGGAAAAGATGAAGTGCAAGCAGGGCATGTGGTTCTCATCATTATTGCACAGAGAATAGCGCAAGTGCCAAATGGTGACATAGAATCATTTCAATTATCTTGAGAGGAGAAATTAGTCTTTCTAGTTAATGACCAAGAACGAGAAGAAGAAAATTAAACCGAACCACGTGTGTCCTCTTTTGATGTGAAAAAAAGACGCAGTGCCTCTATTTGCTTTAGAAGGTTGAGGTTTTCATTGCTCGCGTTCATTTGTGCTCGAGTTTATGTTGAAGATAACTGGAAGATAAGAGTCACTCATGGCTGCCTGTGAGGAATGTAATGTTATTGCTATTTTTGGGGGGCACAACTGATCTATTGCATTAACTGGCGATTATCATTACATCCATAGATCATCTTGTTTATGTGTGTCAATGCATCCAAACACACACCAAAAAAAGGAACAGATGGTGCTTATAAGCATGATTGATAAACGCTGTTAGCTTCCCATGCTGTCTTTTAACAGTAAATTGGTGCAGCGAGAGATTAGGAATATTTGGTTCCCATAGCTAATAAATAAATAAACAAGATGACGATGAATGCAGAACGCACAAGCTGTTCTCATCTGATCTTTCCCTTATATGGCTTTTCTGTGGTCTGGCAACACTGCTCTGCACATGTGCTTTAAACATATATTCATCTGTTCCTCAGATCTGGCAGCCTTTCTTTATCCCCCCCCCCCCCCTTTTTTTTTCTAAAGACTGCTCAGTGGCCCCATTTCTATAACCAATTGTTTGTGGGCGAGCAAGCGAAAATAGGCATTATTTATTTCGAATTATCTATGCACTCAGGCATATGAGCCACTAATCTCTGGCAGGGAACATATCAGAACACATGGCCATTATATTGAAATATTTATCCTGCAACATAAAGTGATTCTTTTTCTTTCTTTTTTTTTTTTTTTAATCCTATGGATTTTTTTCCCCTCTTTGTTGCAAGAAGTAAACTGTTGCTCTCTGAAACACCTTCACCTGCAGTAAATAGTGATAAGGAATATGAAAGTGCACATGTTCAGAGATCAGTTCAGTCTTTGGGTGAAACTTGGCTAAGAGGGGGAGGTACGGAGTGCAGTGCAGTGCACAATTCCTGCCACTGGTGGCACTGTGGAGCACGGAGTGATTTGTCATTAATTTATGCTATCTCCAAAGAGGAGAGGAGGGGTTAAAAAAAAAATAAATAAAACTGCTGACATGCTTTTTGCTCCTATCCCTGAATTACTAATGGTTAGGTGAGCAGCATTTGAATGCCCTGCAGCAATCACTTCTGCATCAGGAATAAAAAATAAAACAATTTTTGTTTTCGCGACCAGTGTGTGAACTACACACCCTTGAGTTAGAAATAGAAGCGTTCAATGATTTTTACTGAACTATAAACATGCATTTGATAAACAGGAAAACAATCATCATCAGAATACATTTGTATTCTGTTTCTGTTCTCTTTACACAAAATCATAAATGTAGAGATGCCAAGAACATCCATCCATCCAACATAACTTATTGACAAACCCTACACACACACACATAGATGAAATTCAGGTTTTTTTTCCTCCCCTACCAGCTCTCAAACTGCAAATGTGCCTCACAGCTCAGAAAGAAGGATTAGGCCATCAATCTACTCCACTCATATTGTCACCAAGCAGGAGAGACCCATACGGCTCGGTAGATACTGGAGCGCACAGTCTGTAAGGCAAATTCTTCCTAATATTGTTGTCATCCTCATTTATTATAACGACAGGCCAAGCAATCAGGAGGGAGAACAATATTTAGAGCTGTTCGTAAAATATGGCGTCTCAGCATTTTTTTTTTTGTGTGTGTGTGTGCCAGAAATAGAGCACGCAGCTCGACTTCCACGGGCAACATTGTGGAATTTAACATCAGTGACCTACGTGGAGCCAGAAGAAGATAATTGATATGCATCGTGGGATTAAGCGGTCAAGCTTACAATTTGACATGACTTTATGTACTCAGTAAAATGCAGTCTATAAATATACTGCACATCTATCTGATATCAATCTCTTCCATTTCTTCCATCTGTGTAGTTACTATATCTGAATGCTCCCCTAGGCCAGAGGTAGCCTATCACATCACTTTTGTTTTCGCTTGCAATTTATGCAGCTCAGCCAGTCACTGACTCACATGTGCCAAATGCCTCAGTAAGTCAGGCCCTGCGAGGATGCAAAGGCAAGGCAGAGACCAGACTTAACCTCTGGTGTCAGTGTGTGTATGTGTGTGAGAGACAGAGAGAGATGGAGCAATGGCTTACGCCTGTGCAGGATGATTGATGGTGTCGTTGAATGCTCTTGCTATTACCGCTCACTGTCTCCAATAAAGGAGCTTAATCATTGCTTG
This sequence comes from Ictalurus furcatus, assembly GCF_023375685.1. Lineage (NCBI taxonomy): Eukaryota > Metazoa > Chordata > Actinopteri > Siluriformes > Ictaluridae > Ictalurus > Ictalurus furcatus. The sequence goes on from NC_071267.1 coordinate 8,801,658, forward strand.
ACACACGGACTGCACCACGCCATCCACCAATCACAGGGCTGCCCATGCTATTCTATCCACTGCTGTAAGGGATCATATTACACCGATCTGGCTTATTTGTAGGCTATTGTGTTGTTGCCAAACTTAATATAGACAGAGGCCATTGAAGCCTAACCTCAGCATTTTTGGGACAGTTTCTTTCTTAAGTATTTGTTATTGTTTAAGAAGTAAGTTGACACGGAATTCACTAAAGCTCAAACTGTACATGAATAATAATAATAATAACAATGCACTATTATTATTAATAATAGTAGTAATAGTATTGCGGTTGTGTTATTGTTACCTAAACAGTTTAATGGTTTAAAAGTAATAATAACAAAAAGTCTATATACTTGGTCAAGCCTCCAATAACTAATACAACTTCAAAACAATACTCTATGACTACACAATAACCTAATAACTTATATTATATAACCGGAACAACTTTCTGAGGCTGTGTATAAAGTTTATTTTTGCACGATTTCTCCTTATATCTTTCTTTAAAAATAATAATAATAATAATAATAATTTAATTCTCTTAATATTTCTTTAATTTAATAACGCCCTCTCCTCACACTGTTTAATACCCTGGTATGTAGTATGCGGGTTTGGCCGTTGCCATGGCGACGCGCTATTTATATACACGGCGGATTATTTTGACACTGTTTAGCACTGTAGTATGTAGTTTGGTTCCTGGCCACCATTTCTCTCTTTTTTAAAAAATTAATTAATTAATTTGACTTTTGTTTCTAATTGTGGTTCAGCTTTTCGGCTCTCGTGACCGCCGTTCAACCCATAATTACAGGCCTCGTGACTGGAGATTTAAAAAAAAAAAAAAAAAAAAAAAAAAAAAGGAGAAAAAAAACCCCCTGCATAAGGCATAAAAAGCTGACGTAAATGTTACATCCTGTAATGATAAGCTGGGGCTAGACAACTTTTCTTCATGGCGGCGCTAAATCATGTTGTTGTTGTTGTTGTTGTTTTCAGACCTGCTCGACCTTTAGAAATCGATTATGGCTTTAAAATGCGCGGTGTAAATGTGTGGAGGGTTTCCTAATTAAAACACACACCTACATTATCCTGACACATATGAAGTCGACACACAATATCACCCTTACCACGAATCAAACTAGACACAGTGCTGTGAATATACAGTATGATTACACAGGGTCGTATATCAGCGTTGTTGTTGTTGTTGTTGTTGTTTGCACGAGCCTAATAAAAGCTTGACATTGTTATCATTTGCGCATTAGCATAACGACTCGCCACCCACAGAAAGCTCATGAACGTCCCCTAACGTCTTTTCTTTTCTTTTTGACCTCCGTGAAAGCGAGTTAACGTCGAAAAAGAAAAAAAAAAAAAAACACCATATCTTACGTGACTAAATAAATTACCAGCTATACTAGAAATAGGAAGGAGGAAAGCAGAAGTGCGCCTCCGAATCTCTGCAGCTCTGCAGGAAATGTTCTTTCTATTACACATCCAAACGACCTCAGCCGCAGGTCCTTGTAGAGACATAAAACCACACCGAGACATTTCGAGATATTCTCGACACACGTAAAGTCTCAAAAAAATTCTTTTATAGTTCCTGCGCTGTATTTTAACTCGCGCAATCGTAACAAAGTGCAAAATCCGCGTGTAATCTTCGGGGTGTTTTTTTAAAACGGTACCGATGCGACGACAGCGTCTGACCAGCTGCGTGTCCGTACCGTGTTTTGAATTTAATATGAACGTTTTGTCGGCGAAATGCTTCGTAAATCGTACGACTAGAAACGTGGACGCTGGGAAAAATATTACATGGTAACAGCGCACATTTTTGAAGCGCGGAATTCCCGCGGCGTCGTTTTCATATTGAGCCTCGGCGAAGCACCGGGCGCTCGGATATTTTCCCCTTCCAGGACCTGCGGCAATCCATTCAAGCCAACAAGTTTGGAGAGAATGTTGAGTTTAATCAATTCAGAGCGTCGAGATGGAGCCCAACTCACTCACGGTATCATCAGCCACTCCGCTTTTATTTCCCTTTTCACATTACACACACACACACACACACACACACACACACACTTACACACGTTGTAGTTTGGGCGAATGTTTATCTTTCAGCCGTTATACCGTATTGCTATCGAGGCGTTAGAGGAAACTTGAAAACAAGTGAATATTTTGGATTCCTGTATTAAGCTGGATTGTGGATATTTGTGGTTTGTTTTGGTCGCGTGAGCGTGTTTTGTTTGTTTGTGTTGATCGATTAGACGTAGGATGAGTATAGATGAGAAGGGTTGTGTTTGTTTGAATTGGACGCTAGGATATTAATGGTGAGATTAATGACTTGTCGTGTGCTGTTTCCGCAGTGGGTCGGCTCACCTTGTGGCTTGCACGGACCGTACATTTTCTACAAGGCGTTTCGGTTCAAGCTCGAGGCCAAAGCGAGGATTTTGTCTCTGGGCGATTTTTTCTTCGTGCGCTGTAAACCGGAGGACCCGGTGTGCATAGCCGAGCTCCAGCTGCTCTGGGAAGAAAGGACAACCAAGCAACTTTTATCCAGCTCCAAACTTTATTTTCTGCCAGAAGATACTCCCCAGGGAAGGACTGTCACTCACGGAGAGGTAATTACACATTCACGCCTCTGTGCTCGTGCTTGCTTATTTGTTTGTTTGTTTATTTATTTATTTCTTCGATATATATATATATATATATATATATATATAATTAGTGTGTGTGTGTGTGTGTGTGTGTGTGTGTGTGTGTTACTCGCTTCATTTCCTGCTTGTTGTTGTTGATGATGTTTTTTTGTACCACAATTTCACATCATGAGTGAAAAGCGCGAGCTGCTGTTATTTATGTCTATTCCGCTTTGTCGCGAGCTGATTTCCTTTCATTCAAGTCTGATTCCTGATTCTGGTCGCCTTATTCACACACTGCACGGTGTTATGCCTGCTTCATAACAACCTTCAGTACTATTATTATTGTTATTATTATTATTATTATTATTATTATTATTGACCAGTAATAACCTATCAGATTTTTATAGCCTAGCATTCATAGCTAGTATTTAGGAGAAAAGAGACAGAGCGGGTCTGGTGCTTGTGTGAAAGTTGTCACCTTATCTTTTTTTTTTTTTTGCATGCCTCATCAGATAAATACACCAGTGCGGAAATTGCGAAAGCCTATGCTAGGCTGTGCTGTTCTCTCTCTCGCTCTCTCGATGAGGTAATACAGTATTTCCAGTGCACTCAGAGCCTACACATATTGTCGATTTGGCAAAAAAAAAAAAAAATGAAAGGGGGGGGGCAGTGCATGGGGCAGAAGAGAACGCGCTGTGGTGTTGTGCTGTTTTGCGAAAAAAAAAAAAATGCTTGCTTTGTATCCCATAAATGTGTCTATAAATAGATCGAAACGTGAGAGCAAGAAGAAGGTGAATAAACGTAAGCTGTATGTTGCAGGAGATGTGCACGCGGACATGATCCCAGTGGGAATTGATTAATAATGGCAGACTGATAAAAAAAAAACAACAACAAAAAAAAACAAGGCAGCATTGGCGAGAGATGACATTTATGAAGGTTATTGTTGTCCACAATGCTGCAGCTTTGCTCTACAGATCCGAGCAACCAAAAGAAAAGGGCGATGTAGGCTATATTTGTGACTGGAAATTAAGCCATCATGCATTAAATATGCTGTTGTGTTTATAATATTTCATATGGCTTTGATCCCTTGCGCGCGATGCAGTATGCAATTGTTGTTGTTGTTGTTAAGACTGCTGGTGGTTTACACAGCTAATGTAACTAATGTAATGGTGGATGGAGGTTTAGCCTGTATCTGTTTTTTTTGTTTGTTTGTTTGTTTTTCCCCTGTTAGTATAAATTAGTGAATAAAAAAAATCATTAAAAAATAAACCCTGGTTGTTTTGGTTTGAACTTTCACTGCATGGTTTCCAACCCCCGAGTTGCAGGGTATCACGTTTCCTTTTCCATAATAAGCAACAGGTTTTTTTTTTTTCTCTTTTTTTTTTTTTTTTTTTTTTTACGCAAAGCCCGGACTCCAGTTAAACGTCAAGGTTGCGGCGCAAACGCGTTGGTGAATGCGCAGGTTACGCAAACGACGCGCTGCGGCGACCTTGAGCGCACGCTGTTTACGCAACGTAACGAGGCGGAATGGAGGTGAAAAAAAAAAAAACCCTCTACCATTCGCTCTGTTTGTTCAGTTGATCAGGGACCCTGTCCTCTTTCCAACCAGACACCCCCCCCCATCCCAACACACACACACAGAGAGAACTCTGCTTAGGTTGCCAGATTGGAGAGACAGTTTCCACCTCAATACACACTTTAAAACCCAGCCAACTATGTAAACCAGTCCAAACTGTGACTGTGCCAACTGAACGTTAAACTACGGACACACTGTAGTTATGGCCCGCAGAAGTCCGTCTAAACAGGGTCACCAGGTTTGGATCAAGTGTTTCCAGGCAAAAACGCCGCGACCCAATTCACTATAAATAAGCGCAAATGATGTGGCAAGTTATATTTACACTTATTATTTAGTTGTGATCAAAATCTATCCACGTTAAAAGAACAGGAGAACCCCACCCAACCCCCACGACAATCTGATAACTCCCACCGCTCTCCTTCACTTATTCATTCACTCACAGGAAGGTGAACTATTTACTTTTCAAATTTATTACTCATACATGACTGCCCGCTGATCTCGAGACGGCAGGCCAGATAGAATTACGAGCCCAAGGACAACGGCTCGACTTTTAACCGTTTAACAGCACGGGACACCGAAAGCGATTTCTGTCCGCTTGTTTTTAACAGAAACCAGTCATGTTAAGTCATGTGGCTGGCGTAGCCTGTTTGTTTTAGTTCTAACATTCAATCCTGATTGTGCAAGGGGGGGGAGAAAAAAAAAGTTAAAGGATACTGCTTTGTGCTCGTTGTCCTTTATGTAGTTGTTAAATGAGACGTGCAACATTTAAATAACAATGAGGTGCAGTGTCAGCCCAACCACCTGCAGTAAGATGAGCCTCCTAACGCCTGCACCTTCCCAAGGCCAACATGCTCAGCCAAGTGTCCAATTAAATTGCATTTGCATTCACACAAAGTTACCCATACTCCTTTGCATAAGGTCACAATTTTTTGTGGAAAACAGGAACGGCACTGCAACGGATTTATCCCTCCTTGTTGTTTCGCATTGCCCGGGAAAATCTCGTTCTGGAGATCAAGGACAAACCGCGGCATTTTAGAGACGTCCCTTGTGCGTCTGCTTTTTAGGGCGAGAACTCAATTCCGTCCTGCCACGTTGTAAACGATAAACCAGCTTCTGCTTAAAATGACAGCCAGCGTGATAATGTGAAAGAGATAAGCAAAGCAGCTACGATTACTGGGGAATTGTACTTCCAGATGCATTTTTGTTTTTACACCCAGGTGATGTAATTTCCCCTCTAACTGGAGTTAGTCATTCAGTAAAGGACAGCAGTGGTGGCTGCAAGCTCTAGGTCTGCAGTATATTCTCTCTCTCTCTCTCTCTCTCTCTCTCTCTCTCTCTCTCTCTCTCTCTCTCTCTGGCAGTGAGCCTACAGAATTTAACACTTAGGCCTTGAGCCTAGAGAGGGCAACATTACACTCCGCTTCAGCCATGTGCCCTTCTTGCATTGTGCAACTGACCGTGTGCACTCTCTCCGTTTTCTTCATGAGCTATTTTCTCATTATTTTCCTCTTCATGCTTTTTCATCTATCTGAATTGGATCTCTCCTAAAGCATAAGTTTGTGGCTTTTTGTTGTTGTTTTTAAATGAGGCGTGTGTGTGTGTGTGTGTGTGTGTGTGTGTGTGTGTTTCTTTTTTTTTTTCTTTTTTCTTTGTGTTTCTGATTATGCTTCGAAGGAGAATACTTGTAATTTCAAAAGAGGTTTTTTTTGGTAGAGTGCACAAGCCTACTCCCACAGCAGGCTTCCCCCCCCTCCCCTCCCCTGTATTTAATTGGACCCAGTTGTTCTGCAGCTTTGTTGCTCCGTCGCTCATAATATCTGTGTTTTGGCAAGAGAAAAAGCAGGATCGTCGCTGGCAATAGGCTTGAATAGCACTTATATGACATAAGGGCAGATCTAAATGGGGTTTGCGCATTATAAATAGGTTCCATATCAGATTCCAGCGCGTTAGTTTGCATAACCACATACGCGCAGACAACATGGACACTATGGATTGACGGCGCACGCGGATTTGCATATAATCCCCATCTTGTTCAGGAACTGGATCTAGGGAACGGTGTTCATATCCAATAGAGTTACTTCTCTCCGCTGCTATTTGGATGACAAAACAGTCGGGCTTGCGAGCGGGGGCTGCTGCAGAGGTGCTGCGTGGCTGAGATCCAAACCCAACTTTTCTGCCTGGCAGAAGTCCAGTGTTTCTGTTTTGGATGCCTGGGACATATTTATAGTTCAAATGAGATCATCAGTCTCTTTCTTTTTTTTGTTCCTTCCTTCCCCGAATTGCTTCACCCCCCCCCCCCCCCAACACACACACACACACACACTCACTTCTCTCAGAAGGTAACATTCTTCAACATGAGGGTTACGCTTCTCGTCAGCTGGAGAATGTGACCCATGTTCGGTTTTTAAATGGCATGTCACAGCCAAACCGGCTGAGTTACAGATTTCCTTAGTATAGCCTTCCGTAATGGTGGTTGTGCATTAACTACGGGTTGACTGTAAAAGAAAACAGTTTTCCTATCAAGTCTTTACTTGCTGTCCCCCCCCTTGGGCGCTGGGAGCATGCATTTGCATCACACATCTCTTGTGTTTCATGACAAATAGAGTTAATTTGGTTGTGTGGTGTCATCATATTTCACTGCAAGCCATTCTGAGGGCTTGCTGTGCATTCCCATCCGAATTCACACGAATTAGGATTTTCAGCCGAGTGAAACTGGATGCGAAACACCATTTGTTTTAACATGTTGTTTTAAGTAGCAGAGTTTTGAAAGGGCTGGGTTGGTTTATAGACGTCAGTGTTTTATAACCGAATTTCACACCACCGCACCAATGAATTTTCTATAAAAGCAGCTCAGACAGTAGCGCTGAGTGTAATTCAAATGGTTAATCTTAACGCTCTGGTCGTAATACGTTGTCATTCACTGGGTTTTGTATGATGTGCGTACGCTCTATATAATCTAAGGCTAAAAATAAACCGAATAAAAATGTGTTGGTGTTTAAGAAAAGACAAACATCTGATCACTGATATGGTCGGTAGGTGACGCTTTCCACGAGGAGACGTTGATTTAGTGTGTATGAAAGGCGTCTCCGTTGTTGTCAGTGCGACCGTTTTCGTGCTTGCTTGTTTCTAGAGACGGGAACATTACAAGCTGTGTTTTGTTGTCTTATTAAATTTGAGAGAGAGAGAGAGAGAGAGAGAGAGAGAGAGAGAGAGAAAAAGAGAGGCTTTTAAGGAAACAACTATTTATAGGTGCTATAATTGTGTAAGTAAGTGATATAGGAAGTTGTTTCGCAGACGTTCCACATTAAATGTAACTATGAACAGTTAAAATGTACAGCGTGTCATTCTGTAATGAATGAAGCCATTTAATCGGTGGAAAATTGTCGTCGTACAAGAGGAATAAAACGTGGAATAGTTGTCCGCTGTATGTCGTTGACTAGCCTTGCTTCATATTAGGCCGCATTACACGACCAAGTCCTGGATTATTTTCCTGTAAGAACGCTCCGTGTCGTGTTTTACTCCTTACATGTTGCACAGGCTGCTCGTTTGCTCTGATATCGCAGTATACGAGCTTTCTGTTACATTTTAAAGATGCTGAATTGATTAACGCAAGGTGGAGATGAATTAAGCAGGGAGAGAAAAAAAGTTCATTTAACTTTCAGCTTTACAAAACACAGCTTCCTCCAGAGCCACGCAGCACATTTTTCATGTTCCCGGGTCAATAATTCAATAGGCGTGCGAGCAGGTGGACAAATCTGCAGTGACCTGGGGAATTCCTGGCATGACCCGTCGACCCAGTGGAGTGAGACACACTCAGTGCGACGCTGTCTGAGGGCTTTCGTCCCCCCCACCCCCCGCCGTTAAAGTGTAATTACAAGGACCCGATTGTTATAACCCACAGGCCCAAACCTAAAACATGGCGACGGTTTAATGAACAAAAGTAATCATGTTCATAGTCTCGCTCAATAACAGAAAGTAAACAAAGCTGTATATCTCTTTCCACTGCGGGTCTACGTCACGTTATTAATGACATCACTGTCAATATTGCTAGCTGTTGCCATGGCAGTAATGAAGTTAAGTCGAACGAAGCTCGTCGGCATTCTCAGAACCCCTACGGATCGAATGTTATGCTTTAAACCTTGAAGAATTTTGAGCGAGGACCAGTTTGCCCTCCTGCAGCTACAGAAACACTTTGCTAAGACTGCTGATGCAGAACTACTCTCCAAAACACGTGTTCTATTGTAGTGTCAGTATTTATTATCATGATTCGTTTGTTCTTGTCGCTTTCAAATTAGCGGATCAGTCAATCCAAAATAATGGATTAGTAGTAATATCTATCTATCTATCTATCTATCTATCTATCTATCTATCTATCTGTGCTTTATAGAATTTCTGTAAAAGTGCCTATTAATAAATAGATAGATGGATAGATAGGCGGATGGATGGAAAGACAGACAGACAGACAGATAGATAGATAGATGGGTGGATGAATTGATGGATAGATGGTCAGATGGATGGATGGATAGATAGATTGATAGAGAGACAAGTGGCTGGATGGACAGACTGATAGATAGATAGGTAGATAGTTAGATAGATGGATTGATAAATTGATGGATAGATAGACATACAGACAGATGGATGGATGAATTGATGGATAGATGGTCAGACGGATGGATAGATTGATAGAGAGACAGGTGGATGGATGGATGGACAGACTGATGGATGGATAGATAGATAGATAGATTGATAGAGAGACAGCTTTCTGTATGGACAGACTGACCGATAGATAGATGGATAGATAGATAGATGGATTGATAAATTGATGGATAGATAGTCATACAGATAGATGGATGGATGAATTGATGGATAGATGGTCAGACGGATGGATAGATTGATGGAGAGACAGATGGATGGATGGATGGACAGACTGACAGATAGATAGATAGATAGATAGATAGATAGATGGATGGATGAATTGATGGATAGATGGTCAGACGGATGGATAGATTGATAGAGAGACAGATGTATGGATGGATGGACAGATAGATAGATAGATAGATGGTCAGATGGATGGCTAGATAGATAGATAGATTGATAGAGAGACAGGTTTCTGGATGGACAGACTGACCGACCGATAGATAGATGGATAGATAGATAGATGGATTGATAAATTGATGGATGGACAGACTGACAGATAGATAGATAGATGGATGGATGAATTGATGGATAGATGGTCAGATGGATGGATAGATTGATAGAGAGACAGGTGGATGGATGGATGGACAGACAGATAGATAGATAGATAGATGGTCAGATGGATGGCTAGATAGATAGATAGATTGATAGAGAGACAGGTTTCTGGATGGACAGACTGACCGACCGATAGATAGATGGATAGATAGATAGATGGATTGATAAATTGATGGATAGATAGTCATACAGATAGATGGATGGCTGAATTGATGGATAGATGGTCGTATGGATGGATAGATTGATTGATTGATTGATAGAGAGACAGGTGGATGGATGGATGGACAGACTGACAGATAGATAGATAGATAGATGGATGGATAAATTGACGGATAGATAGTCGTACGGATGGATGGATAGATACATACTTAGATGGATAGATAGATAGATAGACAGACAGACAGATGGACGGATTGATAGATCGATAGTAATAGTAACATGAAACATATCCAAATATTTAAAAAAAAAAAAACCCAACCTGAATCAAGTCAATATTTGTTTCAGTTGTATAAGAGAAGTGCCTCTTTACATTCCTGTGCAACATTCTTTTTTTTCTTTCTTTTTTTTTTTGCAGAATGAAATTTTGAAAACCTACAATTTGCTCTTTAGTACTGACAGTAATGCTGAACACATTTACATGACCTTACATTTATTCACTTATCAGACGCTTTTATCCGAAGCAGCTTACAAATGAGAAAATACAAGCAAAGCGAAATGAAACACACGAAATAAACATCCAAAACAAATTTAGTATAATTACGTAGGGTGGCTAAGACTTTTGCACAGTACTGTAGATACTGTAGACATACTGTATAGCTATGTATATAGAGAGAAAGGGAGTATCAAACAAGGTGTATTGCGAAACAGACCTATATCTTTCTTCTCAAACGCTCATTATTCCAATATTTGAAACCACTAAATGAAGGAAATGTCTAAAGAAGTCATTTTCAGTCCAAGCCAGTGCTCAGAGTCTGATCTTCAAAGTGGCGAGCTCAGCCACATGATCCCGCAGTAAAGTTTGCTGTGTCGCCATTAGGATTAACAGCGTTTGACCCACTTAGCTTTATAGGGGCATGGAAACAGATGCCTTTGCGCTTAAGTGGTTATTGTGCACAGAAGCCTGTGCCTCTCCGCTGCGCCGCAATAACTTTAAGGTGCGTTAACTTTTAAGAGCCGCCGATTGTGTTTGCAGGAAGAAACAAAAATGGAGTTTAGACTGCAGCAGCATTCGCATGTCCAGGAGGAATGCTGTCTAAACCTCTTGGAATGTGTATATCTGTCTGCATGGGAAATTAGAGATGTCATCCAACCTTGGCTGCTTTTATTTAAAAAAAAAAAATCATCCTTTGTGCTGTTTCGGAGCCCAGGTGCTTTATAAATAATATATTCTTTTTTTAAACGACAAAAATAACAATGTATTTACTCTAATTTGCGTGCTTTGCATTTTTGGAATAACCAACCGACAGAAAAGGATGGAAGCTGTAACCTTCTGTTTTGATATTATTAGATATTTTTAATCCTGTGATATTTGAGAAATGTGGTAAAATCCACAGAGGATCCAAAAATACAAGTAATGGAATAAGTAATGAAATCTTGTGGAACGTGTATACACCGGCCATATTTGATTCATAATCAGTAAAAATCATGCAAATAAAACCGTAAAATTTGTATAAGTTTTTAAGCTTTTCATTTTTGTTGTTGGTAAAATTGGTCTCCAGGATTCTGGACCGAACATGAGCGGGACATTGTAATAGAGCGCTAGGTGTAATGTAAGTTATGTAATAATCTGTTCACTGATTTCATTGTTTGATAGGAAACCTTTTATATAATAACAGCCAGAATGGCCATATGACTCAGCTTTATTCATTCAGTTTACTAGGACAATGAGCTCTACTGTTGGAGGGGGGGGGGGGAGAAGATGTTACACCGGTGCAATGATTCAACAATGCTAAATGCATATGGTTTAATCAGATGTTCCTGCCAAGAGAAAGCTAGACAAGAAAGCAGGCATTCTCTGTGAACGTGTCTGCTTTTATTGGGTCGTGGCTCAAAGATGATGTCACGCGGGCAGGAAGAAGTGAGAGACTCCTGAAGTAGCGTTACTCATGAGTAAGAAAATACTGTGGGGGGGGGGGGGGGGGAAAGATCACGGTTAAGAAAATCTAGACACATCTGTTCCTCGGAACTTGTCGATAGTAGACGCGTATGGAGATTATATTTTTGATACCATAAGAATTGCCATATTTATCACATTTGATGATATCACAGTACTTTACTACACTAGGTGCATAATGAAAAGTTTTGTCGATCATTTAGACTGACATAAACAGAATGCTAGGATTGCTTAAAGCAAGGAGGATACGTGTGATGTGATGTTCAGATTTGTCGACAGTGAAAAGACCGGTGCTTGTATGCTGTCAATCAGTGCGTTTACATGGACGACAATAATCCACTATTAACCCGATTAAGACGACACTGATTAAGAAACTAGCATGTAAACAGCGATTTTTAATTACCTTAATCCGATTAAGGTCATACTCGAAGTAAACACAAATGGAATTAAGACGTGTGGAGTATTCCTGTTTTAGTCGCATTATCGAGGTGTATTACAGACATGTACACACCTTAGTCACATTATTAACGTCGTGTTAGAGGTTTCACCGCACGGCAAAAAAGAGAGCGCGGCTGCGTCCCAAACCGCGTACTTACCTACTATATAGTAGGAGAAATACATGTATCTCGGCTACTATATAGATGATAAGTACACGGTTTGGGACGCAGCCCACGGCTTCAAGCAGTCGTCTATTTGCACGTACAGCATGACTAATAATTAACCGCACTTGAAGCGTCCGTAAAAAAATAAATAAAAACACCCAGTGTCAGTGACTTCGTTTACATGGACAGCAGTAATCTAATTATCGACCTTACTCTGAATAAGACAATATTGTGATTAAGGTGTTTACGTGAGTCGCTTTTAGAATACTCCTTTCATGTTCAGGTTTTACATGTTATAGAACGTAGATCGATTAACAGCACACGTCATTACGTCCCCGCGCCACGCCGTCCGACGTTCCCTCCAGAATTCCACGTATCGACATAGAGTTGGTCTTCGTTATGGAACCGTATACAGTTCTGGGTGTTTTTATTTTTAATTTTTACGAACGCTTAAAGTGCGGTTAATTATTAGTCATGCTGTACGTGCAAATAGACGACTGCTTGAAGCCGTGGGCTGCGTCCCAAACCGCATGCTTACCTACTGTATAGTAGCTGAGATGCATGTATTTCGTCTACTACAGGCCTATAGTAGGTAAGTACGCGGTTTGGGACGCAGCCGCGCTCTCTTGTTTCCCGTAAAACGGTTGAGCACTGCCGTGTGTGATCGTAAAACGCGGTGAAAACTCCCACACGACGTTAATAATGTGACTAGGGTGTGTACATGTCTGTAATACACCTCGATAATGCGACTAATACAGTATGACCTTAATCAGATTGAGGTAATTAAAAATTGCTGTTTACATGCTAGTTTCTTAATGAGTATTGTCTTAATCGGGTTAATAGTGGATTATTGTTGTCCATGTAAACGTGTGATCTTGAAGTGTCCACAAGGCAAATATTGAATATGTAAGGATTAAAACATGATGGCATGCTGTTATAGAAAAGTAATCAACCAAAAGCTGGTGTGGTGTGATGTGATCTGACGTGAAAAAGGGGATGGCTGAAATGAAGTCTTTTTCCCATAACGGCACATCCTGAAGTGTTTTCACCACAGCAGTTTGCCAATGATTACAATTTAATACGTTTTAATGCATTTATGGTTACAAATAATGTTGAGGAATGCCAGCAAGACAAGCTAGTTTACTGTTATTGCTTGCAGTTGAGGTCATGAGTTTACATACGCCCTGCAGAACCTGTACAGTGTTAATAATTATTTTTTAAATTGCATCATAAAAATGGCATTTTTAAAATTCTTTTATTTAGTACTGCCCTGAATAAACTATTTCACATCATAGATGTTTAGATATAGTCCACAAGACACAATAATAACTTACATCTTGCAACATTATTACAAATGAACCAGTTCAAAAGTTTACATTGTGCGCTTGATTATTAATCCCGTGTGTCGTTACCTGGATGATCAACGACCGTTTTTATGTTTTGTGAGAGTTCTTCATGAGTCACTTGTTTGTCCTGAGCACTTAAACCGCCCACTGTTCTTCAGAAAAATCCTCCAGGTCCGGCACATTCTTTACTTTTCCAGAATTTTCTGCATATTTGGTCCCTTTCCAACAGCAGCTGTTTGATGTTGAGATTAGAGCTGGGCGATATGGACTTCAAACTAAATCACGATATGTTCTGGTATTTATTGCGATAACGATATCAGTGATGATATAAATATAGTACCCTGCACCGCTGTTTTTAGCTACAAGTGCTAGCTGTGATCTTGAGAGCCTCAGAAACACAAACATTGATCTAAAAGTAAAAAAGTGATTTTCTGGAAGCAAACCAGTTCCAGATTGTCGAGGTACAGTAGCTCCGCGTTTAGCGATGAACTCCTCCTCAGCTTCACGTCTGCCTTCCGCCGTACTCGTCTTCACTCTGCACGTGAGCTGCGAACCGGTCGCACACAGCAATACGTCATCGACCAGGCTTTATCGTTATTATCACAGGAAGACTCATTCTAAGACTAATTAAGGGGAGAATTTCTACCAGTATATCGCAAACTATAAGATATCTCCCATCCCTAGTTGAGATCCATCTTTTCACACTGAGGACAACCGAGGGACTCGTACACAGCTTTTACAAAAGGTGCAAACATTCACCGATGACCAATAAGGCAAAACGATACATTAAGAGCCGGGGGTTAAATGATCAGTGTAAATTTTAATTTTGTTTAAAGATGAATATTTCTTTTTCATTTAGTACTGCCCTTCAGAATCTACATAAGATATTGACCAGTTTCCCAGAAGACAAAATGATAAAAATTTACACCGATCATCCTGTTCAAAATGAAATTTTTATGATCCCTCATATTTTTTTTTACACGATTAACATTTTGCAGATTCTGCGAGGCGTATGTAAACTTATGACCTCAATTGTACATTATAGCAGCTATAAAAAGTCTTTCCTTCACATTTTCTTGAAGTGCTGACAACCGAAGATTCCTTCCATATATATATATATATAATATATATATATATATATATAATATGTCTGATGTCACCAGTTAGTCCAGGAGTGTAGTGAGCAATTAGCAATGCTGTGTTAGTAGTAATAATAATAATAATATTAAACTTATTAATAATAATAATAATAATAATAAACTTAATTTTTATATAGCCCCTTTAAAGCAGCTTCTCAAGGCACTTTACACAATAAGAAAATATCAAGAAAATAAAAAAAAAAAACCAGATAAAACCACAAAACATACAAAAACTTGTATACAAAATGGTTAAAGCCATTAAAAATAAGCTAACCTTAAAAAAATGAGTTTTTAGGTTGGATTTAAAAATGCTCAAATTTTGTGCATCTCTAACATGAGCGGCTCTGGAGTGTATTCCCGAGTCTAGGAGCACAGGACGATGAAGCTCTGTCCCCTACAGGTCACAACCGTGTCTGTAGACCAGCTCGAGAGGAGCGTAAATGACTCTTGGGAGTATATGAAGTTAAAAGCTTAGACAGATACCGAGGGGCCAGACCATGCAGTGCCTTATATTGAGCATAAATAAATAAATTAAACAGTAGTGTTTGCGCTCCAAATTAGGGCGTCTTACAAAAACATGTTTCTGGTACTTTTTTATTATTTAAAAAAAATTTTTTTATTATGATCTGTTTGTTTGCTTCAACCTTCTTTCAACTAAACTGTTGCATGTTGTTCTGTTCTTGTAATTACTTGGCTTTGTGAGCTCAGCCCTGCTGCCCGCAGTGTTCTCCCTGGCTGAAGAATCCACACAGTTTCTTTTCCTAGCAAACTTTCCATTTGAATCAAAATTTATGAGCAAGGATTCTTTGGTGTACACAAACAAACCCACACAATATTCAACCCCCTCTGGCCACTCGTCCACCTGTCTAATGCTGTCTCTGTGCCCGGGCAGGACGAAGTGATCGCCGTGTCGGAGAAGGTCATCGTGAAGTTGGAAGACTTGGTGAAATGGACAGTGTGGGATTCATCGTGCTGGAACAAGGGCCTGCATGCGCTGCCTCTAAAGCCCTCGATGCTGAAAGAGCTGGGCAAGAATGGCCAGAGGGAAAGCCTCTACCGCTACCGAGAATCCACGTTCAACAGTGGCCTGAACTTCAAGGACGTCCTGAGGGAGAAGGCTGAACTGGGTATGTGTCTTTTTGAAACTTGCTTGTATGCAGGCTGAATTGCCTTATTGTGTTTAAGTGAGCCATAAGGCACAATAAGTCCATCTTGTATCATTGTAAATGGTTCCCTTGCTGGGATGACGATATGGCCGTGTCGGTTATTGAGTGACTTTATCTCCTTCCCCGCAAGGCTTCTTTTTTCTAAAAGCTTTATGACTGCGATTTGCATTCACGAGTGTGTGGCGGATTCAAAGGAAAGGCCGGCTGCGAGGCGACGCTTTAGTCACCGTTTACCTTTCGACTGTAGGGAAAAAAAGTGACCCAGTAATCAGGATCTATAGAGTAGACGGGGATCTCTTAATCCCTCGGACATTTTCAGCCTATTTCGAGTGGGCATTTAACCCAAGAAGCTGCGTTCGTCGCTAGCCGAGGAACAGGACGTCGTCGAAGATTACACGCTCGGGTGAAAAGGAGCGCTTTTCATGTGAAACGTAGCAAGAAAGCACCTGCAAGCGGTATCTCATTTTTTTTTTTTTTTTTTGTAAAGACGTCCACTGGCCTTTTACAGCCTCGACGCAGGAGTCTTTCATAGCAACAGTCATATTTTAGGAAGGCTGTTAGGTCATGCTTACCGTTTAGACTAGCAAAACGTTCAGGAAAGCATGTCGCTTCAAACATGAACCAGTAATGCTAGCTAACTACTTTACTTAAGTTTGAATTCTCTTTAGACCGAGTATGCAAAGTACTTGCCTTTGAAACTGTTTCTTTCTGGGATCTTTTTCTTGTAGGCTGGACGTCAGGAGCATATTAGCATCCTTT
Source organism: Ictalurus furcatus (assembly GCF_023375685.1). Lineage (NCBI taxonomy): Eukaryota > Metazoa > Chordata > Actinopteri > Siluriformes > Ictaluridae > Ictalurus > Ictalurus furcatus. The sequence continues at coordinate 8,818,248 of NC_071267.1, forward strand.
CCTATAGTAGATAATACGTAAAGCAGATCAACTTTACGCATTTTGTAAAGTTTCGTAAAAATCTCTCTTTTTTTCTTACTTGGAAGAGATTACTTAGACAGTATGATTGAGCTACACCGACTTTTTGCTGATGTGGATTTACCCTAAAGGTTTACCCTTCCTAACCAGTTGATGCCCAAATCTCACCTTTACTGTACAGTGGATAAATCTGGATTGTGTGTTTTGTACTTAAGACCTGCTGCCGTGCTGATCCCAGGACAATAGTTTTCACAATAGGCTCATACGAAACATCCTGTTAACACACACAGTACCGCTTGCCTTTAGTCTTCTACAGCTGTAACGATTTGTCACACAGAAAAGGATGGGCTCTCTTTTGAATCTGGTTCCTCTCAAAGTTTATTCCTCATGTCGTCTGCGAGAGTTTTCCTTTTTCCCCTGCCGCTTCTGGCTCGCTACAGATTTCTGTGAAGCTGCTTTGTGTCTATTGTGCGTATTGTCGCACGCGCTATTCAAATAAAATCGAATTGAATTAAAGCACTGTTGCGAGCGGTATAAGCGACGTCGGCTCGCGGTGAGGATTTTCAATGGTGTTTACGATTCAAACACGACAACAATACAAAACGGCGCATTCAATCAAGACGTCGTACTAGTAGATACGTCGGGGAGAAAATGGCATTTAATTCGCATTTGTGTAACGTAGCATGCCTTTTAAGTCAGACACAATGCCACGCTGTCATTAGAATTCCCCTCCATTTGCGCTTTCATTCTGTCTGAACAATATCCCGAGCGTTAATTAACGTAGGAGCGCCCTGTTCCCAGAGTAATCATTCCAGGAAGCAGGAAACCAAACAAACAAAATGAATGAATAAATAAATAAATAAATAAATAAAAAATGAAGAAATAATGAAATGGAAGGTTCCTGCTGTATTTTTGTTATTGTAACTGCTTTGATATGCATTTATACATTTGTAACACGCCTCAGTTATCGCACAGTCCTCCGCTGTCGAGTATAAACGCCACAGCACAAGCTTTATGGCCATATAAATATGTCATTTTGGCTGCATTCCTGGGCAGTAGATACCTGCTGGAAGCCAAGAAACAGCCCAAAAAGAATATCCAGGTCTTTTTTTTTTTTTGCAAAGCATCTTATTTTAGCTCAGGGCCTGGTGAGGAGAAATGTGCGTCCATTTGGCGTCCAGAACGTTTAGGTTTCAGGCAGATTGAAAAGACATCTAAGAGAGCTATACTTACATATTTCCCTATTTAGCAGAGGGGGTAATTAGACAGCAGACGTTGGTTGTTTTTTTTTGTTGCGTTTTTTTTTTTTTTTCTCCTTCATTGCCAGTTGCAGGAATTTGCATACGCTTAGAATTTTTCTCAGTCCGTGCAAGCAAACGTTAAATTGCCCTTGAATCAGCTGATATATTAGATGCCTGCGCCGAGATTAGATAGGAGAATCAATAATGGCCGCTTTGTCGCTGAAGCTTACACGAAGGCTACAGCTGCGAACGTGAATCAATAGGGAGGGCAACAAAAAAGACGTGTGATTTATTTACTGTCACTCGTCTAACCTTATTACTTTGCGCGCCTTGCCAGCGTACATTTCTCTACTGTTAATAAGTGGCTTTTTAATGACTATATTAGCCTGTTTATGTTGTCAGGAGTCTAAATGCAGTTAGTCAGAACGCCTCCAGATTTGCTTGGTAAGCAGAATATTCCGGCAGTGAACCAGGGGCCATCTCTCTTGTTCCCTCTTTCTCTCTCTCTCTCTCTCTCTCTCTCTCTCTCTGTCTCTCACTTTTCTTTGTTACCCACAGAAAGAAAGGGATCATTCAGAAGGGCAGCCCTTTTCAGTGGCAGAACGCAGCCTTAAAAAGCACCTCTGCTTGTGGGAAATAAACCTGTCATTGAGACTGACGCATGAAATGGGCTTCAGTTTTATCCTTGTACTGGGTTTGCTCTTCATGATTTTGTAAATCATGAGCTACAGGAGCAAGCAAGGGACCAGTGATCCAGAGAGTCATGAGGGATGCAGGGAGAAGGTCCTGGAACCTTGCAAAAAAAAAAAAATACCACAGCAAAGCAGACAGATGTAGGAAAACTGTCTGACTCCAGATTCGTGATGCAGCATTTCCGATCGCAGAACGCGACGTAGCAAAGAGGCAGCTGATCGAACCGGAGGATTAGCTCTAGGGATCGTTTTCACAGGTGTTTTAGTTTATTTAGCCGATCTGATCTGATTGGGAAAGGGTCGTTTACAGAAAAGGGGTCGATGATAATTGAATAAATAAAAAAAACAAATGAACGGATGGAGAAGTATGTGTTTTATTTCATCATTCGTTTACTGTTTGTTCAGATTCTGTGGCACTAGTCAAAAGTGGTAACCTGTTACTATGAGACAAAACGATCACTTGGCGTTATTTATAGCTGTTTGAATAATGGTCGAGCATCAGTAAGTTAAAACTGTTGCCATTCAGTCATGTTAGCTGCTTTGGAAGCAAGTAATTTTATATAAATGGACCTTTGCGATGGGACGCACGGCGGCTTAGCGGTTAGCGCGTTCACCTCACATCTCCAGGGTCGTGGGTTCGATTCCTGCCTCTGCCCTGTGTGTGTGTGCGGAGTTTGCATGTTCTCCCCGTGCTGTGGGGGTTTCCTCCAGGTACTCCGGTTTCCTCCCCCAGTCCAAAGACATGCATGGTAGGCTGAGTGGCATGTCCAAGTTTGTCGGGTCTGTCCAGGGTGTACCCCGCCTTGTACCCCATCCTCCCTGGGATAGCCTCCAGGTTCCCTGCGACCCAGTAGGATAAGCGGTATTTGCAATTTTTTAAAATTTTTTTTTTATTTAAATCTCCCTCATATACAGGGTGTCCCAAAAGACTCCATACATAGGCAGTCCTTCCAGGATTTTGCGAAACGTATGCAATGAATGCGAATCCCACAATATTCTGAGGATCTTGCAATTTTTCTAAATTTGCCACGGATTTTCTGCAGACGCGTCATGTGACGTGATCACGGCACACGTTCAGCCAAAGCCCTCTTCTACACGCATCGAACATGAGTACAGCTAAAAAGTCTCATTTACCAGCAAACATCACTACGAAAGACCTGCAATCGCAGTTTCTCTAATTCGAGTAGTTTTCCGCAAAAAAAAAAAAACCCCACAAAAAACTCTTTGAAATTTTTTTTTTTGAAAAAAGACCCGGGAAAACCAAGCGTTTTTTTTTTTTTTTTTTTGCCGCAAGAATCACAGAAACTCTGCAAACTCCTGTACAGACTGCATAGGCCACTATGTTTGCCAGCACCACATCGGTTGTGCCTTCGTCAGTGGATGTTCGTGGACGTCCAGTTCTCGGTCGGTCCGCGACACTTCCAGTCTTTCTGAATTTATGAATAAGTTTGGCAGCAGTGTCGTGTGTGATGTGCTTGCCAGTTGAAGTCTCATCGCAAAGCTTGCGACAGCTTCCCGATCCAGCCATGAGAATGATTTCAATACGTTCTTTCTTTGTCAAAGGCGTTCTTAAAGGCTATCTGGAAAAAAAAAATATATATATATATATATATATATATGTGTGTGTGTGTGTGTGTTTATTAGAAAGGGTTTAAACGATGTTTTTCATGCTTGTTCAGTGAACCAGTTATTGCACATGCACCTGTGGAACAGGCCTTAAGACACGAACCGTTTACAGGTCACAGTTACATTAAAACTTAGGACACTAAAGAGACCTTTCTACTGACTCTGAGAAACACCAGAAGAAAGATGCCTGGGGTTCTTGCTCACCTGCGTGAACATGCCATACGCCTGCTGCAGGGAGGCATGAGGAGTGCACATGTGTTCAGAGCAATAAACTGCAGTGTCTGTAATGTAAGACGCTCAAGACAGTGCTACAGAGAGACAGGAAGGACAGCTGATCGTCCTCGCGGTGGAAAATTACATGTAAGCGTGTGCCCCCCCCCAGACGTGATGGAGAACTTGTAAATGCCTTGGTGGAAGAGTGGAGGAACATCTCACAGCAAGAACTGACCAATCTGCTGCAGTCCATGAGGATGAGATGCTCTGTAGTACTTAAAGCAGCTGGAGGCAACACCAGATACTGACTGTTACTTTTATATCGACCCCCGCTTTGTTCAGGGACTCATTATTCCATTTCTGTTCATCAAATGTCTGTGAAACTTCTTCGGTTCATGTCTCAGTTGTTGAATCCTTTTATGTTAATGCTAATATTTACACGTTAAGAAATTTTCTGGGAATAAAAGCAGTTGAATGTGAGAGGACGCTTCTTATATATATACACACACATATAGGGAGGGCTGCAGGTTGCATCAATCCACTGTGTGTTACATCAGTTACATAAAGAACATTAAAGGCCAGCAGCAGCGATATGCGCTTAGCTTCATTGTATGCACTCAAGCACACTGTGCACATTTTGCCCGAAAAACCCACTAATCCTTACACAAATGCATTCGACATTTTAACAGCAGAATTTCCATATCAGTGTCTGAATGTTCTCTCCTCCAAAACCTTTCCTGTTCATCTACTTCTGTAAGTCACTCCTACAGGCTAGCTGTTGTAGGCACCGAATTAGCAACAGCAACATCAGTGCATACGTAGGATCCCACGTGAAATACATTTATTCATTTATACATCCCGAATCCTTTCATTTTTCTGTTTATTTGGCATTTTATTTTTTTGCTACTAATGCCGAGTTAGCATCTTTTGTTCACTTTTTTTTTTTTTTTGGTTGTTTTGCCATTTTGAAATGCTGATGTGTGACAACATACAGCATGTGACTGACAGCTTAATTACGCCGTCATTACTGCTTGAACTATCTGAACCATGCTGTTACATCATGGGTATTTTTGAAAGGCAGCAGGCACTTAAAGGGCAAGCACCGCCACTGCATTACTAATTAGATTTGTAATTCTTTTGCTTCTTATCTTCTTCTTCTGATTATTATTTAATTATTTAATTTGGTTGGGTTTTGTTTTTGTTTTTTTTGAAAGATTGTGCCGCGGATGTGTCGGATCCACTAGAACGGAGGTACCGGAATCCTGTTCAGTCAGATTAAGTACTGCTTTTATCACAAAGTCCATTTATCTCTCTTTTTTTTTTTTTTCGAAGGGCGTATTGAATTAGCAGCAAACTGTCAGCGGCACAGAATAAACCTTGTTCGCCTTTTAATTTGGAAATTGCAGGCAGCAACGAGGCACCTTTAAGATGATGGCTCTTCCATCTGTTTTCTTGGCCGGAGCCTGTTACCGGTGCTTAACGCAGGTAAAGGAAGAAAGGGAGCTGTCTGCAATTGATGTGGAAATTGCCTCGATCATACGTGAAATAGCGTGGCGCATGCATAGGCACAGAAGGAGAGGAGGGGGGGGGGGACTTTTGACTATAATTGAAGGTAGGGAATAAAAAAGCAATTGTTCGCCCAAAGAAATGGGGACTGTTTAAATAATTAAAGGAGAGGCTTTTTCTGCTTCGTCTTCTTGTTCTTCTTCTTCTTCAGCGCACAGCCTCGTACACGGATGACAGCTAGCAGAAATGCATGCCAGAAGGTGAATGCGAGAGTAAAGAAAATGCTCTGTAATATTTGGCGAGAGAGCTCATTTGTGTTCACACTCGATTTTTCCCACCATGCCTATTGCCTCCGTCCGGTTTCACTTATAGATGGCGTGCTCGGCTTCAAAGATGTGTTTCCTTATATATGTATATATGTATATATATATATATATATATATATATATATATATATATATATATATATAAAATTAGGTTTTTGAAAGATGAAAAAAATGTTATATCTTACCCAGTATCTTGTCTTTGACTGCAGTTTAGTAGTTGCCAGCTCCCACTCTTGTGATACCCAAATCTCACGCCAGTCCCCCCCCCCCCCCCCCCAAAAAAAAAACCCAAAAGCGAGTGAGACAAGTGTAAGACTCCTGAGGGGACAACTCATCTTTTTTTTTTTTTTTTCTGGTTTCTGCTCACCAGACAGCCGAACACACTTGAAGGAGCATTGTTTTTGTTTGTGTGTGTGTGTGTGTGTGTGTGTGTGTGTGTGTGTGTGTGTGTGTGTGTGTTCAGCCTGAAAAATCTGCAGAGGAATAAACAGAAAAATGAACTAGCTCACGTTTGGTTATAAGGAGGCTTTTTTGTGTTTTGTGTAATCTGATCATTTAGTCCGAGTCGAGTTCTCAGTACTAGAATTTTCTAGATCGGCAGCTCCGGCGATCGTTCCGGCCGCAAAGGATTAGTGAATATTAATATGCGTTTGTTTGTTTGTTTGTTTGTTTGTTTGTTTTTTCTATAGTAACAGTTAATTCACAGGGACTCGTACGATATGTAATCGGCGTATCGGCCATATAAACTAATTTCCGTTCCATGAGTATTCGTCGACGTGACGTTTTCTGTGAGGAGATGTTTATTTATTTAGCCGTTTTATTTATTTATTTTTCTTGGAAGGAGACTCCAGGGTCTGCGCGTTGTAAACGTCAGAGGTAAAGTTTTTCGACACAGGACAGAGGGTTCCGTGGCTTCTCGGTGACATGACCGTACCACGCTGCATTATATCGATTCCCATCAAGAGAGAACAAATGGAAAGACTGACTGTGAGAGAATGACTGGTCATTGCTGCTATGACAGGAAGTTGTTTTGCGAAATTATAACAGCGTGTCGTTCTTTTTAATTCCTTAAACATGTTTAGTGTTGCTGTGGTGTAAGAGGAATAAAACATTTCAGGAATATAATCTCCTCCAGGGTGGTAACAGGGACTCCGCATCACCCGCCCCCACCCCCTCCCCCGCCCCCGTCATGATATCATGCGATGTTGTGTTTTATATTCCGTATATACAATGTCAATATCAGGATAAGACTTTTTTTTTTTTTTTCTCGTGACATCCAAAGCGAAGGCTTTATCAGGATTCCACATGTGTGTTCTTCCTACAACAGAGCGAACCCTTAGACAGCGTCATCGGCGGTTTTTACAGCAGATGATTTGAGCCTTATCTTAATGAGAAGCAGAAGGACGGCTAAACAGATTTGGCCACAGCATCAGCACACTTTGTGATAAGTCCTTTAGTCCGTCCTTGGATGTCTCATTAAAGATGTCCAGTTTCAATCCAGTGTTATTTCAGGACCTTCAGACATGACTTCCCTTTACCTTACCTAATTTTAATTCTGCATCCTCAGTGCTTTAATGTAAGCGCGAATTAAAAAAATTCAGCTGTTTGACTGAACGCTTGCATCAGTATAATCTGGCACATTAATATTAAGAGTCGAGTACTGACATGTACAGTAAAGATGCTTGATTTTTTTTTTGTTTTTTTATTCATTGGATAAAAAAAAAAAATCATTTTAATGACTTTCACTGAAGCTTGAACACAAAGACAAGGGGAGGGGGGGGGGGGGACTCATAAAATCGACGCATTCCTGATCTCGTAATTAACCTATCTCCCTTCCGGCCTCGTTATATTTCCGATGAAGTCTGATTTAGTGTCTTAAGGATATATTTTTTTCTCATTAAATCGGCAGACGATAACGGGCTCATTATTGCGCATCCGCATGAGATTCAGGTCACACTTCTAACAGAAGGAAGCGTCCGTCCGTCCCTCCGTCTCTCCGTCCGTCCGTCTGTCTGCTTTTAAAGAAAAGAAGAGAAAAAAACTCCCCACATCGATATCGGCATCACATCCGCCGGCGCCTTTGCTCTCACGTGACTCGAAGCTAATTGTTTGTGCAAGTATGAAAAGTAGGGTTAAAGATGTGGACTCTTATGTTGTGGTCTGTAGACGACTTGAACTCCACCCAGTTCAAACAGGATTCTCCAACACGTATGCCAGAGGTGTAATCTGACATCAAGGGAGGGATTTTCAAGCTTATCGAGGGTTGTTTGATGAAGTAGTTGCGTCGTTTAGATGGTTTATGGGAGGTCTTTAAGTAAAGTAGCAGTGCAGTATATCTGACAAGTCTTCCTTTGGTTCTTTTCTTTCACTCTCTTTTTTTTTTTTAAATCGGACATAATTACTCCAGCAGAGCTGAACAATAGCACTTAATTGTCTGTCTTTTAAAGATTATTATTTGTCACACTGTATGAGACGATCCCGATAAGATATTGGCCGAATTCTCTGACAGATCTGGATGAAGTATCGAAGATCCTTTAACGATAGACCTCCGATTCGAGATTAATCGGCCACGACCCAGAAAATGTGCTCGCATAAACAGAAACGTTTTAAACGCCAAACGAGCTTGAGGAAATAAGGAGAATTCTTTTTTTTTTTGTTCATTAGTACATTCTGCTATTACCGCTACTGTATTTGTAGCTGTTTTGCATAATCATATGCCGTCCTCCTATTGGTGGCTTTTATACGAGAGTCGTAGCAGCGATTTAACTGAAACATTTCGAACATTACCAGAAGGTTGTCGCCTGCTGTCTTTGGTTGCCGTGGCACTAAATCAACTCACGACCAAGTCATTATTTTACAGTGTGCGATGACTTGTGTATGAAAGTTAGCATAAGCCAAACCGAAAGAAAAAAAAAAAATCAAATCCGGCAGACGTACAGAAGTTTCTAAAAGGCTGATTTATTTAGTACTCATGAGCCCGTGCCACCGCTCATTTGCATTTAGTGACGCCCGTGAAACTCCATAAAAGGTAAAGGTTATGGTAAAGGCTGAACATTTTAGAAACGGAAGTTGTTTTGACTCGCTTCTACGCCAGTGAAATATTTAATAATACGTCATATCCGTTAGGGCCGCGTGATATCGAAGGAAAATGCGATGTATGATAACTTGTTAAGTAACGCGATACGACAGTGCTATCAGTGTGTAAAATCAGTGTATACGGTCGTGCCCAAACGTTTGCATAGCCCTTGCAGAATCTGGTAAATCTTAATACTGTTAACCAAATAAGATTGATCATAAACATCCCATGTGGTTGTTTTTTATTTAGCGCTGTCCTGAATAAGATATTTCACATACCAGGTGTTTACATATAGTCCACATGACTAATGATAATAGCTGAATTCCAAAGTTTACACACCCTCGGTTCTTAATCCTGTGTGTCGTTACCTGGACGATCAACGACCGTGTTTATGTTTCGTGAGAGTTCTTCATGAGTCCATTGTTTGTCCTGAGCACTTAAACCACCCCACTGTTCTTCAGAAAAATCCTCCAGGTCCTGCACTTTCTTTACTTTTCCAGCATCTTCTGCATATTTGACCCCTTTTCAACAGCGACTGTATGATGCTGAGATCCATCTTTTCACACCGAGGACGACTGAGCGTCTCGTTCAGGACTATTACAAAATGTGCAAACATTCACTGATGATCAAGAAGGCAACACGATACATTGAGCCGGGGGTGTAAACTTTTGAAAAGGACCATCTGTGTAAATTGTTATTTTGTTTAAAGATCTTTTTTTTTTTCCCCGTTTAGTACTGTCCTTCACACGCTAAATAAGATAGTTACATATCTCCCAGAAGACAAAATACTAACAAATTACACCAATCGTCCTGTTCAAAAGTTTACACCCCCCCCCCGCGGTTCTTAATGTATCATGTAATAAGTTTCATTGTCCCTTTGTTGTTGTCTTTACATAGAAACATATTGAACATATTGAAGGTTTTACATCATGATATATTGTGTACTGTTAACATGGTGTCATATTTTTGGTCATTTTGTCCACCCTTATCTCACATTAGGAAAGAAAGTGTTTAACGCGACCGCTACGTTTTAACATGTGCCATGTTGGCGCCTCACCGCTCCAGGGCCCTGGGTTTGATCCTGAGCTCGGGTTACTCCCTGGGTGAAGTTTTGCATGTTCTGCGCGTGATCATGTGGGTTTCCTCAGGGTTCTGCGCTTTCCTTCCACCTCCCCTGCTGGGAGGTGTATTGACTAAGATGAATTGTGTGTGTGTGAATGTGCGCGTGTGTGCATGGTGCCTTGAGTACCTTTCACGGTGTACTCATGCCTCACACCCAGCGTTTACGGGATATGCAACAGCTCCACGGCCGAAGACGAATGAATAGATAAACCAGTTACATCATCCGGTAGTAATTAAGTAATCATTTATTTGAATATTCCGTTGAGTTCAAGTGATTCGTTAAACAACAACAACAAAAAGAACCCCCCAGAAAATTCAAACGATAGAGTGTGCTTTGACGTTCTCATATGAACCCGTCACTTCATTCTCATCCCCTCTTCTTATGACCCACGGCTCCCATCCATAGGAGTAAACAGAGATGGACGGTGCGTTTCGTAGCGTTCCGTTTCATCTCCACGTCCTGCTTCCGAGTTTCAGAAAACTCCTTCTATCACTCAGCTAGCTGGTCGCCCATCAGCAGCTAAACCGACAGCGGTAATTCATCTGAGCTAACCGTGTTTGGTGTGGAGTCACCGGACGTATCGACGCTTTCAGAGGAACGCCACGCCATCCACGTCCGAAAAGCCTCAGTGTGCCATTTGATCTGGCACCGAGAATCTGTCCGAGCTTCATTCTCACACGTCACGGAAATGACACTTGACGAAGCGTTCGTGCTGGACACAGGCAGGGAGGCTAACACAGAATAGGGTGGGGAAAAAAAAAAACCCAACCAGATGAGACTCTAACTCTCCTGGCCAAGGTAATGTATTCCACACTAAATACGAATTTTGTCGCTACACCCGAATAACCAGCGGGAAATTGCGGCCTATGTTCCGGCTGCGTAGAAAAATAAAACACGATTATTCAGATGCTCTGACTATTTCTTTATGTTTCACACGATCATTTTTCAGAGGCTGTGCCGGCTGTATTTTTATTTATTTATTTATTTATTTATTTATTTATTCGTACTCTGTGCGAGGAAACAGATTGTGCGCATTCATTTTAAAGACAGCGCTGCTGTTCGGTTAAAGCATATGAAAAAGACACTTAGAGACGTGTGTTTACAGCGAGTAACCAACCCAAACAGCCATTATTTTTGCAAAACGATCATTTCATTTTCCTTTGAAAAAAAAATGGCACCAGGCTCCCGGTGCCCATACAGTGGAGCTCTGTGGCTCTGCTTGTTTGCTTTTTTCATTTTTATTTTTTTTTATTTTTTTATAGTCATCATGTTTTGATTATTGGCAGGCCCATCTGGAAGTTTACAGGGCTTATTGTCCACTAATCTGCTCATATCGTTATTCCCCCTATGACTAAAGCATGGAGCGGTGCCAGCGTTTTTTTTTTTTTTTCTTTTTCTTTTTTTTCCCCCCCCTAAATCCACAAGCCGTGTATTGATGTGGAAAAAGTCTGTTAGTTTGCTAATAACAGTGACGCAGGTTTTCTGTGCAGTGTTTTTCTTGTACATGAGGAAAAGAGACATGGGTGGGGGGGGGGGGGGGAGTTGAAATAGTACGCGCGGTAAACTTTTTCAGTCCTGTTTGTTTTTCATCGCTTTGCTCCATTTCCGTTGCTACCAGCAGATTAGATGCGTGATCCAGGGAGATAGTAGTAATGGCAGCTCGGTTTATAGGGCAGCGCGGACGTCTCCCGGGCCTGACCTTACAGGAAGGGAATATTTTATTGTGTGCGTCTGAAACAACATTCGAACGTGTCTTTAGCATGGTGGTGGTGGGGATCTGAAGAGATTTATGAACATGAAAAATCATTCTCAAATAGCGGAAATTCAATTAAAAACGATAGTCCTGTTGCATTAGTGAGCCCCTCCACCTCCAGGCAAGCATTGTGGAATCATGCATTTATACCTGACGAGGCTGAGTGTGTCAGGGAAAAAAAAAAAAGCACAATGTGGCTTTTTATGGTCTGTGCAGTGCCAAGCCCCATTCAGTCAGGATGACTAATCTGTTATTATCGCCAGCCAATCATTTCGCATCGGGCAAGCAGCAGGACTGGGGGTTGCGAAACTCAAGAAGGCTTCCTTTCTTAAATATTAAACACTCTGGGTGTTTTTTTTTTTTTTTTTTTTACACACATACACACTCTATATCTCAGGTCTAATTAATCCCCTTATTTGCCGGAGGATTCCTCACAGCATTCAGCACGCTGCTTAAGTTTTCTCAAATCCGAAAGCGCTGTGCGCTGCAGAAATATCCTGCATGTGAAGTGTTTAATTATCCTCAAATCCGATTTAGTTTGGCTCCGATTAATATCGAGTTATTTATGTGTGCTAAGATGTAGCTTAAGGTTGTAGATGTTTCTTGTGAAACACAAAACGTGTGTGCGCGCGCGCGTGCGTGTGTGTGTGTGTGTGTTCACCCTCCCCCCCTCTACCCCCATCATTGAAAAGGAGCCTGGCTGATTTGTAGCCTGTTGCAGGGATGAAATCAGTTGTTGTTGTTTTTTTTTTTTTTTTTTTTGCAGTGAGTAATGCGTGTGACAGATTTCCCGCTGCGCCCGCACCACCTGACGTCACGCTGCCCAGGAAGCTCTCAGTTCCACGTTTATCCACGCTGTCGCCGCTGTCGGCGATGAATCAGCGGACCACCCCTTGACGCTCTTGACCTTCAAATCCTGTGCGAGCCCAGAAATCAGCGCGTATTATATATCCGGCGCGTTCAAGCACGACGTGGAGCTCTATAACCGTCTATAACATGAAAATCGGTCCGAGAAAAATAGCATCTTGATCGTTAGTAGCGGGTAATGACTTCTCAGCTGCGTTCGTGGAATAGCAGGAATTCCATTGCAGATGAATTTCAGCAGTGTCCTGCTGTAGTAAAAGCCGTTTGTTGTCAGTGACGGTGCCCTCGTTTGCTTTCCGCCTATTTCCAATATATATGTATGTATATATATAAATGAATGCGGCGTGACGCTTAAATTTGGCACTTGACACATTTAAAAAGTGGGCGCCATTACTTTATCAACTGTAATCAGGCTCAGTGTGTGAGTAAAGCAAAAAGCTTGGCTCTTTTTTCCCCTACAAGGAAAATAGGAAGCAGCAGTGATCCATACAAAATTGAAAGTCCTTTTTATAAGCACGTTTTTATTTTCTTGTGTGTGTGTGTGTGTGTGACAGCTCCTATAATTATGAACGATTTCTTCTATGGGCAGTAATTGAAAAGGCCTTGTCTGCCAGCATCTGTGGAAGACGCAATCGACACAATGGCACATTGATAGCATGGTATCTTCTTATCCCCTCCTGGCATCTAATCCTCTCCTTTTGTGTCACATCCTAAATACTTTTTAATTGGCTTCGTTGAGTAAATGCTATTCTTCAGCGCTATTCTCTCAGCTCAGTGTAATCATTTCTCCCACTCACGTGCGAAAATAGAGAGCTGCCATTGTTCTAGCGCGCGAGAACCTAACGTGACGTTTTCTTAAGCCGGCTCGCGCGAATCGTTCAGACGCCTACGTCACTCGTCTTTCGCGTCCGATTTATTTATCCGTTGATTTTTCCGGGGACGCCCGAGAGAGGAGTTAATACATATTTAAATTGCTTATTAAAAAAAGCGGGCCGCGAAGAAATATTCGATTTCGGCGTCATGAGATTCTGTGAGATTCACGGCTAATTCCGTTAGCCGTTGCGTCGCGTTTCGCCTCGGATTAAGTCTGAGATATGATCGGATTTATACAGTTCAACGTGTCAGGATCCATTACCGGACCTAATATGTAATATTCTGTCTCAAAGTGTAATGGGAGTTTAGTTTATCTTTGACTCATCTTACAGTAGTAATCATTATAAAAGCTGTACATGAAGTGTACTATGTTACTAGAAATCTTAATGACCCTGTGAAATCAATCGACGGGTTGAATTTCCACTGAATCAGAAAGTCAGGGTGGGATGTATCGAGTGGCTCCTCCCCCTTTGTAAATCGCCAACAGCGTTTAGTTTACCTCAGCCCGGGCTCGCTGTCTGTCAAGTACGGCTTAGGAGCGAGATCGATGCGGTGGATTCACTTCTTAACCCACGTGCAGTTGGAAAACTGAATAAAACGTGCGTTCGAACAGACACGTTCACGACCCGTGCTCGCCGATACGATTTCTCTCGCTCAACGACGGCAACTTCGGCAAGGTGATTTTTATAAGGTCGGGGGCGGGACACTTCGGATTCTAGAGAGCATTCGATTGGACGGAAAATCTGACGAGAAACTGCAGTGCAGAATGATGTCATCAAAATTGTTGGTCCATATTGGTGGTAAAGAGAGACTGTAAATTTTGAATCCATATGACTTCTTGTGTCATTGTTTTGGAGTGCACTAGCTTATAGATAACCTTAAACCTTATTATGGTTTTGAAACATGCCTAATTTTGTTTTAAAGGTCTCATACAATAGATTTACACGCATCTGAGATCAAAAAACACTTTAACGTGCTCATAATTTAAACTGCAGCATTACCTTTTCCCCCCCAGTGTCACAAACGACTCATTCAATGATCCGTTCTCAAGGATTCATTCTAAACTTCTCCTTTCAGAGAGCATACTCTGCTCTGATTGGTCAGATGTCCCAGTCTGTTGTGATTGGTCTACCGCTGTCAGCGAGCAGCTGATGAAGACTAGAGGCGGGGTTTTTGTTACACACCTATGTAGGTTAGTACAGGAAGTAAGTCTGGAATCACTAACGACTCGATTCAGCTGTTCACAATCGGTTCCTTCTTTTGGGAGTCAATAACTCGGTTTGTCATGCGCTTTGATTTTTGAAACTTTGCAGACGTTTTTACATTCACAAACAACTCTATAACGCACTACATGAAAGGTAATATCTGAAAAATCATAATAGGTGCACTTTGAGGCTGACATATTCATACTAAAAGCCACAAAACTTCGCTTTTGATTTCATGGGGACTTGATGTGTAGAACCTATGACTCACAAACTCACAATTTAAACTGGTGGGTTTTAAACTGGAAAATTATATACCGGATGATACAATGATACAATTCCAGCGCAATCAGAAAAATCCATGCCAACTCCCATGACTTAGATTCTTATAATATAAAGCTCTGGTCTTTTCAGTCTGTGTCCAGAATAAATGCGCTCATTGTGTTTCATGAAAGATGCATTTCAGGGATGGAGAAATCAGTAGCCCGGGCACCCGGAACAAGACAATTGTGTTTACTATTAGGCTATTATTATTATTATTATTATTATTATAAATTTTTTTTATTTTCGTAGTCGCACATGAACAAGTGCGTTCAGTATGTTACCGGTCATCATTGTTGGTTTTTTTTTTTGTTGGTTTTTTTTTTTTGTCTCTCATTAAAAGTCAGAGAAAGACAAGATCCTGCTCTGTAGTGACTTTCACAAATAAAACGTTTCCTATTTAAACAAAATGTGTTTCATGGCTCCTGTCACAACAACGTAAGATTCTTGATCCGAATCCCACCAGCTGCTGCACAAAACACATCCTCAGAGGTGCGATTTGCCTTACAGTAGAACGGTTCTCAGAAAAACCCGAGCAAG
The DNA here is from genome assembly GCF_023375685.1 of Ictalurus furcatus. Classification (NCBI taxonomy): domain Eukaryota; kingdom Metazoa; phylum Chordata; class Actinopteri; order Siluriformes; family Ictaluridae; genus Ictalurus; species Ictalurus furcatus. Next base: position 8,833,622 of record NC_071267.1, read on the forward strand.
TGCACTGCAAAGCGTTCATACAACTCCTGCTAGCACAACATGCACAATCTCCTCATAGTTATATATAGCAAGATACCAGTATAGACACTAACAAGTCCTGGGTAATATCTTGTGTGCATTATGTGAAGACAATGCACCACAACTCATACGCTGTGAACTCTGAAGTGGAAATTCGGAATTACATCATTTCCGACCTCAGTACGTTCGAGATACGTTTGAACGCCTCCATGTTTGTCTTTGGTTAAAATCTGGTTAGCACGTTTGCCTCGCACCTCCAGGATTGGGGGTTCGAATCCCACGTCCGCCCCCGTGTGCGCGGAGTTTGCATGCTCTGTAGGCTGATTGGCATTTCCACATTGCCTTAGTGTGTGAATGGGTGTACGAACGACAAACTCCAGACCCCCCGGCAACCATGTGTCGGATAAGCAGTACGGAAAATGGATGGATGGATGGATGGATGGATATGTTTGTATGTTGATATGTTGTTCTAAAGCAAACATTAACTCATTTTAAAGTACAGAAGTGCTGCTTTGTTTTACTGTTGCTCCCCTTTCGAGGTTGGTTGAGGAGACCTTCCAGACATTCCGAGTAGGAATTCTGTGTTGACGGTGCGTGTTGTTTTATTTGTTGTTGTTTTTCCTACTCGAAGGTCGACATTGTAAATGTCAGTCTAAAGATTTGCGCTTCTTCTTTCTTTTTTTTCCTTTTTTTTTTTTTGACAAGTGGTGCAAACCCATTGTGCTTCCTCAAACACTTTCTTAGAAAAGCATAGCGACTGTGTGATAATTTCTGTCTGTGTTAATGCACTTAACTAACCAGCTCGCTATATATTATTACATTATGTTAGCCAACAGTTTTTGCCCAATCAGTTAGGTTTCCCACTAAGCGCACTGGCGCTTACAGTATCTCACAAGAGTGAGTACACCCCTCACATTTTTGTAAATATTTGATTATATCTTTTCATGTGACAACACTGAAGAAATGCCACTTTGCTACAATGTAAAGTAGTGAGTGTACAGCTTGTGTAACAGTGTAAATTTGCTGTCCCCTCAAAATAACTCAACACACAGCCATTAATGTCTAAACCGCTGGCAACAAAAGTGAGTACACCCCTAAGTGAAAATGTCCAAATTGGGCCCAATTAGCCATTTTCCCTCCCCGGTGTCATGTGACTTGTTAGTGGTACAAGGTCTCAGGTGTGAATGGGGAGCAGGTGTGTTAAATTTGGTGTCATCGCTCTCACACTCCCTCATACTGCTCACTGGAAGTTCAACATGGCACCTCATGGCAAAGAACTCTCTGAGGATCTGAAAAAAAGAGTTGTTGCTCTACATAAAGATGGCCTAGGCTATAAGAAGATTGCCAAGACCCTGACACTGAGCTGCAGCACGGTGGCCAAGACCATAACAGGACAGGTTCCACTCAGAACAGGCCTCACCATGGTCGACCAAAGAAGTTGAGTGCACGTGCTCAGCGTCACATCCAGAGGTTGTCTTTGGGAAATAGACGTATGAGTGCTGCCAGTATTGCTGCAGAGGTTGAAGGGGTGAGGGGTCAGCCTATCAGTGCTCAGACCATACACCGCACACTGCATCAAATTGGTCTGCATGGCTGTCGTCCCAGAAGGAAGCCTCTTCTAAAGATGATGCACAAGAAATCCCGCAAACAGTTTGCTGAAGACAAGCAGACTAAGGACATGGATTACTGGAACCATGTCCTGTGGTCTGATGAGACCAAGATAAACTTATTTGGTTCAGATGGTGTCAAGCGTGTGCGGCGGCAAACAGGTGAGGAGTACAAAGACAAGTGTGTCTTGCTTACAGTCAAGCATGGTGGTGGGAGTGTCATGGTCTGGGGCTGCACGAGTGCTGCCGGCACTGGGGAGCTACAGTTCATTGAGGGAACCATGAATGCCAACATGTACTGTGACATACTGAAGCAGAGCATGATCAGTATGCAGTATTCCAGCATGATAACGACCCCAAACACACCTCCAAGACGACCACTGCCTTGCTAAAGAAGCTGAGGGTGAAGGTGATGGACTGGCCAAGCATGTCTCCAGACCTAAACCCTATTGAGCATCTGTGGGGCATCCTCAAACGGAAGGTGGAGGAGCACAAGGTCTGTAACGTCCACCAGCTCCGTGATGTCATCATGGAGGAGTGGAAGAGGACTCCAGTGGCAACCTGTGAAGCTCTGGTGAACTCCATGCCCAAGAGCGCTAAGGCAGTGCTGGAAAATAATGGTGGCCACACAAAATATTGACACTTTGGGCCCAATTTGGACATTTTCACTTAGGGGTGTACTCACTTTTGTTGCCAGCGGTTTAGACATTAATGGCTGTGTGTTGAGTTATTTTGAGGGGACAGTAAATTTACACTGTTACACAAGCTGTACACTCACTACTTTACATTGTAGCAAAGTGCCATTTCTTCAGTGTTGTCACATGAAAAGATATAATCAAATATTTACAAAAATGTGAGGGGTGTACTCACTTTTGTGACATACTGTATGTTTGCCAGATAAGTGATTTTATTCAGTATTTAGTAATCTACAGGGTGTCCCAAAAGTCTCCATACATAGGGGAAATTAACACTTTATGTTAAAATCCATGGCAGTTTGTCCACAGCTTCCTGATCCGGCCATGAGAATGATTTCACTACGTTCTTCTTTTGTCAAACGCATTCTCAAAGGCTATCTGGGAAAAAATTACACGTGTGTGTATATACGTGTGTGTGTGTGTGTGTGTGTGTGTATATGTATATATATATATATATATATATATATATATATATATATATATATATATATATATATATATATAAATATGAAACATTTTGGAAGACATTTTACTAAAAAGCGTTAATTTCCCCTATGTACAGAGACTTCTGGGATAGCACTGGCATCTTTACAAGGACTTAGTGAAATTTCTAAACGTATAAAAGTTATAAAAACGATTTTACTGAAGAAACGCAAAACTCCAGCTTCAATTTGACTTTATCACCATACCACCGTGCTGCAGAACTTTAAGCCAATATTTGAGCTGGACGCTCAATACACAGTAAAACACACACACGCGCGCACACACACAAAATAAAACCCCCTAGCGCTCAATACATTGTAAAACACAAAACCCAAGTTCACTGATATAAAATAAGACTGCCTTGAGTTATTTGCAGTTACAGATAGCGTTAGTGTTGCTTGAACAACAGGATCACCTGAGGCAGTTCATTTCCATGAAACATTTGAGTAAACTTAACTTCTCCCACTCGAGTTTTGAAAAAAACAAAAAAAAGACAAATCCATCTGTTATTAATGCGTTTTGGCGCTTCACCCATATGCTCCTTGACTGTGTGATTGAGATAATTGCAGCCATGATGTAATATCCTGTACTCAACGCACAGGCTTTTTTTAGGCTTCTTCATGTCTGAGGTCAACCATATAACGTATTGCTATAATATAATTTTGGGGTGGGATATGAAACCAAAAAAAAAAAAAACCCTCACTGAGGTTGTTTTTTTTTCTTTCTGCAGTACAAGTATTCAGTTGTTTGGTTAAGGAAAGTGTTTAAACAGACTTGATTTTTATTCGATATATAGGCCACACGGTTTTATGCTGCACCTGGGAATACCAATATAGCATTAGGTTAACTGTATCGCTATTTCAGCTTTCCTTATCACTGTGTATCATCCGCTCTCTTAATCCGAGCCGTTCTCTGCTTACCATCTTGGGAACAGAAGCCCACGAATTCCATTACCGAATTAGTAATGTTAATGACTTACACGGACGGAGTTGTAAATTAGGAATATAACACGCTGTTTTGAAGTCTCTGGGATCGTTTGCCGTTCCAAATACGTTCCGTACAAGACCCGTTGCCGTTGAAAGTTTAGCAAATTAGTCATCAGCAACGCAGGTGTCCGGATTGCTTGAGGAAACCTGGCACTTTGGCTCGTTCATACGGAGCAATGTCGAAAGCCTCGGGCGCATATGGGACTCACCAGACCAATAAAATATCACCACGTGACATAAATCAGAAAGAAAGTGTTTTTGGATATTGTGTGTGTGTGTGGGGTGGAATATTCCGGAACAGCTCCGGACTGGACCGAGGTGAATAAATAGCTGTATTATGGACATACAGGAAGCAGTGTTGAGCAACCCGCGATCTATTACGCTTAGATCTTTCACTGTTGCTCTTGGCACATGAAGCACAATCGCACAAATTTAACAAGCGGGTGAGAGCGTTTTTCGGTAATCGAGCCCAGGCACAAACTCACGATGGGTTCTTTTTTATTATTATTTATTTATTAATTTTTTCCCCCAGGCACCCGCTTTCAATTGAAAGTTTCCTCGCAGTCCGGTGAAAATATCTCAGGCGTTTCAGGACAGAAAGACAGGCACGGCGCTCTAAATAGGCCGGGCTTGTCCTCGGGAGAGAATGAGGCGAATCTGAGACGTTTTAAATACGAAACGCTTGATTATATTTAAGTACGGGGGACGACAGTGGAGGGCAACTGATTATCTGCATGTATTCTGCGCGCGTGATTTACTGGCCACATCTTACAGGGGAAAGAAAGACGGACAGCTTGAGAGGCCGATGTCCTGCTGCTCGCCGCGTCCTAGCTTTTTATAGAGGTCGCGCACACAGAGGACAATTCACGAGGAGCGCGAAGCAGCAGCAGCAGCAGCAGGGCATCTGAACAGTCTGCAAAGCTAAAACATAAACCAGCACATTAATAATAGCGCAGCAGAGCGTTGCATTGCTAGATTTGTTCAGTATAAATAGATTCGTCCTAGTTTGCGTCCAAAGCTATTCCTAGGCCGACATCGTGTCGTTTCAGTGCACACAGTACTGTAGCTCAGCCGTAAACATGCTTTTTAGCATTTCAGCCATTTTATGATGCATAAAAGCAATTACTTCCTGTTGATGACTCAAGTGTTGCACTAGGCAAATTGAATATACTGATGCTATTTGGTTCAGATTACCCCGTGGTTGATTTGTGGTTAATAATCATTGGAAATTAATTACACGTTAACACCAGCACTAAATCGGAAATCTTGCGCGTGTACATTTCGTTTACCAGATAAACTGCTGGGGGTTTTTTCCCCCCCCCCTTCCCCCCCTTCCCTTGCTTCATAGCATTGTAATACCACACACTCATGTACACACGGACGTTTGAGATCCAGCACACAAAACACATCACTTTGATTCATGGGTTTATGACCGAAGTGTAATTGTGTTAGCCGTTATTGACGAGAAATATTTCATTAAAACCGTTGCCGTGGAGATGACACATTTTCTCCCCTTCCGTCACGGCGTTTCTCAGCGTGCAGCACGCTACTATCAATACTAATGCATGCCAATAACCTTAGCATCAATGCTCGTCCGCTTTAATAGGCTGCAGTAACGAGTACATATAATAAGCAGCTTCTGTCAAAAATATTCAGCGTCTCGGTCTGTATCTCTTCATTTCCGTCTCTCTCGCTCTCGAGATCTCTGTGTTCAAATTAATATTTTGACCTGTGCTTTTCAAAGAGACAGGCAGCTATTAAAGCTCATCCATCAAGCCCGATTCACTCGACGGTGAGAAAGCGAGGGGTACGGTTGGTGCCGAGGGTGAGACGGTCCTGGAATGCACCACGTGGAGATGACACCAGCGTTTCACTTGCTGGCAATCCACCAGGCCGGTAGAACACCCTGGGAGTTGTCTTTCTTGTAGCTTAGCTCGGGTGTAGCCGCACCCAGGCTTGCGAGGGAAGATGGCAGCTCCGATATCGAACAATGTCTTAGCAAGCGCTCAGGTTTTGTTTTTGTTTTGTTTTTTTTGTTTTTTTTACAAAAAAACCAAATCAGAGGATCTTTATTTGTGTTTTCGTGAAGAAAGAACGCAAAGCATGAGCAGACACATTTTGAGAGCGTTAACAAGCCGACTGCAGATGTGGAGATACTGCACTGTAAACTTCCATAACAAGCTCAGGCAGATACTGCAACCAGGACACAGCCATTATCAGATGTTTATCTAGGACGTGTCGTCTTCCATGAGCCAAAAATGATAATTAAAATGTAATCTGCACTAACATTTGCTTTTATATACTTTTGAAAGAAAAAAAAAAAAAGTGGCGTGGTATGAAATCGGCGAGTTTGTGTGCTTTCGCTGCCTTCGACCGGTGGTTTGTTTTTGTTTTTGTTTTTTTTCCCCCGACAATTTTATAACTTGACATTCTGTCCCACTGGGTAATAAGCAAGTCGTATATTTTCCACTTCTTTAACAACCAGCGAAAACAATAGCTCCCTTTTAATCCGAACGTTTATTTTCCTCAGTGCTTTTTTGTGTCTAAAGTCGCAGACCCTCAGGCCTCCGTTCTAAACTTTTATAAGATTAAATAACTAATGATTATTAGCATTCAGACATGCTTTACCACATACATCCTGCATTTTAGGTTTAATTGGCCCTCTTTGGCAGGGGCGCCGAGTAGAGAGGTGTTATGTAAATATATTCCCACAGAGGGCCATTTGACATTTCGTGGAGCACTTGTGCTGTAAACGAGGAGAACACTGCCATATTTAAAGAAACAGAGTCCCTTTCCAGGGATGCGATAAGACGTGCGAGGCTTTAGACAGATCCGATGGGTTGATTTGGTGACCAATCAGCGCCTTGTGCTCTCCTCGTGACAAAGGCCTCTTGTCAAGGCTATTAAAGGAAAATTGCATAATGCAATTTCCAGTCCGCTCTAATGATAGTGCAGTCCTTCCCAATTAAATACCAAAGAGATAAGAATGGCTTTCTTTAGGGAAAGGTTTGATTTTACGAGTCAAATGACTGTGGCTGATTTTTTTTTTTTTTTTCTTTTTCTTTTCCGCTTTCTCTTTTCCCCCCACCATCCGCTCTGGCCCCAGGCATAATCTAATCAGGAAAATGTATGCAGACTGCCCAACGATTAACACAGGACTCCGGGACCAAATTGCGAATAGAAAGCAGAATACGGCCTGGTTCACACTCGACGCACGGATGCAGAAGCGGCAGCAACACGAGCGCCACCGTGAACATTTGAAAGATTAAAAGCCGCCTAGCAGTACTCGAAACCGCACAGCGACGTTAAACTCACTGAGGTGTTTAACGTGTCTTTCTTAAAACTTTCTGCCGTCGTCATGATCGTTGTCATTATTTATTCTGGGCGGCTGTGGTTCAGGTGGTAGAGCGGGTTTTCCGCTAATCGCAGGGTTGGCGGATCGATTCCCGGCCCACGTGACTCCACATGCCGAAGTGTCCTTGAACCCCAAGTTGCTCCCGATGGCAAGTTAGCGCCTTGCATGGTAGCTCTGCTACCATTGATGTGTGTGTGAATGGGTGAATGAGACACAGTGTAAAGCGCTTTGGAATCGCTAAGGTTAAAAAAGCGCCATATAAGTGCATTACCATTATATGTCTCAAAATCAAAAACTAGGACCCGCTGGTATTGCACCACACAGACACGTCACATGAATCTCTTTGTGACGTCTAAAGACGTCACAAACGATACTCAAAACTCCCGCAAGGCCACGTGCCAAAACCCGTCTTACGTACATGTAAAAGCAAGCATGAGCCACACTCGAAAGAGGGCAAGAGGAAAAACTGGGGAAAAAAAAGTAAATGAAGTGCTTTTCTATCGATGTGTGGAGGTCTGTGCTTGCTACAAAGGGACAGTTTCCACAAAGCGAAAGCCACTATACTATATACAGTGCTAAGCGAATTGGCCAATTTCACTCACCACTTAGAGGAAGTGAGTATGTGCACCGCATCTCTGCATCTGCCTTAAGTGGCTCTAAGACATGCAATAAAAGTCCTATAAAAAGATAAACACGGCACATCAAAGAGCGTCATGTTGCTTTTTCTGTCCAGAGCCTCTCGAGTTCATTTAAAGTTACCCGAATTCCTCTAGCCAGGGGCTCAAGCACAAAAGCCCGTTGTCGATGGACTTCTCTCTACAAACAATAAGAAAAACCATGACGTTTTTTTTTTTTTTTTAGGTTGAAAAAGCTCCAGTATTTGCTCCGGTATTTACTAATGAACTCATAACCCTGAAAAGAACCGTCCTCTATGCACCTGGCTGTTTTTCAGGATTCTGAATACTTGTCCAAATCCAAAGTCTTTTGACCATGGTGACAGATGTAAACTCACTTAGTCGAGTGGATTGTGTTTTACAGCTCCTTGGCAGCTCCTCCTAAGCTGCTGACATATCTGAAGCACTCCAGTCTATTGAAGGCTGCAAGCAGCTGAGGTTTTTAGTGCCATGTTATTAGAGCCCATATTCTGAACGTGGGTTTTATCAGGGGTATGATTTGTTTTTGTTTGTTTTGTTTTTTTTCTTTATATTTACGTTTTTGACACAACTGAGGGATCTCATGACTATAGCAGGAGTTACGCACTATCTTGCCTTGAGCTCTGATTGTACAGGACTGACTGATGGAACCCTGCCAGCGGTCTACTTTTTAATTTTTTTTAAATTTATTGCCGATTCGAACAGACGGCTGTCATGTTAAAACAGTAAAATATTATATCTCGCGTGTCTGTGCTTCAACCCAAGGAAACCGTCACTCATCACTATCATGTTAGACAATCTATATGAGTTCAGGTTGTGCCTCCTCAGGCTTCTGAAATACCACAGGCCTAGTAAGATATATGGAGACCATAGGAGAAGAAGGCAAGAATCAGCAGTGACCTTTTTTGCACTGCGCAAGCTGACTTAGCGATTTGCAGTTAATTCACGCTTCAGCTGTAAGAAACAACACGAAAATATCACTCGACCCTTGAGCAAGTGGAACTGTAGAATTTTTTAAAAATTTTTTGGAACGTTGGCCTAGTCCGCAACAGATCGTACATTTTCTGATGATCTTTCTTTCTCTGTGTGCGTGCAGGTGATGATGGCGAGGATAAGAGGGTCCTGGTGCTAAGCTATCCACAGTACTGTCGCTACCGCTCCATCATCGCACGGCTCCGTGAGCGGCCTGCCTCGCTCCTGACGGACCAGGTGGTACTAGCTCTGGGGGGTATCGCTACGCTCACAAGCAGCACTCAGATTCTCTACTGCAGGGACACATTCGAGCACCCCACACTGCTGGAGAACGACAGCATCTGCGACGAATTTGGTAAGAACCCTTCACTCGACGACAGTTGGTTTGAAACTTCTCTCTGATCGAGAGTTGACGGTACCAATCGGTGTACGTACCTTCTTTAAAAAAAAAACAAAACAAAAGTTGGCTGGTGAAATTACTGGTGGTGAACGGCAGAGTTGGGAAGATCTGAAGTGGTCTCTGAGAAAGCAGCCGGGCTGAACGAGTGAGTGATCAAAATGATGGTTGAATTGATGAATAAATGGATGGAGGATAGGGCAGGCAGGTGAAAGAATGAACGTATTGACAGATGATGGCATAGACAGAAGTCGGAGATGTTCAATCAGAACGCAATAAGACGTAAAATAGGTGGATGGATGAATGGATAAGAGGGTAGATGGGTGAATGATGAACTAATATGATGGAATAGATGGATGGCTCCAAGATATAGAAATAAGACATTTTAATACTAGTTGTATCGAATGGATGGATGGATGGATGGTTGGATGATACATGGATAAATGGTGGGGTGAGTGGATGGAGAGATGTATGGATTTAAGGAGAACTAGAGGAATGAGTTAATAGATAGATTGAGTTTTTTATATATATATATATATATATATATATAGATTGGCGAGTAGATAAATGAAGAAATGAATATATTTTTGTTGGAAATAAAAGGAAGCATGGATGTATTAGATAGATGGATGGATATGGTGCATGAATAGATGGGCATTTAATGGATATGGAATAAAGAAATGGAGGAATGAAGCATGGCTAGATGGGAAAATGAACGCATTGTGGGAAGGATAAACAGGCACGTGTAGATTGATAGGCGGATGAATGACATGACGCATGGATAGAGGAATAGAAGGATGGATGGATGATGGATGGATGGATATGGACATGGCTAGGCAGAAGGATGGAGGATGGATATAGTGCATGAATAGATGGACATTTAATGGATATGGAATAAAGAAATGAATGGATGCTTGGATGGATGGATAGATGAATGAATGGAGGAATGGATAAATGGATGCAGGGATGAATGAAGCATGGCTAGATGGGAAAATGAACGCATTGTGGGAAGGATAAACCGGCACGTGTAGATTGATAGGCGGGTGAATGACGTGACGCATGAATAGATGAATGGATGGAGGAATAGAAGGATGGATGGATGGAGGAATGATTTAACGGAGGGATGGATGAATAGCTTGATGGACAGATGAATGAAAGGATGGATGATGTGGTACATGATTAGACGGATAGATAGTTGAACAGATGAGTAGGTGGGAGAATGAAAGTAACCGCCTACATAAGTTTCTGATGGATGAACTTCCACGATGCTCTGATCAAACCAGCATCTCCGTGAAGGTTAATCACATGACGGCTATTAAAGCGTCTCAGGAGAGGCTTTGGCGAGGCAGTGGGCACTGGTGCTGGCACATCAGCAGGCATAAACGACTTGTAGCCAGTTTGTTCACACAGGCGATAATTAAAGCAGACACACGGTTGGGTTTTAGCCTGGCAAGCCTGGCCAGCTTTCCAGCCTCAGCTTGAACAAGAGAACGATAGATGAATGAGACGGGCGTCCCCCATGACGTACCAGTGATCTTTTACCCCTGAGGTCAGAGCCGGGCTTTAAGGTCTGTCAGTCTCTGCCACGGCTATGAAGACGTCTGTCTTCCGTTTGCTTTGATCGTCCGAGTGTTGTGTTGTTGCTCGCCGTCAGCACTGCTTTTAAAAGTGATACAGCCACTGGCACACTAAAGGGAGCGCTTGTTTGCAGCTTGAACTGGTTCTCAAAACACTTTTACGTGACAAGCAGGACTCGCTAATATTGCGTTTTTGCTCGTAAGAGACATATTACTGACTGACAGCTGGTTACCCGAGTTGTTAGAACAGCGCATTAGGAAGCAGTGAAGAAGGAAAAAAAAACATTCCTACCTTAACCAGTAGAGTCAGGCGTCACCACTTAACACGAATGCAAATCCACTACTGTTGTGCCATACTAATTATACCACAGAGCGTTTGAATTCTCAAATCTAAAGGCGTTGAGTCATTTTCTATAACAGCAGCTGCGACACAAATGCCAGCTTGTAATTCCAATTACTGTTTTATGTTAATGCGTTATTGTTTCTATAGTAACAACTCATTCACAGGGACATGTACTGCAGATGCTGCACATCAACTAAGGCTAATAATAAACAGCTTAAGAAGACATCTTGTTGTTGAACAAATATATGACCGACACAGCGAAGTTTCCTGTAAGGAGACATTTATTTAGCGTTTATGGAAGGAGTTTCCAGTGCAAGCACTTAGGCCCTGTTCACACTAGTGCGTTTTCGTTTTAAAACGCATAACTGTTACTCCGGCGTTTCCGTCCCTCGAAAAACAGAGACTTGGGTAAACGCCGAAGACCCCGTTTTAGTTTGAAAACTCCGGGCTCGCGTTTCAGTGTAAACACACCAAAACTTTTGAAATTGAAGGCGTGGCTTTGCCCACATTCGCCCCCCTGATTGGTTCTTCTGGATCACTGCGTATCCTTCCCTGATCCGCCAAGCCCCTACCATACGCCCATTACGCTACCTTGATCGTATACACAACAACACGGAGACTGAACCGCAAGCTTCGCTGGCTTTGTCGTCATTCTCAGCAGCCATTGTGCAGTTCGATTCTGCATTTTATAAAACTGCAGCTGCCTACATGCGCAAGAGGCGAGCTACGATTCGAGCGATCAGCAACGAATCTCATTTCGAGCGGCGTAAGACCTACATGGAACGCCGGTTTGGACTAGCAACCAACTTCCTGTTTACACTTGTGTGCATGAACGGTCATGTGACATGCGTATTCGGTCGTATAGTGTGGACGGAGATCGTTTTCATTTTAAAACGAAATCGCACTAGTGTAAACAGGGCCTTAGTAAGTTTTCAGGACAAAAGACATTGCGCATTTTGATTTCTCAGTAACATAGCAAGCTGAGTTTCTTTTTGTCTTATTAACCATAAAAGAATTAAAGAAAAAGTTCGCCTCACGCCTCCAGGGTCGGGGGTTCGATTCCCACCGTGACCCTGTGTGTGCGGAGTTCGCATGTTCTCCCCGTGCTGCGGGGGTTTCCTCCAGGTACTCCGGTTTCCTCCCCCAGTCCAAAGACATGCATGGTAGGCTGATTGGCGTGTCCAAAGTGTCCGTAGTGTATGAATGGGTGTGTGAGTGTGTATGTGATTGTCCCCTGCGATGGATTGGCACCCTGTCCAGGGTGTACCCCGCCTTGTGCCCGATGCTCCCTGGGATAGTCTCCAGGTTCCCCCGCGACCCTGAAGGAAGGATAAGCGGTATAGAAGATGGATGGATGGATGGAATTAAAGAAAGAAAGCCTGACAAATGAAAAGGGCTGTTTATAGCTGCTATAACACAAGCGATAAAGGGAGATCGCTCGTCTCGTGGATGCTTGACAACATTAAATGTATCTATAAGCGGTTAAAAAGCACAAAGTGTCATTCGTTAATCATTTAAAAATTGCCAACGTTGGCAAATCGCTGTTGTGTAAGAAGGATAAAACACTTCAGGACGTCCTGTTTCTGGAAAACAAACCCACCCCGTCATGAATTATTTTCCTACACCATGTCGTGCTTTATTCCTCACTCAAAAAATACAGTAGGTTTAAAAACAATAATTAATGAGACGCTCGAGTCTGCGAATAGCAGATGATCTTTTTATGTGCGAATGTTTGTGTCCTTTCATATCTGGTTCTATTCATACACCCAGACGTATCTTTTTTGATTTATTTTTTGATCTCTTTCTTTCTTTACAGTTATGATGAATGAAGAGGAAGTATTCATTTTGAGAATCGACAGCAATGTGACAAATATCAATTAGTAGCTCTCGCCTCATCCGCCAACGTTAAAACATGATCATACCGTCAACGATAACATTTCTTTTATTCTGGTACTGCGTACTCTGCCCTCGAAAAAAGGTTACTGTACATGGCAGTTCTTTGGATTTATGTCCAAGCAGAATCCGCTTTCAAGTCTGCCAAAAAGATCAACTCATGGGTGGCGAGGCGAGCAGGTTTTTTTTTTTTTTTTTTTCCTCTCACTCTAGGGCTGTTAATGTAATAACTTAGAACAGCAGCAGCTTTGCGTAAATGGCTCTCAGTGTACTTAATGGGTTATCTCTTGCATATAAAGGACACATGATTTGGCTATGAATTACAGGAAAATATCAGATGTGCAATCTGGGTTTTGTAATAGACAGCACTATTTGGTACGCGTGCATTCAGAGCTTGTTGAAAACCCCAGCACACTTTGATCAGAACGCGGTTCTTCGCGGCCAAGCATTAAACAGTGCTCGTTATAACAAGCCATCATCTTAGTTAACTTAAGGGTGTGTTACGTATTAAGCTCTGAACCCATGCGCGTGAAGTCATCGCTCGTGTAAAGGCATAGATGTGATTTTGGCTGTTCTGGAGCACATCAGAGCAAGCGCGTTGAGAGAAATCATAGGGGACAAGGAAGAAATGAAAACATGGAGTGGTTTTTTTTTTTTTTTTTTTTTTTTTTTTTTTCCCTTCATGCCCAGAGTGAAGGTTACTTGGTGGAAAATCTCCCGTGTTAAGCCTAACCATTAACTTTACAGAGAAAGTAACGTGGCTTCCAGAGCCTTGGCATTCGAGAGGGCTGTCCGATGGTTTTGAGAAGGTTCCAGTACATTAGAGAGAGTAGCGGCCAGCGCAGAGGGTTACGTTTCAGGAAAATGTGGCGGGAATGGTGTAGCTCGCCCGCTCGTCTTGCTCAGGCGTATTTTTTAGTAAGTCGATCCCGAAGCCTGCCGCCAATTGCAGTTTCATCTGCTCCGGCTTTTAACGGAAATGTCCGCCGCCCGCCCGCCCGCTCTTCTGGCCCACGCGTCAGTCTCTCTCTCTCTCTCTCTCCGTCAAGCAGACTTAAAAGGCTGCTTAATTGACTTAAAGGTCTTACTCATACACGAGTGGAGAAACATGTTAGGAATGTAATTAGAACCTGTGGAACCCCATTTTTGCTTGCCATTGTAATGCATTGTATCGTGCGCCCCGTAGACACTCCGCTCCTCAGCATTGTCTGACCCTGGGTCACGTGACTCCCGATGACAGCCCGAACAATTACGGCCGCCACAGTCCTCTCCGGCCGCGGCGTACTGCAAAGCCAACTCTAATAGCCATGCCTCCTAGTGCAAGAGACACCACCGCCCTGTTTAGGAATAATAAATTAGAGAGACATAAAAACAAACCACAGTTCCTCTTCCATGAAGGACACGGTCTCTGAAAAGCGCAGAGCAGGGAAAAGAGAGAGGATTGAAGTGTCTCTTTAGATAGGTAATGGTAATGGGGGGGACTATTGAAGAGTGTTTTTTTTTTTTTTGTGTTTTTTTTTTTTTTTTTTTTAAACGTGGAAGCTCTGTAATGGCCGTGCTGTTATTCCCCCTCTCCTGATTCATTTCCTGTCTCTGAGGACATTTATTTTTAGGAAGTCAGTATTATTATGTGGGCATATGCTTAATGATTGCAGTGTGAAGCACAGGCATAAAAGCTGCATTATGGAGTGAAGAGGGTTTTTTATTTTTTATTTTTTGCACTGTGGAACGTCAGAGAGAAAGAAGACATTAATGTTCTCTAGTCGTCAGGACACATGTTTTGTACCAGATGATGAGATGTCTGTTAACGCTGGATCTTTTTCTACATGTATCCAGGCTTCGGTTTTTCTTTTTCCATAGTGTGACAGGAATGTAGTGTATCTGATTAGAGCATGATTGGTGCATAGCAATGAGGATGGAAATGAATGATAGCCTGTTGTTTGGGAAAGAGAGGAGGCAACTCGCAACGCAGCCCATAGCCCCATTGTTGTTTATCATCAAGGACCCTCTTGTGTCGCAGCCACTGTTCAGAAGTGTTAATAATTTGTGCTTAAGTAAATCAAATTGCAGGCCAATGGCGCGCTCTTCGGGTCCGCAGTTTGCGGAGCGAGCACTCCGATTTCATCCTCTGCCTCATTTAGAGGATGTGTTTACCACATACACGGCAATAAAAATGGGTCATTTATTTTCCTCCCATGGAAAAAAAAAAAAAAAAAAAAGCCCTAGCAATGAAGTGTGTGTATATGTGGGGCATGTTTTTATATCTTGATGGGAACCAAGTGGCATCACGAGGATTACAAACATCACACAAGTTGTTTGGAATGAAAAATTCTTTTTTTCAGCTTTTTTAAAAAAAGTTTTTTTTTAAAAAAAAGGTCAAAACACTTCTATAGACAAATGCAAGCGGTTACTAAGGTTACCAGCTGAGGTTAGATTTAGATGTAGACACAGCCACATTAATAATTGTGTCAGTGGAAGATCTTGATAAGGATAGTAAGACAAATGTGTGTGTGTGTGTGTGTGTGTGTGTGTGTGTGTGTGTTGGTTAATTTCGCATCCATGTGGCCAAGTGTGTCTTTTGGAGAAGATTTTAATAGGCATTTCGGAGAACGGGGTTTGATTGATACCATATTTTGGAGAAGAGCGGGGACATCTGCGTGCTGCGAGTGAGCTTGTCGAAGAGAATATTAATACTCCAGATATTTTTCATCGCTTTTTAAAGCGCCAGGCATGGAGAAGTACGGCGGCTCGACTCGGGGCCTTAGAGGAAGTGGGCACCGGCTTCTCTGCTCGACCATGTGGCTCACGGCGCATTTGAATAATTAGATGCAGGGGAAAAAGATTTATTATCCCAGGCGCATACGGAAGAAACTGTTGGGGTTTTTTTTTTTTTTTTTTTTCTTTTCCCAGAATCTTGAGAAACATCAGACAGCCCTCCTTTCCCCGCTTCATCCCCTGCGCTGTTTCATCAAATAAGGGAGGGAGGAAAAATACGAAATGAAGTAAGAATTACCTATTACCCAGTTCCTTTTGCAATCGGATCCGGTTCTCAAGCTTTGGCGCTTGCGTAAACAAAGCTTTCTCTCAAATTTGATTCAGCATCAAGTCTTTCCAGAGAATTTGACACCCTCCCCCCACCCCCCTCCCCGCTTCTATTTATATTGGATATGAAGTTCTTTGTCGTTCCCTGTGTCTTCATTGGAAATTAAATTCTGGTGTTTGCTCAGAACAAAAAAAGTATTGCAGTTAAGTAGTGCAGCAGGGAAATTTCCCAAATTCCATAGGAGATATCTTTCTCTCTCTCTCTCTCTCTCTCTCTCTTTCTTTTTTTCTTTTTCATGTTTTCTTCCTCTGTCTCTCCTCTGGCTGTACTTGGCTTTGCTAGATTTAATGCAGGTAATTAATGCCATCCAGATGTTGCAGTCAGATCCATTTTGGTGCTGCACGCTGGAAGCACGGACAAGCTCAGGCAGGCTCCATCCACACTAATCACTTAATACTCTCGAGAAGGATTGTACGAGCAGTTAAGTAAACAGTACGTAAAATGATTACTATTTTCCGTGCACAAACCGTACAATTAGCCCCAACACACGCTTTTACACTCATCGTTTGCATTAAACAGGGGTAGGGGGGGGTGCTGTAACCCTCCCTTTACCTTTCAGCTTTTTGTCCTTTTTATCGCTCTGTATCTCTAGCCTCCTGTCCGTCTGCATGGACTAGTTTTTCATTCCTCAGTGCTGTTTTGTACATTAGGTTTGATGATTTAGGTCTGGGCTTTTTTTTTTTTTGTTTTTTTTTTCACCCATTTCACAATCTGGATTGAATTACTAAAGGTCATGCATTTTTTAATAGCCCATATGCCTCATCCATGTGTCATATTAAGAATTCAAGACCAAAGCGAAGCGCTGCCTATTTTTCAATCCAAAGTTATACTTGTTTTTATTTCCATCATACTCCCGGCCTCTTCAGGGTCAGAGTGAAGCCTCCCTTTCTACCCCCCCTCCTTCTTAAAATCTGAAATCTTTTCCCCCCAGACTGTAATTTGCATAATAGTCCAAGGAAGTTACAATATTTCCCCGAATTTGGTAATGAATAACACACAGGTCATCCAGATATATATGACTGCACGCCTCGTGTGTGTGTGTGTGTGTATGTGTGAGTAGCCTGTTCATGTACTTTGTGGTTTTCTGCTGCTGTGACTCTGGGGTCAGTGTTATTAGTTTAAATGGGTTTTACAGTTTGCTATTTGCTCACGTCAAATTGTTTGCTATTCCAACAAATGCTCACTTCACCAGCAGGACCATCTGATGGAGATTCATGTAAAGCTGGCCGATATGATGATATAATATTGATATCCGTGTTATGATGATATATCAATATCAGCGATATAATAATATAATATCAGTGATACGACTATAATATTGATATCACTGATATGACTATATGATATGATTATCATATCAATATCAGCGATATGACTATATAATATCAATATCAGCGATATAACTATATCAAGATCAGCAGTATGACTATATAATATCAATATCAGCAATATGACTATATAATATCAATATCGGCGATATGACTATATCAATATCAGCAATATGACTATATAATATCAATATCAGCGATATGACTATAATATCGATACCAGCAATATGACTGTATAATATCAATATCGGCGATATGACTATAATATCAATATCAGCAATATGACTATATAATATCAATATCGGCAATATGACTATATAATATCAATATCAGCAATATGACTATATAATATCAATATCGGCGATATGACTATAATATCAATATCAGCAATATGACTATATAATATCAATATCGGCGATATGACTATAATATCAATATCAGCAATATGACTATATAATATCAATATCGGCGATATGACTATAATATCAATATCAGCAGTATGACTATATATCATCAATATCAGCAATTTGACTATAATATTGATATCAGCAATATGACTATCATAATTATATAATATAAATAATATCAACATCAGCGATATAACTATATCAAGATCAGCAATATGACTATATAATATCAATATCAGCAATATGACTATATAATATCAATATCAGCGATATGACTATAATATCGATACCAACAATATGACTATATAATATCAATATCAGCGATATGACTATAATATCGATACCAGCAATATGACTATATAATATCAATATCAGCGATATGACTATAATATCAATATCAGCAATATGACTATATAATATCAATATCGGCGATATGACTATAATATCAATATCAGCAATATGACTATATATCATCAATATCAGCAATTTGACTATAATATTGATATCAGCAATATGACTATCATAATTATATAATATAAATAATATCAACATCAGCAATATAACTATATCAAGATCAGCAATATGACTATATAATATCAATATCAGCAATATGACTATATAATATCAATATCAGCGATATGACTATAATATCGATACCAACAATATGACTATATAATATCAATATCAGCGATATGACTATAATATCGATACCAGCAATATGACTACATAATATCAATATCAGCGATATGACTATAATATCAATATCAGCAATATGACTATATAATATCAATATCAGCGATATGACTATAATATCAATATCGGCAATATGACTATATAATATCAATATCGGCGATATGACTATATAATATCAATATCAGCGATATGACTATATAATATCAATATCGGCGATATGACTATAATATCAATATCGGCAATATGACTATATAATATCAATATCGGCGATATGACTATAATATCAATATCGGCAATATGACTATATAATATCAATATCGGCGATATGACTATATAATATCAATATCAGCGATATGACTATATAATATCTATATCAGCGATATGACTATAATATCGATACCAACAATATGACTATATAATATCAATATCAGCGATATGACTATAATATCGATACCAGCAATATGACTACATAATATCAATATCAGCGATATGACTATAATATCAATATCAGCAATATGACTATATAATATCAATATCGGCGATATGACTATTATATCAATATCAGCAATATGACTATATAATATCAATATCGGCGATATGACTATAATATCAATATCAGCAATACGACTATATATCATCAATATCAGCAATTTGACTATAATATTGATATCAGCAATATGACTGTCATAATTATATAATATAAATAATATCAACATCAGCGATATAACTATATCAAGATCAGCAATATGACTATATAATATCAATATCAGCAATATGACTATATAATATCAATATCAGCGATATGACTATAATATCAATATCAGCAATATGACTATATAATATCAATATCAGCGATATGACTATAATATCGATACCAACAATATGACTATATAATATCAATATCAGCGATATGACTATAATATCGATACCAACAATATGACTATATAATATCAATATCAGCGATATGACTATAATATCAATATCAGCAATATGACTATATAATATCAATATCAGCAATATGACTATATAATATCAATATCGGCGATATGACTATAATATCAATATCGGCAATATGACTATATAATATCAATATCGGCGATATGACTATAATATCAATATCAGCAATATGACTATATAATATCAATATCGGCGATATGACTATAATATCAATATCGGGAATATGACTATATAATATCAATATCGGCGATATGACTATATAATATCAATATCGGCGATATGACTATAATATCGATATCAGCAATATGACTATATATCATCAATATCAGCAATTTGACTATAATATTGATATCAGCAATATGAATATATAATATCGATATCAGCGATATGACTATAATATCAATATCAGCAATATGACTATATAATATCAATATCGGCGATATGACTATATAATATCAATATCAGCGATATGACTATATAATATCTATATCAGCGATATGACTATAATATTGATATCTGCAATATGACTATATAATATAAATACCAGTGATATGACTATAATATTGATATCTGAAATATGACTATAATATTGATATTGTGATATGACTATAATATTGATATTGTGATATGACTATAATATTGATATCGGTGATATGACTATAATATCGATATTGTGATATAATATTGATATCGGCGATCAATATTAGCATCTCATCCTCATGGACTGCAGCAGATTGGTCAGTTCTTGCTGTGAGATGTTCCTCCACTCTTCCACCAAGGCATTTACAAGTTCTCCATCACGTCTGGGGGGGGGCACACGCTTACATGTAATTTTCCACCGCGAGGACGATCAGCTGTCCTTCCTGTCTCTCTGTAGCACTGTCTTGAGCGTCTTACATTACAGACACTGCAGTTTATTGCTCTGAACACATGTGCACTCCTCATGCCTCCCTGCAGCAGGCCTATGGCATGTTCACGCAGGAGAGCAGGAACCCCAGGCATCTTTCTTCTGGTGTTTTCAGAGTCAGTAGAAAGGTCTCTTTAGTGTCCTAAGTTTTAATGTAACTGTGACCTGTAAACGGTTCGTGTCTTAAGGCCTGTTCCACAGGTGCATGTGCAATAACTGTTTATGGTTCACTGAACAAGCATGAAAAACATGTTTCTAATAAACATCTGCAAAGCTTATCTGGATTTTACTAAATGATCTTTGACTCCAGAAAAAGAGATGTTTCTTTTATTTAGCTGAGTTTATAATGATGTAATATTAATATCAGCATATGACGATAAAATATCACTATCAGCATTCTAATATAATATTGATAACGATGATATGATGACGTAATATCAGTATATACAGGTATCGCGATGTATCTTTTGAAACATATCGATTGAAGGCAGGTGATTGAGCTGTGTTTATTTTTGTACCGACTCAAGTTTACAAGTTCCGCCAGTAGTTTGTTAGCAAGCGTAGATATTTGAAGAAAAAAACCCCCATCATATCGTGCATAGGAGAAATCTTGAAGTCTTTAAGTATTGTGATCTGAATGACTTGCTGTACCGTTAAGATATTCAATTAGAGCATGCACGTTTATATATTATTCAGCGCGTGCCAGGTCAAATGACCTCGTCTGGTGTATTTAATAGCAAAAACGGCCACAGCGGTGATTATTCTAGTTATTACTGCGCTTTGGTCTACCTTTGATCAGTTTACAGCGACCTGCTACGCTGTGGAACGTCTGAAAGGAGTTTTAATACGACTGACAGGCGCTACACTAATGGTGATCGACTCCACGTCACGCTCTCAGCTGGCTGTCGTTGCCGTGACATTTTTCAGGCAGGGCTTCGGAATGAGTTTGGACACTTGGACTCCTACATTAGTGTGGGGTTGCTTTGTTTGCTCTCCAGTCGGACCCTGTGGGGCATTTTTTTTTTTTTTTTTTTTTTTTAGGAATCGCGTACGAAACGCAGCCAGAAAAGCCTTCATTATACGACTTGGGTCCGAGAAATAGTGCGTGTCCTCTTTAGAACTTTTTTTTTTTTTTGTAATGCGCCACGTCCAATTGAAAACAAATCACCGTTCTTTTCTCCTTAATGTCGCTTCAGGGCACCGCGAGGACTTGTGCTTTCCTGACAGCTGCAAATGCTATGAAGCATTTTTATTAAAGTGCTGAGATTCCCTGAACACACACACACACACACACACATACTCGAGCACGTATTCGCTCACTCGAACAGAGCCTTAATTTGTCGTTAAACCCGAAGCGATGAGTGACATCACGGCGATCCGGCGATTGTCTGTCAAGAGAGCAGCAGAGCAGAGAACGGCCTCCCGTGGCCGCGAGCGTCCAAACAGAAAGGAGCGTCACGTCAGGCTAGACTAGCTCTGACAAGAATCCGGCGTGAGCCATCAGCTCGCATTTTTCTTCAGGATACCTTAATAATGAAGCTACTGGTTGTTTTAATCTTCCAGCAGGGCCTCGCAGATGAATTCAGGGCTGCCCTGTTGGAACGGATTATCTCTCAGGTTTGACATTTGAGGTTGCGCTGATATTTTTAGTGTCCTCCTTTGCGATTTGGACTAATTATGCCGCTGGCTCCCTTTTCGTTACAAAAGCTCATTTCTGGCAATAACTCCTCAGGAAGAGCACGAGGAGTCGACGTTTCTCGCTCCAGATCCACATCATCTCAAATTTGTTGTCTTTTTTTCAAATTTTTTTTTTTTTTTTACCATCCTTCTCCGCACTTGAAATCGGAGGAGCACCGGTGTCATTAAGTAACCGCACGATCCTCGGCATGACGCGCACGGATTCGGGATGCCGTGCAGGGAAAGGAAATATTGAGCTTGATTTTTAAGCAAGCATATCCCCCAACAGACTTCGTACATGCTAAATGAATTATTCATACCCAAAAAAAAAAAAAAGGAACCTTTCAGGACACAGAGTCCGCTTTGTAATACACCGCTACTGTAGATTTGGGTTTTAGTGACTACGTTTACATGGACAGCGGTAATCTAATTATGGACCTTATTCTGAATAAGACAGTATTCTGATTAAGGTGTTTACATGAGTCGCTTTTAGAATACTCCTTTCATGTTCAGGTTTTACATGTTATAGAACATAGATCGATTAACAGCACACGTCATTACGTCACCGCGCCACGCCGTCCGACGTTCCCTCCAGAATTCCACGTATCGACATACAGTTGGTCTTCGTTATGGTACCGTATACAGTTCTGGGTGTTTTTGTTTTAAATTTTATGAAAACTTCAAGTGCGGTTAATTATTCGTCGTGCTGTACGTGCAAATAGTTGACTGCTTGAAGCCGTGGGCTGCGTCCCAAACCGCGTACTTGCCTATAGTAGGCAAGTACGCGGTTTGGGACGCAGCCGTGCTCTCTTGTTTGCTGTAAAACGGTTGAGCACTGCCGTGTGTGATCGTGTCCTGTCGCAAAACGCGGTGAAATCTCTCACACGACGTTAATAATGTGATTAAGGTGTGTACATGTCTGTAACGCACGTCGATAATGCGACTACAACAGTGTTTACTTCGAGTACGACTTTAGTCGGATTAAGGTCATCAATAATCGCTGTTTACATGCTAGTTTCTTAATCAGAGTATCGTCTTAGTCGGGTTCATATCGGATTATCGTCGTCCATGGAAATTTACTGATAGACATAACGTAGTGCTAGACTATCGCTCAACTTCCTTTTTTTTCCCTCGAAGCTTCCACTACCTGACCCGCTTTTCGCAGCCATCGTTCGGACACGTTCGCGTGTCGACTTCACGGCCAGGCATCCTTGACATCCTCGGCGCGTCTGGTCATAAACATTTAACGAGCCCGTAGCGGTGGACGCGAACGAAACACACAGCCGAGCTTCTGATAATAGCTTCAAAGCAAACAAAGCCTCAAGGTCTCGCTGTGTGTAGTAAGACCACGGGGAAACACGACTTCCTCGTTACTCTGCCTCTCGATCACACTGTTTTTCGTTTGTATATTTTTACAGTCTTTCACAAATCAGTTCCATTTAAGGTGCTTTGGCATGACAGAGATACAAGGGGATAAAAGTTTGAAAATGTTTTAAGGCGAGGGGAAAAAAAAAAGACGAACAGAACCTCGCTCTCGTTCTCCTGAAAAAGCTTTTACTGAAGGAATGCAGGGGGCTGGGCAGAAAATTGGCCCCCAGAAAAAGCTTTTTTTCGGGGTGAGGACGGTGATAGATGGTGTCATGTTTAATAGATGTTATTATGCCAGACCGCCACAGGCCACGTGAAGTCGTTTGGAATTGTAATTTTATATTTTGGATAACACAGATGACCCCCCCCCCCCCCCCCCACTACTATATGCTAACCTGTATCTGCTCTTTCAGCAGTAAAGCAGATCCCAATCTGATCTCTCCTTCTGTTGCTCCCTCTCTCTCTCTCTCTCTCTCTCTCTCTCTCTCTCGTTCTCTTTCTGAAATTTTCTTCATCGTTCCATTCCAATCTCTCCCCCCCCCCCCCCCCCCTCATTATTTTTTTTGTGTTCACAAGTAATTACAGGTCACTAGGCCTAAAACACGGCATATAACCGGATTCAGGTGGCGGCGCCTTTAAATATCGCGCTCGCCAAAAATAGTCCTTTCCGATTGTTTACTCCGACGTGTTTACTGACGGACTTTTTATCCGTTTCTAACCACTCTGTGAAATCGCAACAAAAGGAAGAGACGGTATATTCGCATTTTAATTTGCAGCCAGCCTCGCCAGTAGAACAGCGCCGCATTTGTCTGCTCGATTTCGAGCGAGCGGGAAATTACATTTGAAAGCCCTTGGCTCGGCCTAATATATCTTCATCCTGGGCGGAAGACGCCTTGATTTCTTGTATGTTTGCATATATTTATATTTCAGACTTATGTTGAGAATATTCTTAAATGCTGCACAGTGTGATTTATGGGTTTTTCAAGCCTTACAGCTAAACGGCTTAAAGAGGAACAGAAGCATGTGCCCGTCACTCACGTACGTATTTATAGTGCCTGATTCTGATTAAGTGTTTTTTTTTTTCTTTTTTTCTTTTTCCAGTCGCACGACGCTGGTGTGGCGCAGCATTATACTCGTTTCAGAAACGTTACTGCGTCAGGAATTACCCAACAGCAGCGCTATTAGCAACTGTCAGCCAGTTGGGATTGTGTGTACTTGTCTTTGTTTGTCAGGAAGCATGAAATGTGGCATTACGACAAACACCCGAGACAATCTGGAATGCTAATTTATTTACATGCTTAAGCGCGTACAGCGTGAAATGGACTGACGGAGCGTTCGGGAGATGACGGAGATCAGTCACACCGAGCTCTGAGCCGGATTATCGGTCAGCGCACGCGCTGCAGGTCAAAGCCCCTCATGTGATCTCTCGACTGCGGTGCGCATTAACGAGCAGCGGCGCCGCTCTGCACCTTTCCCTCTCTTTTCCCACCCCGAGTACACACTTGCTCAGCCATGCATGGCTAAGAACAGCGGCGCATTAGTCTTCCCAGCACTTTACCTCAGCGAACTAGGTCAAAGAGACATTCCGCATTCCGCGAGGACGCTTCCGAAACGACCTTCTACTGAGGCTTTAAACCCTTACAGAGGTTTCAGATTGACCTATATTTACTTTACGCGGCTGCGTCACGGACTACTGGCAACCGTATTTTCCACACACCACCCGAAATTCTGTCTGCTCAGAGGAAAAGATCAATATAGAGGTCATTTCGCTGCATAAGTAGCAGCACCTGCTGGAGGGAAAAAATGTATGTTGTGCCCGTATATCATGTGTACGGGTCAAAGACAGTTTTTTACATTTTACACAAAAACCATTCGTGCGCAAATGTTTTACATGATTACACGCTCACAACTCTGAGTACTTGGGGGGAAAAAATAGAATAACTTTTTTTTTTTTTTTTTTTTTTAAAGAAGTAAATAAAAGTAAATAATCTCTGATGATACTTCAAACAAGTGATTAAAAGTAGTCTGACTTGTAAACTAGTTTTATCAGAGTCTAGAAATGTCCCGATTTGACGTTTTTGTGCACGTTTTGATTTGTTTGAAAGCTTTTTGGTGACTGTGTAATTCCATACGTGTTGTTTCAGTGCCGATGTCTAGGATATTGGATATTATTCAAAAGTAAATACACTCTGGCAGTGTAATATTCGTTAGAGGTGTAACCGAATATGAACGCGTTATTCAGGACGAAGAGATAACAGATACGCGTCCAGATACAAGCAGGAGGCACGCCGTGCGTTTTCACGTCTCTGCTGAGTGGCGGAGGCAGCGCGTGTTCGGGTCGTCCATCCTGAGATTCTCGTCTCAAGGACGAGCGGTTTCATTTTTTTTGTAGGATTTCTACGGACTTGTCATCATAACGGAGCAGGTGATTTAGGTTTCGGAATTGATCCGGACAGAGTCAAGGCCACAGCAAGCTCAAATGTCTGAAGTAGTTTTCTTCAGTAGCTTCCTTCCTGTTTTTGAAGCGTGTTTTTAAGGTTATTTCAAGGACACAGTTTAGTAAGTCGGCGTCGGCGTCGAGGTCGACCTGTTTGATTCTTTGTTTGTTTAGTAAACTTACCATCTGTTGACATTAGAGCTGTGCATTGGACTGGGATCCCATGGGAGGTACCGTTCATTCATTCATTCATTCGTTCGTTCGTTCGTTGGTAGAAAGCAGGTCAGGGTCATGACGGTTTAAATTAGACTACTAGTCTGTTTATATTTTGGGAAATAGAACCAACTGAATCCGTTAGAATATGTCATGTGCAGGTAAGAAAGAAAAAAACGAAGGGATTTAAAAAAAACATATGGACTGGAGTGATGTAGCTGAGGTTGAGGAACTGTCCAGAGGAACAGTCGTGGCTTCTCTACGTCGGAGTTTTTTCCGCCTTGGTTTAAAGTGGCGTGGTGTTAGGGGGTTCAATAAAATAATAATAATAAAAAAAAAAGATGTTGCATCACTCCCCAACATCAGTTGTGTTCACTTTTCTAACGTTGCATGCGTCCGTTATGTCTGTTTCTGTCTGTTTTCTCATGCCACATGACCTGTGAGCTGACCTGATGAATGAACGTCCTTCTACTTTCACACTAGCCGTCCGGTGTGACCCAGATGAGGACGGGTTCTCTTCCGAGTCGGGTTCCTCTCAAGGTTTCTTCCTCATATCATCTTAGGGAGTTCTCCCCTCACCACCGTCACCACCGGCTCGCTCATCAGGGATACGTTCACACGCTTCAAATCTTTATTCCGTGTTTATACATTTCTGTAAAGCTGCTTTGAGACGGTGACCTTTGTAAAAAGCGCTATACGAATAAAATTGAATTGAACTGAATCCGTGTAAGATACGATCCGGATAGCAGGGTCATCATCTCGCCGCCCATTTGGACCAGATCGTTTAACAGCACTTTCTAATTTTTTTTATTTCTTTTTTTTACCCTTTTACGCCGACTGTTGTGGTTTAATACGCAGATACACAAACTAACATATATAGGGACAAATTGTGTACTCGAGTTTTTTTTTTTTTTTTCCAGAATATTCATTTCTTACAGCAGCCCTATTTCTGTTTTATCTCCTTCAGTCTTTATAGAGGTGTGCAGCAAAATGCTCTCTGGTTCTCCCCACTTGTCAGGTTCTAGGTCTTTTATTACGCGTTCGAGTTACACACAGCCTTTCCCTTTGTGTAAACGAAAGCGCAAACTAAAAAGCGATCGCAGCTTTTGGAGCGATGACAAAAAAAACATATTTACATTGCGAAATGAGAGGCGGGGAGATGTGGAGAAAAACGTGTAGTATTGCGATGTTTGAAGATTGTTTTCGTGATAAAGAATAAGTATGACTTGATTTTTTTTTTTTTTCGTCATATATTTTTTTTTAGCGAAGCTGGAACAGACGCCACACGAGGGGAAAAAATGAACTATGCAAGACTAAACGCTGTTGTGCAAGCGACCACGTTGGCACTTAAACCAGGTCTATAGTTCACGGTTATGATTAACCCTTTAGAGAAATGGAGCTTTCGACTTCGTAGAACAATTCATCCCCAGTGCTGGGATTTCTCCAGCTGATGGTTACAGCTCCATCACATCCCATAATGCAATGTCTAATCCAAATCATTAGATCTTCCTAGTGTTTTCTTAATCTTGAATATGTGCATAAACAGCCTACTTTTTAAAATATCACTGCGCATTCTCCTTGAAAGCTCGCATTACCATTATGCAAATGTTCGCACTGATACTGCGCTCAATGCAGGCAATGAGATACTTTGCAAGTCAATATGAGATCATATGTCACATTGATTACACTCTGTCTTTCGCACCCATCCTGCCGTTCTCTCATTTGTTACTCCAAATAAAGAAGGTTTTTTTTTTTTTTTTTTTAGGCGAGAGAGGGTAGTTACAAATAACACGCGATCTGTATTCTCCTTCCATTATTATCGTGAGACAATGCCCTCTGCCAAATGATGTATGTTTCCTGAATGTAATCATGCTTCCTTATACAGACGTGTTCTATAGAAGGGGGAAAATAAATAAATAATCCAACGGCCGCCATGTTCTGTTGTGCCGGGTGAAAAGCTCTTGCTACAACGATGCCAGCGCTGCACCAGGTGCAGATACGGTTGCCAAAGACCTGGCTCTGCTCCGTTCTCCATTCTCTAGGCTTTAAGTTTCATACGAGCGTCACTTTGCATACCACATTGACATCTCAGTCACCCAAGAGACACGTTCAGCCCGTGTTGCGTTCCACTGTAATTAACTACCATTATGCCAAGCACTCCTGGCTCCTTGAGAATTATTATCATCGTTCTTCTTCTTCTTTTTTTTTTTTAAAAGGGGTCTTCCATTCCGAATAGCAGTGCGCCAACCCTCCAATTCACTCTCACGTGTTTATATTTGTATTGTACGCGTTTGATATTTAATCAGCGAGATAAGTATTCGAAGCGTTCGGATACATACACCCGGGAGCGTTGCCATTCACTCACGCAGGAAGAATAGACTCACGTGGGGGTTTTTTTTTCTTTTTTCTTTTTTCTTTTCTTGGGAAGAGCTCCACAATCACGGCGTCAATAGACGGCGCTTGAGTTAGACAATTATGCCGCATTGTGTCTCCCCAGCCGTCACGAGCGCGGGAGCAGGAGCCCGAATCGTACATCATCCTGTGGACGTGAGCGCGGATGGAACTCTCTTGCCATTTCAACAAGGTCATTTCCGACGCATGTACAGAATAATTACGACAACAAGGAGCTCTCGTGGCGAAAGAAAGGTCTAAATGAGAAGGTGTTGATGGAAGCGATTAGCAGTTGAATTGCGTCCCGTTCTTGTTTTTTTTTTTTTTTTCTTTCCGAAAAGAAAGAGGTAGATCGACGTTGAGAAATTACAGTAACAGCAAATGGCAGCGAATCAACCAACTGCTGGTTTTCTGAACAGCACCTATACGGTCAAGGTGGAGGAAAACAACGCTACGGATGGTGGCTGCCTGGTTACATTCTCAAAGATTTAGATTGTTCATATGTTTGTACCATCCCCACCCCCCTTCACTAACCCCCTCGGGATAATTTCCTCTGGTGACAGTGCGTTGCACCGCTTCAACGATTAAATACTCGTCAAACGGCTACGGCTTTCGCCTTTTTTTTTTTCTTCCTCTTGTGACAAACTATTATTTTACAGCTCTCCTCACTTTAGTCATTTTAAAGGTCACTTCCAAGACCTTGTGACATATTCTCTCTCTCTGTCTCTCTCTCTCTCTCTCTCTCTCTGTCTCTCTCTCCCTCTCCCTGTCCCTGCTCCAGCAGGCTTTTTCTGCAAGAATACACTTTACAAGTTGGTTTATCACTGCCAAGTAACTACATTATTCTCTGTGAGCTGAATGCCAATGATTTTCTTCTTCTCCCCGTCACTGACTTTTATCCATCGAGTCTTTTCTCTGCGGTTATACGTGCCGTATATAAACCACGCCGTCGGAGCGAGGGTGTACACGGTACGCCGTGTTGTTACACGTAATCGTGTAATTAGAAGAGATGAGTTCATATCCCTGGAAGCATTTAAGCAGACGCGTTTGGACGGCGGGTCTGAGCAGAATCGCAGGAGTTATTTCTAAAGTTTGAATTTGAAGACCGATGGCAGTCTCGCAGTTTTTAATGTTGAAGTTTAAGAGCAGGGTGCTGTAATATGCTCTTTTGATGTATTGCTTTAATATAGCAGAGGTTGCTACCCACTGAGATGGTGCGCGTTTTTGTTGTGAGAATGTTGAGTGCTTT
This sequence comes from Ictalurus furcatus, assembly GCF_023375685.1. Classification (NCBI taxonomy): domain Eukaryota; kingdom Metazoa; phylum Chordata; class Actinopteri; order Siluriformes; family Ictaluridae; genus Ictalurus; species Ictalurus furcatus. Next base: position 8,863,331 of record NC_071267.1, read on the forward strand.
TTTTTTTTTTTTTTCTCTTTTCTCCCCCCCCCCCCAAACTGGAGTGAATGAGAAGTGAGCGAACAATAGTTCTTTGAGTTGTTTAATTACTTCTTCCTGGAACGGCATATTTCCCTTCTTTGTAAGTATTAATAAAAGATGCAGCTCTGCCGTGTGAATGGAACATGAGTACACAAATCTAAAAGAAGTGGGTTGCGTTTGAACGACACGCTTGTTTAGAGTGTATCGAAGGACGTTTGACGCCGAGCGCGGTTGTTCTTTTTAAACAACGTCGGTACGTTTTATTTATTTATATATGTATACGCAAAAGGATTCAGAGCGATGCAAATACAACTGTCGTCCGACAGAGCCGATCCATTCCGTTCGTAGTCGCTTTGCCTACGGGACGAACGGAGTCTCTCGTGCCTCGTAAGTCCACGGCAGGTCCACACTGTTGACCCAGCGCTCCAGCCAGAGAGAGAGAGAGAGAGAGAGAGAAAGTCGCTGATTCAGATGTTGCCAGTGATATGCAAACGACCCTGTTTGCGAGCGGTGGAGCAGAAAGGGGAGGGGAGCGGAGACGAGGAGAAGGGGTGGGTTTAAGGAAAGGAGTCATGAATCACGCATCATTCAGTTCGCAAGTTCGAGGAGAGGAGGGGCTGGAGCTGGCATTCAGAACTGCTCGCTTATTATCAGCCAGGATGTGGAATGGCATTAGTGGGCAAGACTCCAACCAGCAAGCCTTGTCGAGAAACTAGGGCAGGATTTGTAGCCATGGCTCCCTGCCTGGGCTCTAGTGCTATGCTAACATTGTATAAAAGAGCGCGTGTGGGCCCTTGACTTAAAAGGAATATATACTCCTTTTAAGTCAATGTATTATATATACATATATATATATATATATATATACACACACACACACACACACCAAAGACTTTTAAGCACCTTCCCTAGACCTAGATCCACTGACACGTAAAGCCGTTCCCGAAAGGTCGCGAGTCAAAGTGAACGGAATTACCTCATGAATTCGATGGCATTGTTAAAAAATAAATAAATAAACAAATAAATAAATCAATCAGTATGCCTACGTTTCTGAGACGAACATTTGTAAGAAAATAATGGGGAAATGGAGCTCACACAGAGAGAACAAATGACTATAAATGATCTTGTAGATCCAAATGGCTTCAGCATGTGCTGTTCCCCCTGCATCGCCGTAATATTCCGTTTCTCCGTATGGGCCCTGAGCATCCCGATCGATCCCATTCAGCCTTTTCAGACAGCGCTCCTTTAACAGGGGGCACTGACTTCAAAGTTATATTAAGTTTCTGGTAAATATGCACACGCCGCCGGTAGCCCGGTTGTCATGGGGATCCCGCGGGAACGGCGTGTGCAGCCAGCTACGTGTTGATTAGCACCTGGCGTCAGGCCAAGCATCTTGTATCATTCACGCAGATAAGAGAAGGCTCCGCCTCTTTCTATTTTCCCCTTTTCTCTCTTTCCAAGCTTGGTCTGGCTTTGAAGTGCCTAATAGGTTTAAAGGTCAGGATTAGCACATTCGTGTCGCCATAGCGAAGGCAGCGCGCAAACCGGAGATTTTCCGCGCGCATGCGATACGGCCGTCGTGCGTTCGCACTGGGAGACTGACCTTGTTTACGGTGTAATGAAAATCGTCAGCACTCGAGACCCGACGAAGGCTTACAATTTGCCCTCCTTTTGTGTCGCCTGCGACAAAGACGACATGCTGGGACGCGTAATTATATTCAGTGGAAATCAAAGTTTGAGGGGCAGGCAGAAGATCTTTTATATCTCCTTGGTAATCGTAGCCACTGTGGAATTCACTTTATGTCAGCAGGAGTGAACAAACAGCCATAGTTATATTCAGCCTCTCTCGCTTTCTCCCACACCTCTCTTTTCCTCTTTCGCAGCCCCCCCCCCCCCCCCCCATCCTTGCTCTTGCCATTCTTCTAAGAGTGACATCTCAAATTGGATGGATGTAAACAGAATAGGTAACGGCTTTAGGTCCTTATTCATAGTTAAACGGGCGGGGAAAACAAAACAAAAAAAAAACAACCCGGTTCCGTGTAGAAGAAGTCAATCTTTCCTGCAGCCTGCGTGGTCACTCTGCTGGGTGCCTCAGGCATTTATAGCCTCGTTTGTGCTTCAGCTATTTTTAAGCTAACAAAGCAGGCATTACAGAAATCCGAAGTGTTCCAATCTGGTATTAATGAATTCTTATTAAGCATCTCATCATAGTAGGATTCGGTTATTACGATTCATCAGCAGTTCGGAAATCGGCGTGAACATAATAACACATTTACTTAGGTCGCGGAAATGCTTTCCATCTGTTTATCTCATCTCCCATCTCAGACCTCTGTGTGTTTGTGTTTGTGTAAATCACCGCAGCCATCTATATGTCATGTGTAACCTGTCCACCCCCGTCCCGACAGGACGCTCAGTCACTCTGGAGTATAAGACACGGTCCCCTAAACTTTGTTAGCTTAGAGGGGGGGAAAGAAATCGATATGTATACACAGCACTTCCTTGTACAATTGTGAGATTTTGTTTTAAAAACAAACAAGCATTGGAGACAGAGTTGTTTGCATCATCAGCAAGATCGAAACGGATAATCCCATGATTCAACGTTATCCTTAACTAAACTGTCGTGCTATAATCATGGGTCAGGTCTGGAAAATATCTGTCCTGAAGGATATCCTATGAAGAAGTCATTATGTGTTGGTTTCTACTTTTGTATTATGTTACTTCCAAACTAACAGCAATACAAAATATTCAATCGTAATGATTAGAGATGGGCGATATGGACTTCAAACTATATCGCGATATGTCCCGGTATTTATTTCCGATAACGATATCAGTGATGATATAAATATAGTACCGTGCACCGCTGTTTATGGCTACAAGTGACAGCTGTGTGCAGTCTTGAGAGCCTCAGAAACACAAACATTGATCTAAAAGTAAAAAAGTGATTTTCTGGAAGCAAACCAGTTCCAGATTGTCGAGGTACAGCAGCTCCTCGTTTAGCGATGAACTCCTCCTCAGCTTCACGGCCGCCTTCCGCCGTACTCGTCTTCGCTCTGCACGTGAGCTGCGAACCGGTCGCACAAGGAAATACGTCATCGACTAGGCTTTATCGTTATTATCACGGGAAGATTCATTCTAAGACTAATTAAGGGGAGAATTTCTACCGGTATACCGCCAATCCGCGGTAATTACCGGTGTAGCACGCCTGCCATAAGAACACTCACGTAAGAACGGCCGTATTACAATTTTTTATTTTATCTTTTGCTGTGAAAGCCATAGGGCTTGTTTATAAGTAAAATAAATAAATAAATAAATAAATCATTAAAATACAGTGCATGTATATTTCCACCCACACTTTATCACAGATGAAAACACAAGCTCTCGAGTTTTACTTAGCTGTCTGTGGCATATGCTGTCGTTTCTCTCCCCGGCTCTGGCCGTCACTAGCGCAGTTGCATCAGCAATTCTGATGCAAGTCTGCGCTGCATGTTTTTCGTTTTTTTTCCCCCTACCTTCGCATATACACCACACAATTGATTCGGATGTTCTCCGCGCAGGTTATTCCACACCTCTCCGAGCACAAAGTGACTTTATCTCCCGCGGGTCCTAGTTTCTTTTTTTTTTTTTTTTTTAAAGCCCGATTATGAATCGCACATTTACAGTTCCTCTATGTAGAGACGAGCTTACTAATTCCTGTTCCGTAACTATCTGGTTCAATCTTTCTATTTCTTTTCAAAGCAAACGGCTCCATCCTTCTACGTTCGTACGATGGTTTTAGCACGTCGGAGCGCGTTAAACGTCAACGCCGACGGCCTGTGCTGCGCATTAGCATCTTCATTTAGAAGTATAGGAGAGCGCGAGAGAGGAAATGAGATTCATGAGGAACCGGTCTGGTCGTTATTACACGCATCTCCGCTCCGTGAACACGTCCACAGCAGCCTACGGACGGCGTACCGAGGAACCTCTGGGTGCCGAGATCAGGCGGCGTGGCGTCTGTCTGATTTGAATCGTCGTCCGGTACTTCTGTAAATGGCGTCTGACCCTTACTCGGGCACCGTGCCAGTGGCAGGAGCCTGCGGTGTGCCAGGGGCAAGCGCAATGCCTCACATTAATGCACACTTTAAAGGCTTCTAGTCTCACTGGCCTTTTAGATAAGATAGATAGACCTCTTAGTGCTTATTGAATGAGGCCTGATTCATGGGGGATTCATCATGGTGTATTCTGTGTGTGAATTGTTTCATTTAAACCAAGCTTCCTCCCCGAACACACACACACACACACACAAACTCATGCTTTACTATCCTTGTGAGGCCCTTCCATTTGCCTTTTTAAATTATTTCAATCGTTAATTAATTAGGACCCGAGCATCGACGGTGTGAGGTCCTATTGGATCTGCTCCGTTTATTATTATTATTATTATTATTATTATTATTATTTTCTCAAATGAATCGCATTTTTGAGGGCCTAAACTCGCGCAGAATTTACAAATTGACATCTGATAGGGGTTCCAGAATTGTGTGTGGCTAAATGGCTCGATAGCGCCACCTACAAAATTTCAATTCGGTCCACGTGTAAAATGCCAATACATACAAAAAACAGTCTTCTGAACCCATGCCCTAAACTCAACAGGAAGTCGGCCATTTTGATTTTTTGTTTTGTTTTTTTTGCTGTGTTTTTGACATTTCCAGGCCTCGTACTTTAACGAACTCCTCAGATTTCATCGGATCGACGTCGTCTTCGGTCTGTCTAATCTGAACTCGTCTAACGAGCGAAGCTTTCGATTTAGCGAAGCGAGGCGGTCTGACAAATGTTCGATGTTTCACCATGAAACAGAATACATACGATGTTCAATCTGCCCCAAACTTTTTGGCTTTGAAAAGTTTGATACGAAATCCTGGCCTGAGGACATCTACATGCCAATATTCAGTTATCATCATAGCGCCACCTGCTGGCGACAAGAAGTGGCATGTGTTACATCGTTATACACTCCTAACATCATATACCTGCTAAAAAGTGCTTAAAAATGTAATGGCGTTCCCCTGGCAGAGCAGCCCCAACATGCACCCGGGTGCGAGGGCCCGTTCATCGCTGCTTGCAGCTTTAATGCTACGTCTAGACCTAAATCTAACGCCAAGCGTAACCCCACTTAGCAAAAGGAAACGTTCTGACTCTATTTTGCTTCTTTTTTTTTTTTTTCTTCCTTTAATTCAAAGCTGCAGAAAATAATGATAATAAAACAGTTTACCTAGTAGTGGTTTACCCAGTCAACTGTCTGTAGACGTTAGATTCACAAACATCAGATATTCCTATCCTTGTGAGGACATTTGGTCTCTGCCAAGATATAAAAACCCAGACAACACACAACCATAATTATAAGCTCTCGTAACTGCACCACTTCCTGTATTTGTGTATATGGGTGTATTTTTTTTTTTTTTTTTTTTTTTTAAATACTATAAAAGGTCAGCTTTAAATATTTAGAAGTGTTTCCACACACACATACGCACAAGAGAGCCACTCAGCTCCTCCCCCTTTCCATAAACATGCACAAAGCGCAACTGCACACAAAGCACATATAGTTTGATCAGGGGAAAAGAGAAAGCTCATGAGGGAGGCTGAAAAAGGACACCCCGCTCCTTTAAAAGAGCATGAGGTATACAGCTTTTGTTAATAAAAATTTTTATATAAATTCCCTTTCAGTAATAATACAGAAGATGTTTTGTTTAAAATATTGGCTCATTTGTTATACAACTGAGAGAGAGAGAGAGAGAGAGAGAGAGAGAGAGAGAGAGAGAGAGAGAGCGAGTGTGTGTGTGAGGGCATTATTGCTCAGAGTAATACCTCTGAGTGACACTAGAGGGCAACTGGCTGTCAATGAGATGACTCCTGTAACATGACAGCTATAAATAATTCAAGGCAAATCTGCAGCAATGCTGCTGCTTATTCCCATGCCTAGTCTTTTTAATATCACAGTTGAGTCTTATGAAATCTTAAAATTAGCTACATATATATATATATATTTTTTTACCCCTAATAAAATTGTATAAATAAATTTCTGTCTTAATCAGGGATTGTGGAAAAAGAAAAAGTGGACATGTGAGAAGGAGAGAATCTGACTCGCACGGGATTATGTTAGGTAAACATCAAACAGCATTTAATCAGATGAATAACTCCATCCGAAATAAAGGCCGCGCGAGCGCTTCTGTGGAGCGGGATGAAGCCGTATCGATAATCGGATTCGTCACGATGCATCCTTCATCCTTTTTGTTGACTGGTATATCTGGTGCTGAGCTCGTCGGCATTCGAGCGGTCTGGAGGACGGATTATAAATAAAAGCAGACGGCTGGCATGTGTGTGGAACGGTTCTAAGGCTGCCGTGTGAGTTACAGCTGACACATCATTTTCCCACCTGAGCTGACCAATGACATAACACCATAACACCTCCTTCACAGGAATAAGTAACTAAGCAGATGACTGCGTGGTAGTAATGATAGATGATAGATGGGTTTGTATGTGTGTGTGTGTGTGTGTGTGTATATATATATATATATATATATATATATATATATATATATATATATATATATATACATGCACACACCACTCACTTTCTCTCAAATTAGCATCTGACCTTGGCGAGCACATCACTGGCACAGTCGTGCGCCGCTGACATTGTGTTTGCATTGCAAAGCAGTAAACGTTGCGAGGGACTCCTGCTGACTGCTCTGAACGCCGTCTGAGATTAAAAGGTGGAACAGTTGCCATTTCAGATGGGGATTTATCAGCACACGGCATTATTTAGCGAGGTCGATATCATTTATTAATCGTGTGTGTTTTGCTCCTTCTGCGCCTCACACCGCCATCTGCCGTATAGCGTCATATCAAATCAGAGAGAGAGAGAGAGAAAAGGGAGGAGGGAGCGAAAAGAAGGCGAGAGAATTAAATCAGAAGATGGGGGGGGGGGGGTGATGGGGGACAGGCAGAGGGAGGGAATAGGTGGAGATTAATTTCCTCCTGTCTGGCTTACAGATGGCGAGCCGTGTGATACGTGGATAGATCTGAAGTGACGGACCACTCCTTGCTTCTCTAGCACATTGATATGAATGTTTCTGTCATGTTTATATATTCGCCTAATGCATCTAGCGTAATATAGTCTGTCAGAACGTACTCACGTCCGCATCACGAGCCGAATTAACGGGCTGCGCCGACGAGGACGACGACGAAGAAGATTCGGACGATTCGCGACGAAGGGGCCCGGGGACATCTCGGCGAGACTGTTTCAAAATCGGAGACGGCGGTCTGTTCGTCCGCGTTCTCGTCGGGCACGAAAGCTTCGAATAAATGAAGTAACTCGCATTTTAGAATAGGAAACGCACCCGACGGTTTTTTTTTTTTTTTTTAAATTTCTCTCCTAATCAGGGCTTTTGCAAAAAGTGAGAAAAGGGATAAGGTGAGAAAGCGACAAGCTGAGTCACACTGGATTATTTTCAGTAGAGATCAAGCATGTTAATAACACCAGCTCGAATATGCATGAGGATGCTGTGCGAGCGCTGTAGTGGAGCTAAATGAAGCCATAGCTTCATTGTAATTGTCGTTTTCATTTATTTATTTATTTTTAATCTAAAATGACCTACGATTGAGGTAGAATTCGAGCACAAAGCCGGTCACGTTCGAAGTTTTGGCTCAATTTGTCATTTTGCCCCAAGATACTGCACTGAGCCCGGGGAAGCCCATTCGTGAAGGCCCCCATGGTTCTCACACCAAGGGAAATCGTCATGGAACTCTGTCATTTTGCCCCAAGATACTGCACTGAGCCCGGGGAAGCCCATTCGTGAAGGCCCCCATGGTTCTCACACCAAGGGAAATCGTCATGGAACTCTGTCATTTTGCCCCAAGATACTGCACTGAGCCCGGGGAAGCCCATTCGTGAAGGCCCCCATGGTTCTCACACCAAGGGAAATCGTCATGGAACTCTGTCATTTTGCCCCAAGATACTGCACTGAGCCCGGGGAAGCCCATTCGTGAAGGCCCCCATGGTTCTCAGACCAAGGGGAATCGTCATGGAACTTTGCCATGGCCGCTCGTGGGATTTAAACTCGCAACCCTCTACAAAGTCCTCTCCTATAGAGTCTGTTATGTAGCCGTGTCGCTAGTTCCAGTGTGTATGATCTTACAAATGCGCTGTGGCCCTGACACGACTCTCCACGCTCCTCTCTCGCCCGCTATCAATCTGAAATATCGGCCGTTTTGCATGCCATTTGGCAGCACTTTTTAATGAATTGTCCTCCAGAATAATGAGGACAAATTTGCCGGATAGGAAAAATGAGAGCGATGCTCCGCCGCCAATATAAATGAAGTTGTCAGAGCAGGCGTGCATCGATTGTGGCCGCAGCGTGTTTGTATGCCGCTCGAAGCACCAGCAAAGTGACTCTAAGACGACAAAAGAAAAATTCCTCCAGTCCTAAAGCAGAAGAAAATGCGAACGAGGCAGGAAGTCAATAATAACGCGGTTAATTGCAGCGCATTGTGTCGAGATTAGAATATTACAGGTCTGGTTGCTGTTCATGAAGTCGGCAGTGGAAGTGCAGGATTAAGTTAAGGTGGGTTTAAGTCTCGTAGGAAGGAGAGACGACGCAGCGTTTTTCACAGTCTGTGTCGTGACGTCGAGTAACACCGTAAGACGACGCATTCAATTTGGTTCCCTCCGAGACCTCCCACGAGCTTCAAACGGGCCCGTCCCAAATCTTTGACAGGAGGACCCACGGATGCGTCTCGAACATATTTCACGGAACAAACACGGCCACAGGCATGCGCGAGCCGATATTCGAGCCGCTGCAAGCCTTGTAGTGCCCCTCGACGGATTCGGAGGAAAGGCGGAGGGGTCCCTCGATTACAGTCTCGACCCCCAGCACACTGTTCAAACAACCTGTTGAAGCAGCAGCGTTCAAACAACCTGTCGCAGACCAAATCCCGAAATCCTCCGTGACTAACGAGCAGCAGACGGACGTGTAGCGTCCGTACGTTATGACACGAACGCACGCTGTGGGAAACACGCGGTATATATCTTGTATGTTACACGCATGTTATACATACACATCTACGCTGACGTTTATGTCTCCAGAATTTGATGGACGCCTTTATCCAGAGAGACTTAGAGAAATGCTTGGCGCATCCTCCACGAAAAATATATCATGCTAGTACTAATAGGTCAGGGCCTAACAATTCATCCTAGTGCTGTGGGGTTTCTTCTTATTATTATTACTACTACTGTTACTACTACTACTACTACTACTACTACTAATAATAATAATAATAATAATGCTTGTGTAATAATTACTGTTGTTTTTTAAAAATAAAAAATAAGTAATAATAATACAATAAAATAATAATTAAATAAATAGATACTAAATAAATACTAATAAATAAATAATAAACAAGCAAACAAATAAATAAAATGCTACTAATAAATATTATTGTTGTTTTTTTTGTCGTCATTGTTACTATTACTACTACCAATAATAATAATGATACCGTTTGTGTAATAATTACTGTTGTTTTTTAAAAATGAAAACTAAGTCATAATAATGTAATGTAATAACAACGCTAATAATAATTATATAAATAGATACTAAATATATAATAAATAAATAATAAACAAACACGCAAACAAACAAATAAATAAAATACTACGAATAAATATTACTGTTATTGTTTCTTATTGTACTATGACTACTAATAATAATGACTAATAATAATATTTATGTTTGTTATTGGTGGTGTTAGTGTTATTGTTGTTGCTGTTATTGTTGTTGCACTTTTTCTGGATTCACTGCGACACTGATCAGGATAAAGCGGTTAACAGGTAAAAGTAACCCTCATAAACGAAGAAATGAATGAAAGAAGGAACGATTGAGAACTAGAACTAGTTGGTATGAGTAGCAAGGTCAGCACATCCACTCCACGTAGTCCTAATCTTCTCAAACCATTTAGTTGTTCAAATGCTGCCGCTTTGCTGATCTCTACAGCCTGTATGAATAATTCAGTCGGTCGCATGTCCGTCATGATACCAGTCCGCATCCAGTTCCTTAGACGCTCGTCCTTGTAGATAAAACCGAGGGACCCGGCGCTAGAGTTTTCTGTATGCGCTGCTCTGCATTGTCCCAGGTCTATATACAGCATGTCTGTCTGTATAGGGAGAGTTTACGACCTATATTTATCCGTCTGTCTGTCTGTGTACGTAAAGCAACAGAGACGTGCAGTCTCCCATGTGGATAACATTACACAGTGCGAACGCCACAGACGTGCGCTCTCGTCACAGTAGCGAGGCTGTAACGTTTCTGACATAGCTAGCCGTCGTCGAAGAGAAGAGCATGATGTAACCGTTAAGTTCCTGGGAGTGCCGAGGTCGCGCCTTTCTCATCGCCAGTGTCACTGTTCTCAGCATTCTCACTGCTGCCCACTGACACAGATCTGCAGAGCCAGCGCCGTGTGCCGGAGGACAGCTGTTCCGCCAGTCCAGAGGAGAGTCGGTAGTACGAGGGAAGGGGACGGACGCAACAGTTGTGCTGCGTGCCAGCGCGGGGAAGCCAGCGGTGTGTTTATGTGTGAATAATGAAGCACTGGGAGAAGAGGCCTACTAGCAAGGAAATGTGAAAGAGAAGCAGGAATGGCATTCTGTTTCTTTCTCTCTCTAACTTCCACTCTCTCACTCTCTCCCTCTCTCTGTCTGTCTGTGTCTGCATCACTCCCTCCCCTCTTTTGTGCAATTTCACAGTCGGATTTGAGGCAGTGAGGAAAGGGGACAGATGTTTGCTGTCGAACATGTGATGCCTCCATGCCGCTTTCCTGTGACCACCCGCACCCCCACCCCCCCCAACCCCCCCGACTACTGTAAACACAGTATTCATTCCGAGCCACTGCTCTTTGAACATGCACGTCGGCTGTGGAAATCTCCAAGACAAAACACAAGCTCCAAGAAAAAGAGCTAATGCACCGCATTACTCACAGGCCTGGAATTCGAATAATGGCGTGAAGGAACTTTTGAGACTCCATCAACCTCGGGGACAGCGACGTATACATATTTGGCGATATTTGATATTCCAGAACGAATCACTGCGCTTTCCCGAACGTCCCCATTACCTCAGCGGAGAGCTCAGCAGGAGCTGGACTTGATGCCTGAGCAAATGTATTTGTCACATGGACCGCATGAAGCGAAACAGTCTCGCCTGTTGCCAAGGTGACAATAAAAGCCCCTTATATAAATATTTATTCTTGTAAGAAAAGGTTTAATTTCAGCTGCTGTTTTTCTTCCCCTTCCATGCCTCCACCCCCTGCTGCTCACTGCTGAGAAATTATACAGGAAAGTGCAGAATGGAGATTTGAAAGGGAGAGAGAGAGAGAGAAGAAAGACATAGCGCTGCTCTGTGCTGATTAGAGTGTGGTTTGTTTTTCTCTCTCTAGACAGATATTTTTTCTTTAGCTCTCCTCACACTAATGGCAATGGGGCTGTAGCCTTGGGCTTGGTGTAACCTTGGCTGTGATTTGATCATCATCAGATGCTGAATGCTGCATTCAGTTGAAATGAAGTGCTCTGGAGAGTTTGTGCGCTTGTTTTCTGTTTTGTTTTGGGGGTTTTTTTTAGAATATGAACGTCTGTCACGTTCGATCTCGTCCGTAGACGTCTTTTTCAGGGCTTTGTGTAAAACTAAATCCTCCACCATGGCCTTCTGTTTTTGTAAAAACGCTGCCACCTTTTTTTTTTTCTTTTTTTTTTACCCCCCCAAGCCTCAACGCATCCTCTTGGCTACAGACTAAATACGTGCCGATTTAGCAAGTAAAGCCTTTAATAGATCCAGTCTGAGACGCTGTCAAACCCTAGCACCCATTACTCTGTAGTGCTATTTTAAGACCTGTGGCATGTTAAGAATTTCTCACCTACCTATCAAAGTGCTATGGTATCACACCTGAGTACTGACACGTGCTTTCACAGCTTACATTGCTGGAATAGTTTTTCATGTTAAAACAGGCATGGAGGCAAAACGAATAATAACGATCCGGCAGATTATAAGGAACCCATAAGTAAACAAACTCGGTAAGTTGTGTTTCAAACGCAGACTCGGAGGACGTTATGGAAATCGGTCCTACAAAGTTCCCGTTCCAGCAGCACCCCATTGTTCTGTGTAGGCAGTTTCAAGTCCTCGTCACGCCTCTATTTTGGTCAGCGCTGATGGCTAATTTGGCGTGCTCATGCCGCGGTATAGGGACTGTAGGGCCGGTGTGTCAGACGCCTGTAGTGTTTGTCCTAATCACTGTCATGGCCTGCTGGACTGTGAGCGTCTCTCTCTCTCTCTGTCTCCCTGCTCTCCACAGCACCCAATTTGAAGGGCCGGCCCCGGAAGAAGAAAGTCCCCATGTGCCAGCGCAGAGACTCGCAGGCCCAGAGTGGAAACACCAAAGAGCCCGGCTGTGTGGAGGCCAGGACACCCAGCAAGGTAATGCTCTCATTAAACAATAAGCAGCGGCTATATATGTATATCTGTCAGTCTTTCTGCCTCCTCGGTGTCACGTCTCATAGTCGGAGTCCCACAGTTCCTGTTTCCTCAGAACGTTTCTGAAATATTTTCTGAAAACCCATTGTGGAGTCGTCAGAAACAGCGGCAATTGTTTTCCTCTCGTTATTTCATCAACCTTTGTTCCCACACGCCTTTTCCTGTACATTTCCGCTGCCAGTACTGGAGACACCACTTCAGGCTTCTTATTTTGGCCTGTGTATACTAAGGATGTAACACAATGCTAGTATCCGCTGTATCCGTATCCGTAAATCTGTATCCGTTCAACGCTCAGTATATTTGTATCGGTTTTCATATTCGGATTAAAGTCGGCGTTGGTCTATAAATGATGATTTTTTTTTTTTTTTTTTTTTTTTTAAGAGCCCGAGAGTAATATGTGCACAGCACGTCTACACGGTCTAGCTCAATATATGAAAGCAGAAATAAGGTAGAAATATGATTTTATTTTGAAGCTAATTACGGCAGTGTTTAAGTCAGACTACTGGAGCACTCCACTGACAAAAAAAAAACAAAAACAATTAGTGCATGTCCTATTACTATCATGTTAATGTTAATGTTAATGAAATGACCTTTAAAGCTTCACATTAAAATAAATACCCCACAAATACCCAAGCCCTGATGCACACACCTAAACAAACAAACAAAAACCAACCCAGAATATTCCACCTACTGTTCATATCTGTATTCATATCGGTTTAGGACGCATTCTCGGTTCAATCAAAATAATGTATCTGTAGTCGGTTCCATCCTTTGTGGATACCAGTGGATGTGTCCGAATATGAATACGTTATTCAGGAAATGGATAGAAATACAGATGTGCCTAAAGCGTGACAGAAATGGCGTGCGGGTGGAGCGGTCAGATCTCGAAGCTTGCAGGTGAAAGACCTGTATTTACAGGGTCCGTGCATTCACCGTTAGTAACAGCTCAGTAACGGTCAAGGTCATGGCGGTTTAAATGAGGCTGCTAACTTGTTTATATTTTAGGGAACAATTTTGTTAGAAAATATCACAGGCAGGTACAAAAAGAATACATAGTTGTGTGTAGTGTGCCGTCGTCCTATTGTTGCCCTAACTATTGCGGATTGATGATTGCCTGGGGCTTTGGGCCTTGGGGGCAGGGGGCAGGGGGAGGGGGCATGGCCAGGTGTATGTATGTGTGTGGGTGTATATATATGTGTGTGTGTGTGTATATATATATATATATATATATAAAGAGTGTGAGAGAGAGAGAGAGGTCGATATAGATATAATGCATGTGGTGTACACATTACTCATTACAGCTGAATAAATTCCAGAGGCTGGTTATGACTCGGCTGTAGTGGCAATCGCCTGCATTAGTGTTTAGTCAGTTTTTTATGCCTTAATTACTCGTTTCCAAGGTCAGGAATGCTTTCAAATCCGAAGTCAAGTGTGTAAATAAACGTAATGAGTTATTAGCTGTAGCTAACCTCATTGTGAAATGGAAATAAAGCTATATAAACTGCACGTGCCGAACGGCAGCAGAGATACTTATTGAATTCTTGTATAGCGTATAAGTCACCCTGATGAACAGCTCGCGGTTTCATTTCGTTTTTATTTCAGTCTCTGTTGATGTTTTGACAGCAAAGACATTTAATGGCTTTATCTGTTCGGCAGCAAGAGAAGCTAAGATGCGTCAGAGAAAGATGTTGTGTTATTAAGGCACATAGAGGACACATAACAGAGACAAGGACACTTTATTTTTGTCGAACTGAAAGCTGCAGACAGCACATTTTCCAGCGTACATTTATATAGTCTGGCTTCATGGACATCGCGATACTTGGAACCTTTCGGCGATTCCCGATTCTCTCGTCAGCCGTCCCGAGCCTAGCGCGAACGGGATTTTGAAAACGTTGGTCTAGTTGAGACCAATACGAAGGACGTAGCTGAGGTTGAAGAAGAGCCAGGATTCACACGCCGTTCTGACGGTGCTCGTTTTTCGACCTGTTTTGCAGTGTCTCTAGGGACATAGTGTCAGAGTTCATACTAGACCACGCCCACTTTGGATTTAAATCCAATTATAGATGAAGATACGGATATTTGGAGCACCGTACAGATACAGATAGTGACATCTGTAGTGTATACATGTTCCAAGCCAGTTTTTTTTTTTTATTAATGTGCACCTATTATGGTTTTGAAACATGAGTAATTTTGTTTTAAAGGTCTCATACAATAGATTTACACGCATCCGAGGTCAAAAAACACTTTAACGTGCTCGTAATTTAAACTGCAGCATTACCTTTTTTCCCTCAGTGTCACAAACGACTCGTTCAATGATCCGTTCTAAAGGATTCATTCTAAACTCCTCCTTTCAGAGAGCATACTCTGCTCTGATTGGTCAGATGTCCCAGTCTGTTGTGATTGTTCTACCGCTGTCAGCGAGCAGCCAATGAAGACCAGAGGCGGGTTTTTTTTGTTGTTGTTGTTACAAACCTACCTAGGTTAGTATAGGAAGTAAGTCTGGAATCACTAACGACTCGTTCCAGCTGTTCAGAATCGGTTCCTTCTTTTGAGAGTCGATAACTCCGTTTGTCCTGCCCTTTAATTTTTTAAATTTTGCAGACATTTTTACATTCACAAACAGCTCCATAACGCACTACATGAAAGGTAATATCTGAAAAACCATGATAGGTGCACTTTAAGTGAAGCTTCAAGATCCACTCGTGCTGGTTAACATCTGTATTATTTCACGTCAAAGAGTTTTTAGTTTCGATAGCAGATTCTTTCAAATTCTTTCTGCAGTCTGGCCTTGTTTCCAAGCCATGTTTATTTAGTAGCACTGCTGAACTAGTTTCCATTGTTTTGGCATTGTTGTTTTTTTTCATTCACATATCCTGCTAGCCTTGATAGCTCTTTTGGAAAATAAGTGCGTGTGATTGTTGGGAGCAGATGGCCAAGCAGACATGTGTGGGCCATGGCTGACTGTCGAGTGTGACTGCATGACTGAAGCCGGCACTCGGGATCTGACTGCGGGCTCGGCACACAACACTCCCACCTCCAGCACTCCGGTGCTTGGAAACCAAAAAGCTGGACTGTGAAAAATTTCAGCGCATCTATTTTTATTTATTTATTTATTTATTTATTTATTGCTTTTTCTAGTGCATTAGAGCTCCATCTCCATTACAGCCTACATATCGCAAATCTATAGGATGCTTCATACGTAGGCTATAATGTTAGAAAAGTCTACAGTTCTTCATAGTTCGGTCGAGCATTGCTAGTCGTCCGCAGCATAAGTAAGGCAGTTAAATTTCACGTGATCGGCGCCTGGTCAATTAGGAAACGTGTTCACTCCCATGTAGTTCAGCGAAGTACCTCCATACATATACGACGAATGTCTAGCAAAGCTTTTTTATATTAGCCCTTGCTAATCCTCTTCTCTGCTCTGTCCTCCAGGCGAAAGCAGAAACAAAGGCAGTGGTGTCGAAACCTAAGAGCAGCAGCTGCAAAAAGGTATTGGCCGAGGAGAAGAGTAAGGAGGAGACGGGGGAGGAGTGCCGCGCCGAAGAACAGGCCTTCCTAGTGGCCCTCTACAAGTACATGAAAGAGAGGAAGACCCCTATAGAGCGAATACCCTATCTAGGTTTCAAGCAGAGTAAGTTGTCTAATGCCCGCTCTCTCTCTCTCTCTCTCTCTCTTTCACCCTTTCTCTGAGGGTCGTCATGTACACGGTTTCTATCAACAATTGATAAATGATTATTACACATGGAAAGCGATGGTAGTTTTTCTCTTCGCATGGTCCAGACAGATGGCTGCGCATAACCTGTTGCAACTCATCGGCCACTCATTATTATGAGTGAAAAGGTCACGCTGTAATTAAGTTCTTAAGAAAATAAACAGCTGGTGTGGACAAATCATAAATTCATTAGCTAGCCCTTAGGGCGCCAATGTGCAGAAAACTAGTTTATATCAAGTGACAGCTAAGGAACTATAATGACATATGGCAAGCTAGTTAGCTAGTTAAGCACACTAATACAGGCTAAGTCAAATGAATGAGTATACGTTCGTTATTATTAACGAAGCACACCAAGTTTGTGCCCTCGAGAGGAAAAGAAAAAAACAAAACAAACCAAGGCACCGACTTGAGATATGAGAGGCTATGAGATTTAGAGTTCTCTCAACATTACACATAAAAGATATTCCGGCTAGAGTGTTCCTTATAGCAGGAGATCTATACGATGGCTTTATTTTCCACACAACTGCGTGTTCCCGATTCTGAAAAGATCGTCCTTCATCCGCGCTCGCTAATTAATCCGGCTAATAAAAACGAGCAACGTGTTGCGCATAGCGCATCAAGCGCTGTTCTGTGTGTCGATTGTTTAAAAAGTCGTAGTCAATACGCATGCTAGGTAAAGTTCGAAAGGGTTCATCCGTCATTGGAATATGAAAACACAAACCAGGACGCACCGAAGCAATAAGAGCAAGGACAAAACGCGTGATAACAGACAAAAGGCATAAGACACAACAATATAAATAATCAAAGTAAATAGAAGATTAGCACGGAACACCAGGACACAATCAGGAAACATAACAGTGGCGGGATTAAAACAAAGGCATGCGACGTGAACCGAAATGAAAGGCGCCGCGCGACAAGAGGTGGACTTCGGTGGCATATGGAACCGTATTTACAGCATCGACCCCGAAGTACTCCTGTGACGATGAGTACGTTATCGACTCGTCGTACGACGTATGGACATGACCTCGATCGTTTATCACAAAGTATTATAATATTACAGCTCGCTACCGCACAGCACAAGTGAACTTGAACGTAAGCGAGGCGCTAGGTAGAACGCCGTGAATACGCACTTCTGCATTTCAACCCAAACGCCGTTGACTGACATTTAGATTCCCAGCAAAATTGACTAATATGAATAAATGTTGACGAAATTTTAAGAATTATTTGCGTCGTAAGACAAAAAGTCAGTTTTAATTACAAGTCCACTGTCTGAATATTCTGAAGAATGAAAAGTTCATTGCTCTTTAAAAGGGTGTAAAATGACAATAAGATCGTGTATCGGAATTATTTCTGCAACAATATATCGTCCAACAAGGGTAGCTGTCGTGACAGGCCTTACCCTGAAGTACATTCAGCTGGAACATAGTAACTATATATGTATATGTATACGTATACATATGCTTGCATATAACCTCACAGAGTACGTAGAAAAGAGAGCACAAAAAGAAAGAGAGAAGAACAAAAATGTCTGGACTGTCCCTCCCTCCCTAAACACAGACCAGATACAGTAGGATTTAAACTCCCTTAACAAAGACACCACTGACCTTAGACACTTAAACTCTGCAGAGATACATAAGAGATGGGGTACATGTGAGACAAAATCAAAATGATCGTTTCGTATACGACAGGTGCATAGAAGTTTGAATGCATCATACCAAGTTAAATCTTTTGTTTTTGCAAAAGTCAGTAAGGAGAAGGTTTTTTTTTTCGTGTGTGTGGTTCCGTGTCCTTTTTCTCTGCTTGGCAAGTATGAATAAAAACTACTGATTTGTCCAAACCCTGTTAATTACGGAAGCGCGAAGAGGCCATGCGTTATATGTTTATTCCTTTCTTGTTTTCTCGTGAACACACAGTGGCGTTCTCGTGCTTCCGACACAACAAAAGTTGCTTCCTTGCGAACACGACTTTGGAATTGTTCTGCGTACTCGACATGACGTGTCGTTTTTTTTTGTTGTTCTGGAGGCGGCAAAAAGCTTAGCGCGATCCCACAGCATCATGGATGAACAGAATCCATTTGTACTTTGATCAGGGACTCCCTCAAGCTGAAATACTGCAGCTCTCATGTTCGACGTGGACAACTTCCACGTCAGTGTCCGACACCCGTCCCTCTTAATGCAGAGATCAGGTCCGTCTCTACAGCGGGCCAGGATTACATTGATGATGGCGATGGTGAAGACACCAACGTGCATGCAACACCGGTCCCGTTCACAAGGCGTGAGATGTTCTCGTGATCAAACGAAAACAGCTATTCGTTACGTCGAGATCAAAAGAAAACAACTTTTTGTGTCCCGATCATGAGAAATCAAGAAAGGGGAAAAAAATAATACCGAATGGTCTCTTAGGGCTTCTGTAGTTAAAACATTAGGAAACGTTTGATTTATCTGTCCCTCTTTGTATCCATCCATCTTTCTACCTGTTTGTTTGTTTGTTTGTTGCTTTTTACCGGTTTAATTGTTGGGAATGTATTACTCCTTAACCTCAACTGTTGCTTTCCTTTCACATAAACAATCAGCATTCGATTCATTCCTTAATTCAATCGTCCAGGCACTCACTAACGTAACTGATTCAGTTAATTAGCACAGAGTAAAATGACAAATCAGGATAAAAAGTCCGCCTATGACGCTGGTGCATGAGCGCAAAGCACATTTTATTGACACTTTCTATGAAGGCTATACGTATAACACGTTCATAACATGTACATCCGAGACGTTATACACGCGGTTATATAAGTGGTGCCTATACCTTTTCAATACCATTTGGTAACACCAAGGTGAGTGTAATCAACTGAGTGTAGATTATTAACTGTACTATTATACAGTCGTGTGAAAAGAAAAGAAAAAAAAGCACACTCCATGAATTGTTTTTGGTTGACATGTTTGGACAAGCAAACATTTGATCCTCTTTGAAACAGTGCCTGTTCATTTTTGTAGTCATTTTGTAGTCATTTTCGCAATTTAAACGAACAAATAAACCAAAACAGATCAGTCACATGGAAAAAGTAAGTACACCCCTACATTTATCACCCAATTCAAATCCATATAATTAGAATCAGGGGTTGAAGATTGGGTGCCAGTGAGGAGAACCTGTTTAGGGAGTGCAGGTGGAAGCGGTCTTATTTATACCCCTCTCACATATCTAGTGTCTGGTGTTCCCTTTGTTATTGAGGTGTGTGGTGTCATCATGCCAAGAGCTAAAGAGTTCTGTAAGGCCTTCAGAATAAAGGTTGTGGATGTCTGTGAGTCTGGCAAGGGATTTAAAAAGATCTCCAAATTATTTGAAATACATCATTCCACTGTAAGGAAAATAATCTACAAATGGCACGGATTTCAAATCCTGGACTGGCCGTCCCCAGCAAATTCAACCCAAGAGCAGACCGTCTGATGCGAAAAGAAGTCTCCAAGGATCCAAAATTTAATCACAGGATCTGCTAGTAAGTCTTGCAGCTGTTGGTGTGAAAGTGCATGCTTCTACAGTCAGAAAGAGATTGCACAAGTTTGACCTGCACGGGAGGCGTGCCAGAAACGAGCCTTTGCAAGACTACAGTTTGCCAATAAGCATATAGGCAAAGACCAGGACTTTTGGAATAATGTACTCTGTTCAGACGACTCAAAGATATACCTTTGTGTTTGGCGCAGACCAAAGACAGCTTTTCAGGAGAAGCACCTCATACCAACTGTGAAGCACGGTGGTGGAAATGTTATGGTTTGGCATTGGTTCGTTGCCTCAGGGACTGGACAGCTTGCAATCAACACTGAATTCTGCATCATATCAAAGTGCTTGAAGATGATGTGAGGCCATCTGGCCGAAAGTTGAGGTTGAACCGAAAGTGGGCCTTTCAACAGGGTAGTGATGCTAAGCACACTAGCAAATCCACCAAGGAATGGCTCAGACAGAAGAAATAGAGGGTTATGGAACGGCCTAGTGAAAGCCCGGATTTGAATCCCATTGAAATGTTCTGTGGGGATTTGAAACGGGCAGTACATGCAAGAAAACCCGCAAACATCTTGCAACTGAAAGAATACTGCATGGAAGAGTGGTCAGAAATTCCAGCAAGTCGATGTCAGAGACCGGTGGACAATTATGCAGAAAGCCTACAAGAAGTTATTTCCGCTAAAGGAGACAATACTAGCTTCTAAGGCAGAGGTTGTACTTACTTTTTCCACAGACGAATATCACATCTATTCATATTTCTGTTGAATAAATGATTGAAAAAGCTACGTTTCCTTGCAGTTTTGTTCAAGTATATAAACTTTATTTATAAGCACAAAGATGTTCAAAGGTTTGCTTGTCCAAATATGTCAAAAAAGCCAACCATTTCCATGGGGTGTCCTTTTTTTTTTTTTTTTTTTTGACATGACTGTAATAGCTTACAAGGCATATTTGTGGGCTCTAAGTAAAGTGACATATTTTAGACGTAAACGTTTATTAAATCAGTGGCACTTGTAATGGTTTATATTGCTAATATACAGAGATGAACACTAAATTTGCTGAAACGTTTTGCGGTATGATTTCCTGATAACCGCTCTGGAACATTTCCTTTATTAAAAACAAAACTACTGGGACTGATTTTCTTTGGTAATAGTGATATAATGACAATGAATATAATGACCACTGTGACATGCTAACAATCTATAGCGCATAGTGCGGATAGCTATAAAGTGTCAAGCACTTAATGATGATGAAAATGAGTCTTTATTGGTCACAGCACAGTGAAGTGCAGAGTGCAGGGTCAGCCATGATACAGCGCTCTGGAGCAGAGAGGGTTAGGGGCCTTGTTCAAGGGCCCAACAGCGGCAGCTTGGAAGCACCATGGCTTGAACCCCCGACCTTCCGATCAGTAACCCAGAGCCTTAACCGCCAAGCCACCACTGCCCCCTGTTAGTTATTTCATAGCTAATTATAACATTATGAATGCATTATAACGTGATACGAATGAATTCACAGTTCATTATAAACACAACCTTCATAGAAAGTTTTTTTTTCAGTTCTATGTATATCTATAAAGGCTTTTGTATGTCAGTTTCATTATTCTATATTAATGCAAGATTTAAAAAAAAAAAAAAAAAAAGTATAGATTTAATATCAAATCTGATCACTTCAGGACTGAGAAAGACACTAGACATGTCCATCCGCTTTAGAATAAATTTATAATGTGCTATTCCCTGAGACAACCCTTCCCTCACCAGAGACCACACACGCTCCTTTTGAAGAACAAGAAAAGTTCTGATCCGCTAAGCCGCATTGAAAAGTAGGTCGGTATAACTCAAGAAAGTGTGGAGACAATTAGTGTTAGTCAGCTGTGCCCTTTCTAATTTGCTGCCTACGGCTTCCCTGATCAGCACGCATGACGCGAATAGGCAAGTAGTTCAGCGTCGAATCCAAACCCTAAACAGCACACAAACGCACCCATCGTTATCTAAATGCTCAAAGTGAAAATGCTAATATTCTTCTTCAATTTCCCTCTTGATTTTAGTGCAGTCATCAGTGCCACGGCGCTCCAGCCCATGAATATGGATAAGCGCGTACCACGTGTGACCCGAATCGACAAGCAGCTCATGTCATATACCTATAGAAAGGCTTGGAACGCCGAAAATGCACATTTTTCTCCTCTCCTGCACTAAAGAAAACAATACTTTTAATTCTGTTAATCTGTGTGCTGTAAATAGACATCAGTAACTCATTCACAGTGTTCCACGTATTATTTCAACTGTACACCAAGGCACTTTTTATTGTTGACATTACTGAATACGAATCCAAAGACACAAATCCCTGTGTGTGTGTGTGTGTGTGTGTGTATGTGGGTTTTTTTTTTTCTCTCCCCACAAACCTCCCAGCCACTAAAATCAACTCAAGAATAAGATGTTCCCTTTATTATTTATTTATTTATTTATTTATTTTTAATCTAGTACAGGACGAGGGGGGGGGGAGATGAATTACAACTCGGATGGGGATCGGTTCACTCACAGAGAGCAGAGAACATGCAGTATTTGAGGACGAGTTAGCGTTCTGTACTCTGGGAAGTATTAGTTATCACTCCTGAGCAAATATTAGCATTATAATTAGGTTTTCTTTTGTGCCCGGAAGGAACACAAATAAGCAAACATGGCATATCAACAGCGTGCAGTTCGAAACACGAGAAAGTAAATCCGAGCTCCAGAACTTAGACCCTCACGTACGATTATTCAATAGGATACATGCAGAATTCATTTCAAATATTGATGGAAGAATTGCCAGCTGCTAATCTTAGTATGGAAGTTAGTGGGGAAGAATGCAAGCAGTTGCCGAAGTGAAAGCCAGTATAAGTGTGGAATTTTCTAGAAGAGCAGCTCTGACGGTAGTACCCGACTGCAAGGTTCATATTAACGCGCTCGTTCTAATACATTGTCGTTTCTATAGTAACAGCAAATACATAGAGACTTCCACATCATCTAAGTCTAATAATAAATACATGGCTTTGTGTAAAGAGACATTAGTTGAACATTTAACATATAGAAGGAGACTTTGTATTCATCAGTATTCCCCCCCCCCCACCTCCCCCCACCCCCGACATGGAAAAGTTTTCAGGACGGAGGATTATGTGGTTTCTAGGTAACGTGATAAGCTGCGTTGTTTTTTTTGTTTTGTTTTTTTTTTTTTGTCTTATTAACTTCAAGAGAGAAAAAAAAGGAGAGACTGGTGAGGGAGCAACTGTTTATAGCTGCTAGAACGTAAGTGATAACAGGAACTAACTTGTTTGACCGACCTTTCACTACATCAAATGTAACTATAGACTGATAAAAGTATGACGTTGTTTTATTGATAGAACTGTCTGTAAAAATGTACGCTTGGCCGATTGTTACGGATGAAGAAGGATAAAACACTTCAGGACTCGCCGTTATAAGAAAATAATCAACTCTGGAGTGGTTAGGGTAACTCCTGATTGTGTCAACCTGCATCAAACCGCTTAGGCGCTGATTATTTTCCTTTAACCGCACACCCTCGAATGGTTTATTCCTTACATTATGTTGACAAACAGAAACAGATAAAGATGTAATAATCTGGATTAAATTGGTGCAGTGTTTTGAATATATGTGTGTGTGTGTGTGTATATATATATATACATATATATATATTTTTTATAATGGTGCAATGTTACACGTACACATAATACCTGCATTTATACAAACACAAGCTTTATCTTGCATGTTCAGATCAAATATTAAAGAGCTCACACAGCGTTTACAAGCGAGAGTGTGCATTTGTGTGTGCGTGCGCGCACGAGAGAGAGAGATATATTGCCGATGCATAAAAGCCTCAGTTCACAGCGCTCTAAGCTGTGGGCTTGTCATTCACAGGCCTAAAAAAAGAACAGGCGGCGTAATCCTGCAAGTCCATCTGAAATAGCTGCTAGGGAGGAGGTGAAAATCAATATAGCCAGATATGGGCGTAGGAGAAGGCTGCTCTGATGAAGGCAGTGGGCTTTGTGTGTGTGTGTGTGTGTGTGTGTGTGTGTGGAGATTGAATCCTGATTGATTAATCTTCCTAGCAGCAATAGTCTCGCTAATTTTTGCTCGAGTTCATTTGTACAAGTGCTACGTATTTATTTAGTTTCATCTCTTCTCTGTTTTCCTGAGAGGCCCCCTGTTTAGGAAAAAAAAAAATCAAATCAAATTTAATAACCGAGGATGGATTGTGGACGAGCGCTTTGAGTAATGTTTCCATCCTTATCGTGCTTGATGGGAAAGAGTGTGTTACTGTGGCTGTTTCTTCTTTCCTGTGGTATTGATCCATGTTCTTATTGTCCTTCTCGCAGTAAACCTTTGGACGATGTTTCAGGCTGCTCAGAAGCTGGGAGGATACGAGCTGGTAAGCGTGTACACCATCCGCTCGGAGGTTTTTATAGTCCCTC
This sequence comes from Ictalurus furcatus, assembly GCF_023375685.1. NCBI lineage: Eukaryota > Metazoa > Chordata > Actinopteri > Siluriformes > Ictaluridae > Ictalurus > Ictalurus furcatus. The sequence goes on from NC_071267.1 coordinate 8,887,554, forward strand.
TGGCAGCAGTGTTTCAGCAGGAGAAACAGGCAGGAGGATTTTGCAAATTTCTCAGCCTGCCACGGAACACGTGTTTTTACTAAGTTTGAGCCCTGTCTCAGCTCTACGTTTTGGCTTGAGTGACTCACTGAAGGCTCTCTTTTAAAAAAAAGAGAAAAAAAGGAAAACGTACAAGTAAAAAAACATGTGTAAGTCTTTTTGCCGGAGAGGAAATTGGTCAGGCCTGTTCGGTGCACATATTGAGCCTCTTAAGGGGGGTTATTACTCCAAGACCAGCAAACAGAGAATTTGTTTGGCAGCGCATCTAACATCCGCGCAGCAATAACGTGGCCAGAACATTTTACATTCAGTCAGAAATGGTTTCCGCAAGATTCTCAGCAATGCCGAGTGCCGTTTTTTTTTTGTTGTTGTTTTTTTTGGTTTTGTTTTGTTTGTCGGCGCAGAGGAAAGAGAAGCAAGAAAGGTGGCCGAGTTGTTTGGACAAGGAGCGAACAGGAAGCCACTCAAGGCCTCTTTCTCTCATTCTCGCTCTCACAGGAGGCTTTTTATCTAACTTATCAATACTACAGGAGGCTTGTCTTCGAGGCACAGGAAACACGCTGCTTTGTGTATGTTCCGTAATGAAATGATTGTAAATTCGAGGAAGCTCTCGTTCGGAGGTTTAGTAGCCAGCTCCGAGGAATACTGTCTGAGCTGGAGCACAACTCCATTAGTGTAATGAAGTGCACTGATGTGAATGTCCATGCGTCAGAACAAAACAGTCCAAGGATATTAGGCCAGTCATGTCTCCTGCTGTAATAACTGCACGCCACTTGTTATACGAACAGCATGCTACCTGTATATTAGTATATTACCCCATATAATGATGAGTCATTGATGTAGTAACTGTGAAATATGGACTTGTTTTTTGTAGAATTGGCAGATATTCCATCATGGACACTAATAGAATAGTGTATACAAGCATATACAGCTGTCTACAGTAACTATGTGAAATGCTGCAGTGTAGCATGTAGCTTAATATTCATGAAGCTTGTACTTTTAGACAGAACGGCTTCCGTTAGCAACCAGCAAACCTTCGCTCTGAAGGTCTCTCATGAATATCATTACGATGCGCAGTGATTATGACGACCATGTTTATGATGTTTGGTACATACCACTCAAACTAGAGCGGTGTAGTCATGCTGTTAGTCAAAGATGACCCGCGTTAAAGAGGTGACTGAACGAGAGACAAGTCCAATCGATCCAGTTTGTCTCAGAGTCTTAGTTGGACTAGTATAACAAGCATGTTAGCGCTTATGTGATTGTGTACTAATCATGTTAAACGTCTTTCTTGCTCGTTGTGTCGTTTGCCAGATCACAGCCCGCCGACAGTGGAAAAATGTATACGACGAGTTGGGTGGAAACCCAGGAAGCACCAGCGCCGCCACGTGTACACGGAGACACTACGAGAGGTACAGCTCATTCACTGTTCATGCTTATATATATATATATATATATATATATATATATATATATATATATATATATATATATAAATTCAAATTTTGCTCTAGAAAGAAGACACTATGTCAAAAAGTTTGTGGACAACTGAGCATCACACTCATGTGCTTGTTGAACATCCCAATCCAGATTTAGTCCCCCTTTGCTGTTATAATAAAAACTATATAAAAACTCCACTCTTCTGGGAAGGCTTTGCACTAGATTTTGGAGCATGGCTATGGGGATTTGTGCTCATTCAGAGGTCAGATGTCAGGTGAAGAGGCCCGAGGTTCATTCGGCATTCCAGTTCATCCCAGACGTGTTCAGTGGGGTTGAGGTCAGGGCTCTGTGCAGGACACTCGAGTTCTTCCACTCCAACCTTGGCACACCATGACTTCATGGACCTCGCTTTGGGCGGTCCATGCTGAAACAAATTTGGGCCTCTTAGTTCCAGTGAAGGGAAATTGTCATGCTAATTGTGTTCTTCCAACTGTGTGGCAGCAGTTTGGGGAAGAACCACATATGGGCGTGATGGTCAGGTGTCCACATACTTTTGTGCATACAGTGAGTGTATCTGCCAATAGAATAAGAAATGTGTAAAAGCATCGAAAACAGGCCAAATAATCCGATATTTTATTTATAATGATCTCATAATACGAAATATCACTTCACTTCACTTTCTAAGATATCATTTTGAGCCGTGTTTAAAGCTCGTTGTCATTAAATGTATGAAACAGATGTTTAGGCTTGTTCGTATTACTCTTTGGGGGAAAAAAACGAGGATTCTTCACTGTTAGCCATAAGACTCTTTGTGAATACAGCCGCAGAACTGGCTTTTTACACCCGCTGTCATTTTCTTTTTTAGTGTGTACTTGACCGATTGAAGATTTGAGACGTGTGCTGACGTAATCAGAGAATCACGTCAATGGCGAATAGACGGCGCAAGGAGATTTAAATCCTAATCATTCAAAACTTAATTAACGTGACTTCATATAGGGAAAGGAGTCTGTAAAACGTCCAGAGTTGGGTCTCTTTTCATGTACTTGTATCGCGTACTGCACTCACGATCAGTTTGTGCACGGATCAGTGCGTAAGCTTCTTTCAGTTATTTGAAAAGCAATCCAGCGCGACCTTTAATGTTTGTGAGAAGTCTGTGTTTGCTGCCGGTGCTTCGAGGGAGCTGAGAGTCGAGGTCAGACGAGTGGGTTCTCACCTCGGGCCCACTGCTCTCAACCCAGCGCTCAATCAATATATGTGTATGATATCATAGTGCTCAGTGAATAACACACTGCCCAAAGCCCATGGAACATCCTTGACCAAATGTGAGGCAACGTGCTCGTATGTCTACTTGTGCATGAGAGTAATTAACCGGATTAATTTGCCCGGCTGTTAAGCTGTTCTATCCTTTAGTCACAGACTGAAACGCCGTTCTGCCCAAGGAAAGTGTTCAGGTTCTCATCGTGGGACGAGCGCATTGTTCTGCAGAAAGCGCTCCGCTTTTGAGCTGAACCGGAGCAGCTCTTAACCGTCATGCTCTTTTAGCTCTTTAACCGTCTTGTTCCGTCTCATTCATTCAGGACACACTCTTGTTAATTAGCGACACAGTTGTGCCGTGTATTTTGCAATAAGAATATGTTTTCTATTCATTTCAATTAGTGGCAAAATCAACCTTGTTATCACAGTTGAATTCTCAGCTGTGATTGGTTAGAAGGCGATCCCAGCGAATCGCAGGTTTATGTTAATGCGTCCGTTCTAGTGCGTTATCGTTTCTATCGTTACGTCTTACCCAGGGACTTGTATGGTGGGTTCATAGAAATGGATAACAAATGTGGGTGATCGTTGGTATGGTCAGGTTTTCTCCAAGATTTGAATTTGAATTGTCCACCATCAGCGCTTTGTAGCACTCATAGATCAAGCTGTAACTTTAGGGTTTTCCAACAGAGAAAAAGAGAGGCTGGTGAGAGAATGATGGGATATAAGTGATCACGAGAACAGGTACTAGTTTTGCAGACGTTCCACGATATTACATGTTGTGGGAAGTGGTGGCTTGACGGTCAAGGCTCTGGGTTACTGATCGGAAGGTCGGCGGTTCAAGCTGCCAGTGTTGGGCCCTTGAGCAAAAGCAAAGCCGTCTACTCCAGGGGTGCCCTATCATGGCTGACCCTGCGCTCTGACCCCAACCTCTTAAAGTGCTGGGATATGCGAAGAAAAAAGCATTTCACTGTACTGTAATGTATATGTGACCAATAAGGACTCATTATCATTGTGTAACGATATACAAGTAAAAAATGTCGGTCGTTCTCTAATTAATAAATAATTGTCGGAAAGTTGCTGTGGTGTAAAAGGAATAAACCACGCTGCATAAAATCCACGTTGCATTGTGCTACATCACACATTCATTTTTTTCCTGATAATAGCACATTTTGTCATGTTCATTCCTTACATCTTGCGGTTTGTGGTTTGTACATGTCGTGGGGATCCTCCTGATAGGAACTAAATCAGAGACAGAATGTACGTGACTAACTAAAACCATCGTTTTGTCCTGTATTTCATGGTAAAACGACCCGGAACGCTTCCAAGGAGGTAACGAAAGCGTCCGCGCTATCATCCTGAGATTCCCGACGAGCCCAAGAGAGCAAAATCGGCCGCGCTGTCATGGACGGTTGGCGTAATCTCTGTCCCTTATCGATCACAGTGGCACTAGCCAATCATGGGCGTCTGTGAACTCACGCATGCAGAAACGGGTGGATAACGCTGTCCTCCGAGTCTATTACTCCGCCAAGGACATCGCACGAGCGCCCGGTCGAGAAGATGCGGTCGGCTTGGAGGAAGCCCGTGTTAGCCTTCGCCCACTGGTCGGTGGCTGTCGCGTGACAGGGGAGCGCTGCCTGAGCGGGTGTGAACTGGACATGGCTAAAATCAGGGAGAATGTTTTAATTTTATAAAAATAAAACTATTTTTTTCATTTCCGCTGACTCTGTAACGCACATTTGCGGAGATATTTTTCTCCTGTTCTCGCCACGTCTGTAATCATTACGGAATACAGTCGCAAAGCCTAAATTCCTAAAGTTAACTAACGGTAAGAGTCATATAGGCGAGTGAGTCTTCGACCACAGGTTTCAGGGAAAACCTTCCGTTTTAGTTTGTTTACGATTTCTTTTTTGTTTTGTTTTGTTTTACAAAGAAGGAAAAGAAGCACAAATATCATTAGAATTTTTGCATCTGCTATTAATTCTAATCTAAATGAAATGACTTGTTTTTCATTTCTCGTGCCTTGAAGCAATAATCAAAGAACCATTCAAGTTGGGTTTTTTTTTTTTTGGTTTTTTGTTACTCACATGAAAATAAAATGACCACGGACCCTAAGCACGCCTTGATGTTGGATATTTCGTTTCAATCGCTCAGTCTTGTTCAGAAAGTTCTCTGTTAAGTATTTAGTGTTTTTTTTTTTTGTTGTTGTTGTTTTTCGGTGAAGGGCGCCAGGCTAAACGTTCACTTTGTTCTGTGGCTTGAGGTAAGGTTACACAGTACCAAAGTTAGAAATTGCGAGGAGGAGGAGGAGGAGGAGGAGGAAGAGAGATACTTGCGTTGCTCATGTTTAAAATGTAATCTAGGGTACGTTTGTCCGTTTCATACGTGATCCCGGTGCAGGCGTTTCCATTTAGGCCACTAAAACGGCTCCAAGCACAAACGCTGCAAATCAATATTTATCATCCTGTACAGCCCTGGTGATCAGAGTAGAACCGTTCCTAATGATATTTATTTAGCGCCATCATCTCTTTAACCGTCTGGCGAATTGAAGAAGAGAGGAGGGCAGGATAAAAGAGGAAGAAAGAAACATAGATTGCAAATTGGGTCATAAAAACGACATGAATAACCTTGAGAGAGACTGCGGCATTCCTCCCTCCCTTCCCGCTGCTTTTTAATTATATAGGTCAGTGGCACTGATCAATCAGGCCGCGCTTATTTATTTAATCCTCCTCCTCCTCCTCCTCCCAGGGAGATCGCTGTTCCAGAAACGGGCCGCCCGTGACTTCCGCTCTGCAGATAACCGCATTCCCCGCTCCTTATCTTGCGACTTCGATGCTTATATTGCAGCATGTAAATCCCTTGTTAAAGGCACTGTATTTGCATCCTCTGTTCTCTAATTAGCCTGCAAAGGATTTGTTCTTTGCTTTGCATAAAGATTGCAGATTTACATAACCTTGTTACATTATTTGGATGTTCATTTAGAAAGATCAACTGAAAAAAAAAAAGAGAGAGAGAGAGAGAATAAAGTTAATCTGCTGCATGATAAAGTGTATTGTGGGTTTCCCAGGAGGGAGGGGGGTGTGGGGGGGGTGCAAAAAAGAAACACATCAGTTCCTCCTGGCGCTTTATTGATTTTTCTTTCCTCTTTGGAATTAATGTTTGCTCTCGATTCGAACGAGCCACGCTTCACGGATCGCTTCCTTGAAACTATAGCCAGGATGACAGCTTTTAATGCAAGGCCCTTTAAGCAAATTTTAATGGCGTGTCTTTGGACTAGTACCGTTTCCACTGGGCATTACATCAGCCGTTTGTGTCCCTGAAGAGGTCAGTGCTTCATGTGAGACGGCTGGCTGCAGTAAACAATCGCAATATCGAACGGATTATCCTACGCAACCGTTCCGCAGCGCGTCCTGCTCTTCTATACGTAATCCTCCGCCCTCGCCGCCGTCGCACCGAAATCCCAGGGATTTGCCCGGATGGATATTCATAGTCGTCCTGTGTGCGTTTTATCTCCGTATCTGCATTTTACATCCTTGATGAAACGTACCTAACGGAAAGGAGTCTGGTTGACACGCTGGGTGTTTTGAAGCTGACAAATCCTAATTAAATCCCTGATTGATCTAATTATTTTAGCGTCGCCGTTTGCACAGAGATTTACAGGCTCATTTGCCCTAGTAAGACGCCATCACGTCTATTGTTTCGCCAGACAAAAGTGTCTGATTTATAGCAGCAGCTCGAGTTTGAACTAATTACGTCAGGAACGATCCTCGATTATAGATAACGTTTGCGCCGTGCGTTTTTTTTTATCCTCGCCGTAACATCCGTGCCAATCATCAGGGTAAATCTGTCGACTCAGCTATTTGCAGGCTGCGAGCTCCATCAAGGTGTCGTCTAGGTTTGCGTAGCAGCTGTAATGGATTTCCTTATTCACTCTGCCCAAGGATGTGTGACTGACCCATATTAAACATTTACAAAGGTTAGCCTTTGCTTTCATAGGTGCGCCGCCTCGCGCTCAGGTTCCTCGGCTATTTATAAAGCGCACGAGATGAGAAAGGACGGCTCTTTTCAAGGCTTTGTTTTGGAACAGGGATTTTTTTTTTTTTTCTTCCCTCCCCCGTTTCTTCATTAGGAACTGTGCTGTTGATGTAGTTTCATATCCATCTGAGATCTTATTTATGCGGATTTATCACTTTGGATTAGCCTCAGAGAGACACCGAGAGAGAGAGAGAGGCAGCATGAGACATGTTTGTTTTGGGCTGAAGGAACCAGTACTTTCAAAGGAACCGAGGCAACAAAAAAAAAAAAAAATTAGAAATAAAGTAAGCAAAAGCCTCGCGTTTAAATCATCGCTAAAGAATCTGGCTCTCGTTTGGACGGGGTCCAAGCAGTGAAATATCTCGCTGCTGAGAATTTCTGAACATGTAGGGCGTACAGTCCGAGAACTCGGTGCTCGTTGCGAATTATTTTTGCCAGGCAGCATAATTGAAGTTGGCTTTTGGAAGTTAATGAGTTTGGACCTTGAGGGAGAGAATGAGGTCATTTTAGGTCTAAAAGCCAGGAATGAAAAGAAAAAAAACAAAACTAGTCAGCCTTGGTATTCCTTCATCAGTTTATCAGTTTAACTGTAAGAATGTAGATTAGTACAAGGGTCAACTTTCTTACAAAACCTTTCAGGCATCCAGCAGAGCTTGTTGAACAATGTCTGGTTTCACACACACACACACACACACACACACACAGCATTTTTCCCTCACCTGTCTCTGCTATTAATTGAAACATGCTGCTCCGCTTTGTCCCCCCCAAACCAGAACAATAATTTAGACTGAGTGAGAAATTCGACAGCTTGATTTGATCCAAAATGCCGCTTTTGGGATCTTTCACTCTCTATAACGAAGCATCCCCAAACTCCACTGCATCCACCCCAGGTTTGGCACTCATCTCTTCTCTCCATTACGTTTAATCACAGGCCTCCAGCCGTTTGTTTAACTTCCATTTAGCATCTGAGTCAAACCTGCTGCACTGCCATGCCTCCCTCACTGCGCGCTCGTGATTTACACGCTGTGGCACTTTAGCAGCCGGTCATTACAGCCTCTCTTTGCGTGCAAGTCTGAACTTCTTTATTACGCGGCCTCGTCTGATCCCGAGCATATTTTCTTCTCTCGGAGCCGAAGGCCCACAATGAGATGGATGGGAAAGTAAAATTGTTGGTGTCACATCCATTTGTCTCAGATATTATTATAGCGGGACTTAGAGCACACCGGGGAGGGCGGGACGTTGTTCTTTCACTCGCTCGCTGCCTTTTGTGCGAGCCTGAAAAAAACTTTGATTAGCCTGTAAGGTTATCATATTTTCATGTTCGTTCCTGAGGTGCTGTCAGAGCTGGAAAGTGTGCCATCTTGTGCCCATGGGTTAGAATCACAGCATCAGGATGAAGTGAGATAAGAGCAAGAGTAATCTGGCATCGACTCGGACTGTATTTGCTCTTTTATTTATTTCCATTAGGACACAAAAGGACGAAAGGGCAGACTCGAGCGATGCTAGAAGTTCAGTTAGGAATACTGATCAGTGTATTATTTTGTTCCTAATAGACAGATTTTTAATTACGACCTAGGACTAAAATTGTAATAATCTTTGTTTTATAACAGTTTATAGTCCTTCTCCCACGTGCAACGTTTTTGATACAATTGCTGTTTTTGCTGTCGATGCTCAATATTTGTTTGTTACTGTGGCAACATCCGTTTTTTTGGGGGGGGTTTTTTTGGTTAGTTTTTTATCCTTAGATACAATTACATAATGGGCCTGATAAAGCCATCAGGCAGTATTGATTGTGCGAGCTCGCACTAAGAGCAGAGATGTTGTTTCCAATAGTATTGTGAAACGCTAGTAGTCTTTGTGTAATGCAGAGAAGTGAAACACATCCTCTGGCCTGAACGACTCCCTCACCCCACCCCCCCCCGGTCATATTTTCTCACATAGGCGAGTGGTGAATCAAAAATGGCACCAAAACAGACAATAAAACACGCTCTCATTATTTTATAGTTCGATGTGGATTTTCGAACAGGGCCGTTTTTCATGCCGGCGCTTTTCTGCGGCTGAATTTAGTCAGGCGTGGGCTTCCCCTTTTTGAATCTGACCTCAAGTATTCTATCTCTTTCTGTTAGCTGGCACTGTTGAGGTTTTTCACTTCCGCCAAGTTCATGTGCTTTTGGCTGGTGCTCATAAATAAGTACTAGGAGGACTGAAAAGTGGACGCTCGCACAAGAAGAGCAGCACCGAACTAAACTCGGTACTGCTTCTGGGCGCAGCAAACACCAAGGCCTCCTGCCATCTCGGTACCCGCGGCTATTAATAAGCACCGGTGGGTGATTTTGAATGATTCTTTTTAAAACGATGCTTTAAGTGAATAGAAAACGTCGAATTAAACAAGCACGAATTAAAATGAAACCCGACTTAATTTTTTTCATGATGTCATAAGGCTCAATTTCCACAGTTTTATTTGCCGTTAACAAATGGCCTAAGTGGACGTTGATGTTTTGTTATGTTCCGCTTTTGTAGAATGAAGAACAACAGCACCACCAATAGTCTTAAGTAATACTACACAGAATGGTATGAAGGAGAGGCTGGGGCTGATTTCTTTCCAGCACAAACTATAGATTCGTGCAGTAACAGTGACAGCATGTCAAGTGATTGCTCTTGGTGAGAAATCTAATTGTGCTTTGCTGATGCATGTTATCTGCAGCGATTGAGAAGGCGCACATGAAATAGAAATAAATAGACTAAGCCAGCGGGTCTCAACCAAAGGGGCGGAGATCGGAAGGGGGGTGCAAATTGTTTTCAAGGAAGGAAAAACAGACAGGGCATCATTTGTGTACTCGGTGTATTTTATTGCTTTTCAAATAGAATGTGTATGAATGAAAAACCCCGCGTTCCCTCTCCCTCTGTATTTTCTTGTTGCTGGGGAGAGGCGGAGCTTATCCTGTCTCTCATCTAGCTGTCAGTGCAGACCAGTGCTGCCAACTTAACCACTTTTCAGACCCCTTTAGCGCCTTTTTTTTTTTTTTTTTGCAACAAAAAATTATTTAAATCTAATTTGAATTGTTATTTAAAACATTTAACAACGTCATGGATAACGAGACGCGCCCTTCGTCCCAATTTACATCATTCGTATGCAAATGTTTTTAGGACGCAAGACGAATGGAATGCAACATGTTTTACATGTAAAATAGTCCACGTTATTACAGTCTAGTTCTCTTGTTCAAAGCAGTTCTAGTGTTCAGAAACATTTTTCATCATTCATGTTCCACACCTGTCCGTTATATAGTTTTATGAAAGTTATTTTAAAAATCATAAAAGTTATGAAAAGTCATTTAAAATGTACAGAAACGCAAAAGCGAAAAAAATATCTATCTATCTATAGATAGATTTGATATAGAATAGATCATTATACCTGGTCTCCTTCAATATGGGCTGGGGGGGGCATGCCACATGATGGGGGAGGCTTGGGGATGCTTTAGGTACAAAAGGTTGAGAAGCTGTGGACTAAGCAACCAAAGAACAAACTACAGAAGAATACGTTTTGTATGGTCTGAACAAAAGAGCTGGCAAAAAGTTAAAAAAAAAAAACAACAAAAACAAATGAGTTTGTCGAATTTAAAAGAATAAAGTTCTACCGAACATGTCTCCGCTCACACTCGCTCTTTCTCAATGGCCTCCTTGTTTCAGAGAGGCCTTTGGAGGCTTTTCGGGACGCCTCAGCTCAGGGACAAGAAAGCAAGCGCTGTAAACAGCAGCAGAGACAGCGGGGGTAAATGTGCCACTTTGTGTAATTATTGTGTTCCGTAAGCGTGATTATTTCGAAAAGATCCTGGATTGCTTGCTATGGAAATGAGAGTTACGTAAGAGGCCAGATTAGAGGCCACCAGGAGATATGCTGCAACAGAATCTTATTACTCACTCGGCAGCACTCCCAGTGGAGTTGGGCACGCGTACACACACACGAACACACAAGTGCGCGCGCGCTTGTTCATGGTTCTCTGCCATCTCTGTGGCAATGCCCTCGTCTGTCAGTGTTATGAAGAGGCCTTTATTCTCGCCACGATTCTTAAAGTAATTACATGTTGAATTAATGATGGAGAACTGTTTTGTACAAATCATTCCCTTTGCAGGATTAATTCAATTTGGAGAAATTCACGTAGTCAAACCAATCATTCGAAGGCCATGAATATATTTATTTGCTTTTATAATATGCGCGTGTACCCGATTTGCTTGTCTAATAAGATGTATTCACACACGTAGACTCAAATTGCTCTTCTGGTCACGCTGATTTATTTACCCTTGTAGGCGCTTTCACTGCCTAATAAATAGTCTAAGCTTCGAGAGCATGAATTTTCCTGTTATGATATTGCATTGATTACAGAATGGGACTTTTATACGGTATATGGTAATATATGATCCGACGAGATGTTTTCCATATGGTCATACTCATGCGTTTACCGGAGTGAAGGAGCAAACTGTTTATATGAATGGACACGTGTGCTGGGTCGTTGCTACCCGGTGATCATTAGTGACCACAGACCGACCTTATTAAAGCCCCGTTTAATCAGCGGTAACTCGGTATCCAAGCCGAAACATTCCCGTCCTTCACCTCTTAAACCCGAGTGTATTCTTTTTCACAAAGGAGGAGATTGAGGAACCCAGATAAGCTGGCGCACATTAGAAAGGCTGTCTTGCTTAAATAAGCATCACGGCACAGGAGCGGCTGCTTGGCCCAGGTTGTAGGAACACCTGAGTCTGGCCTGCGGCAGCGCCGCACGTTTATCTGTCCCGCAGATGAACCTGGCCAGACGGAGTGTCCAAATTGAAGGACCCTAAAATAACTTAGCGCAGTGCGATTACAGATGGTTTCTCGGCTGCAGCCGACCTTCATCTTCCGTTATCGGTTTTTATTCAAGCCATGCCCTCCGCTACAGTAAGACTTCTTCAGCTGTCATGCTCACTTCCTAGTGGAGAAGTCTGATTTTAGCGGTAGGGGATTTGAAAATAAAGGGAATCTCAAGAGCCTGTTTCGATACAGAAAGGAGTCGCGCAGCATCAGAGGACTTTTATTGAAGTAGCAGGCCGATCGTGGTTGACTGACAGGCGTAGGCTGTTGTACTGTAAAAAGACTCATCCAGCATGTCGTCCCCTTTCCAAACGCTGCTAGCAGGCCCTGAGATCACCGTTAGGTTAAGCTCATGCTCGGAGGTGTGATCAGTCACTCGGGGTACGGTGGAGGTTGTTGAAAGCACGGGTGAGGAGAAGGAGGAGGAAGACCTGTTGCGCCGGCTGTTTCTCAGAAAAGTAAATGAAATCGTTTTCCCCCCCCCAAGATATTTTCATTCCTCCGACGAAAATTCACATCAGGACCATTATTTCTCAGTGAAATGGATTCCTGCAGCCTGCGTTCTGAGAGAAATGAACCTTTTTCCGACAATCGACAAATTATTTATTATTTATTTTAACACGGGCAGCTTCATGCCCTTTTCTACTGACGCCCATTTCATTTGTATTTCTCATTTCTGTTGCATTGTGCAATTTCTCATTCACCTTGCGTGCTCTTTCTCCTCATTCTTATAAAGGAAGATTTAATTGCAGAGTTCCTGTCCTTGGCATGATGCCACTTACTACCTGTATCAAATGTAGCTGTCTCGCTGCCAATGAAAGAGCAACGAAAACCAAGAAAATTTCCAAGATTGGACCGTGTCACCAGCTTAAAAAACACATTTTTCTTTCTTTAACATGCCATGGCCTAACGTGCAAGCGGAAGATCTTCTTACTTATTTATTTTCGGTAACATGATCAAGGAAGGGAACTGTAACATGGAATAGCCATATATGGCCTCGTGGACGATTGGTGGTGAGGAAATTTATTCGGAATTTATTCACTGGCTTTACAGCAGGGGCCTTTTTCATTCTTATCTCAACATTCAAACATAAAAAAAAAAAAAAAAAAACCCATATATAAATACACAAATGAAGCCGTGACATCTGATATCAATTATTCCCTGGACCCTTAAAACAGAGGAATATAAGGTCAACACAAGTCTAATTTTAGCCATTTTACACAAACTAAAACAGGCCATCATAAGACCTGCCGGCTTGGAGAGCGCACACACAGGGAACTTGGGGGCATGGGAGGGGGGTATGGAAGATTTCAGAGCATTAGCCGCAAACAAGATAAGTCATTGTGCGCATTATTATACCCTTATTATATAAACATGAACTGAAACATTACAGTGGGAATCAGGTATTTGGCAGCTGCTCGTTATTTTGATTTGACCACGTGGAGCGAGCCGTTTTCCAGTTTTAGCAGCTGTAACATGTTTAAACTCTTTTGGTAATGGGATCTGAAGATTAATGTTCCCTCTGGGCTCCTGCTTAGCTCTGCCGCTGGCCAGCAGCCAAACCCCCAACCAGCATAGTTCTTCTACATGCTTCCCCTATACAGACCCAGATTGAGCATGCTCAGTATGGCCGTGCTCCAGCTCCGAGAGGCCTGGACGGCCCGCTGTTGAGTAAACACCCGGCCGAGCAAAATAGCGGAAACGAATTCCTCTGGAGGTGCCTTGCAGATTTTTTTTTGTTTTGTTTTTATTATTAAACAGCAAAAAGAAATAAGAGATAAAGGGAACGGGTCGAGCGATCACAGAAGACGGGGGAAAGAAACGATTCAAAATAATTAAGACGGTGCATATTTAGTGCATATGGTTCTGTTGGCTCCTCTTTGGCATACCTAGTTCATGACATGGAAAACGCAGTTTAATGATGAGTTCATAAGGGTGGATATTTGTAATGCTGCATGCTGCTCTGACTGTTCCCAACTGATTTCATTAAACACACTGAACCAAATTATAAAAACTTCAAACCACATGAGCAAAGTGGCAGATTACAGCACCGTGCTCTATATATATATATATATATACACAATATCACCCTTTCCAATTAGCAGACCCTTTGTCAAGCTTCTCCATCAGCAGAAATCGGAGTAAAGCAGCAGCCTGAGACTCCAGGTGTTAAATTCATGTTCAGACAAAGAGCAGTAAAGTCACTCAGCAGCATTTATAACATTAGTCATGCTTGTATCGTGTCTGTTTGGGTTTATATGGATTAAGCAGGCCACGTGACATCAACTGCAACCAGAAAAAATCCTTTTAATTAGGATCGTGTGTGTTCATTTCTTCATCTGGGGATGAATAAAGTATTATCTTATCTTATCTTATCTCCCATTTGGTCTACATGCTTCATTTGAACGTAGCTAAAAGAGCTCACACACACACACACATACACATCTAGCCAACATCAGCACAGCATGCTCAAATTACATATCAACAACGTCACATGCAGTTCGTTTGCTAATTGGGAAGTGTGCAAAGGATCGGTCCTGCGTTATTAGCTAAATACACATGCCACAAAATGAAGAGGAAAAAAAAACATGAGAAAAAATAAAATGAGCAAACTAGCACATGTCAGGTTTCGTGTGTTTACTGTAATGAATATGCAATTTGGGGTGTTTTTACAAAAAAAAAAAAAAAAGGGTGCAAATTACAGGGTGGGGTCGAGGCAAAATGGATTATTTAGCATCCATTATGTGATTTACTAATACTGAAAGTTACTTTGGAAAAGGTGATCGCATGTGCAAATTAGTCTGACTGAAGAGCAGGTATTATATTTGCAGAAGTGCATTTCTGCCTGTTCAAGACAAAGGTTTTAGTTAATAGTTGATAAACAAGTTTGTCAAGCCCATGCTTTGCTATGCCAAAATGATCCGGAAGCTTAATAATGACTTAATATTATAGCAGCAACGCTGGTTTTGTGTTCTATATAAACCACACGTTCATACCTCTGAAGCCAGCAGCATTTAAATACAGCTTTTCATTCACAAGTACGTTATGAACAGCACTCTTTCGTCGTGTCCTCGTTCAATTTTGAATCGCAGTCTTTACGCTGGACACGTCCGACGTTAACCGCTGTAGGAAAGATTGGGCTGTTTAATGTAGTAAAAGAGAATGCAAAGCAGTCCGTGGGATATTTAGACCGGAGTGCTAATCTCTGTCACTTTCCCTCTCTGCAGGCTAATCTTGCCCTATGAGAGATATACGAAAGGAGAGGAGGACAAGCCACTACCTCCCATCAAGCCCCGAAAGCAAGAGGCCAGCATGCAGGAGGGGAGCACCAAGTCAAAGGTGCCGTCCACAAAGCGCCACAAAGACGAACAAAATCCAAAGGACTGGAACGAAAAGGACGCCTCGGCTAAAGTCCCCGAGCCGGTCAGTCAACAGTTCTTTCATTTAACCCAGAGCTTCTCGAAAGCAACACTTTCCTTTATGCAACATGGCAGAAGAAATAGGGGGAAAACATGACCAGGCACTTCTGGCTGACTGCCCTTTGTCTCTTTAACAAATAAGTTGTCAAAGGCCTGTAAGAATCGCTCTGTCACCAGCATGTGGTTTTTTTTAACATAATTATTTAAGCCGAACTGGAGGCAGTGAGTGCCGTGCTACAGCATGGTAAATCAAAATGGGTATTTCCCTGCCTCACTGACTCCAGACCAATTTGTACGCTTTGCCTGATTCAGTTATATTCTCTGTGTGAACCTGTGCCGGACATGAGAAACACTAGGCTTTCACTCTCGCCTGCTCTCAGCCTCACAAATCAAGTGAAGTAGAAAAGATCATGTCCATAATGCTGTTATTGACGAGACCTATTGTGCTGAGAGCAAAACTGAAGGAAGGGCGGG
Source organism: Ictalurus furcatus (assembly GCF_023375685.1). Taxonomy (NCBI): domain Eukaryota; kingdom Metazoa; phylum Chordata; class Actinopteri; order Siluriformes; family Ictaluridae; genus Ictalurus; species Ictalurus furcatus. Next base: position 8,903,058 of record NC_071267.1, read on the forward strand.
GCTGGAAATTCCTGCTAGCAGATCCGATTGGCCACTACTTTCCAAGTGCATTGATGCCATATCTGAGTCCTTGTATAAACTGCAGGCTTATATTATCCCTGAAAACCAATAAATCCATCCATGGTGGTTTTCCAAATGCCTGCTAAGTATATAAAAAAAAAAAAAAAGAAAAGAAAAACGTGGGAGTGAGAGACAGTTTGTAAGGGGAATAAAAATTGTGTTGCTATTTTCACACGGATAACAAAATGATTACAGAGGGGATGAAAGAGCTGTTTGAATTTTTCTCTTGAAGTGTCATATTTCGACACATTTCAGCGCTGCTACCCGGCACATATTCATTTCTGCCGTGCATGAAATGAGTAATCGGCTGTGGTGTGGAGACAAAGAGAGCTGTTGTAGGGGCTGACTGTTTTTCCAGTGGCATGCCTAGCTCATCTGTCTGGAATGTTGTGTAATTTAAAAGCCCTCTCCTGATAATTGATTGTGCATTGTACAAGAGAGAAGATGAAATGGAATTCCGTGTTTGAGGCAGAGCCAGCTCAGAAGGCTGGAGAAGGCAGGGAGGGGAAGGAAAAAAAAAAAAGAAAAAAAAAAACATTTAATATTTCAACCAAAGTTACACATCTAAAATGTAGCAGAAATTCTGAGAGGCAGACGCTGGGATTTGTCTCTTGGCTCGAATGCCATTTGAATACAAATATACGCCTGCTGCTATGGTAAGAATCAGAACATTGTCTGTCAATTCAGTACTTCCTCCATTACTAAAGACAATCAGGGCTTTTGATTGAAACATACGCTGCCAAAAGGCAGTCACACCCCATTAGAACTGTGTAATCTGGGCTGTTAGTCGCTAGCCTGTAAGACCCCCATTTGACATTGTATTAAGTGCATGTCAGAACATAGCCTCCAGGGCAAGAGACTCAATGATCCTGCAGGTCACGGTTCCTCAGCGTTACAATGCTCAATACACTCGATACGCATCACTTTTATTAGGAAAACCGGCACACCTGCACATTTGTGTAATTGTCCAATCATAGAGCAGCAGAGCAATGCATAAAATCATGTCAACAGGTCAACAGCCTTAGTTAATGTTCATATCAAACATCAGAATAAGGGAAAAATGTGATCTCGGTGACTTTTACAGTGGCATGGTTGTTCCCACAGGATGGGGTGGTTTGAGTATTTCAGAAACTGCTGATCTACTGGGATTTTCACACACACACACACACACACACACACACACACACACACAACAGTCTCTAGAGTTTGCACAGAATGGTAACCTCTTACCCTGAAAAGATGGAGTGCTGTATTACAAGCAAAATATGCTTTAACGGAATATTAGTTCAGGGATGTACACACTTATGCAACCGTTTGCAAGCATTTCTGTTTGTTTTTCCACTTGACTTTTGTTGGTTGCTATATCACAATAAGGTGGAAAAGATCTGACATGATTTATTTTGGTTTCTTTCTTTATTTATTTATTTTTTTTTACATCACAAAGACCTACAATTTTAACAAGGGCGTGTAAGGTGAATAGACGGATGAGGCAGCATTTCACCGGACTGCGGTCAAGCATTTATGCCCTTATTCCCCCACTGACACTGGAACGGAATGGAAGAGTGGGGCTTGCGTTTTAGCATGTGTGTGCTCCTTTAGAAATATTAGCCTGGGGAACACAGCTGACATTATAGCACTGCTATTGGATGTGAAAGTCTGAAAGGAGCAGCTCTGTTATGTCACTTACATTGCTCTGAATAGATTTCATATTTTATCCTCAAAATAAGAAGATTTGGTGGTTGATTTGGTCCAACATGGCCTGCGGGCGATTGTTTTTTCTCTTCATTCGTTTCCCTTTCGAAGGGGAATCCTCTAGGGCCAGCTGTTATTAAGTATAGGCTCTGTTGTAGATTATAGTCATATCAACTAGCTTTCAATAATTCATACAACTCATGTTATTGCAAGGAGTTCAACGCTGTCCATTTGTAACTTGGTGTGGGTTATTTGTGGTGCAGCACAGAAATGCGCTGAACTAAGTTTTCCTGGAAGGGCTTCTTCCAAGAGATCGTTTGTAAGAGTTTTGATGGTGGTATTTGCATTAAGTGCACACTGTAGCTGGAGTGTGCTACTTCAGTACCCAGATCAGTACTAACCGTGTCCATCCATATTTGTGTCTATAGGATGCAGAGGACATAAAGGACAAGGAACAGCTTCAGGAAGAACTGATGGTGAAGCAAGAGGCACAGCAGTCCCAAGTTTCAGCCCGGATAGATGGCGAGGCAATGAGTCCCAACGCAGAGGATGGGGCCGTGCAGCTGGTCCTCCAGGAGGAGGAGACGAAACCAGTGCTCAAGAAATCCTGGGATGGTGGTCCACATGAAGCAATCAAACATGCATCGCTTCCACAGGATGGCATGCCACTCAAATCTGAGGACTCCGAAGTGTTCCCCATTGCTGCGTCTATGCCACTACGGCACTCCCACCCCCTTCCCAACTGTTACACACAGGACCAGTGGCAGCATGAGAGAGCAGAATACAAGGCACCTTCATACACCCTGGGAAAGACAGAACAGGCTGGTGTAAAAGACAGCCAAAACCATGTAGGAATGGTGCTACCCACCTTGAAACAAAGACCTCTGCACTCCCTCTCCGTACCAGAGATCCCAACAGAGAGGGCTGAACTCCCCACCAAGGAGGAGAGCTTCTGCTACAATCCACTCTTGTATCCTAGGAGCAACCCTGGTATCATGTCCCCCCTAGCTAAGAAGAAGATGCTGTCACAAGTAAGTGGCACTGGCTTGGCCAGCAATTTCCCCTATGGTCCACCTCCCCCATTAGTCAACAAAAAGGCATCAAGCAGCAGTACAGAAGAAACCGCTTCTGAGCAACCGGGACCCCAGGTCCCTTCCTCTACAGGTGAGGCAAGTGTCATGATCAAGCGTCCGTCTGTCATCCAGCATGCTCAGAGTTTCAAGCCTCGCGAGGACAGAAGACCTGCTATTGAAACCTCGCATAGGGAGGTGTGTGGTGAGAGGGAGATATACCCTTCTGAACAACCCCAGCGTCAGCCTCTTCACCACTCACAGCCCAGCCCTACAGGAGAACCCTACATTGTGAGAACCAATCTTCATTCCAGTGTGGAGAAATCCAGTGAGGTACCTCGCCCTGGGCAGGTGCCAAGTTTCCTGGGTGATTTCTGCTCCTCACCACACCTGCACAGCCTCTACCGACAGGCAGAGCACCATCTAAGCAAGGAACAGCTAACCAAGTACCTAAACAGAGAGACTTACTCACGGGACTGTGAAACTGCACATGGTTTCCCTCAGAGTCAGCATCCTGACAGTGGAAGTCTGACTTACTCGCCCCGTCTGAATCCAAAAGAGAAAGGCCCTCCTAGTGAAAAGGTCACAGAGGAGCAACCAACAGATCTGAGTCTCCCAAAACCCTCTTCACACAAATTGCCCCACTCCACTTCATCTCTGTGCAGCCTCTCACATTCCATGATGCAGCAGGACATTAAAAACACTCCTCTTTTTCAGGCAGGTAGCAGTCAAAGTTCAAGCCTGGACTATCACCCCAGAGCCTGTCGTGTTCCTCCTATGACTGTGTCCACTCCAAAAAAGGTGGTTGAACCCCAGCTCAAAGCACACAGTGGCCGAGGAGAAGAGACAGTTAGCTACAAGATAGACGAACTGGCTCGGCCTATCCTAAGCACCAAAAGTAGCCCACAGAATGTTGGTGCGGCACGGCCACTTAAACGTAATCTAGAGGAGTTGGAGAACGGACCAACCGAGAAGAAGATTCGGGCTGTGACCCCCATGCACTGCTCCACGCCTAGAGATGTCCCGGTTAAAGTGCGGACCCCAGAGCCTGACAATGAATCCATGAAGCCGGCTGAGCCGGCACACGCGGTGCACATCAACAGCTATGCTGCTGAGGGACACAAGTTCCCAATGCACTCCTCCATCTTCCCAGGACTGTATCCTGGGGCATTTGTTTCTCAGGTTCAGGAAATGTGTGACAGCCTGGGCCCTCATGCCCCCCCTGGTTATTCGCATCCACTGCAGTACTTGAAGAACCAGGCTGTCATCTCACCACTCATGCCCCAGTTCGCCATCCATTCCATAATGATGCAGAGACAGTTCTTGGCCCAGGCGGCCAATCCAGCCCACCTGTACAGGCACCCAATGGGGACTTCATATGGAGACATTCTCCATCATGGCCTTTACCCCATGACAGCCCTCAATCCTCAGCCAGCTTTCAGTCCCCCACAGCTCTCCTCAGTTCATCCTAGCACCAAACTCTCTTAAAAAGAACCAGACATTCCGCTAGCTAGAGTGGCCTTGCCCACACTCCTGACTCGAATCCAAACGGTCCCTATTCCCAATAAGCATGGCTATGCCATCGACTACACAGCTAGCGGCATTAGATGCTTTTATTTTAGGAGCAGTGTTTCTGTTATTTGTCCTTTTGCCACTCAAGTTTATGATTTGCACATTTCTTTGAACATGGGCCAGCTGAGCTGATTGTGTCTTGTTCGCACAGCGCTGTTTGCAGGTATCAGTTGTCTAGTTTCAATGATGTTGCTTCGGCAAAGGTATGTACCGATGGAAGAGCAGGAACTCTCACTGAAGATCTGAGTGTCCGGTGGATCTAAACAAGTGACAAATCAGTGCAATCACAGTAATGCTTTTTCAATCAATCTGTAGAACTCTGATGTGAAACACTATTGATGACAAAATTTACAGGAGAAGCTGCCTGGTGAACTATTGTATGTTTGCATATTAATCCTTACTGTGCATTCTTTTCTTTTTTTTTCTTTTCTTTTTCTTTTTTTTTTTTTTTTAATGTATCCGTGTGGTAGCTTAGTGTTTCAAGCCTGCAGGGGGTTAAACTACTAAGATCTGAATATTGCTCCATTTACAAGAACCACAAGAGACCTGAACATTGCAGTTGGTTGTATTACACAGCTACATGTAAATAAATCTAACTAAGCTTTCCTTGAAACAATCTTAACCTTTGACAATAAAATGTGAGTTAGGTTTCACACGCTTTTCTGACCACCCATCCGCTGGCATCCCCTTGAGTTCTTCTCACATTTAGTAAAGTTCCCACCCATTTGCCAGGGCAAAGTGGAATGTGTTTGTCAAATGTAGGACCGAGGTGCTTGTACATAACCTTAGCTAACTGAAAAACACTTTGTATTATATTCACTGGCTACGGTAATTTCTGACTGCGCTGAACCACAAGTTCTAAAAATGGGATCGGATCACTTTGCTCAAGACGGGATGAAGCTTCAGGACTACTTTGGTGTCAGAAAGTGGCTTTTGTCTTTGCAGACACACATTTGTGATCACAGTTTACTCAGAGCAATTCTTTTCAAGAGTTTTACCAGAGATATACCAGGCTACACTCGGGGATGTGGGGGTGGTGTGTTTGGGGTGGGGGGCGGGGTTTTAGGAGCACTTACTGAAGCACACACAAAAGGACCCTGCTGAAAGACGTTTAGCAGTGGATGTCAAAATTAGCTTCAAATATTCTGCAAAGAAGTGTTACGGCAGCGATCAGTTCTTAAAAGCTGTGTAAAATGTGTAACACCCCCCCCCCCCCCCCCCAAAAAAAAAAAAAGGTTGTCATTTAAAAAAAAAAAAGTTACAATTTCTTTGCACAATGACTTTATTAAAAGTACCAATACAATTTGAAAGTGACACAATCTTCTTAGGATTTTGTTTGTTTGTTTGTTTGTTTGTTTCTTTCTGTATTAGTAGGGAAAATTAAACTTAAAAGTTCAAGAAATGTATTTACTCCAGCTGTTTGGAGTAGCACTCAAGGTTGCTATGTAACATTTTTAATGAGAAATAAACCATTTTATAAGTTGAAGATGTCTACACTTTATCTAATTATGTACTGCATCCCTAATGAACATGGTGTACCTTTCAAGCACAATTGCAGTCAAGACCGCCTGAAAAACAACCCAGGATTGTTTTGCTTTGCACAGCTTGCCTTTAATCTATACACAGGCCCTGATTTACTAAGATCCCAAATAACACACTCTAATTGGCGTGCGCACTGGGATAGATTGTGCGTCGTTGCAATGAATAATTAGAAAATTGTATGTATATTAGTGTTTTTCTATGTGCTTGTTGTTCTCGAAAGATGCGGCGAGATCTCTCGGAGATTCTCCGAAGAATAAAGTCGAATCTCAAACGCGACATAATTGCGTGTCCAGTATAACACGGATAAAAGGCTGTGAGATTCGCTGAGAGAGAGAGAGAAAAAAGAAGCAATATCAATGCAAAATAAAACCGTGGATATTATTTTCATACGATCCACGTGATGAAAAACTCTTTTCTCGGGCTTCTATGTAAACTAAATGAATAAACTATACTGCGATAATATTAAAAGCCATCATTTTAAGAAACATTCTGAGCGTTTTCATATACTGTATAATGGAGTAATAACGATGACCCTTAAAACTTGAACCATGGGAAAGGGACCGCTGCAAACATAATACCTGCTCTTCAGTCATACTAATTTGCATACATTTAGGATTAATCTGTTAATATATTAGTCCATTTGCATGTACACCGCCCTATATTTCCCTCGCATTTTTTTTTTTGGCAGAAAGGCCCCCAAATTGCATATTCATTAAGGTAAGCATGCAAAACCGGACAACATGTGCGTTTATGCTCTGCAGCATTCTTAGTAAATCAGTTTGCATATCTGTTGATTTGTGTTTCTACACACACTCTTCAGTATATACCACACATAGAGCATGGAAGACTGTTTAAAATGGTATTATTTTTAGAAGCATTCACAGGAAGAGAAAGTCACCTCTGGCTTAGCATTATAGCATATTCACCCACACACTAGAAGAACCCTGTACCAGAGCACATCTGCTCTAGTTTACCGTGTTCATTATAACCGTAATGAGCGCTGGGAATTTCGAGGCCCCCCATAATTAGAATGTTTGTCAGGAACACTTAAAGTGTCTCTTTTCAGTGTTAAATTGTCACAACCAGCTGCACTTTTGGAGGGTAGACTTCAGACCTTGGCTGCTCCAGGTTCTAACTCTTCTCGATGTGCTGCTAATAGCTCCTCCCTTGTGACACGCTTGTCTGTGCTCTTATTTAAATCTTTGGCTGTTTGCAGCAGCGACGTTGGAAGTACACTACGCTGGGTAAACAGTATGATGGTTTTAAATGCCCTTCTTGTTGCTCATGAAATGCTCATTCCACAAGGCCCTCAGCAAACTACAGAGATGGTAACGATATGTTAATGACACTTTTTTTCTAAAATTGTTACCTCACGTTGATAAATATTGTAATCGTCTTGCCGAGTGTTCTTTTTTTTTTTCTTCTTTTGGTTCTGCTACAATATATCGTGTCTTGTTTAAGATCACACCATGGCAAACTGGTACTTCTGGTTCGCAATGTCACACACGGCATGTTTTAATAAGAGGCATGTAGCCAGGCCACAGCAAATATGATCAGTTTTCAATTTTGGATTTATTCGTATGGCGCTTTTTACAATGGACGTTGTCTCAAAGTGGCTTTACAGAAACGTATAAACACAGGATACAGATTTTAAGTGTGTGAATTTATCCCAATTGAGCAAGGAAAAACTCACTAAGATGATATGAGGAAGAAACCTTGAGAGGATCCAGACTCAGAAGGGAACCCGTCCTCATCTGCGTCACACCGGATAGTGTGAAAGTAAAAGGAAGATGCTAAGGTGTTTAGTTTAGACAATTTAGGTGTAAAGTTCTCTTAATAATGTGTTTAATATTTCGAGAGCATGCCAGCCTTGAAACAGAGACACTTCATTAAAATGTGACACACACTACAGTACAGTATTAAAATTTCCCCCGTTTCCCTAGCTTTCGATGCGCCCTCTAGTGGTGGACTTCATTTTAGTCGAAGGTTCAACAGCTTAATTACAGGCTGCCTGTTTGCGTGTGAGTTACTGCAGAGGCCCAGCGTCTTTGTTTCAGAGTTATGTGACCATAACATGCTTGCGATAGATGACAGAAACCAATAATCAGCCAAGCGTGTAAAAGAATTGTAGAGAGAGTCAACCAACTGAAAGCAGCAAGCACACACTAGTGATCTTATAAATCTCCTCCAAACACCATGAGGTGGAGAGAGTGGGGTCAGCTGAAACTTAAAAATATTCCACATCATTTACATTTGTCTGTTAGCTATTCATACTAAAGCAGTACAGTTTTTGTTTCGTGCTAATATCAGAGGATATATCGAATGAAATCAAAATCAAGGGACACCATTTAGCTGCACTCTGTTTGCTAAAAAGCTTGTTCTTAAATGGGTGCATAAATAGGCACCACATGACACACATATGTCAAATCATTTGAATAACAAGTGCTCGGGCCACAAAACATTTCCAGGAAGGAAGCCATTTTTTTTTCAAACAAGTGGAACCTCTTTTGTGCTTCATTGAACTAAATAGCACTGTTACAACCGACCCACACTTGCAACCATCTTGAAATTTGAACTGCTAGCATTGCTAACCACCAATCATGCTAACTCATAGTCAGCTAACCCTGACTAGCTTGTTTTTTGGTTTTATTTACACACAGAAATGAACACGATTCAAAGTGTTTTTCAGATGCTAAAAATGACTCGAAATCGGACTTTTTAATGATAAATACTTAAAGACACGCCTCAACCAACTCCCGAGTATACACATGAGGAGGTCAGTGAGCCGGATAGCGCTGAAGCGCTAAAGCGCTGCTGCATCTATCTTTCTACTGTATGTAGAGATAACGTCCCATTGGTGCCACCATTAGCGGGTGGGTGATGGAGAAACCCATTAGGCAACGTATGAGCTTTAAACTACAAATCGGATATTTCGAATTTCCTTAGAAAATAAATGTTAGCTTCCATGTTAATTATATAGATTAATATGCAAGTCATTCAAGCGAGGATTTTTTTTCTTTTTTTTAAACCTTTTATAGCATTTTTGTATCGTCGTGTTCCGTAATGTGCACTTTTGTAGTGGTAAAAAAAAAAAATAAAAAGGAAATGTCCTTGTTCTCTATACCCCTGCAGTAAGCATATCTCTTACACACACACAAGCTGTGTGTAAAGTCTGCAAAGAAGGAATGAGAGAGAGAGAGAGAGACTGTGTTTGTTTGAGTGAGCATTAAAATAAGAGCCGCAGTTTCGTTTGCGTGGGAAACGAGGTCACTGTGGTGAACCCACATCTCAGACTTGCACTAGAGCCCACCTGTAATATACATTTTTAGTCATCACCTGATGTATGTCTATTACACAGACATCTCTATGACTACATTTTCTCTCCTCATTCTTTTCTTCCTGTCATTTTTCGCTTATTTTCTAAGTAATGACTCAATGAACTCCTCAACCTGTATCACTGTATTACTGCAATTAATACATTTTCCTCTCTATGGAAAAAAAAAATAAAAGAAAATTAGAGGCTTTATAATGTAGACGCATCAAACTTTTCCTTTAGCTGCTAGGCGGTGTGGCCAAAAGTATGTGGACACCTGATTAATCACATATGTGCTTGTTGAACATTCTATTCCAACTTTCATACGATAACCTCCACTTTTCTGGGAATGCCTTCCACTAGTTTTTTTTTCGAGCGTGCTCACTCAGCCACAAGAGCATCAGTGAGGTCAGGCTCTGATGTCTGGTAAAGAGGTCTGGGTGTTTCCGTTCATCCCAAAGGTGTTCAGTGCGGTTGAGGTCAGGGTTCTGTTCTTCCACTCCAACGTTGGCACATCATGTCTTCATGGAGCTCGCTTTGTGCACAGGGGCATTGTCATATGCTGGAACAGTTTGGGGGAAAACCTCATTTGGGGGGGGAATGCCAATCCAAACAAATCGCCTAAAAATGCACAATAATCAATGTGGAGTGATTCAACCCAGTGGGAGTAAGAGTTAAATAATCTTACTCAAGTGCCAGTGCAGTTCTTGTGATCTGTGTTAGATGGTTTTTCGGACCCATTGAGCAGAAAATGACCTCTTTGAATAATAATAATAATAATAATAATGTACTTTACATTGTAAGGATGGTAAATACTGTGAAAGAATCTACTTTCATTAGTGAATAAAAAAAATTGTGGAGTGTGAAAGCTGAAGATAATCATCAGTCCACCTCTGTAAGCAATTTTCAACAAAACTAGCCAAGAGATTGAGTAGCAGCGACATCTACAGACTGAGACAAGACATTACAGATTGCAGAACTGCATACATCAGCTTGGAAACATCACACTACACTGCCTCTGGGGAAAAACAGACAGCAAAGGCAAGTCCAAAAGCAGCATAATTTCAGCCAGTGAAGTCATTCATTAACTGCGGTATGATTGTATCAGCATGTTCGTGGAGGAAAGGGAGGAAAAGCGTAGGATGAAAACATTCAAAACAACCACAGCGTGCTTTGTGAAAAGCAACTGAATTGGATGACATTACTATGGTTACAGTGCAGTCTTATGCATGATTTACTGGATTTGTGTCCGTATAAAATTAAGAAGCTGTGTTGTACTGCACTGGCTGGAATGAGGTCAACTTTAGTGTGTGAAGCAGAACTCCTGAAGGCCCCAGTGGATTTGGCCTTTGCTAGTTAGCTATTTGTCCAACATGGGTCCAATACACAATACAGTTGTTGTAGACACACACTGCAGATTGTGACACACTACTGTGTTTGCATGATGGCCCAGCTGCTCGCATTAGGTCTGCACTCAGCAGCTGTGCTGTCATAATCTGCTGGCTTGTGCAATACTGCACCAACTATTCATCAGCAGTGCTGATCTCCCAATTGTCTTTATTCAGTATTAATTCCTCCAGATGTAGAGAAAATGAGGCAAGTTTAGCTTCTCAAGTACACTGCTCTGCTCTTTCGAAAGACCTTTGTTTAGCTGAAGGGGTCTGCGACTGTTTGTGGATTAAACAAAATATTTTTAAAAAATGATCCAGAACAGCTGCTGCCATCAAGATTTTCAGGGCAGGCGCAAATTTATTTATAAAAAATTTTTTTTCACTTTAAAACCATCAAAAGAGTCAAAATCCCATACTCAGACTGTTATTAAAAGCCACCTATCAGCCGGATTTAGCCATGCCAGTGAAAGTGCAACTTCACCACGATGGCTTGGCTTGTGCAAGAGCAAAAGTATGTTTTCTAATGAAGAGCCTGCGCGGAGTGGAAGGCATTCAGCGAGTACTGACTCGCAGAACCACAGGAAAACCGCCAGGCAGGAAAAATAAGCTCATGGGGAATGCCAGATGTATTTTGCACAAAAATAGCCAAGACTTTAACAAGGCCAGTAAATCTATCAAGGAGCATTTGAGGCCCAGGGAATATGACATTCATGCTGAAAATTGCTTTTTTTTGGTTTTCCCCTTCTCATAAAAATGATAAATGTTGCCTTTATTTGGCGTTTATGCTACAGTATGTGATAAGACTGACTTTGAACAGGCATTGTGAAATCAAATGAAATACGCCCGTTGTCTTCTATCGGTGAAGTTTACATTGTAACTGTATATATTTCTGGATATTGCTTGCATATTTTGAAATCACAGCCAATCACACTCTTCATCTATTATTATCGGTAGTACTAAGGCCTGTGTTCAGGTTTGTGATACACTGATGTGGTGTGCTCATCACCAGCATCGCTTCTGTCCTGCATGAGTGCAGTACATAACGTATTTATCCAGATGTTACATGTGCAGGGGGTCTGTGCAGCTGGGCACAGTAGTAAGCCAGATCCCATAACCTTGGGATATCCTAAAAGTCAATACTTTCTGTTCTTCCTGCCTCACTGTGCCAACGTAAGTATGTGCTACGTAGTAGAGGTTAGTGTTTATAGAGCTGGGCTCTTGACTCTGTGATGGAGGGGACGTGACCTCAATCTTCATGAGCTCACTGTTTGGGTCAGACACCAACCTGAGCCTAGCATAGGCAGAGGAGAATGTGATGTATGAACTCATGCTGAACTAGAACAATACCAAAAGGCTTTCTGGTACAAGAAGAAGCAAAACAACCTGGAGGGAAATGAAAGTATCGGTAGCAGAGATGTGCAGATAAACAGAAAAGTGCAGCAGTATGTGTGTATATATAGCTGCTGTACCTGGAAGTGGTAGAACGGTGTAAGAGTGTGCTGTATTTCCCGTGTTAAGAAGCAGAACGTAGCTGTTATGTAAAATGTTTTTTTTGACTGCATGCCAAATGCCCTTATAGCTCCCCTTGATAACTCAGTGTGGTAGAGAATAAGTGTGAGTTCTTGGTCAAGGGCATAGTCAGAGAGTCACTGTGCAGCAAAATAATATTAATAGCCTCCAGTCTCTGACACCCTGTCCTCGCTTTAATGCAGCAAATTTGCTAACAATGTACAAACAGATTAGATTTGGCTCACCTTGGTGCAGTAGAAGAAAAAACTGAAACTCGCATACCTTGTCTTCTATCTGTACTCATTTTAGATCCTTATATAGTATTTCTTTCACGTTCTCATTTAAAGAGCACCTATTATGGTTTTGAAACGTGCCTAATTTTGTTTTAAAGGTCTCATACAATAGATTTACACGCATACGCGGTCAAAAAACACTTTAACGTGCTCATAATTTAAACTGCAGCATTACCTCTTTTCCGCCAGTGTCACAAACGACTCCGTTCTAAAGGATTCATTCTAAACTCCGCCTTTCAGAGAGCATACTCTGCTCTGATTGGTCAGATGTCCCAGTCTGTTGTGATTGGTCTACCGCTGTCAGCGAGCAGCTGATGAAGATCAGAAGCGGGTTTTTTGTTACACACCTACGTAGGTTAGTACAGGAAGTAAGTCTGGAATCACTAACGAATCATTTCAGCTGTTCAGAATCGATTCCTTCTTTTGCGAGTCAATAACTCCGTTTGTCCGACACTTTGATTTTTGAAACTTTGCAGACGTTTTTTCATTCACAAACAGCTCTATAACGCACTACATGAAAGGTCATATCTGAAAAACCATAATAGGTGCGTTTTAACACAGAGTATTAATTTCAGGTCCAACGTGTAAGAATTAGAGTACCACTGTGATCATGTAATCATTTGATGAATATTTGGATATCAGTGCGTTAGTACTCCGTTTCAGGAGCTGAGGACACTTAATGTCTGTTAGACAAATATGTGTTTTGGTTTCACACACCGATCACAGGGTACTGAACGCTGTAGATGGGTAAATTGTATTCTGCGTTATTGAACGCAGCTGCATTCAGATCACGTCTGATTCGTATTATTGCTTCTGCTATATCAGTGCGCACACTCAGAGAGTCATTCTGCACCATTTGATACAGGCAAAGGAAATAATCTCGGTCTAATGCACCAAATTCCATGCCAAATTTACAAACAGATTTGTTAGTAGGCTGAAGTGATACCGCAGTCAGTGTACTGAGGGAAAAAATTCAAAAAGGATCTGATAATAATTGTATAGTATTTACTATATTTAGGGGTTTTTTTTACTGATACTACATGTCTGCAGTAAATTTACCGATAAAGAGCTTACACTCAAGTTGCTAGAAGACATAGATAACTGCAGCATATTTAACATACACAGACGGATATTTACATAACAGGTTCGTACAAGAATTTATTGTTCCTTGGTCTTGGTCAGTCGTTCAAACTGCAGGAACAAGAACACTGTCCGATTTAACCACCCGTATGTATGCTAGTCGGGGCGCACTGGCTTAGTGCTTAGTGGTTAGCACGTTCGCCTCACACCTCCAGGGTCAGGGGTTCGATTCCCGCCGTGGCCCTGTGCGTGCGGAGTTTGCATGTTCTCCCCGTGCTGCCGGTGTTTCCTCCGGGTACTCCGGTTTCCTCCCCCAGTCCAAAGACATGCATGGTAGGCTGATTGGTGTGTCCAAAGTGTCCGTAGTATGAATGGGTGTGTGAGTGTGTATGTGATTGTGCCCTGCGATGGACTGGCACCCTGTCCAGGGTGTACCCCGCCTTGTGCCCGATGCTTCCTGGGATAGGCTCCAGGTTTCCCCGTGACCCTGAAAAGGAGGATGGATGTCATGTACCTTTCTGGGCTGTTTCAAATGCTTGAATCACATGGTGTGCTAATAAAACTTGTAAATGAACTGGAGAAGATGAAAGAAGCTCGTTTCATCTCTGCTGTTATACTGTAGTATCGCCTTTATCTGTTAGTTTAGCTGTGGAGGACTCGACTGTTCAGTGTCCTTTCCAAACGCTGCACAAACATGATCTGCATGGAAGAGTCATCAGAAGGAAACCTTACCTGTGAGATCATTACAAAAGTGAACGTCTGATATATGCAAAACAATTCCTTTTGAAACATGCGCTGTGGACTGATTAAATAAACAATTGCGTTTATCCTTCCGTTAAGTGAGTCATAACATGTGCATGCCACATAGATGATGTTCGCTTCAGTGTATTACAGTATTTGATTTCAGTGTATTCTTCAAATAAATGCTTATTTGTGGTAAATTATTAAGTAAGTTATTTCTTCTTCTTCTCCTTCTTCTTTTCAGAAGAATTTCCTTTGAAGTACAAGTGCTTCAGCTTCCTCTTTCCTCTGTTGCTCCATTTTCTGCTCAATAATTCTGTCTGGATGCAGGCTCCTCTACTTCAGCATCCCACACTATGTACCTAATGCTTTTAACAGTTGAGTCATCAAGGAAAAATGGAAAATATCAGTTTATATGTTTGTTTTCCCCCCCCCCTGCTATATGTAGTGTGAGATCGGAATGGTGATATGTGGGATGGGCGGTCCGAATCCCTGCCAAACTGATAAACGGTTTGATAATTCAATCACCAGTGTTGACTCAAGGTGTTGGCAACGAATCTTTTGTAAACGTACCTTTGAATTAAATCGGACTGGATCAACCAGCGCTTTTGGACACACACACAAACACACACACTAAAAGTATTTAGGCTTATATATTATATCTTTATTCATATCAGTCATATAATAAGCACTCATGTGTGTAACCTCAAAGCTTAGAAAGCTAACAGACTGAATGATAAAATGTTAAATAGAGCTATTGAACTGTCTTCAGTACAAGATTCTACCATCTGGTTCCACTTCAGAAATGATATGAAACTACAAATGGGGTGCGAGTGACATTTAAAAGTCAAACACTGCAATGTAACGTGGGAATGAAAGCTGCTTCTAATACAGGTTTACAGACTGCAGCAGGCTGATCGCACCAGATAAAAACGATGTTTCCCCTCCTTACAAGCTGCCCAATCCTTATAAAGTGTATTCCGACGCTCTGTAAAAGAAAAATGTACTGTTGTTGTAAAGTTTTCCATGCAGTAATGTGGACTGACATATGGAACCAATCATGAGGAATCCCAAAGGGCCACTGGGTGGAGGAAGGAGGGGGAGGGGGGAGGAGTGGGATGGGGTGGGGGGTGGAGGGGGGGGGCATCTCATAATCTAAAAGACTGAAACAAAGGCACTGTATCGCAGTACTGGGATGGACTGCGAGGAAACTCGAGACTGGGAAATGTGTTGGAATGGATTGTGGTATTCTGGAAGCATAAATAACGTCACACCCCAATCCTGCTTTTGAAACATTATCCCAAAACCCTCTAAATGCAGCTTTTCGTCAGTCAGGGACGTCCCAATGGAGAACATCGTGAAATTAGAGTCACTGGTCATAAAGGGTATTATAGGCTGTACACACATACACACACACACACACACACACACACACAGTTGACTTATTATCCTTGTGAGAACCTTCTACTGACATAATTATTAATGTAGTTAATTACACCTAAATCTAATCCTACCTATAACCTCAGTAAAAGGAAACATTTGAGCTCTTTTAGTTTTTTTTGTTTGTATGTTTTTAAATAAAAGCTTCAGTTTTTCTCATGGGGACCAGCCACAAGATCAACACTGTCAGATATTCCTATCCCTGGTCCCCTCCAAGACACACACACACACACACACACACACTGCATAGACTCAGCTGCCTCATTTTCCTGTCTACTGTCATATTATCTAAAACACAGCACTGAATTATCCGAACGTTTCTTGCTGTCAACCCGTCATCTAAATCATTTTAAGTATTACATATTCTGTATGCGCTCTATCAATACATGGCCCATTCTGCAGAGTTATGTCATTCCACTTCACTGCAGTCTGCCAGCATGAACGTAGCGGTAGGATATTAAACACAGCACGCAGCAGTCATGCTGTAAGGCATTGTTCACTATACACTTGCCATTGACAGCATTATTAGACGTAAACATGTGGAACAATTCGAATAAAATGCTCATATGTGGACTCAGAAGAAGAAGAAGAAGAAGAAGGAAAAAAAAAAAGAACAGTGTGCAATTACTGTTATTTGTGTAATTCCCCTTAAGGGCTTGGGCTTTGGCTCTTGGATCTGATGCATGTGGTCTGGAAAGCGTTCTCTGTTCACTCCCTCGAATTCATGGAAAAAAAGTCAAGCAGCCAAAAACACTTATTCTTTGTTATTACCTCGCCTTTCATCCAGGCGTCTGTTTGCCCCCCTCCCCCAACCCCACAAAAAAATTCCCTGTTCTTTATTAGTGACTGCGGGAACAAGGGAAATGATTTACCATTATTTTGTCGGATTTTCAGGTGACCCTGTGCATGAGCTTCACTTTGGTTATTGAGTTTGTTTTGGCTCTCCGGATAATTAGATCAAGCTCTGTTAGACACATGTTTCAAGCTTGGACTATTATTTGTCTTGTGTCGGTGTGTATTATGGCTTGTGGGGCTTGTGGTTCACTGGAAATGAAAACGCCATCATTCCACTTATTAGTATGTATTAGGACTGGTCTTTTTCTCAAATATTTTCAAAGCCGGTGTATGACTGGATTGATTTGTTTTTCTGCTACCCACTCATATGTATGTGCAGGTAAAGCCGGTCGTTTGAAGCGAGCCAGTAAGCGGAAATGGGGGGGGGGGGGGGGGGAAACCACACACACACACACACACACACACACACACACACACACACAAAAACAACATTGAGTCACGGCCGGGCTCTTTTACAAGCTGCTCATTCAGCAGCACCGGACGTGAAGTGTTTTCCCACACTGTACATCACAATGCCATCTATTATCACGCCTCCCTTTGAGCATGGAGTAGATAGACGCATAGACAGCTAAGGTACACTCCCCCCCCCCCCCCCCCCCCCCCCCAACACCACCACCACCATCCTTTCTCAATGTTCCTGTACCTTTTAAAGAGGGTCACTTTCAAAGATTTAGATTTCTAAAAACTTTCAGGAGAGTGGCCGTAGTGTCACGTCCTCAGCTTTTTTTTTTTTTTTTATATAGATTTGAACAGAAAAGAGAGCAGAATGAGAGGGGAAGAAGGTCCTTGTGTACAGTTGAATATAACAGAAATGGCATTGAACAAGGCCTGTTGGAAATGTCATGAATTAATGAATGTGTTGTCAGTTTGTGCTCTTTCATATTGGCTTGGCCGGACATCTGAGGAGGCCGCAGCACCATCTGAGCCTTTCTGTCTTTGCTTACTCCACAATACTGAATGGGTGTTGGAATAAATAGCACTCTTTAGCTCTGTGCACCGACGACCCCCCCCCCCCCCCCCCCCCCAACTCATTTTGCCCTCTGCTTCACTCAAAAGCCTTTTTAGATATGATCAGAAGCCTATAGGATGGTAGCAGAAGGTTAGGAGTTCAAACCCCAGGAGTGTCACTATTGAGTCCTTGATATTCTTTTCTTCTTCCTAGAACTGGATTCGTTTTTTTTTGTTTTTTTTTTGCATAATCTGATTGAAATGCCTGATGATGATGATGATAAGACGAGGCCAACCTGATCCAAGCTCCAAGTTTCCAACTTAAATTCCTAAATTGTTCACAAATGTGAACATTTCCTTTCCGCTAAGCACGAACATCTAGCAGATGTTCATCTCCCCAGTGGTATGGCCTGCTCCAATATCACTTAAACGCGCTATCCAAACAGAAAACTTAAGACAGAATCCATGAAACATTATAGCTCTGCGCTCTCTAAATCCATGATTTATTAGACCCTGAAGGCTCACGGCTGTGGGTTTGAGGGCGGTGTTGGGAGGCAGGCTGCGGGTATCTCGTATGGACTCCATCAGGTTCCCACAGCAGTTAAACAAACCACAAAGTATAGATATACCCACAGCTCCGTGGACGAGGCAATGGCTTTTCACAGCACCGCCACAGGAATGTCCCACTTTAACACCAACGATCCCTATTAACGTAAACCGGCTTATTTTATATCATTTTCTATTGACACTGAGGAAAGTGAATTTGGCAGTTCTTTTGATGATATTACTTGTTAACATGTGCTGTGAGTGTCGACCTATGGATTGATTCTTTCACATTTGTCATTTTAAAGATCCTGTGAATAATACAGTAACCAGGATGTGAAACTGCGACTGAACAGGTTATGACTCGTGTTCTCGGCTGCCTGGGGTGCGTGGCATAAATCACTTCATTTCACTGTTCATATAATTAGGATTGAAGCTGTGTTGGCAGGTCATGCCGCCAACGCTGTGTGTCGCATCACTGAACGCGTCATTGCTCAGGCATATGCGGATGGGTGTGTCTCTTATTTAATGCCATTTGACCTAGTTACATAATTCACTTACTGACAAAAAAAAACATCCATAACCTTTTATTATGTTTTGAGCTGCTTCCAATAGTGCATTCAGCGGCATGTTTCAGGATTAGATATTCATATTTATAGTGTTTATGGTACATGACCCATGAACTCAATATAAGAATGATTACTCCTTATGGGAACAGTGAGTGCCTTCTTCTTGGCACAAAAAAGCTATAAAAAAAAAGAAAAAAAAAAAAGATCTGAGCAATCTGTCGAGGTTAGATAACCAAAACAAGGTGTGTATGGGCTGAATGATAGCATCCTGTTAGCGTTTAACAACTGATTGCAGTTGGATTGTAATAACATGTTTGTAATCTTGTATGAATAAAATGGCTTAAATGATTTGTGATGTGCGATACACACTACCCATGTGGTGAGTGACTCCGGAAAAATGGATTCGATTCAACTCGATTCATGTGTCCTTATGATCAACAACACAGTGCCTTCTATGATAAGTTACGTCTGTATATAATCTGATCATTTTCTCCTCAAATGGCCATAATAATAATAATAATAATAATAATAATAATAATAATAATAATAATAAAGCATTAATTGATATACACAATAACATCTAGATTTTCTCTTTTTTGAACAAACCAGTAGATGTCACTATAAGTACATTAAAGTCAGCTAGACATACAGGCAAAGTAAATCCAGTTTTAATCGCAGGCTTAGTACTATTTCATTATGTCCATAGTCCATATCATAGTCCAATCTAACATGTCATGTCATGTCATAGCTACACTCTTACAACCGTAAGGCTGCTTCATTTGCCCCATTATTAGGGGAGTCCTTAAAAATTATAAATCTGTATAACAGAGTGTTTCAATGTTATAAATGGAACGAAGGGAAACTAAACAGAAACATTTTTTTTGCAAACTAAGTACTATTGGTACCCCCCCCCCCCCCCCCCCCCCATAAATAAATAAATAAATAAATAAAAATGTAGGGTATTTGGGAATGTTGGGGAACAATGATCTAAGCATCACCACACTGCTTCTGGTTGGTTGGTCAGTCCTTGTCATGAAGTGCAACACTCAAAAAGCCTTTTATTATTACATTTGTTTTGTTCTTTAAATCTATGGTGCTCAAACTGGGATGCAGAGACCCCCTCCAGGGGTTCATGAAACATAGCCAGGAACCACAGCACAACCCTTCTCAAAGATATTCAACTTTATTAAAGATAATAAACAAATAACATCTGGAATCTAGTGATCATTTTCATCAAAAAAAAAAAAAAATCCAAAGAGTCCTTTAAGTAGAAAAATCTGCAAACATTTAGATAATATTTTTCCATTTAATAATTAAATGGGAAAATATATGTGCACATACAGTATGAGTGATGCGGTTGGCTGGAAATGAATTTCAAATATTCGGTGAACTTTTCACCACTGTGAACACATTTCGCACCACTGTATTTATTATTATTTATTCTTTTTTCTCGTGGACACATTCTAATGACAGTCACCTTATGATCGTCACCTGCACTACAACCTCTTTACTTACTTTTGTTGCTACTCTGCATCTTACTTTATTCTTAATGAATTTGTTTCCTAAGTATGGCTACTGTAATTTGTGTTCTCTATGCATATGCATTTCCCTTAGGGATCAATAAAGTGCTCTATCTATCTGTCTGTCTGTCTCTCTATCTGTCTGTCTGTCTGTCTGTCTACTGAGGGGGTCTACGATTTTTAAGGCGACCCAGACTATTAAAAAAAGTTAGAGAACTGCTGCTTTAAATCATATTACATACAATCGAAAAATCTTGTCTTGCATCCAACTGATGTACCTATACAGTATGTTGTTTCAGACAAAAGGACAAGTCAACCTTCAGTCCTGAACTGGCAAACCCTTCGAGTGTTATCAGAATGCATGCATTAAACTAAGCTCTAGACTCGACCTGATAAGTGCTGCTGAGAGAGCGATCAGGCTAATGGGACAGTCACCGTGAATAACCTTGATACACAAAGCCTGTGAGCTTATCTGCTGCTCATGAAGGCACAAGGGTGCCCTCTTCTTTTGGTCCATTACTGAGGAGTGGGAGGTAGGAGTGAAACAAAAGGAGCTGGTAAAGGTGCCATTATCCTGGTATGGATCGTAGTGAATCCAGAGACTATCCCAGGAAAACTCTGTGTGAGGTGGGAACACATCTTGAATTACAGGACACCATGCAAACACACTCAATTCACACTTAGTCACCAGTCCACCTGCTGGGATGTTTTGGAGAGGTAGAAGGAAACCAGAGAACCCAGACGAAGATAAAGACAAACAAAAAAAGAGAAAAGATTTTGTTTCCACTGTCTTTGATGAACTCTGATATGAGTAGTGACCAAATAAAATAGAACTTGCTTGTATAGATGTGTTTTCTGTTGCTGTACTGTTACTCATTAGGGTCGATGTGTGTATGAGTGTCATTTAGCAAGTTGTCAAATTCCACAAATGAATCATTGGACTTGAAATGAATCGTAGGACTCTTCAAGAATTTACTTTTTTTTTTTTTTTTTTCCCCCCCTTTTCAGCAAATCATCAATAAGAAGCGTTGCTTAACTTTCACAAAATGTTTTTTTTGTTTTGTTTTCACCACAGGATTTCAAATCTTGTAACTATTTTCAGGTCATTTTAAATTCTTTATTATAAAAAAAAATCTGTATTCGTTGCTCTCTAGCAAGACATATACAATATCATGGAATCTTATACTGAAACTGAGTTAAGATTCTAAAACTGTGTTTCCCTCATGTTTTATATTATTATTTGACCTACATTAAAAAAAAAAACTAAAAATAAAAAATATATAACAATAAAATAACAATACAATTTTTGTATATTGTAATGATTTTTATAACAAGCGAATGAATAAATATAACTAATTCTTGGTATTAATATTAGAAAAATGACACAAGGGTTCATGGTATAAGGACATTAATGTATAAAATATAGATGGGGCTCTTACCATGAGTATGGTAATAAATGTCATAATTTAATCAAATTCAATAAATATTTTGTTAATAATATTGATATTAGCTCATTTAAATTGACAAAAATGAGTTTAGCAGCCCTACTTTGCAACTATAAAGTTTTCCCTCTTAATAATAATAAATTTGGTAGCATTCTCCAGATTCCTTCCACCTCTCAAAAACACGCATGTAGGTGGACTGGCTTCACTAAACTGCCCTTAGGTGTTACGGTGTCTGTGCATGGTGCCTTGCAATGGACTGGCGTTCCAATCCAGGGTGGCTCCAATCCTGCCTTCCTGTCCAGTGTTCCTGGGGTATGCTCCAGATCCACCACAACCCTGACCAGGATAAAGCAGTTGCTGAAGACGAATGGATGAATAAATAAAATGATATGAGGGTTAAACTCTTGAGTCGAGTAAATACTTTCCACAATGGAAATTCTATATAAATACATGGCATGGAATAAGATTACTGATTTGGTCTGTCATGCAAAAAAAGATTCTGAACTTCCTTTTTTATAACCACTTCCTCTTTATAAAATATTCAGTGCTCATTTTTTGTAAATAGTGTTTTGGAAACATCTTCAGCAGGGTGGGCTGTGTTGTTCACAACGGTGTGACTGTCATGGTTACTGAGGTTACTCTTGTTTATCTCTAATCTCACTGTGCTGGTAGACCAGCGGTGTACCTTTAGCTTAAATATAGTAAAGAGAATGTTTGGTGTGTATATTTGTATTACCAGTTTGAAATAATTTTGCAGTGTGGCGGGGTGCATAATCCTGCTGAAAGAGGCCACTGAAAGAGTACTTGGTCTGCAACAATGTTTAGGTAGGTGGTACGTGTCAAAGTAACATCTACATGAAAGCCCAAAGTTTCACAGTCTCATTTCTGTCATAGACAGCGCTAACCGTTTCAGCTCTTCTGTGAGATTGAACCAGACGAGCTAGCCTTCGCTCCCCATGAGCATCAATAATCCTTGTGCGCATCATGACCCTGTCGCCGGTTCACCGGTTGTCCTTCCTTGGACCACTTTTGGTAGGTACTAACCACTGCATACCGGGAACACCCTACAAGACCTGCCCATTTTGGAGAAGCTCTGATGCAGTAGTCTAGCCATCACAATCTGGCCCTTGTTAAAGTCACTCAGATCCTTACACTTGCCCATTTTTCCTGCTTCCAACACATCACCTTTGAGAACTGACTGTACACTTGCTGCCTAATCTATCCCACCTCTTTACAGGTGCCAATGTAACGAGATAATCAACGTTATTCACGTCACCTGTCAGTGGTTTTAATGTTATGGCTGATCGGTGTATCTAACAAATAAATGCCTCAAGTGTTCAGCAAGAAAGTCCTTTTTCCTTTAAGAGTATAATATCGGACTCTTTCACTCCTGTTTGCTGTTCACACCATCATTCTATCACTCTTTCTCTCTGCTTGTGTGATCGCCAGCTTTCGTCTCTTACCATCGAATCAGATTTCTTTCATGATCTAAAATTTAGACGGTAACGATTATTGATGTATCTGAACTGGCGTATGACGTCTACTCGCAAATTTCCCCCAGTTCTGAAATGACACAGCACTGACTGTGAGTTTCTATTACAGGGGTGTCAGGGGGACTCACCGCAGTTCTGGAACATTGCATTAAAGTATAAAGTATTTATTTGTGTCATAAGTTATTTGAATCATTTTAACAACTAATTCTGTGTACTGTACATAACCCAATAACATTTTATTGGAGTCACATCAATAATTTGACAGTACCTACATTCTAACTACGCAGGGACTACTTATTCTAAAGTGTCATTTGGTACTGTGCAAAATGTGTGCTTATTATAATATGCTAACACAACAGAATCAGCACCCCTCATAATGTAGGTAATCCCACATATCCTGGTCTTATTTAATCAGGGTACACTTAGGAAATGTACCGGTGTTAATGCACACGTCTTTTGTGAGATGCACTGCTGTGATCAATCTAAAAATTACATATTCTCAGTAGTTATGTTATAGTTGCATGCATAATTGTTAACGTAACTGCATAGATATTAGAGACATTAATATAAAATAGGATTAGGTGAATTGTTGAATGGAAGACGATTGATGATTGTAATAATAATGCTATTAAAATATTATTACTCTCATTCCTGGGTTATTCGTTTCAGTGTTTTGTAGGGTTTCATGGCCTGATAGGCCTACAGTAAGGATAAGGCTCTGGGTTACTGATTAGAAGGTTATGCGTTCAAACCGTGACACTGCAAACTGTCACTCTGAGGGTCTTGAGCAAGACCTTTAACCCTGTGTGCCCCACCGGTATCGCTAACAATCTAATATGTGCAGAGAAAGGAATTCCAAATGCATATGTGACAAAAAAAAAAGCTGTCTTTTATTTTTCCTACTAAGGAAAGCCAGACTTTTCATTGTGTATAAAAGCTGTCCCATGTCTCAAACATTTCATTCATGCATTCATTCATCTTTATTTAATGCTTTATCGTGGTCAGGGTCATGGTGGATCGGAAGCTAATCCCAGGAACACTGGCCGTGAGGCAGGAATACACCCCGGATGGGATCCCAGTCCATCGCTGGTCACCATGCACGCACACATTAACACCCTCGTTCACACCTCGGAGAAATTTTGTGTAGACAATTCACCTACCTGTATCTTTCTGGGAGGTGGAGGAAATCGGAAAACCCGGATTAAACCCAGCCGGGGTACGAGGAGAACATGCACAGAACTCAGGATAGAAAACCCTGGAGCTGTGAGGCGGCAGTGTTGCACCGTTGCACCCCAGTGCCGCCATCTTATGTGTTTCATAGAGCAAAACTCTCTACTTATTAGTCTAACAGTTATTAGAAAATAGTAGACAAACTGCACAGTCATTAACGTCCATGGCTTTACAAAAGCATAAAATATAATAAGTGAGAGTTTCTCATTTCTCAAAGGGCTGATATGACAGTAATAAGTATAGACATTTAACTTTAAAAAAAAAAAAAAAACCTTTTAAGTATTCTTTAAAATAGTATAGACAATAGTATAGGCATATAATAAGTGAATAATCTATAATGTCTCTGCAGTCTCTCTGTTAATACAAACTTTTGGTAATTCAGAGTTTGGACCAGAAGGTGGCACTACTTGATAACATTATGAATAAAAACTCAGCTGTGCCGCTTCAAATACAAAAGTTTTCAGCACCTATTGCTTTTGCGCTGTGCTACATATTGGATAAACTATATTTTAATGCCTTATTAATTACAGCCATTTAAAACAAAATTAATTATAATTTTATACCAAAATATTTAGTGTGCTAGATTTCACAGATGTTAATAACTGGTCATAAATGAAATGCTGAAATCAAATGGTGAAATGTTAAAATGTTAATAATGAAAACAAAAAAACAAACAATATAATAGATTAAAATCGTGCATTTCTCGTTCTGAAGGTGATATATTCATTCATATAATCTTATAACTTGCATGGTCAGCCTTTGCCTTTATAACCACCTGCAAAATGTTTGTATCCCCAGAAAAGCTTTAAATTCTCTCAGCTTTAATGTTTGCTCCCAAATCTCTGGCTTCCTCCAATCAGGTCTGGAGACTGAAAAGGTCATGGAACAACTTTGTTATTTCATTCGTCTTCAGTAACTGCATTCTCCTGGTCCGTGTGACAGTGGGTCCAGGAACACTGGGCACAAGGCGGAGTCACAACAACAATAAGAGCCCAGTCCATCACAGGGCACCACACATACACACACACCTAAGGACAATTTAGAAGCAGTCTTTATTTGTCACATATACTTTACAGCACAGTGAAATTTTCGCATATCCCAGTTTGTTAGGAAGCTGGGGTCAGAGCCCTGATATGGGGCCCCTGGAGCAGGTAGGGGCAAGGGCCTTGCTCAACAGCCCAACAGTGGCAGCTTTGTAGTGCTTGGGCTTGAATCCCCAACCTTCTGATCAGTAACCCAGAGAGAGCATTAACCATTGAGCCACCACTCTGTTACACCCCATTTTTCCATTTTACTGCCCACCACTCACTTTACAATGAAACTATCCACCTACAAGCATGTTTTTTGTAGGAGATGGGAGGAAACTGATTACTTTACCTGAGATTGTGGTCTCTGTTGCCCCCGGCTTATTGAGTACGTGCTTGAGTACCAACTTCACTAAGTTCTGTTCCAAATGAGACTTCAACCTTCTGCAATGCAATAAATCAGATAAATACTATAAAGCAACAAGCTAGAGAAGGCCCTGTACATGCTACTGAGGTCAGTCTCCCTCATTTGCGAAAACATACATGAAATAAGGTATGTTAATAGACAAGCTCTTGCGTTCTCTACACAGTGTATAGATCTCACATGTTAATGGCAGGCCCCTTAGTTTGTTAGCCTGTCATTAACCTCACTAGTCCTTCACGGCACAGTGTGAGCCGAACAAGCAGGCTTACAGATCAGTCGAATTTCCTGCACAAGAGCTCTCTGCAACGCATACACTGTTCTCAGAACTGTCCTTAACTCCCTTTGAGGGCTCTGTGTCAAGCACACACTCCTACGAAGGCCCATTGTGAGCTCATGTTTTCCGTTAGGAAACCGAACGCACCCATCTCATCTCTGAAGAGGCCCTCAGATAATTAGCACTAGCATGGCTAACTGAAGCCTAGTGAAAAGGACAGGCGTTCATCAAGATCTGGGACAATGTCTGACGTACACACTGATCCTTGAGAGAAGACCAGCAGTATCAAGTCTTCATAGCACTGTGCTAATGAGGCACACGTTTGATGAGCACCTGAATCAACCAGGCAGCTGTAGCTTTGTCTGCCTTTCCAGCTTAGATGGCCAATTAGAGTGGATGTAAATTCTTGTGATCAGTATCCATGGGACGTTTGAGCAGTTGTCACATATACCAGAGCTTATATCACTTTTAAACAGCATTCATTACCAGGGCTATAATCAGGATCAACATTTTAGTGAGGTTCTCACATTGCAGAAATGTGAGCACAGCAACTGTTCATTTCTAATCTCTGTTATGTTATACGTCCATTCCTCCATAAACTGCTCTGGCTTCATTTTTATTGAGTGAAATACACACATTAAATCATACATTTAAAAAATGCCATATACATCAGCTAATATTACTGCGATCAGCTAACATTACTGCAGTCAGCTAGCATTACTATGATCAGCTAACATTACTGCAGTCAGCTAGCATTACTATGATCAGCTAGCATTGCTATGATCAGCTAGCATTACTATGATGAGCTAACATCACAGCAGTCATCTAGCATTACTGTGATCAGCTAACATTACTGCAATCAGATAGCATTACTATGATTAGCTAACATTACTACAATCAGCTAGCACTGCTATGATTACCTAACATTACTACAGTCATCTAGCATTACTATGATTTGCTAACATTACTGCAGTCAGGTAGCATTACTATGATTAGCTAACATTACTGCAATCAGCTAGCATTACTATGATTAGCTAACATTACTGCAGTCCACTAGCATTACTATGATTAGCTAACATTACTGCAGTCAGCTAGCATTACTATGCCCAGCTAACATTACTGCAGTCAGCTAGCATTACTTTGATCAGCCAACATTACTGCAATCAGCTAGCATTACTATGATCAGCTAGCATTGCTATGATCAGCTAGCATTATTATGATCAGCTAGCATTGCTATGATCAGCTAGCATTACTATGATGAGCTAACATCACAGCAGTCAGCTAGCATTACTGTGATCAGCTAACAATACTGCAATCAGATAGCATTACTATGATTAGCTAACATTACTACAATCAGCTAGCACTGATATGATTACCTAACATTACTACAGTCATCTAGCATTACTATGATTTGCTAACATTACTGCAGTCAGATAGCATTACTATGATTAGCTAACATTACTGCAGTCAGATAGCATTACTATGATTAGGTAACATTACTGCAGTCAGATATCATTACTATGATTAGCTAACATTACTGCAGTCAGATAGCATTACTATGATTAGGTAACATTACTGCAATCAGCTAGCATTACTATGATCAGCTAGCACTGCTATGATCAGCTAGCATTACTATGATGAGCTAACATCACAGCAGTCAGCTATCATTACTGTGATCAGCTGCATTAGTGCAATCACAGGTGACTGCTTCAAGACTACTATCAGAGCAAATTAATCAACAACTTCTGACCAATCAGATTCGAGAAGTCAGCAGCTATACTAAATATACTACCTAAATGTTTGACTTTTTTTTCATAAAATATTTCAATCCAAAAACCCAGGAGCTCATATTCTCAACCCGCAATGTGTTCAATCTCATGAGTAACTACTGTAACCGCCACAATGTTGACCCCCATCGCCCCCATATGCATATAAAACATATCAAATAAGCCAATTCTGCATTTTACTCTAAAAAAAAACCAAAAAAAAAAAAAAAAACCAAAACAAAGCATTAACAATTAATAGATAGTCTGTAATTTGTTCGCTTTAAAACATCTGCTTTGTTTGACCCTGAAAGTGGAATGGCAGTCGCATGGATGTTTCAGTCGTGAGAACTCGGATGATTAAGTGCTGGGATATGGTTCAGTCTAAACAGTTGTAAATACACTTTTTAAATTAAAAAGGAGCCTGCGGGCCTGCAGTCTCTGCTGGCAGCAGTTTCCTGTGTACTTACCCTGGAGGAAAGCCAGTATAGTAAAGTTAAAGCACAGTAAACAGTCAAACAGTTTCATTTTCAGTGTATTTGCCTAAAACACATCACTACTGCTATTAACTTGAACTTAAAATGGATTTCATTGTTAAACAGGACTAAAAGCTCATTGCAACTCTGCTAAAAACACATTTTCATAATTATTCTCACTATTTGTTTTGTTTTTTTCTATTGTCACTTACCAAATCCCACTGACTGGCCAGCTCTACTCATACAACAGCTACCAAACAAGAAGGGTTAAAGCTAACACGGAGACACCTGAAGCCAGCCAGCTACATCTTTTAAAACGGCACACTCAGAGGAAAGAACTGTCTGCCCTCTTCTACATACATGAGCTCACAGACACCCACAATTGCCTAGTGTCACTGTGATTGACACGGGATAGAAGGTATACCATCCCTCTCACCCAAAGAGTATGGCCAGTTTTGCTCCCTCGTCTCCCTGCCACGGATGACTGTGGCATTGTTGGGGTTGGA
The DNA here is from genome assembly GCF_023375685.1 of Ictalurus furcatus. Taxonomy (NCBI): domain Eukaryota; kingdom Metazoa; phylum Chordata; class Actinopteri; order Siluriformes; family Ictaluridae; genus Ictalurus; species Ictalurus furcatus. Next base: position 8,931,832 of record NC_071267.1, read on the forward strand.
ACGATAATGATTCTCTTTCTATTTTTCTTCTTAGCTGGGCTGGACGAATGGATCATGGATGGATCAGCTAGCCCTCTGGACAAGTGAAAGCTGCCTAGTCCCATGCTTTGGTTACTTCATTGACTAAGGCTGAGAATGGTAGCGAACATAATGTTATAATGTATTGCAAGCTAGTTAGCATTATACATTTCGGCTATGAGAATGGTCTCCAGTCCGCTCAATGCATTCGAAATGTATTATTTTAATCTGTCCGGCATTTTCTCTCAACATGTTTAAACTGCCTGTGCTGACGTAATTTCCGCTGAAAAAGGGAGTCAGGGTGTGACATATCGACTGGCCCCTTCCCCTTTTTTAAATAGCCAATAGCATTTAGCTTACCTCACAGACAGGACCTATACAACTGTTGGGGACACTTCAGATTCTAGAGAGCATTTGTTTGGACAAAAATCTGACGAGAAGCTGAAGTGCAGAATGATGTTATCAAAATAGTGGTAGAGAGTGGCTGTACTTTTTGAATGCATATATCTTCTAAAAGCAAATTTTGTCATTGTTTTGGAGCGCACTAGCTTATAAATAACCTTAAGGTTAACATATTCATACTAAAAGCCACAAAACCTCCATTTTTATTTCATGGTGACTTTAAGCACTAGGTGACTGTGTGCTGTACATATATATATAAAACAGATTTATGCGGCTGTTTATGTTGCTTGGTTTCATCAGTATTTTAACATGCATGTCTCCATATCATCCTTGCATGTTATCTCTTTTTACTAGAAGCCAAAAAAAAATAGAATTTCCGCCTATTTTGGAGGTTCCTGTGTTCAGAATTGAATTTATTTGTGATGTCACACTCTATACTAATGGCTCATATATTTATTGTCAAAAAAGCTTTTAGCAGTGCTGTCTGTCTTTCTCTCTGTACCAATGTTGTTGTGGAGAGGTTTGAATTGTTTGCCCAGTGGGGGCTCATACTCCTCCTTTTTTCCATTACCCTGCTCACCCACCAGCAGCTTGAGTCATGATACTCTACACACAGAAACCCAACAGTGTCCTGATTAATCTTATGACAGACTTGTGGTGATAAAATAATTCAGTGTTTATACTCATTGAAGTCAATTTCCATTCCACCAGAGGAACGGAACCCCAGTGTACTGCAAGAGAGGGCTAATTAATCCACCTACTAAAAACCATTCTCCTGCCAACTGGATCGCACATCAGATAACGTATTGGAATAGATTTTGGGAATCAGTACATGTAGCACGAGCTATAGTTCAGCATCAAGTTGCATCACACACCATGAAGTGCAATTTCTTTCAAAATACATGCTAAATGAAAACTTTTGTTTTGGGAAAGTCAATAAGGATTAGGGTTTTTTTTTTTCTTTGTCTAGCTGTTGTGCAAAGAAATAAAAAATAAAAACCCAGACATGAAATCTGCTTGTCCAAGGCACCTGAGCTATTGACTTGTCCAGCCCTGTTTTTGTAACATGCACAGTATAAGATGAAGTGTTATGGAGAATATCTTGCTGCTTTGTTGGCATCAATCAAAGTATTTAAGCTGTTGCTGTGTTATTGTATACAGACTTACAGTACATATATTACAGTTGTAGAAGGATGCTCGGACAGTTACATTTAATCACTGTTTCCTTTGAGTGACCATTAATAAACATCCATACTGTATAAACAGCGCAAAGGGATCAAATTGGAGGGTAAAAGTGTTTCAGGGACTTCGCAAAGAGATAGGTTTCTGAGCCAGGGTAAATAAACCGACTGAGATATGAACTGCTTTCCAACACTATGACCTGGAAAGGCCTTGCTCCTTAGTAGAATAGACAGACACAAAAGACAGACAGATCAGAAAAGCAAATATTTTCAACATTCATATGAGACATTGCAGCCTTGGTGACACGTAAAAACCAAACAGCCCCTCTAACTTTTGTGGTTTCTTCGATGTTGGTTTGTAACATTGACCTGAGATCAGTTCCTGTGGCCTAAACTCTCCTGCAGAACTCAGACAGGTGAAAAAGACCTGAGTCCTTTACTGCTGAGGACTCAGTGTACTTGCATGCTGTGTGGGCATTACTGTGACGTTCTGTCTAACACTGAAAAGTTCAAAGCGTAGGAACAACAGTAGAAAGTCGTTTGAGCATTAGAAATCTGCGTGACCATCAACAGGATGCTGAAGGGAAAAAACAAGCTAGGCATGCTAACAGATTCTCTCCACTTCTCTGTTATTAGAACATAATGTCATTCAGGTGATTTCCGTGGTTATTATTGCTATTTACCATAAATAAAACACTAAGCAACATGATGTGAGAAAGGCAAATAAGTGATTGTGAGGGTGGAAAAATCACTTTGGGGACACCAGAGCATGAACGCATGAGTTCTGAAGCAACTCTGCTTCCTGCATATACCCAGTGGAGCTATCTGTCTCAGCCTGGGACAATGCACTCTCTTACACTGCATGCTAAAATGCACGATATGCATCTTCAACTGACATCCCTGATGATTTTAAAGCATTTTTTCCCGTTTAGAGATCATTTAAAATTTACTCAAAGAAATATTAACATAAATATTTCAGGGTCCTCTGCTCAGGTTAGTTTCTGTGTAGAGTTTCTGTGCATGTTCTCCCTGTGTTCACATGGGTTTCCTCCAGGTTTCCAGTTTCTTCCCACTGTCCAAATACATGCTAATAGGTGGATTGGTTATGTTAAATTTCCCCTACGTGTGAATGAGTGTGTGAAAGCGGTGCCTTGTGATGGACTGGCTTCCAGTAGGCTCTGGATCCACTGTGACCCTGATCAGGTAAAAGTGTTTACTGAAGATGATGAATTATCCATGCATCCAACCATCCATCCATCCATCCATCCATGTTCCATAGCGCTTATCCTACAGGTCGCGGGGAGCCTGGAGTCTATCCCTGGGAACTCGGAGCACAAGGCAGGGGACACCCTGCACACATATTCACACACCCATTCACACACTACGGACAATTTGGGAATGCAAATCAGCCTACAACACACGTCTTTGGACTGGGGGAGTAAACCGGAGTACCCAGAGGAAACCCCCCGAAGCACGGGGAGAACATGAAAACTCCACACATACAGGGCGGAGGTGGGGGAATCGAACCCCCAATCTCGGAGGTGTGATGCAAACATGCTAATCAATAAGCCACCATTTTATTATTATTATTATTATTATTATTATTATTATTATTATTATTATTGGTCATCATTCATTTTCCACTTGAATTGATTCAAAAGTGTATTTCGAAGTGCTGAAATGTATATTTGCTCACATTACATTGCTGATGCTTGCCTACAAATCCAGAAATAGACGTCAGAGGTAGGATGTAAGTAATGTCCTAATGTCCTTGTCTGGTTTTTTAAGTATCTGTACTTTACTTGAGTTTTTAATTCGCCTAATACTTCTGACTTTTAATTTCAAAAGAAAAATCTCTACTCTAATCGTATATTTGTAAAGTCATAAGGTGACTAGCATCAGACAGCATGAAGGAGTCAATCGAACGAATCTAAACTTTAACAGATGTGACAGCAAAGATACCTAACCAATCAAATCTATTATAATAATTACTGTCATCTCTCAGCCCACCTGGCACCAACAACCATGCCACAGTGCTGAGATAATATTTTTTCCCATTCTGATGTTTGTTGTGAAAAAAAATATGCTGTTAGACAGATATAAGCTGATGTCCCATGGGACATCCCAGGAAGTAACATCAGTGTGTGGTTTGTGTCAGGTGTCCTGTATCAGGTCTTTTTTTATATATAATTTTACTTTCACACTTGTAGTCAGTTTAAGAGTTTATAAATTTCTACTTTAACTTTAGTGAAGACTTTGAAACTGTATGTAAGATTCTACCGGAGTATTTATTCAAATGAGTAACTGTACTTTTACTTGATTAAATAATAATAAAGTAAATACCCTGCTGAAAAAAACAGTAGAATCCCTCATAGAAATTGTAATGGTTTTAATGGAAACTGTAATGGTCCCTGTGGGTCTCTGCTGGTAATTTGTTGCCTTCTATTGGTACCAGGTTATGTGTAGTGGATACCATTAAGGATCTACATCCTTAATATGTATTACTATGTAATGGAAACCTTTACCAAAAGGTTAACAGCTGATGGTTTGTAATGGTATTTGTAATGGAAACCATTAGAATTTCTGTGATGGATTATATTGGGTTGCTTTTCAGCAGGGTAATTATAATCATTATTTCAGTTATCACCTCTGCTATACACTGAGCTATACATTTGAGCCATGAGTACAGCTCAGCTTGACACGCCATAAAACTCCCCATCTGTCCAAACGATTGAGTCTCATACTGTCTTTCAACATAAAGACCCAGAATAATCATGCATAACATTAAAATAATAATTATTACTATTTATTACTTGTTTCCTTGTGTATCAGGACTGACTTCTCTGTCTGATAGAAGTGAGGATTAGTACACAAACAGACAACAAACCATTTCCAAAACACAATATCAACCATGTGCCATAAATATAATTGTAAAAATGAATGGATGTTCAGAGCAGGACATAACATAAACATTCTCCAATCTGTAACTTATAATGTTACCTGAGTTAGCAGTTCTATAACAGCCAGTTTGAATAGAAATTATTGTTATTTTTGTCAGAAGATCACATCTCATTGAGATATATGTCCACCAAGACAGGGAAGGGGCGCTCAAAGAGTCTCAGAAGACTCAAGAAAACAACACTCATACATCAGAAGCATTCTCGGGGGAGGATCAAACCATTTTGTCACGGAAAAGAAAGTCTGTACTCCCCCCCTCTCTTCACCCACCTCAGCAGTGCTGTAAACTTGCCCTGATGAATTGGGCCACTTTCTCTGTAGTAGCGGTTTGAGGTAGAATGATCACTCATTTCACTATGATGACCAAACTCCATCAGAGACTGGAGTGTACTGAGATGAATCTCAAAGTCGACCTCACAGCGCACAGTTTCCACCTCACTGACCCAGAGCACAGCGTAGCTTTGAATGAAGGCAGGCCAATGCACTAAATGGGGGAAGTTAACATATTACTCTGTACTATTTATAGCTCACATGTCTGTACGGAAGCATTACTACACAGTACTGAGGAAATGTAACAATTCCACATTATGGGTCTTCAGATCATAATAAAAATCTTGCTTATTTCCCTTTTAGTCATTTATTACTTGCATATTCATTCCAGATAAACCAAAAGAAGTGCTTTATATGGACTTGATGGTGGAAAACTAAGTGATTGGCTTTCTTATAATGGGTGTACTGTATACAACATCATACACTATATATATATATATATATATATATATATATATATATATATATATATATATATATATATATATATATATACACGTATACACACACACACACACATACACACACACACACATATATATATATATATATATATATATATATATATATATATATAGGGCCATTTTAAGTGAGGAAAAGGAGGGATCAATTCTGGCTTTACTGGCAGAGTAAGCGTCGTGTTGCTTCAATCCTTAAAATTTCAAAGATGGTGGTTCATAAGAACAAGGCCAAGCAGCAGACATTGGGGACAACAAAGCTAAGACCGGCAGAGAGGTTGAAAACGACTCTCCACTGACCAGGGTGTCACTCAGCAACCAGGATGACATCAAGTGACCTACAAAAAAAATGGCAAACAGCAGCTGGGGTGAAATGAACGGCAAGGACGGTTCGAAATAGACTCCTAGGGGCAGGGTGGAAGTCGTGCAAAGCTAGAAAAAAGCCCTTCATCAATGAAAAGCAAAGAAGCACCAGGCTGAGGTTTGCAAAAGACCATAAGGATTGGACTGTAGAGGACTTCTTCTTTGATGAGTCTAATGTTCAGCTTTGCCCAACACCTGGTCATCTAATGGTTAGCCGGAGACCTGGAGAGGCCTACAAGCCACAGTGTCTCACACACACTGTGACATTTGATGGAGGATCGGTGATGATCTGAGGGTGCTTCAGCAAGGCTGGAATCGGGCAGATTTGTCTTTGTGAAGGACGCATGAATCAAGCCGCGTACAAGGTTGTCCTAGAAGAAAACTTGCTTCCTTCTGCTCTGACAATGTTCCCCAACTCTGAGGATTGCTTTTTCCAGCAGGACAATGCTGCATGCCACACAGCCAGGTCAATCAAGGTGTAGATGATGGACCACCAGATCAAGACCCTATCATTGCCAGCCCAATCTCCAGACCTGAACTCCATTGAAAACCTCTGTAATGTGATCAAGAGGAAGATGGATGGTCACAAGCCATCAAACAAAGCCGAGCTGCTTGAATTTTTGAGTGGAATAAAGTCACTGTGACTGGTGGAGAGCATGCCAAGACACATGAAAGCTGTGATTGAAAATCAGGGTTATTCCCCACACACACACACACGCATGGAACATCAGAGGATTATGATACATATGTGAGTATATAAACTCACTGGCCACTTTAATAGTAACACAGAATGGTGAAAAACTGAAAAACATCCAGTGAGTGGCAGTTCTGTGGGTGAAAAGGCCTTGTCCACTATCGTAGGGTTGGCGGTTCGATTCCCGGCCCATGTGACTCCATATGCTGAAGTGTCCTTGGGCAAGACACTGAACTTCGAGTTGCTCCCGATGGCAAGTTAGTGCCTTGCATGGCAGGTCTGCTACCATTGGTGTGTAGGTGTGTGTGAATGGGTAACTGAGACACAGTGTAAAGTGCTTTGGAACTGCTAAGGTTTAAAAAAAAAAAAAAGGCACTATATAAGTGCAGACCATTTACCATCTAATTTACATTGTATGGCATTTGGCAGACGTCCCTTATCCAGAGCAACTTACAGTACATTTATCTTATTTTTATAGGACTAATTAGTTGAGGGTTAAGGGCCTTGATCAAGGGCCCAGCAGTGGCAGCTTGGCAATTGTGACCTCACGACCTTCTGATCAGAAGTCCAATGTCTTAAGTACTCAGTTACCACTCAATAACCACTCTTTTCAACCATGGTGAGCAGAAAAGCATTTCAGGAAGCACAAGGCAGATGGCCTACAGCCTCAAAAGACCACTTCAGGTTCCAGTCCAGTCAGCCAAGATCAGGAATCTGAGGTGAACCTGAGACCAGGCTAACTGAAATTGGATAGTTGAAGATTGGAAAAAGACAAACTGATGTTTTTCAAATTGTCAAGTATCCCATTTCGCAACATTCTGTGCAAAGTCTAGCGACTGTTATAAATCACGAATATCCCAGTAGAGCTGCAGTTTCTGAAATACTCAAACAAGCCCACCTGGCACCAACAGCCATGCCGCAGTAAAAGTCACTGAGATAATATTTTTCCCATTCTGATGTTTGTTGTGAAAAAAACTTGCTGTTTGACAGATATAAGCTAATGTTCCACTGATTTGCTCACCTTTATATTTGCTCACATGTAGCTCTGTAGAGTTATAATATTGCTAGTGGTCAAAAAATGGGACCCGCAACAAGCACTAATAGAGATGCACTGGAAGAGGAATCATGCTGCTCCATGCTATGACATATGGAGAAGGAGCAGTGGGCAGGAAGTTTATTGACAGGATTGACAGTTTCATGGTTTCTGCACCAAATTGAGTTTCATTTATAATTGATATTTATTTGCACCAAATTGATATTTCATTTAAAAATATGTAATAGCAAAATTAATGATAATAATTTCCACAAACTAAGTCAGAATGTATGATGTATCGAACCATTTCTACTGCAAAGATTTGGAGGGGGAAATGGGGATTATAGAGTGGTTAAGGTCCGTATTATTAGAAATGTATGTGTATTACGGTGACCTTGTTTCTCCACACAAAAGGCTGATGCTTGAATTTTTTTTGTTGGCATTGATTCAGGTCTTTTTTATGGTTATTAAAATGTACTTGGACTGAAAATTTTCTGGCAACCTTCTGTCCGGCGAAGGAAAACACACCAGCTGTATGAAATACAATCCCAATTCTGAAAAAGTTGGGTCGCTTTGTAAAATGTAAATAAAAACAGAATGCAATGATTTGCAAATCTCATAAACCCATATGTTTATTTTCTTACAATAGAACATAGAAAAGATGTCAAATATTTAAACTGAGGAAGTGTACCATTTTAAGGAAAAAATAAGGTCATTTTGAATTTGATGGCCGAAAAAAAAAGGGGCAACAAAAGTCTGGAAAAGTAAGTGTTACTAAAAAGAAACAGCTGGAAGTTAATTGGTAACAGGTCAGTGATGTGATTGAGTATAAAAAAAAGTATCTTTGAGAGCCTTAGAGAGTCTTTCAGAAGTGAAGATGAGCAGAGGTTCAGGCATGATTCTGTAATGGAAATCACTGCATGGGCTCAGCAACACCTCCAGAACTCAGTGTCTGTGAACACAGTTCGCTGTGCTATCCACAAATGCTGGGTAAAGCTCTATCATGCAAAGAATAAGCCATATGTGAACATGAACCAGAAACGCTGCCGTCTTCTCTGGGCCAAAGCTCATTTAAAATGGACTGAGGCAAAGTGGAGAACTGTTCTGTGGTCAGACGAATCAAAATTTGAAATTCTTTTTGGAAACCATGGACGCCGCGTCCTCTAAAGTATAGAGGACTAAAGAGGAGCGGGACCATCCGGCTTTTCTCAGCATTCAGTTCAAAAGCCTGCATTTCTGATAGTATGGGGGTGCATTAGGGCCTATGAAATGGGCAGCTTGCACATCTGGAAAGGCATCATCAATTCTGAAAGGTCTATACAACTTTTAGAGCAACATCTGCTTCCATCCAGATTACATCCCATCTTTACTTCTGAGAGACTCCGTCTCTCTAAAACAGTTGTTTTCAAAGTGCCAGGGGCGCCCGGGGGGCCTCAACAATTTGGTGTGAAAAATAAATAAATACATGATTTTTTTCATGTGATTAAAGGCACAGGAGGAACTGATTGACATGACAAATTCATGGGATTTAAAAATGAAATTTGAGTCTGTTTTCCTTCCTAACTACTGGCTGCATGTAAGAAAAGACTATCCTGCCCTCGCTGAGAGGGCTCTGAAATGTCTTTTCCCTTATGCAACAACTTACTTGTGTGAGTCTGGCTTTTCCACTTAAAACAAAACACAGAGCACGTCCACATGTGGACAATGACATGCGTATGGCACTGACAGACATAGAGCCCAGGCTTGACAAACTGTGTCGGAGCCACCAAGCCCATCCCTCCCACTAGTATGTTTTCTCTTTCTCACTCTCAGACAACCACACACACACACACACACACACACAATCAATTCCTAATGTAATGTAATGTAAAGATGTAAGATGTAATTATTAATGAAAAAAAAGGGGATATATTCAGAAGTCTGTATTTTTAATGTGTTTTAAAGACATCTTGCAAAAGGGGGGCCTCGGTCAAATGTTAATGCCATTTGGGGGGCCTTGCCCTGGTAAAGTTTGGGAACCCCTGCTTTAAGATACTTTTTTTATACCCAATCATGTTACTGACCTGTTGCCAATTAACCACATCAGTTGCAAAATGCTCCTCCAGCTGTTTCTCTTTAGTAACACTTACTTTTCCAGCCTTTTGTTGCCCCCATCCCAACTTTTTTGAGACGTGTTGCAATCATCAAATTCTAAATTACCTTATTTTTTCCTTAAAATAGTACATTTCCTCAGTTTAAACATTTAATATGTTTTCTATGTTCTGTTGTGAATAACATATGGGTTTATGAGATTTGCAAATCATTGCATTCTGTTTTGATTTACATTTTACACACCGTCCCAACTTTTTTGGAATTGCGGTTGTACAGTTGAACAAAGCAGAACAAAGCAAGCCGCTAGAGTGTACGTTAGATGACTGTGTGTCATATGAGATTTTTGGCAACGTATTCTCATGAAGAAAAAAGAAGAATGGTTATACAAAAAATTAATATAAACATAATCCCCGGTAGTTATGGTAGAGAACCTGTAATATTATGGGGCTTTTTTTTCCCCCACCAAAGACCTTGGAAACTTTTATGCTTCTCAGTTATCTCAGAAAGGTTTTTACAAGGACAAAATACAAATAACATATCAGAAGATATATTAAAAATATAGCATAATGTTACAATTAAATGCCACATGATGTTACATAATGTCACAATAAAGACACAAATGTAATCTATGTGCCATATGTAGATTCCTGTTTTCATGTTAGAAATCATATTCTTTTCATCATGTCTTTTAATTTTACAATAATATTACATTTCCATTGTTTGCTTTGCAATCATGACAGCATTTTTTGCTTTGTTTTGTTTTTTTTAAACCATGGTGCAGTTAGTCATATTTGTCATAATCATAATTTTAGCAACATGTGCAGCTTCAGAAACAGCCTTAAAAGGGCAGCTTTTGACCTTTTGCGCTGAGAGTTCTGCCTGGCGGGTTTCAGATCCTTGTTTAGAGGCCTGTGGATTCCCCCTGACTGCTACGTGCCCTTCTGCTCTTTACTTGATTCCCTGCCCCCGCATTACCTCTTTGGGGCACTGAAAGATGCACCAAAATCCATGTTTGTATTGGTAGGTATATATTCTCTTCTTCACTCTCGTCTCTACTTTCTTTCTCTTTCTTTTTCTACCTGTGCTTTTGTGATCTCTCCCCGGCAATAAGCTCTTGAAAATCTTCTCTTTGATAAACGCTATTGTTGTTGTTGTTGTTTTTGCGCAGCTCCTAACACTTCAACCTTGATCCCCCTGTTTATGTGATAGGACACTTCCTGTGAATAACTTGAAAGAAGTGAAAAAAGATTCTTTGTGCCACAAACAAAAGTGAAACTGATATGTCTGATTTGAATCTTTCAGGGAAGTAAAGAGTTGCTACAGTTAATATGAAAAGGGAACATAGGGGAAAAAAATTGTGGACTTATGCCAAGTCAATTAAAATGTCAGAGCTTTAAGCAGCCTCATCAATTCAGCATTTAGGGAATTGCTCCATACCTCAGATTTCATCCCAACATTATTGCGTTAACGTTTACATACATCAATAATTTACCATAATTCACTTTTATCTGTATAGCAGTAATTACAGTGCTTTGTGGTTGAATATTACGTTAATATCCTGTTGGGTTTCCATCATACAAGTCATGAAACCTGATCACAGGATGTGCTTGGTGAAATGATGGACAAATTGTTCAGATGATCCTGGGACAATATAGAAGTATAAACCATGACTAATGAGAAGAGAACTAGTCAGTTTCATGTGAGGAGAACATAAAAAAGCCAAAAGTGGGTGGCTGGATAGATAGTGCTGAACGGATGGATATGGTATTGCGCAACCAATTTCTCCATTTTTGGTTGTTTTTCTCATTATTGCTCCAGTAGTGGTACAATAAGGAAGTGTAAAAGTATGGGAAGCTGTTAAGAGACACGTAATGAGCATTAGCTATCTTCTCATGGACCGTTAGAAAACATTTACCTCACACAATATTAATACACACACACACACACACACACACACACACACCTCCAGTGACAAAAAAATCGGTCGAATAAGCACATTGCCTACTCTGATATGATGACAGGAAATGATTCATCAGCTCAATGCTTTTCATACATATCTTATTCATGCATTTGTCCTGCCATTATTATATTTTTCTCTCTTTTTCCCTTAGCACACTGTTTGATTAGAGTCACGAAACATAGGACACTACATTGTTCCAAGTTCGAATCTGGTTTCTGGTAAACATCTTTTATTCTTCGACAGTTGCTCACGTTCAGTCTCGCATGAAGGCACTCATTATCACAAAAGCACACATACATGTATGCACAGAGTCTGACATGTTCTGCCTCATCAGTTGAAGGAAGTGAAAGCCCCTCGTGGGCAGCTGTAGCTGTCACTGTGTGCTATGCATCCTGTCGCAAGACTTCCAAACCTGGGATGGGAAAGCAATGCAGGGGAAAATGCCAGGAATGCTTCTGAGTGGCACAGAGGCATCAAGGGCCCACCGGTAGCCCTGTGAGCTGTCACTTACCGTGGCCGTGGATGGAAGGCCACCGGTCAGGGCAGCGTGCCCAGCAGACGGCAGCTGCCAGCTGGATGAGGTCCTTCATACGAAGGGTCCATTTCCATCTTGATCCCTGACAATAACCGGGAGACAGGACAAGGCCATCAGTCTCCATTACGGGGACAGTGTTTTCTCTCGCATCGGCCCTCTCTGTCGTGTTCTCCTCGAGATCTAAAGGAGATGCTGTCTCGTACATCATTTTCCTCACAAAGCTTGAAAGCCCCCTGTAGTGGCGAGATGGCTCCTTCCTGCCCACCAGCCCCTCCCTGCAACGTCGGTCCACCTTGACAGGGGCAGCTTCCGCTGACAAGGGGGAAATTAGCATAGCAATGGGGACCTCCTTAGGCCTGACAGGGACGGACATTGTAAGTGACACTGCAGCCCAGGCCACATCCAACAACAGTCCTTCCATCCAGTCAAGCCTCCACGCAATCGAACAGCCTCTGTAATGGCATCCAGGTACAGATACTTAATACAATCATGTTTATAAATCCTTAAGCATAATTCTTATTTCATAACAGCATTCATCACATAAAACATTACTGGTAGATGTTTGGAGCTACTCGAGTTCCTCAGCTGATGTTTTGCTGTTACGTATTTAATTATGCAACACGTCTGTACCGATATAGTTCAAATAAAGCCAGAATGAACCAGCCAAATCTATCAAATTTGGAAATATTAGTGGAAGAGAATGTTTTACCTTAGACCCATGTTCACTAAAAACAAAACTCTGGACCTCACATTCTCTCAGTACTTATGGAGGGGGCTGTATCACTCAGCCGTGGCCCAGCCTTAATAGTTGTCGTGGTTCTGCTCTGCAGATTGATTCGATAACATGTCTGTCTTCATCCAAAAATGATCGGTCCACATTGAATCTGGAGGCAAGACATTCACCAAGACTCATCCCTCTCACAGTGCTACTGTCAACACTGTGGCCCACTAAGTGATAAGAAAACCACCTACTACACCTTCCTCAGCTGGCAGATCGTCAGCCCTCATTCTTTTTAATTCAGGCCTGTGTAAGGCCTGTTCCAGTTCAGAGACCAAGCACAAAAGGTTGTAAGATCCTCGTTGGGTGATAGATAGCCGGTTACTGGTGTTGTCAGCGCCTGTTGCTTAAAGCATGTAGTCTTTTACAAGTTCATCATCCATATACATGTCAAGAATCTGGTAGGCATCTGGTTTTCTTTGTAGCAAAGGCAGCTGCTCAAGCAAGAGTGTAAAAATCTTGTTCTTATTCATTTTCTCAATACTCAGCAACCAATCCCAGGACTGGCAGAGAGTTGATGTTGGACTCTTGAGCCAAACTTATAACCCTAAATATTTCAGCTCTGTGCTTAAATTGGCTTAGACAGCAGCATACAATGATACACACAACATATTATTTATACACGTGTACATCCACATGGCAAAGTAGCTTAAAGTTTAACGCTTAAAGTTAAGACAAGGAGCCTGCCAAATTAATCTATGTAAATGTAATTATACTATTTTTTAAAAAAAACAACAACAAAACTTGCCTTTCATTTACCTGAGAAAAGCTTATTTTCAATTGTACTTATACTGTAAATCAATGGAGATCCAAATTTTCAAAAGTTCAGCAGCATTATACTACGCAAGTTTAATATCTCTGTTGCAGGCTGTAGGAATATCTGGTGTCAAATCCACTGGGGGAAATAAGGATTCTGTCTTTAGAGCTTGAGACTTTCTTGGTGTCTGTTTTCAACATTAAACCCCAATGACGTTTGAAGGTCGTCGGAAGTGAGCAATTTGTGAACCAGATTTCTTTAATGCTGATATAAAAAATGTAGGGAAATGATTCAGAGAGACCAGATAGCATTTTATTACACAAAAGATATATCCATATAAATATAAATCTGTTTGGGTCCAAAACACCCTTTTTTAAATAGTGTAATAAAGCAAAAAGTGTTCTTTTTCCCTGACATGAAGATGGCAAATTAATTAGTTGTATATTTAAATTGGAAACGCAAAAAGCATAAATATACTGTAAGTAGTTTATTAACTATACTGATGAAGTAAAAAACTGGAGACTCAGGGTATGTTCTAGGCTTGCAGTAATGAACACGGAAAATGTGTGAATGTGGGATTTTAGCTGGGATTAATTTAATACATAATCATTATCATTATTAAAAATACCTAAATAGCTTAACTATAGAAAATCATGTTGGCCCATATGAGTCACGCTGCTAAGTCCTGAACAGAAATGAGGGCTAAATTCAGATATAGGCTATTTCTGAATATTAAACTAAATATAAATCAAATTATCTTACCATCCAATCGTAGTGTCATCGTATGTCCATTACCATACATTATTATTTGCAAATGTATTTAGAACATGGTTGTGTGAAACATTGTCATGATTTGTGATGTTTTAAAAGAAGGCCTGTTGACGTAAATAGTACGTACGTATAGCATTTGAACCACCTACTTATTCACAATGTACTCACATCATATAGAAATAACACAGCACCCATTTATGCAAAGAAAAAACATTTTCATTGGACTTTTCCTATGAGCAATACAGATATTTTATTCGGCATAATGCCATCTCATACATTTTTATAATCCTTGTTACTTGTTAACATTTTCCTTTGGTCTGATGAAAGGATCACTGCTGGAGTCCTTTGCTTAAGGGAAAATAGTTCCAGCATGGAAATAGTATGAATAAACTAACACTCTTATCAGAACAGCACTACAAAAAGGACGTTGATGACGGGATGTGTGAGCTCTTGGTCTTATTGTCCTCTATGGAGATTGCTTAGAGGGGAAGAATCACTTCACTCATTCAGGCTCCTTAGCTGGAATTTTCTGAGAAGTATGAACTCCAGTCTATCTGACTCCTGCGCTATGTAAGTCATGCACATTTTAAACATCAGAGAATAATGTTGCCTTTATCTGGCCTGGAAAAGCTTGTTTATTGTCAACCAGTGGACACATGCTGGTCTCAGATGTCTCTGATAACAATGGAGGGGACTGTAAAAGAAATGCTGTATACATAACTTACATAAAGCTACACAATGAAATAATGTTATATTGAGTTATGAGCTTATGGGTAAATCAGCTGAGGTCCATGTCGGACTCTAACATTCCTCCACAGCAATATTAGTCATTAATAGCAGCAATAATAGTGAATATATTTTTTAAAAACTGTTTATGAAGCATGTTAAAACCAAAATTAGGTGTATGAAATACACATGTAACTAAAACACATACACACTAATATTAAGCAATATGAAGACTTATAACAGAGCGCTGTTGGATTCTCAGTTCTGATCGGCCATTATTCTCAATTCTGAATGCCCATTGTTGATTATTTTTTCTATAAACAGTAAATAATTCATAGATTTATATTAATCTGCTAATAATACATTAGCCTTCCTATCAACTAACACAGCGACTTGTATGATGGATGCACTACATAATTGGATCAAAATATGATGTTTTCTGTAGGCAGACGTTTATTTTGCATTTTCAGTACTTTGTAGAAGTCAAAGCTGTAACCTTGCATTTTCTGACATGGGGAAGTGGTCAGGATTTTGTAATTTCTTGGTATCGTGAGTGTAACAAGCTGAATTTTTTGCCTTAATAACTTGAAAAGAGGGAATAAATAGTATTTGGTAAAGGGGGGTGGGGGGGGGGGGGTTGCTGGGTGACTGATGCTTTAACAAGTGATTAGAGGAAGTAACTTTCATAAACATTCCACAACTCTAATGCAACCATAAATGGATAAAAAGCATGGTCATTCTTTAGTTAATAAAAAAATCATAACTGTTTGTAAATTGTTGACTGAGATGTGCTGTTATTGGAAAATTGATTATTCTCCTATAAAACTACACCCCGTTGTGTTTTATTCCTTACATAATACAAGAACAATAATTGACACACTGGTAAAACACCTACACTCAGTCTTGTAGATAAATTAAACACTACCAAATGCTGGGTTTCGTCTGAGATTTCTGGGCGAATATGGAAGATTAACATCTAATGCTGAGTGGTAAGCTGCTCTTTTGCCTTTATTGCTTTTGAGCCTCACCCTTGAGATTGATCTGTGACTGTAAAACAGCCAGAAGAAGCTGATTGGCTGATCTAGGAAATCTCAACTTTAGGTGAAGAGCTTAAGAGAGGGACAGACTTTTCTAAAAACAAATAATAAAAGCTGTACCTGTGCAGCTGTAATCATAAAGCCTGCCCTGTGCATATCACAGGACTCTTATTCACAATATGCCTTTATTCGTCTACGCCTCACATCTTGGAGAATCAGGGGGCAAGTTGGCTTAGTGGTTAGAACATTTGCCTTGCACCTCCAGGGTTGGGGGTTAAAATCCTCCACCCTGTGTGCATGGAGTTTGCATGTTCTCCTTGTGCTTCAGGGGTTTCCTCCGGGTATTCCGTTTTCCTCCTCCAGTCCAAAGACATGCGTTGTAGGTTGTATGATTGCCATTTCCATAGTGTGTGAATGGGTGTGTTTGAGCCCTGCAATGGGTTTGCACCCTGTCCAGGGTGTCCCTGCTATCATGTGTCCCTCCGAGTTCCCGGGGATAGGCCCTAGGCTCCCCCACAACCATGTGTAGGATAAGCAGTATGGAAAATGGATGGATGGATTTTAGGGAATCACCTCTGGCTTGCTCATTAGCCATCTAAAGCTGCTGCTATGTGAGAATGTTATTTATTAAAAGTTAAATAAAAAGTATATATATATACAGTTGTGCCCAAAAGTTTGCATAACTTTTTGCAGATTTTGCAGAATCTGTTAAATCTTAATACTGTTAACATATTAAGAGGAGGGATCATATTTACACCGATCATCCTGTTCAAAAGTTTACACCCCCCGGCTCTTAATGTATCGTGTTACCGTCTTGATCATCAGTGAATGTTTGCACCTTTTGTAATAGTTGTGTATGATGGAGATGGAAAGGTGGATGGATGTAAAGATGGATCTCAACATCATATAGACACTGATGGAAAGGAGTCAAATATGCAGTAGATACTGTAAAAGCAAAGAATGTGCAGGACCTGGAGGATTTTTCTGAAGTACATGAGGCAGTTTAACTGCTCAGGACAAACAAGGGACTCATGAACGATTATCACAAAACATAAAAACAGTGGTGGATCATCCAGGTAACAACACACAGTATTAAGAATGAAGGGTATGTAAACTTTTGAACAGGGTAATTTTTATAAATTCAGCTATTATCTTGTTTTGTGGACTATATGCAAACATCTGTTATGTGAAATAGCTTATTCAGGACAGCGCTAAATAAAAAAACAAAAACAAAAAACAACATGGGGTTTTTATCATCCCTCTAATTTTGTTAACAGTATTAAGATTTAGCAGATTCTGCAAGGGGTATACTTATGGGTATAACTTGAATTGAATTAATTAATGGAGAAATATGATACCAAATAAATTATATGTTAAGAAAGAAATATTTAACACTCTGTTCTGTCATCTTTACACACATATGCTTTTACCTCACAGATCTCCCCATATGTGTCAACTGTAGCTGATTTCCATATCCTGGCTGTGGAGAGAGGGGTAATTGAATTACCCCTGCTGGAAGTGGCATTTAGAAGTGCTTGTGTGTGGAGTAAATGAGCAGGCCTCATTATTTCTCAAGAGGGTGGTCTTTTGTCGTGCCATGCAAAGGTGCACTTCGCCGACTCAGAGAGAGGCGCTCTGTCCAGCCACACTTCCTCACCTCTCTCTCTCTCTCTCTCTCTCTCTCTCTCCAAAATGATTGTTTCATGTGATTTGATTAATCAGGTCAATAAGATAATAATCAGGGCCGTCCTACATCGTGAAGATGGCTGGGTTCTTCAGGGCTTAATGTACAGACATTATCATCTGTGTATACTATATCTTGTTATGGCATTGAGTTGCTGTGCGGTGGATTAAAGAATTTATGCACATTACTGAAAAATATTCCCAAAATATAATAGCATATGAGAATCAATGATCCACACGAGGTAAGTTACTGTTTACTTTTTGTGTTACTTTTTATGATCTCAGCTGTATTTTATCTAATGGAGCAGATTTTACTTCATGGAAGTAGGACATGTGTCTCTGTATCTTAAATGATGTCAACTAGCAAGGAAGGAGAGGAGTTAAAATACATGTTATGGTCCACAGTGGTGATGGGGGAAGGGACAGGGTTGAATGGCCCGACGGTCCTCCCAATACTCCCCCTACTCACCAGAGACTTGAGCTGGGAGATGGGAATTCTGGGTATTGTAGTACAACAATAGTGTGAATTTATAATCATAGGCCACTTAAATTAAAGGCCCTATAGCATTTTTTTCTTTTACTTTATGCGACACCAACTTTGCGACAAAATGTATTTTAGTAAACGTGTATATTTTCAGACATGGCTGATTTTCAACTGCCTGGATTAATTGTAAATAAACTACAAGTCACATTGTGCTTCACGTTTTGGCGCATGCGCAGTAGACGCGGATATGTAATAGTCTACTGGTAGATATGAGCGGAGATGGGGAAGGAGCCGCTGTGCAGGTTTTAAACCATAATAAATAAAAACAATAACTAATCACGCATTCTTTTTTCTTTTCTTTTCTTTTCTTTTCTTTTTTTTTAAATTCTGTAAGTTTGTAATCTACAATGTTTGTTGCGGATGTCGGAAATATGGTGGTCTTGCACGATGCAACATCTGGACGCTCATTTTGTCTAGCCAGCTGTTTTGGTTTTGGGCGTTAAAAGAAAGAAAAGAAAGGAAGATCCTTGTTTGTGTGTGTGTGTGTGTGTGTGTGTGTGTGTGTGTGTGTGTGTGTGTCTTTTGCAAAGCAAAAAATGCTACGGGACAGCAGCAAACCTTCACTCATCCAGAAAATCGCAACCCAAGCACAGGTTACGTTTAAAAACTGCGACGGTAAAGAGTTGTTGGCGAACTTGGCGGATCTGCGCGCGCTGCTGAGCGACATCAGGGCCGCAGACCTCAACATCGCGCCGCCGAAGAAGAAAGGATCTGGCTCGGGGACGCGAGCGCGCCGCAGAGCTCCAGTCACCTACATGCACATCTGCGAGACCCCGACGTTCAGCATGGGCGTGTTCGCGCTGCGGAGCGGCGTCTCCATCCCTCTGCATGACCACCCTGGAATGAACGGCATCCTCAAGGTGCTCTACGGCAAGGTACGGATCCGCTGCTTCGACAAGCTAGACGGGACCCCTGACCCAGATCCTGACCTTGAGACCGTATCCGGTGCTGGGAGTGAGGCTGTGCAGAAGGACGCGGTGTGCCTGGCCGCGCTGCGCTCCAGCGGTGAGTTCACGCAGCAGAGCGCGCCGTGCGTGCTGAGCCCCCGCACGGACAACCTGCACCAGATCGACGCGCTTGACGGACCCGCTGCCTTCCTGGACATCCTGGCACCGCCGTACGACCCGGATGACGGCAGGGACTGTCACTACTACCGACTGTTACGCACGGCCAGCAAGAACGGGGAAGATAAAAAGGACGAGGAGACCGTCTGGCTTTTAGAGGTCCCCCAACCCGAGGAGTTCTGGTGCGGGGGCGAGCCTTACCCCGGCCCAAAAGTTACCCTGTAGGAACTTATTGCCTTATTGAAGTGTTGGGCGTATTTACTTTCTGGGATGAGACATGAAGGCTCAGTTACAATTAGATTATAGTAAATTAAGAACTGTGATTAGGATAGAACAATAGTGCAAACAATCAGACAACCCGGTGACATTGGATCCTTGATGCACAATATGGACAAAACTAGGCTACACTTTCAGAGAAAAAGAGTACTAAACTGTACCTTTCCGTGTGGTTGGCGTTGTACGCTCACCTTTTGCATCTTGAGTATGAAACTTTTTACCTAAACAGGTGCATGTAGTGTGAAAACTACTTATAGTCAATTTAAATCATTTAAAGGTCTACAAAACATGTCCCCTTGAGCTTAACACCCGAGCAACAAGGAACGGTACAGCTTAATCCTACTTTTTTCTAAGTAGAGCCTGTATAGATTTGGGCAAAGTGGCAAATATATATTTGATAAAACATAGAACCACACACACACACACACACACACACATAGATAGATAGATAGAGAGAAAGATAGAGACATCCTGTCCTAGTATATAGTGTTGCTGTGACTTGCAAAGATGTTTGAAACAGACACAAAACAGTGAACCGTATTTACAGCATTAAACAATTTAATAAGGGATCATTCAATAATGGTTCAAATGTGACATAACCTTTTATCAGTTCAGTTATAACTGTGACGTTGGGACACGAGCGATCGTTTACAGACTCGATAATCCGTTTAAATCTTCTTCCTTTTTTTTTCTTTTTTTTTTTTAAAATGAAATTTGCACTTGGTCAGTGTTTTACACTACAGACAAAAAGCTGGTATTTTCTTGAAAACAAACAAAATCCTGTATCCTGATGCAGTAATCAATAGAGTCTTAAAGGACATATCCTTCACGCCTCATATTGTCATTGAAATCAAAATGAGTGAATTTCGCCGAAATTAAATGGTTGGATTTCATTTAGCTTCACAGTGAATGTTTTTGGGTTTTTTTTTTTAAAAAAAAAGGTGTAAACACTAACTAAACTCTATAACCTTAACCTTTGCATCTTATCATTCTACTTGAACGAGAACCTGTTGATTACAGACAATGCCGGAAGGTCATTTTGACCAAAGTTATTTATGTTTGTGGAACAGAAACGCTCATCTGGCGTTTCCAAGTTCAGTCAGAGCACACACCATTTAACTCATTTAACCTTCTGTAATAGTATTCCAAAGGTCAATACTTTCAGTCATACTATGGATAACAACCAGCTTCAATTTCAGAAATAAAGGAACCAAAATGTACTTTCCTCATCGCTGGTGTGGTCCAATCAAGAGTACATCTTTGTACCATTACTATGCTACTATCATTTACCTGGGAACATGCATGTGGTGTACCTTTTCATTAGCTTACATGGTTATTAATGTCCAATTATGTATCTTAAAATATTTTAAAGGTATAACGTGTTCTAGTACTGAGATGTATTTCTAAGCATCTGCCCAGTGTTTCTCAGTCCTGATCCCCTACAGTGCTCATTTTATTTTATTTTTCATGCTCTAACATGTGTTTGAACGTGTTAGTAAGATGAATATCTGAGTCAGGTGTATTAGAGCAGGGGGAAAAAATCCTAAACTCTCATACACGGGGAACTTCAGGTCCAAGATTTACAATGTTTCTAAGAAGGTGTTACTCGCAAATTTACAGTACATTCCTGATAATCCCTAAATAATCTCAATGACCATTTATTCGACCTGTGATTTGGTCACTTTTAACTTGGCAAAAAATAATAATAATAATAATCTGTGGCCTTTCTTATGAAATATTGAATGTATTTTTGAAGCCTTAAAAGCATACGCTTGTCTACGTGCACACTACATATGTAGCTTCTGTTATTGACTTATATACTATAGTTATTTAAGTTTGTACAATCAGTTATGTGTATTCTTCTTCTTATAGTTTTATATTCTGACTTTAAAACACAATGAAATGTTTAGAAGACACTGTATTTGTATCTGGTCTCCAATATTCTTTGTTCAGTGCTATCTCACGTGAAGAAGAAAAACAAAACAAAACAATGGATTATTCACCAACTGTATAGCCTAATTATAACCAGAAAGGGGAAATCCTTGATTACGCCAGGATTTTATTCTGTTTACTTCAAGTAACACTTGCGGTGAGTGCAGTATGTAAATGAGGTTTGCATTTCTCATGCCCGCTATGACATTTTGTGATCATTCTTTGCATGATTATAGCATTGTGTGTAAGCTGACTTCTCCTCCTTACTTTGACGTTGTCATTATGAATTGTCTATGAGCTGTCACGAGTGGCGGGATTATTGCTGACTGCATGCATAGTATACATATATATATATATATATATATATATATATATATATATATATATATATATATATATATATATATATATATTCATTATTATTATTATATTTTTTTTTCAAAAAAGGGAAGCCAGTTAGTCATGGCATAAATAATATTGAGGAGGAGTCAATCTACAGTAAACTCCTTCTCGTTGAGTCTAGTTCACATAGCTGAGGCTGACTGGCTTGTATATGATCAATCCTGATTTTCTAATATGTCTGTTTTGAATCTGCCATTTATACACTCTGTGCTGAATGGCACGTCATGCCTAGGCCAAATTGTGCTACCTTTAGTAATCTGTATTGACGTATTCTTGATTTGGAATTTGTCCAGTTGTTTGAGTTTCAGTTTGAGGGTTTTGTTTTTTTTTTTTGTCAAGTCATAAAGTAAAAGGTAAAAATTAATGGTACAACTTTTTTTTTTTTTGTGAAAGCGACAAAAAGGATCGTAATACATCGTGTACATACCTTCACGTTTTGTAATGCATTTATGTCCTGAGTTTGTACATGCTCTTCTGTGAACTGAATAAAACTTCTTATGTTCTTTGAGACTTGTTTTGTGCTGAGTTTAAGCATGCTACTGTTCAGACCATCTTGGAGTGCGATAATCTGATTTCAGGCTCTTTTGACAGTAATTGTGTGTAATTGTCAGTCTGAAGATTGCGCCGAGGTTCCTCTGAGTGCTGGCTCCGGTCCATACTGTAGCTCGAGCAAAACAAGGACATTCTGTTAGAATCATATCCTGAATATGTTGTTCTCTTCACTATACTGTTGCTGTCCTACTTTAAAAGCTTGAATGATATGCGGTCTACAGAGACGCAGACACAAATTCGTGTGATTTGCTTGCAGTGATATTCATTCTATATACAGTAGATTAGGTGTTATTCATCCTGAGCTGAGCACGAGCATCTTTACACTGCATTAAGCTTAGATGAATTACAGTATATTTTCTTAAGATCCATATTATAACTGATGTCCATATTTATTTGTATTTGTACTTTGTGTGAACATATTCTTAACAACTTTTGGGTTTTTTTTTTTTTTTTAGATATCATGTCATAATAACTTCCAAACAACTTTTTATTCTTGATGATGTTTCTCACCACACATCCTTATATATTTGGATGCCATCAATAATACAACTTCCTGTTGTAAACTGGGGACTGTCCCCACCTCTGCAGGTGTGATTTTTTTTTTCAACCACAGACAGGTCACAACAATCCCTCTTTCCACTTCTCATGAGCAAAGGAAATCCACAGACAGTTCTTTATAAAGTCATGTTTATTTACATAGAGAGCATTTGCTTCTCTTTTTCTCGCATTTTGTGAATCCTATAGGACTGCCACACTTCATACACAGCCTAAATGGACGGGACAGATAGTGGATTGGGATGTTTACAAAGACTGAAAATAGAAAAAGTCTAATTAAAGTCATTAAAAAAAAATACACTTGACTTCATGAAAATCTCGGGAAATCTACGGGGTGGTGCTGCATTCTGTTAATCTGAAATCCCTAGAAGTGATTGAAGCCACAGAAAGATAGTAGTATAGATGTTTCATCAGCTTTAAGCAGATCTTGTTCACAATGTTCACAAGGCTTGAAATGTGAAAAAAAATGAGATCTGACACCTCGTCCGTCCCTCCACATGTTAACACGCGACGTTGTTTTCGGAATAATTTAGGAAATATCAGCATGTATTAATATTAATAGTACACATTCTACACACTGTCAGGAACCTACTGAAAAGCCAACAGTGTGTGTGTGTGTGTGTGTGTGTGTGTTTTTGTGTGTTGGTATGTTTTATGTCCTTATGGTGACCAAATGTCCCACAAGGATTGGAATATCTGTCACTTTTGACCTTGTGAGGACATTTGGCCGGTCCCCACAAACTAAATGCTGCTTTTGTACTAATAAAGAAATAAACTAAAAGGTATAGGCATGACATTTGTTTTTTTGCATTACAATGATAAGGTTTGTGTGTGTGTGTGTGTGTGTGTGTGTGTGTGTGGGTGAGTGTCCTTGTGAGACAGTGAGTCAGACCTGACTGGTGTGAAATTGGGAATTTCCTATTCAGGTGTACATCAATCTTTCCTACTGCTATCAAATATGAAATGTGAATATGAAAATGAATTTTAGTCTCTGCAACAACCATTTCAGACATTGTGTTTTATTGATTATGTTTTTTATTTTAATGATGACAGAAAGTTACTAACCTGCGTTAGTTATTTCATTCCAATTATATTTGACATTCACAAAAAAAACAAAACAAACGAACAAAAAACAAAAAACAGTGAGATCTATTATTTACATGTACTTTTTTTAGCCACCATGGAACAATTCAACACCAAACAATGGTACAAAAATAGATTTTTTTTTTTCACAAAAAAAACAAACAAAACTTTTTAAAGGATCCACTGTACACTGTTTAAATGCCTCCGCACATACAGTATGCAGTTATGTACAATAAAAGCACGGACGAAGGCACAATAAACAGAAGGAAAGAGAGTTAAGATTCATCTCACACATTAGATTATCAGTTCCGACTTATTGCAGAGAAAATGGCTCTCACTAAAGCCCACTCTCTCATGTTTCCAACACGGACATCTCACATTGTCAGTAGAATAAAGTACACTCCCACATGCTGTTTAAGGTTATTCCATTAAATTATTTAACCTAAATATACAAACAAAGTGCGTTTGGTCAGTCAACATGTGACTGAGAAAGTCAGAAAAATAAACTGTGCCATTCGAGGACGCGCACTCTTAGTGTCCTTCATCCAAAGTGGTTTCAGGTCATTTCCAGGTTTGTTTGGGTTTTGTTTTGTTTTTTTATGCTTTGAACTGAACACCAGAATTGTTTACACCGGTCCGCGTGCACCTTCAAAGTAAACACTGTATGAAGAGTTAACTCAGTTTGGTGCTGAGGATTTGGCTGCGCGTGCTCGGTTACCATCGCGACGGTTTCCCAGTCTCTGTTGCGCGCCGCGGATCCTCATTGGCTGATTCCGGACGTGGAGTTTGAGCCACCGGCGGGAACCGAGGAGGAAGAGGAGGATGAGGACGCCGTGGCTTTCCTGTCCTTCTGCCTCAGGTGGATCTTGGTGTGCCTTTTTCTTTCGTCGCTGCGCGCGAATTTGCGGCCGCAGTAGTCGCAGGCGAAGGGCTTCTCGCCGGTGTGTGTGCGGATGTGTGTGGTCAGGTGGTCGCTGCGGCTGAAGTTCCGCATGCAGATGCGGCACTGGAATGGCTTGTGGCCCGTGTGGATGCGGATGTGCCGGGTGAGCTCGTCAGAGCGCGAGAAGCGCCGGTCGCAGCCCTCAGCCGGGCATGGATACGGACGCTCGTGCACGGGCGTTTTGCTGGGCCTGTTCGGGTATTTCCGCGGGCGCAGGATGGGCCTCAGTGGCAGGTTCTGCGGGCTGTAAGCTGCGGGTAAGCGCGCTCCCTCGGCCACCGGTGCAGCCAAAGTGAAGTTCCTAATTGTGTTGAGTGGCGTAAGAGGCGGCGGCACCCGGAAAGGCTCAAGAGGGCACGCAAAAGGTTTGCGCTCGGGGATGGACTGCATGTCCCGCTGGCATGGGGGCTGGAAAAAGCCGCTGTAGTCCGGAAGAATGGGGAAGAGGCCGGCATCAGCACTCGGTTTAGGGGAGGAATAGGCCGGCGGCGGGTACGAGGAGATGGGGCACGTGGAGGTGGAGAGGAATGCGGACGGGTCCTGGTAGACCTCCGCGCAGCCCGAATAGGGCGGAGGAGGGGAGTAGATGTGCTGCTGCTCCATGTCCGTCTGGCCCTGAGCCACTGTGCAGCTGAGCGTGCTGGAGAAGTGAGCCGGAGACACCGAGGAAGAGGAGGACGGCGAAGAGGACGCCGAAGAGGCCTGGGTCATGCCCAGAATGCCCGCACTCACGATGTTAATCACGCCCTCTGGGTTCCAGTTGCCCGGATACTGGGAGTCGATGGAGAACTTGCCCATGTAGGTAAACGTCTGACTGCGAGGAACAGCCGGCTGCGCGAAGCTGCTGGAGTAGGGCAGGTCGACGGCGCGCTTGTCCGCGCTCATATCCCCGCCAACCAAGCCATCTGCAAGAAAGGAAAAATAAACAATGTAATCTATTAATATGAGCATGACTTATGCACATACGAGGAATTCGAGCGCGCTGGTGCAGGTTCAACGCAACTTGCATTTTACGCACGAGCAAAACGAGTCGCGATGCAGTTCCAGTCAAAGCCATAAGCACTTACACATCAAAGTCAACAACACAGCAAATACCACGTTTAACTTGTGAAACTTGTTTATAAAACTTGTGTTTTTAAAACCTCTTTAGGAACACGTGACAGGCGAAAACAGGTAGGTGTGTGCGCGCACCCGAAGCTCAAGCTTACCTGCTGAAATTCCATTTATCTGGTCGTAATGTCCTCCTAGATCACAGTTTGGAAAAATTGCCACCGAGGCTGGCAGCGCTGTGGTCTCGTCCAGTGAGTAGATGCCCTCGGACAGAGGGTGCACGAAGCCGCCGAGAGTGACAGGGCTTTTCTCCAAAGTTTTAGCGGTCATCGTTCAGTCGCGAGAGAAGTGTTTGTGTTTGCGCGCGGATGACCCTCTGCTTTTTTCCCCCCCACACTTCTGACACTAAACTGACATCAGCAGGGCTGTCACTTAACCTAGGGAGTGTTTAGCGCGCACTCAGATGTGACCACGGGAAAGCGAGCCTCTCATCAGGCTGTGTGTGTGTTTTTGTTGAATGACAGTCCCTCACGGCGCCTCTTATTGGTACTATGTGTGTATTTATGGGGAGCCGTTCAATGTGCCGTTACGTCACTGACCATATAAGGACCGGACGGCAAAAGACCAGCGGAGCCACGAGATATGATTGGCTCAGAGGCCTGGTGACGACACCAAGCAGATAGTTGTCAATGGAGACTTCGCTGTCTTTTGGTTTCACTGATGGCCCAGCGGTAGGAAAATTGACACAGCCAGCCAGCACTTATTCCGGGTTGAAAAGAAAAAACGTTTGCATGCAAACAAAATGCTTTTCATGTTCATTTTCTGATGCGCAAAAAAAAACAACCGTATTCACTCCCAGAATCTATATAGAACAAAAGTGACAAATATATAGTTTCCTAAATGAAATCGACAGGGTCGGGTGCATCTATCAGTCTGAATCAGGAATTCCGGTTTATCTTCAACCCCATACATGGTTTTTTATCCGGTGAATGAAACAACGCCCCTGCGTACATATATGGGACTTATTCCGGAACATGAGCATCGGAAACTGACGAGTCCTACCGAGCAAAAAGGAGCCGATCTGAAAACCACAAACAAATGAGACGCACAATCACGGAATTTCTAGCTTTGGTGTCTTACTGTCGGAAAGTGTGTTAGATCTATTTGAATAGCCAGTGGTGTGTTGTTGGAAAGAGGGAAACACGTTTTTAGTAACTCTAATCTATATTTAGTGTTCAGCTGGAACATTGAGCTTTATTGATCTTAAGATTCGCCATTTGTTGCCATGTACATCACATTATTTATAATTTATTACACATGATGCCTTTTCTTATGTTATTATTATTATTATTATTGTTATTATTGTTATTATTATTATTATTATTATTATTGTTATTATTATTATTGTTGTTGTTGTTGTTGTTGTTGTTTGTATACTTTTAGCTGATTGCCCTCTAGTGGTTTGTTATAGAAACTCCCAAACTAATTAGATTAAAGAATATTCCAAAGAAATACTCTCAAGCTTATGGGTCAGCTATCGCTGATCGTCCACGTTTGTTTTTCTTTGCTTGCATCTCATGGTTTGTTCCACAACTACGCTACACCGACCACAATTTTCCGAACTGGCCCCAAATTGACCATGGGTCTAAATATAGGCTAAAGAGAAACGTTCCGTTGTTGTAAGGTTATACGATGCGACTCGAACAGACACACTGTGTTTGGGGTGAAATTTCCCCTCGTGGGTTTAGAAACTTATCTGGAGGAGGAAGGACACGGGGGAGGAATTGAAGCCCATGACAAGACCAGCACAGAAAACATGACACACATAAACGAATAAAGGAACCAGACATGTTCACCATGTACAGTCACAATGTGTAGCCTACACTACAGGCCTACTGCAATACATGAGAAAGAGTGTACTTATAGAGTGATATATATACTGCATTATAGGTATTTATTCTCTGTTTCACACATGTAGTGTTAATGCAAGGCCTGGTTATCAGGGTATCATGTTAACCACGTGTATGCAGTGAGTTTTAAGGGTTTTGCAGGGTTTTCTTTTACGCAGGGCTGTTTACTGATGAAACGAGGTATGAATACTGTATATAGTGCACTGTAAGGTGTGCTAAACTGAATTTCAGTTTATAAACAGATCATCCTGGTAATAAAAATGGGAATAAGTTGCCCAAATGCCAGTGCGCATTATGCGCATTTGTAGACTCATCCACGCACAGCGCGTCATACAGGTCTAACGGAGGCTTTAATTCACCCTGTATTTCATCCACTTTGTCCTAAATAACCCTAACAGACGCTGGAATAAAAGCAGAATGCACAGATATGGCTGGATGCATTATGTTCTTTTGGGCACAGCAATTAAGCTAATAATACTTATAATAATAATAATAATAATAATAATAATAATAATAAATAGGCTGAACAAATCCGATTTTTAGCAAATAAAGTCTACTGTGGCTATTGAATGGCGCTTTCACATAATAATAGAATGTTATTAGCGTTAATCAACAACAACCTGTAATCAAAGCGATAAACAGCCATTTCTAAATGATCTTATGTGATCTACCATTGTAAGAAAAATAGGTAATAAACTGTATTTTTCTCTGTCGCACTCATGGTACATTTCTGTACATTTAATATGCATCCTTCAGCTTTAAAAAATGATTTACCTTTTAGAGTACAGCTTTATATGCACTTTTCTATGTGAACACTTGATAGTACCACCCCAGCGTCAAGGAAATGTACACTCTAGTAGCCTTGTTGTAAAGACAAACTTGCATATGGTGGACTACATAGTGAAAGTTATTCAGAGCAAAATCTAAAAGTCTGAAAGTGAATATAGGAAATAAATGAATAAATGATCCCAGAAAGAGAAGAGCAGTGAAAATAAGATTCTTAATAACATCTTAATCTACAGTGCTGACTCTGCAGTCCACAAAAGTCCACCAATAAATACTGTAGGTGATTCACCACTTTAAGACCATATAACATTGTTGTGCATTCTCCTATAAAGAAAACACAAGGACATTTCTCATGACAGGATTAAATCCTGGACATGTCATGTAGGGGAAATAATGCAGACCCCTGAATTTCCTCACTAGGGGGCAGTGTACTCCATTTGCACTCTGCCCAGCCTCTGGGACCTCAGAAAATTATGGCACACCTTGGGTTGTGGTTGAAGTTGCCCTTTTGCACTCTGGCTTGTGGTTTTGTTTTATAATGGTTCAGGTTTGGATAGAGGTAGGAGATGCCGACTTGCAACTCAGGGCACGTGGACGTAGACACAGATTAAATGTGGGGCAGATAACCACATGCTTAGGAAGAGCAAATTGGCGAAACTGAGATATCTGAGATTTATGCATGACGTTTATGTCTTTGTTTGAGGTTTACGTCTATATTGTATATATTTTTAGATATACGTTGTATATCTTGTATATATTGGTGTATATATTTATACAAGCCACAAGAAATCCGTTTAACACCTGGAGCAGCTAAGTTTCTGGTTCTGTTCGCAATGTGTAATCATTTATTCATGTACGTACAGCAGTGACTCAAATGTAGAGGTATTAGCCACAGTTATAGCCTAGTAGGCAAAATTTTCCAGGCAGACAAAAATGAATTATGGGACGCTTTACATAATATCAGTATTACAGCTCTTAACATTTTTTATTTGTCATTGCTCATAACATCACTTTGCTGAAATAGGCATGAAACATTTACCATTCTCTGGTATTTGAAGTAACAAAAAATATATATTTGTTTTCTGTGTTCATTAAAAAAAAAAAAGTAATCTGTGCAAATACCAGTAACCTATAGTACGAATTTATGCAAATGCCAATAAACTCCAGCCACCACACATTTCTAAAGGTCTTCACTCTGATGTGGGGTCAGCTCTCCACTCGTCACACAATCCTGTTTTTTAATATATAAAAGGCAAACGCTGACCCTGGATCAGTCATGCTCTGAGTAGTTTGATGTGTATGACCTCAGCTCTAATAGTATGAATGTCACTTCTGTGCTTAGTCAGTGGCCGATTTCACTTTCATGCTCACTTTTAAGCAACATTAAAGGAATGGAACTGGGACAATGAAACGGGACGGTTAAATTTATGTCCAACATTGCCTGACCAGAAATGTAAGGGAAATAAAGTCAGAATTGTGGGTTTACTTCAAAGAAGCCCATGGTGTGTTGCATCTAACCGATTTTAATATTTTCTCTGATTAAAAATTATTGATTTATGATATCTTTCAAGAAATGGTTTGAAATCAGATCAGAGCATTTCTTCGAAGTCTTGCTATATGGATAGTATTTAAACAGGTTCAATGGGGAGGATTTTATAGTGCTTTAGTTCATCATGTGCAAGTTCCTGTAGAGTTGTTTTGACTTCTGTAAGTACATGGGTTATCTAACACATCAGTGGAACCCTGAATATGTTTAGAACACAGGAAACCTCAGAGTTTTATTTCAGCCAAAATATCATCAGCCATCCTGTTTGATATTGCTCAGTCACATGTATTTTTGTCATCACAAATACAAGCAAAGGTTATTTCTGTAGGGGTGTTGCTGTCATCATCAACAGCCATCACTGATGAACAGTTCATGGTTCTTAATACAGCTCAGGACACCATGGCGTCATAATGAATTTTTAACCATGATAAAGTACAAATGGAGCCATCTGTTGTCACTGCATCGACTCTGCGCTCGTGGGTTGGTGTTGCTCAGATGGTATCGAATACTATCAGAGCCAAAAAACAGCCTGCTTGGTGTCTTGCTTTGCTCTTGGTGTAGGCGTTTTTGAATTAAACAAGGGAAAAGCCCAGCAGAGTATATATGTATATACATATCAGAATATGGAAAGTCTGATTAATTCTACTCTGACCACGGTTGAGTTGAGGAGAAAAGACATGTGTGTCTAATTATGTTTACAAAGTTGCCACAATTTCTACAGTAAATCTGAACCGAGAAATCTGCCTCCTACTGCTGTGCTTAAGCCTGTGATTTACCATCATTTCTATCCTTTTCCTGTCTGAGTTCTCCTCCAGCCTGCACTGCACTGAGCTGCATTTTTTCATCACCTCTGTCGCTAGGCCCAGCGATTAGTTAAGAGGTCGTGTTCACCACGTCGTCATAATGAC
This sequence comes from Ictalurus furcatus, assembly GCF_023375685.1. Classification (NCBI taxonomy): domain Eukaryota; kingdom Metazoa; phylum Chordata; class Actinopteri; order Siluriformes; family Ictaluridae; genus Ictalurus; species Ictalurus furcatus. Next base: position 8,963,158 of record NC_071267.1, read on the forward strand.
ACCTTGCTGGATATCGACTGGAGAGCGGCTTCGCAAATCACCCTTGCCGCTCGATAGCGAGCCTGAGCCACTGACATGTCACATTTACATCCTCTCCCAGAGACGTTTAGAACCAAAGAGGCATTTTTCAGCCCAGGCGAGGCGCGTGTGAATAAACGGTAATGTGACAGGCGGGTGACAGAGCAGCACTGGACAGGCCGATTAGGGCCACGCGTCAGCCGTTGTTAATGGGGGAAGTCCTCTAAATGTTGGCCCAGTACCTGAACCTCCATAATGAGGAGGGTAGGTAATGAAGCCAGGCTCGTTTTTAAAGCCTGTATTAATTGCAAAGCGTCACGCAGGGCACCAGCCATAGATAAGCCTCAAACGGTCAGGACAGCGCTGGGTTGAGCGAGAATTTGAGTTTTACATGTAAACGATTCTTGCTTTATGAGCTACAACAAGATTGGCCATCTATAATGCGAGTGAGTGGTGGGTTATGCAGGTGCATAATGAATGCGGAATAAATCCAGCCTACTGAGCAAGAGATCAAGATGCTGTTATCAGTCATCGGCACGGGCCATGAAGCGACCCTTTCACATTTTACAGCTGCTATAATTACAAACTCCATTGTAAGACCCACAGCGCCGTTTGTTCTCAATGGATAATTGTGGCTATATGACAACTTGAAGAGACACAAAAGCTCTCAAGTCAGCCCAGAACAGCGACGATCTTTTGCCATTAATTGTTGAAGCAGAATGTTTCACATTTTTAGGGATTCTTGCATCCTCCCCCACAGAGGAAAGAAGGAAGCTTCTTGAGATGCTCTTGTCCTTTGTTAAACACCCACAGATGCAAAAATGTTTGCACACATTGCAGAAGTGGTGCAGCTCGGCGCAGCGGGCCGATCCAGCCCAGCGTCCACTGGCTGCTGTGATATGGTCGACCCTGGCGGGAATGATGGGACTCAGCGTGCTGGCCGCCCACGTCGAGCAGCCGCTGAATTCAGGAGCTTTCACTCCTGTATATGCTCAGGGTCACACGGGGTCAAACGACTCCTGCATATGAGGATATACCGAATGACCTTTTCTCCCTCGCGCCTGTTTTTTCCTTGTTTTGTTCATTCTCTCTTAGCCATTTTCATTTATCTCGGTTGTCATAACAGGCACACTGACTACGATGGCCCTGAATGCGATAACTCATCAGCACACCTGCATCCGACATCAGTATGTCCTCCTCACGTGTCTGTCAATGATGAGCGCTCTTGTACAGTGTGTGACTTTTATGCTATTCAGAAAAGAATTCACAAAAAAGCCCTTTGTTTCGTACTGTTCTACTAGAAATCCAGTTAGAAAAAAAAAAACGAACAATTTGCTTATTTTGTGTTGTGAATCATCACACTGAGTCAACACAAAAACCTCTGTGCTGATACACAAAGGAGGTCACGAGCATTATTTCTACATGAGAAAGGAGAGCAGGCCGAGATGGGAAAGAGAAAACCGCAATGGGAGCGGAATGCCGCACACAGCCGCTTGAAACGCCGGTCAGGCATATGACAAGGCGGCATAAAGCAACCTGTCAAGTTCCACCCACAATATTCAGATGAGCTCCGTCAAAGAAGACTGAATGGACACCAACCTGCTCCAGCACCGGCTAAGATCTAAAGACAAGCCGTGGGAGAGTCCGCAACAACACGAATTGTTCTCTCTTTATCGAGTGGGAGGCTGTTTTTCTTACTGAGTTTGCGTAGGTGTTACTTTTCTATAGATGCTCACCATCAAAGGACTCAGCAGTTTGCGTTAGTGGTATGTGGGGTGAGAAATTCCCTCTTTAGCTTTTAAGTTGCATTATTTAGTGTTGCCTCTAAACAATATGACCTATTTATACACACAAGTCTTTACTGAGATTTCAAGAAGATTTTTTTTTTTTTTTTTTTTTTAATATATAGTAATGAAGAGTAATTCTTTAAATGATCTATCATCAAGGATTGGAGAATACTCAATTGACTTTGGTTAACTTTTTTTTTTGGGTTTATTTAAATTCTCAGATTAAATATTTCTTTTTCTCAAAGCATAAAATTGAAATAGTCCGTACGTATTCATTTCGTCCTCCTGTTTTGCCTACTCAGGTGCTGTTAATTGCAATAAATCATAGCGTCCCATCAAAATCGCTTGAAGTGCAAAGAAGAAACTAATCGCATGCAAAACAGCCATCAGCTAATCTGAATACAGCATTGCTAGAAAAGGAAAGCTCTTTTTCCCCCTCTGCTCTCGTAATATATTCACTTTCCACATTACCTACATTATCTAAATGAAGAGGGCTGTGCTCTCAGTGCAGAGTGCAGCACATCTAACAGACACCACATCATGCAGTTCTACAGGACCTAAAAGCACTCACACACTCGCTCACTCTCTCTCTCTCTCTCTCTCTCTCTCTCGCTCACTCTATCTCTATCTCTCGCTCTCTCTCTTACACACACACTAAAACCCACGAAGAAGAAGTGTTGCCCGGTGGCCCGCGCTATACTCACATTATCAGGGCTTGGAGAGAAGTGGCTCTTTGTGAATCCCATCATATGAGTGGGCTCCTCCAAGAGCATTACACTGATCCAGTAGCAACACACTCACACAAACACTATCCGGCATACACACACGTACACGCGTACCAACACACACGCTCTTGGGATAGCTTGGGCTCCTCATCCGATCGGATCGCTCTCCAAACTGATTATCTATAATCTACCAAGGGGCTATATGAGGAGTTCTCTCATTCTCTCTCCCTCTCTCTCTCTCTCTCTCTTTAAGGGGGTGTAACAAAAAAAAAATCAAGGAAACTCAAGACAATAGCACTGTTCCTTGTGCACGCCACATCTTTGACATTGAAATTATCATGGTAATGTTGAGTGAGAGGTGTGGGAGCTGGGATAATTTGATGGAAGGACCTGTAGGTGTTGGTGTCACTCACGTGTCACATGTAGCAGCGTGCACCTCCCCGTTCTAACTCCGACTTTTAACATAATAGCAGTTTTAACATAATGTTAGCCACTACAGAGCGGAGCATCTACATTTGAGGCTTAAACAGTGTTATTTTTGGTTATTATTTGACGCTGATTGCTAACAGACGTTATATTGGCATATTTGTGAGCTTATTTGTTCTTTAATAAGAGATATAGACTTGACTGTAGAAGAAGGACCCTAACATAATGAGAAACACTTGCAGTTATGTCTTAGTAAATATGACTGGTGGCAGATGTTTACAACGCACAGACCAACCCACACACACACACACACACACACACACACACACACACGTACACATACAAGGGCTTGCCAGGCCTCTCTCTCTGAGCAGAGGCACGTGGCCAAGGGGCCGTGGGTCGGACCCGGGCAACGTCTCCCTCATTACTGAGCGCTCGCTCCATCATTGACTTTTGGCTCCTCATTCAGCATCAGAAGCCATTAACACTAATGTTCTACTCGGCAGTAAAGACACAAGACCCTGGTTTTCACCTAGAGCAGAAGAGGCAGTGAAGTCGGACTGTAACGTTTTTTGACTTGAGGATCCTCAAGGGTTCACTTTCGTTAAGTTCTGAGAGGCTTGCAAACTCTCAGAGGCTTTCTCTCTGAATATGAATATAAATCACGGCATATTCATTCAGAATTTAAACAAGGGAATATTGGGATGCTTCGACGGTTTCTTAATCTTGCCTTCTTTTTTTTTTTCCTCACAAGCGTTTCTGACAAATAATCTCAAATATAAAGAATTACAAAATGAATGAATTGTTAAGTAATGTACAAGAGATTAAAGAGCTTGGCTCTTCATCAGAAACATTAAATATTCCAGAAAGCGTAAGGGCAGAAAATCAGCTCTACCAAACACAGGCCTTGATGAGGAAAATCTACGCAGCAGAACATTAAGCAAATGGCGCCATTAAAGGCGTTAATCTTTACCTGTGAAGGGTGCAGGAATGATGGGGCCTCTGTTTCTTCCGAGGACTCAATGGAAAGGGTTGTGTGTCAAACTGCACTAATAAATGGCACAGCCAAATCATCCATTAATTTGGCACCACTGTTTTGGAAAGGTGGACCCTTGTTACAGCCGTAGCGTCGTGCAGACCCAGTCAAAGTTTAGCCATTAGGAAGCAGATCCATCATGTCTCGATGTGGCCAGTAATGAATTGTGTGCATCAGTGTCATTAGGTCTTTATGAACCGAAGGCTTAGAAATATTAAACGCTGTCATTAAAGAGCCTCTTAATGATGTGTTCAGGTTAATGGGGGGAAATAGACTCTAGTGGCCTACTGGGGGGGAAATGTGTTGATTTTGATTCATTACAGAAATGAAGAGAGAAATGTTTATCGAAGAAAATGTTTTTGTAATTGAAGTGCAGTTAAGAGCAAAAGACTTTTGGCATGGTAATCACACACACACACACACACACACACACAAAGTCAAGTCTTTATTTATATAGTGCTTTAAAGGATAAGTGTCAAATGTAAAATACACATAAAAAAATCAATAAATTAATAAAGCAATAAAAAAAATGAAGAGGCATTAAGAGGCACTGATAAAAAAACACTCTCACACACATAGTTCATTTCTTTTTATTTGTACACCTATGTCAGGATTTTTTAAACACATGTTTTTGTTGTCCCACATACTAGGAGTCCAAACCCCTCCTACATAGTGATGTGGTTCACAGTGGTCAAATTTTGAAATATTTCCAAGGGGGTGGTCGGTCTATTTATATGACAGGGGCTGGGGGTGGATGATGATTTGTTTTCTTGTTTAGCTCAGACCAAAAAATATATATATATTGTCATTCGAGTTTTGTCTTCTATACCAATTCATTTTAGTATAACAGCCATGATTTGCTACAAAAGTTTCCTATACGCTTATATTAAATAATAAACACAAAATGCTGTTTACTGTTGCATTTTTTCTGTGTTTATTTTTATTTAATCTTTAAAAGCCTTAAAAAATAATAATAATAATAATTTCACAAAAAGAAGAAAGTGTATTTACAGGTCCACTTACATTTTACAATTACACTTACAGGTGCCAAAAAGACAACTAATGTAATAGTGTAATTCATTTGTAAGAAAATTATATCTACAACAAATACTGTGTATGTAGTAATTACAAACTACTAGTACTACTTCAATTCAATTCAGTTCACCTTTATTTGTATAGCACTTTTAACAATGGACATTGTCCCAAAGCAGCTTTACAGAAATATATAAATTCAGAATATGAATTTTACATTTATGAATTTGTCACTAATGAGCAAGCCAGAAGCGACGGTGGCAAGGAAAAACTCCCTGAGATGATACAAGGAAGAAACCTTGAGAGGAACCGGACTGAAACGTCTTCTTCACAACGTGAAATTAACTTAAAGGACAACTATCAGGTTTTGACACCGTGTGCAATAATTTCTCAAATATTTTGCACTTACGTGACACAATATGGTCATACTGAACATCCTTTCAACACATGTTTGACCTTATAGTATACAGCTGTGGACTCATACTTGCACAATCTGGTGTCACTCATAAGAGAATGAGCTCCCTATGAGTCTGGTTCCTCTTAAAGATTTATTCCTCATGGCCTCCCATGGAGTTTTCCTTGCCGCTGTCACCACTGGATTATTCATTAGGGATATCAAATGGTAAATGGCGCACTTATATAGCACTTTTATCCAAAGCGCTTTACACCGTGTCTCATTCACCCATTCACACACACCAATGGTAGCAGAGCTGCCATGCAAGGTGCTAACTTGCCATCGGGAGCAACTCGGGGTTCAGTGTCTTGCCCAAGGACACTTCGGCATGTGGAGTCACGTGGGCCGGGAATCGAACCGCCAACCCTAAGATTAGTGGATAACCCACTCTATTTCTGTAAAGCTGCTTTGTGACAATATATGTTACAGTAAAAGCACTGTAGTAATAACATTGAAATTGAACACATACATAACACATAGTAATTAATATGGACAAAATACAGACAGTATACTGTGGGGGCGTGGTGGTTAGCACATTTGCCTCCACCTCCAGGATTGGGGGTTTGAATCCCACCTCCACCCTGCATGTGCTTTGGGGGTTTCCTCTGGGTACTCCGGTTTCCTCCCCGCAGTCCAAAGACATGCATTGTAGGCTGATTGGCATTTCCAAATTGTCTGGTGTGTGTCCTGTCCAGGATGTCCCCCCGTGTATGGAGGGGCATCCAATTACGTTTAACCTAATTGTTACTCATATTTACCTACTCTTTATAGTTAGATATGAATGCTTTTACTGAAGAAGTTAGAAGAAGGTAGTACTTTCAACGTAGTAAACGCCTGATATATGCCTGGTGTTTTTCCCATTAGTTACTAAGTAATTACATCTCCAGATACTGTATGTAAGTATGCACCAAGTTTTACTTGCGTTCAATGTTACTATAAATCATTATTAATTATTTCTTTCTGGCACTCAGAACAACAATCCTGGAAGTTTATATAAAGTATATATTTTAGAATCCATAATACACGCAAATCTCACATACTTAGGTTTATTAGCTACTGAAGGTGCTGTGATATAAGGTCCCCCGAGGTCAAGGGTTTAAACCCCGCCTCTGCCTTGTGTTCTCCCCATGCTTCAGGGTTTTCTCCAGGTACTCCGGTTTCCTCCCATCAGTCCAGACATGCTTTGTAGGCTGATTGGCATTTCCAGATTTTTATAGCATGTGAATGTGTGTGTGATTCTGCCCTGTGATGAGGTGGTACCCCGTCCTTTGTGTCCCCCGCCTTGTGCCTCAAGTTCCATGGGATAGGCTCCACAGTGACCCTGCGACCTTGTGTAGGATAAGTGGTGCTGAAAATGGATGGTTGGATGGATGGATGGATTAAACTCACTGGTTAATGCTGGGTATCATAAGTGTTTCTGTAGATGCTGTTGTGCTCACTTTAGTGCTCGGTTTGACATGAAGAACTGGCGCTACATTGAAGGCAATCTGATGTGTCAAATATACATAGAATTAAAATAATGCTAATAGGTAAGTGAGAAGTGATGTCACATAATAAAGTTAGTCCTAAGGGGATGTTAAAGAGGGTGGCAGTTTTACAAAGTGGATGATTTGGTTTAGTTGAGGATACACACACACACACACACACACACACACACACACACACAGCTATAATTAACCCTGGTAGTTCACCTACGTAGTGAAACCAAACACTGTTTTGACTTCAATTTGATGGCCTTCTTCCAGGTCATCTCTCTCTCTCTCTCTCTCTCTCTTTCTCTCTCTCTCTCGCTCTCTCTCTTTCAACCTCTCTCTCTCTCACCCTCTCTCACTCTCTCCGGCTCTGGGAGCAGTGTTGCATCCTAGCAGCAGTGCAGTGCTCCAGGGGAGAGGGCACAAAGGCCCAGCAGCAGGGCCCTTTCTCCCCCAGAGCCACTAGCACCTCCTGCACAGCCCGCCGGCACTCTGTAAATGATGATTAATCACTGGGGGCTGGGTGGGGGCCTCGCACCCTGACACAGCCATAATGGCGGTCAGCAGGGCCGTGATAGGCCTGCAGGATCAGTGGGTGCAAACGCTCCTGCACGAGTGGGTGGATGTCTAAGGAAGATGGACGACCTCTGTGAGGGCCCGGTGGTTTGGAGTCCTGTCATTAGCAAGAGAAAAACAGACAACAAAAAGGAGGGCAACTCTCTCTCTCTCTCTCTCTCTCTCTCTCTCTCTCTCTTTCTGTGTGTGAGTATTCGTTTGAGTTGTCTGCTTAACAAGCAGCCCAAATGGCATTTTTGAATGTTATTAAGCATCACGACAAAGCCATAACAGAACAAAACCAATCCCAGGAACCAGCTCAAGTTACAGCTGTACCCAATCTCGCTCACTTGGTCGCCGTGCACCTTCAGCGGGGAGCGCCGAGCTTCACTGACAGTTACAAATGAAGCCCCGATTCATTATTTTCCAGGGAATTCTGAGCACTCCACATGATGATGGAGATGCAGCTATAGCATGTGTCTGTGCCCATTTGGATGAAGATGCATCACGGAGCCTGAACCGAGACTCCAGGCCGACAATTACATCAAGGCAGCTATCGGACTCTCCTCTTCTCCTTACGGACGGATCCGGTGCAGAGCAAGCGGATAATAATGCTCGCGTAGAAGCCCATTAAGAGCAGTCTCAGAAGAGAAGCTCATTAGCATGTTGAAACCCCCCCCATCCGCGCACACACACACACACACACACACACACACACATTTGTGTAATTCTATAAGCTGTTATTGCTTCCACAGTCCTATTCTTTAATGACACTATTAATGCAGAAAGTTTATCAGCAAATGAGTGTGTGTTGGCCTCACCGGCTTAGATTTGTTTTAATCTGGGGTTCAGTTACCTCATTCGCCATCCCCCTAATGAGCCATCTCTGTTAATTAAACAAAAGAGGAGAAGAGGCGCTGTGCTGTTCTCCTTTGTGCTCAGGCCCAGCACCCCGTTTAGGCTTCCTGACGTTGATTTGAATTTAAAGACATAGAAAGTATTCCATAATGGCCCACACTCTTTAGTGTATGCTTACATTAACAACAAATAAACAACCAGTAGATATCATTCATTTTCTTGTACATGCTGTACTGTACACTTGCATTATTATCATATAAATATAGCGCTTAAGCTTTGGATATGTTTAATAATGGCCTAAATTTGCATAAAGAATATTTGTCATTTTTAAGGATCATGTCATTGATGTTATATTTTCATGATAATGCATGTTTCCGATTGTGTATTAATATAACATCAATAATTTATCTTCTATTATTCGTATCTAGATCAATAATCGACAGAAATGTAGAAGAAAACGAAACGATTCATTAGAGACCCACAAAAAATTCTACACTACATCCAGTGCAACATCACTGGATGATGGCAGGCTTTGGGGACAGGAGATGAAAGGAGTACTGACTAAACCCCCACCCTGGTCTCATTGTCAACATCTTGTTACAGTTTCCTGCTGAAACCACCGACACGGAACACTCACGTCTCCATCAGCAGAAATTCATTCTCCAGAGCTGGGAGACAAAAGCAGGAGTTCTCCTCCAGCTCGGCCTGGCACTGGGGGCCCGGTTTGACACTTCCTGCCTGGCTCAGAGGCTTTCAGCGCAGCACAGGGATGGAGGGTTTGATGATTAGCTGACTCAGACTGGACCACAGGCCGCATGACGCCTTGTCGTCCAATCAAGGCCTCCTCCATCATGGTTGGTGTGAGTGGCTCTCTGCCATCAACAGTGTGTAGGGATGAAGATGGAGCACCCCGCAAGCTAATTGGACATGGCACGTTACAAGCAGAGAACAAGCTAAGTGGAGCTGGCCGTCAGAGGAGACTGATTAGTCTGCGGTTGGGGTGGAGTTCTTCCACTACATAAGCACAACGTCAGTTCCTGCTCCTGGTCAAACATTAACATGCAGGCTAAGGCTCCTCCAGCAGATCCATGTGGAGATCAAGCCTGCTAGAGGAAGTGACCACTTTGAATATAGCGGTGTCTGTCAGGGGCCTGTGTGGCCACACAAAACCATCAATCACAGTCTCTTTGTTTTAATGAGCACAACAAGATGCCAGTGAATGTCAACGAAAATTGCCTGGTCTGTACTTTTTTTTTTACTGTATGAGGGACACTGGTACACTGGTTAGAGAATGAGAAGGTAGAGGAAGTGGCAGGAAGCTGTACGAAGAAAGAAAAATCCTCAGAGTGGATACACGGTCCTGCTGACAAATGAATAAATTACCAATTGAATAAGGGGATTTTTTCCCCCTCTGGCTCTCAAGCTGATGTTTAAACAAAAGTTGAGAAAAATGCTATAATTAAACCCTACAAAATAAAAATTGTGAGTTCTACCTCACAATAACTCAGATGAGCCGTCTATTTTCTCTAGGGTCTCTTCATCCCTGGTAGCCTGACCCACAAAATTAGCCCTGCCATATGCAAAGAGTAAAATGGCTCTCTCAGGTGTGTGTAGAACACATATGCTCTAACTACCTTAAAAGACCCTGATGGGACCAGATATGATCCATGAAGACCAGGAGTCAAGAGATGCAATCAACAGAAGAATATTTTTACTGTAGAATAGTTTGCAGTTTCATCAGCAGAATTCAGCTTCAACATTCAGCAAGGAGTTCGTCAAGGTTGGAATTGGTCGAGAAGGAAACGTTCCCAAACATACTGATTAGATAACTAAGAATAGTCAGTAGGCACTTATAAGCTTGAACAAGCCATTCAAATCATTTGATATTTTGAAAGATTAATGTTGATTAATAACTCATTACAAATCACTCAATTTTGTCTCTTCACTCGATCATGGACATGCCAGGTACTAAAAGTTCCGGGGCTCTCCAACCTCCTACTCACAACAGGGCGTTGATTTAATCTTTTCCAGCTGGTGGTGCAGGCTGTTCCCCAACTTCAGCAGTCGCATCTCCACCTGACCAGGGTTCACAGTTCTGCAAGCAGACTTAACAACCATGTTTACATTCATGCACTGGATCACAATCTGGTTCTATAGCATGTACCACTTTATGAGCTGAACATCTACCCAAGGTCAAAGCTGACCTCTGCTGACGAAAGCACAATCCACCCTCCGAATTTAACATATACTGGTCCAATCCAATTAAGGCCACAATTTAATCTTTCGGGATCGTTCCTGATGCATCCCTGGCAAAACAACCCTATTTCTATTTTTGTCTTATTTAACTAAAGGCTAAAACTCTATTCCTGACGACTTGAATCACTAAGCTCGGGAATCTCCTATCTGGAATGAAAGAGACTGAGAGTCAGGTTCGAGATTTACACTAGAACTTATCGGGCGTCTAGTGTCTGTTCACTTTCAGAGGTGGTAAACCTTACCCTCACCCACTTTTAAAAATAGAACACTGTCGCAGCACACAACGTCGGGTTTTTATGTTTTAAACTTTACAGGGGTAGGTAATCCTATGTGCTGTCCGCTCCTCACCTCTTCCCAGAGAGTGTGTACTTATGCGCTACGGGCGCTGGCATATAGCGTCTCCCAGTACGCCAGCCCACTCCAGGCTGATGCCTCACCCCCATATGTGAGTGTGCCTATCCCGCCCCTTTCTCTCAACCTCTTGCACCCAGACAGCCCTAACCAACAAAAAATAAATAAAATCTGCCTACCTTGTTTGTTGATTAGCCAGGGATGTTACCGAAGAATGATTACGCACATTTTCCACCTTAAACTGTTGGGGAATTTACAGTTAAAGACCCAGATGGGACCAGATATGATCAATGAAGACCAGGAGTCAAGAGATGCAATCAACAGAAGAATATTTTTACTGAAGAATAGTTTGCAGTTTCATCAGCAGAATTCAGCTTCAACACTCAGCAAGGAGTTCGTAGGCCGCTCTTCGTACACACTCAATTATAGCCACAATTATACTTTCACGCAATCACTAAGCTAGACATTACGTCAGGTTGAATGATTCTGATTGGTTAAGGCATAGATAAACTTAGGAAACTTCCACATTTGGGCTGTGAGTCAGAAGAATTTCCTCATCGATTATCTGGACATCCAGTTGTCTCGTCACATGGTCAGTTCACCTCCTCTGTTCACCTCCGAACACACACACACACACACACACACACACACACACACACACACAGATACACAGCTCTTCAAGTTTGGATCTGCTCGAGCCGGAAACTTTCCCAAAACATTTGTAAATCTTGTAAATCTCATAAGCTTGAAGAAACCATTCAAATCATTTGATATTTTTTAAACATTAATGTTGATTTATAACTCATTACATTTATAAACTAAATATATATAGGTTATACCTGAGAATGTCCACTTCTCAGTTTGTCCTCAACACTTGGTCCAGTCTTTTTGAATTTGTTAAAACGTTTGGCAGTTTAACCAGGTTGTGTGTGAAGTGCTTACCATGTTTCCTGTTATAGTCCATCACAACCTTCCCAATCCAGCCATGACAATGATTTCAATATGTTCTTATTTTGTCTAAGGTATTCTTAAAGGCTATCTGAATTAAATTATATAAACTAGTATGAAAAAGTCCTTTGTAATGTATAGCAACTGGGACTGCAAAATAAACCATATTGTGTTTTGTTTTAATTATGGTAATTTACCAGCAACTATTATCTTGTGTTTTCTGGGCAATCATTGCCTTATGGCACCAAGTACAATTATAGAAACTGATTTCTTTTGCATAAGTTACTATTTACTTAAATATCTAATGAAGTGCTATTTGGTATGTACATGTACAATTCCTGAAATGACCACATACATACCAGATACTTACTATAACGTTTGCTATTAAATATAAGCAAATAACCATATTCTAACCTACTGTATTACATACTAGCTACTTACCAAATAGTTACTTATTATTACTGCCTAATTACTATGTACTTCCCTATTAATTACCAGTTACTTACCGTATAATACAATTCAGTACTACTGAATATCATTATTTCTTTATTTTATGTTTAAACCTCTACACCTGAAATGCCCAATACATCTCAACACCTATGCTATGTTGGCACAGAAAATCATTCTAAAGCATACGTAAAAATATATACTTTTAAATTTAACATGAACATGAACTATGAAAAAGGCCTTTTAAAAGCTCAGGTTCTCTCGAATGGAGAGTAACAAGAGAAAGGAATGTGTTAAAATGGATTTTAAAAGAGCTATGTTTTTTTTTTTACAGAGCCGCTGATGTGGCATGATGGTTATTTTTTTTAATAAAGTGTGGCGGGAAATTAATATACTGAGTCAAGCTTCTTGTGGCCACGAGTTAATTAAGGCCGTGAGTTTCTCAAAATCTATTTTGTGACCACGAAATACTTAACTTGTGACAGCTATTGTATTTTAAAATGAGTGAGACACAGAGTAATCAATAGAATTAGACGAGTGCGCTCACAGGAACCTAAGAATGGAGATGATTGATTATATTCCACATTATGGAATGATGCATACAAACATACTGGAGTCAGTGGCGTTGTTATGTGGATTATACCGTTAGCCTGCATCACCTTAAATATATTCCCAAAGCAAATAGAGTTTTCCACACGTTTAAGCCAAATAATTCACTCGAGGTCATGTATTAAGGATAACGTTCTGACAGCATATTAAACCATGGGCACAAGTTATATAATTTATGATCACAATTTTGGTATCACATGGTCTTGAAATATTCATTTGTGGCTTCATTATTATATTCATTCGTGGCCATGCTTTACTTAAAAAAATGTTTAAAAAAAAAAAAAACAAGCACCATGTCACTTCAGCTCTGTAGGTCTTTGTAAAATATAGAACAAAAGAATCTATTTTAGTCACTGTCACAAAACCTTCATCCCTTATTTACACTCCCACATGTGCACACACACACACAACCACCATCAGAAGGTTTTGTGAGTCTGTTTGCATAAATTGTTTACACTGCTAATAATTAAGGTGATGAATTGTATTGGGTATTTTCTTCAAATAGATTTTACAGTTGCTTTGCTAATAACGATCTAAACAGACTCAATGGGGCGTCTGTTGTTGTGAACAGAGCATGAGGATTGTACATTTCTAATATGTAGAAATCATCTCTGGTTTAATCTTTGATCCTTAAGCACTAACATGCTTCCTGTTAACCTGGATTCAGGTGAATTTATTGATGTATTTTGTCTTTGCATGCCTTAAAAAAAAATTACAACAGTAAAATACTGAAATCTGCTGCGTAGACCTTTTTTAAATGGCTGGATGAACTCCTTAGTCACAGCTCACTGTTTAATTATTCATCCTATAGCATACTGTTTAGTAGCTAACATCCTGTGGTGGAAAGAGTACAGAACACTACTGCTACTGTAAGAATTAAATCATAAGTATGTAAATACGTCAACTTTACAAATGAAATTTTTACATGTCTAAAATCACAGCTAATCTGAAAATCTTCTATATGCATTTTTGGACAATTATGTTATCTAAGCAAGTGAGATATGTTAAGGCAAGTGAACACTACGTCTATTATTCACATTATAAAGGGGGGTGGGCGGGTGGGTGGGTGGGTGGTGGGGGGGGGTTGCATTCACTTGCTAAGTTTATTAGCTAATTCATACATGTTACTAACTACATAGCTAGCTGCACATTACCCTGACGATTACCTTTCAGCACTTTAACGCATCCGAAAATCAAAGTGACATCTTATTTGTAACACACGGCTTTCATACTGTAAAACATCAAAAGATTTGGTTAGTCTAGCTCACTCAACCTTCCAGTGACATACCTGTACATGTTTTCTCTGGGTTAGATTTTGCACCGTGAGACCCAGATATCTCCACGTGTTTTGGTTTGTGTGATTTGCAGATTATTATCACATTGTTTCCTTTGAAGTGTTTAAAACTGAAGTTAGCTGATAAATTGGGACAGAGAAGCTCTTCTGTCTTCACCGTCGCAGAGTTTGCTGCTGCTGACTAGACATTTAACTCCTGTGTAGACTTTCAGCAGGAAACTGCTTTATTTTTAATTGGGTCTTGAAAGTGAATAATTTGACATTTGCACACTGTGTTTTTTTTTAATTGGCTTACAGTCTTCTGGGGTTAAATGAATTTATTTATTTATTTTTTTTACTCTGTAATTGTGATCAAAAAAATTATGCATTAAAGTTGATTTTTTTTTTTTTTTTTTAAATCCAATTGAAAGTATTATGATTTAAGTTTACTTAAAACCATTACAGAGAAACATGTACTCAAGTACATGTAGTTTATTGATGTCCACCCCTGATTATATGAATTATTCACAAAATACAGTAACACTAATAAAGAGTGTATGATGTTTAGCGAGTAGTGTATGTAAGTCTGGAGCTGTTGATGATTCATTTATAGTTGAAAGAGTTTTAATAAATAAAGATTTAGCTTATAAGAGTTGGTAAAACATTGCTGATCTGTACACTGCCGATATTTACATGATATTTACCATATAAAAGAATTTCATATAAACTTACAATATGAATATTTTCTGTTAAACAAGTAAGCAATAAAACACAATGTGCCATGCTCTTATAGGAAAATAATCAGTGGCGGGTTGGTATGATGTGCCCTAACACAAAGCAGAGTTGATTTTTTTCCAATTAAAAGCATTAAAAGAATTTGAAGCATTTTATTTAAAATAATAATAATAATAATAATAATTTTTTTTTTATCAGTTTATCATCAGTTTACGATGTTGTGGAATGTCCGCGAGACATTGTTGATTTTGTTATAGCAGCTATAAACAGTCGTTCTCACTTTCTCTTGAAATTAATTAGACAACAAAAAAGTCCTGAAGACTTTCCCTTTACAACATGACCCCTCACGGTTACAAAGCACACTGACACTAGAGACTCTTTCCATACATTTTTTAATAAATCTTCTTTTTTTAAAAAAAATAATAATAATAATAATAATAAAAGCTTTACCATATCCATGCTTATAATGCTTATATGCTTTTCTTTGATAAAAAGACATTTAGAATCTGTTTAATATTAGCCTTAGACCATGCAGAGCAATCCGTCATACACGTTCCCGTGAATTAGCTATTACTAAAGCAAAAATAACATAGTAGAAAGAGCGTATTTATTTATATAGCTGCTCTTATAGATAAATGATTCAGTTCGACCAATCAGAATTGAGAACTCGCTAGTGCTGCGCTATAAAATGCACTGATGTTACTGGGAATTCATATGAAAAGTAATGTGGAAAAGATGGTTAGCACCTGTGAGGAAGTTTGTTCCCTCTTCTTTTTCCTTGTTTTCCATGGTCGGAGTCAGCACAGCCACGTCGGACGTAAATCAGAGCAAAGGAGAGAAAGCTTCTGACAGTATCAATGGAGAAATAAAATATATTTAGGACAGCTGAACGACTCGAGGAGAAAATATTGCTGGGATGGATTAATGTGCAAAAAGTTAGCATTGCATTGAGCTTAAATAGGATTAGGTCTACTACAATTGCCCGTATTGCAACATCTATAAAGATGTCAGTGATTGGGAGGATCGTTACAAGCGTAAATTGCCTGCCAGGGATATGAGAATAGGCACTGGGCCATTTATTACCCCCAGGCCTGCTGCAGAGTGATCGAGCTGTGCCTGCTTTGCTTGGGAAAAGCATTAGTACTGCTCTCTTATAGATGGGGCCAAATTCACTGCTTTTGCTAAGCGGAGAAGACAGTTGATATTCTCTGCAGTAGATAATGAATAACTCAAGTGGAAAATTAGATCAATATCAGTCTAATGATAGACCTGCTTTTAGAGTTTGAAGAAGAATTCCTCATCGGTTTGGCACTTGCAGATTAAAATTAACGGACGGCTATAAAACGAGCATGCTTTTGTTACCGCCGAAAAGCCATTCATCATATCTTTATGCCATAGTTAGAATTTGGACGCGTACCGTATACGGCTGAGCAGCGCTTAACTTTGTGGAAAAGCAGGATACACCAACAATCTTCCACAAATGCAAAATGAGGCAATAAAGCGTGTAATAAAATCAGTAATACCCTGATGTGGAAGTTTATCCTGTAATCATGTTTTGGCCTCAGACTTCTATTTCTCACCAATTAAAACAGTTAAAGAGAACTCAGCCAGCTGTATCATATTTCTCAGTGCAAATGATGGGAATTCAGCCTGTTCTCTGGTGACAGCAAATCTAATAAATAGCACAGTCCTCTCTTTTTTCTTTCTTTCTTTCTTTCTTTCTTTCTTTTTTTTTGATTAATAGGACGCAGGTGCTGGCTAACTGTTGTTTTAATCTAATATGATGTGATCTCTAATAGAAGTTGAATTAAAGAAGAAAAAGCACAGGGGGAAAAAAATCTGGAGTAGATAGTGATTTCACAGGAAATGTGTTTAAAAAAAAAGAGTTGAAAATGGCCTGAATGCTTAATGTTCTTGCTTTTAAACAGTAAAGTCACATGTACACATGTATTGTTAAGTCAGCTGCAGATGTCTGCAGGAGTCGTGTAAGTCATTCTTGTTACACACTCTAAGGTGAGGCTTGAAGGTTCTTGTTTGTATCTAGTTTGTTATTTGAAACAACTGATCAGCATTCAATTTAAGCGATATTAGCAGTGCGGGACTCACGTTGACTAATTTACTCCTACTCTGATGTACAAACATTAGCAACCATCCTTTTTTTCCTTCCCTTGTTTTTAGGTTGGACGTGGTAATGCCTCTGCCTCCCACTCGATTGTGGCTAAATGAAAGACTTTGGTGGCTATATTTCCCCCCAGTTCCTCCCACTCTCCCCTAACAGCATTAGCTGTACTTTAGGGCCGATATTGTTTCCTATCAATTCTATTCAGGAGAAATGTGAGCTCGCGAGCGTCATTATGAAGCAGTTAATGAAATCATACAAGGTGTTTATGCATGCCGGATCTCGGGACGGCGTAATCTTGCGGCTTATTAAAAGTGAACTTACCTCCAGTCTTGTCTGTAGAGGGCTGATTAGCTTCGGATGCTCGCGAATCAAATGACAGGCTCTAAGACTCGGGGTCAAAGGTCACAGTTTGATTATCACTCATGCGTCAGTTTAATTGTCGGACTAATACACGCACGAGCAGGCATCCGTGTCTCTGGGGCGAAGGCCGCAAAACTGAAGCACGGCGCCCGAACAGACATATGGTAATGCAATTTGGGAATATAGTAAAGATAATAGTGATGAGTGAGTGGGTGAGTTTTTGTTTTTCTGATAAACACACCCACACCTGACCGACTTTTACAAAACTTAAGTTTTACAGATAAACTTTTATAGACCGCTTTCCCTCGCTCTGATTTGCATGATCTGATCTAATTTTTCAGCTTTTTAACTGCAATTAAAGAAACATTTGTCCATGAGTGCGAGTCAATGCCATGTCTGATTCTATGATAGATTTTGGTTACTAAAGAAATTCACGTCTTCCTACGCCTATACGCTCTTAGAAAAAAGTAATAATAAAGCCTTCAAGAATTCTTCAAGAGGATAGTTAAGCGTTCTTATTTTCCAAAGACAGACAGATAGATAGATGATAGATAGAGAGAGATGGATAGATAGATAGATAGAGAGAGTGTGTGTCAGACAGACAGACAGACAGACAAACAGACAGACAGATAGACAGATAGATAGATAGATAGATAGATAGATAGATAGATAGAGATAGATTGATAGATAGATACAGAGAGAGAGAGAGAGAGAGAG